>NW_026991718.1:45510537-46135537 GCF_029215605.1 Mirounga angustirostris | reverse complement strand
AGAAACAGTAAACAACTACATTTCATGTTCACCACCGGTTTTATGTCAATTTTTCTTGAATAATTTGGTCATCTGATGCATGTCCTCTATTGGATTTTTCAGAAGGGCTCATTGGAACAATATTTTCTGGGTTTTTGCATGCTGGGTAAAATCTGACTATGTTCTTTATAGTTGAATATCAAGATGGGTAAATATAAAACTCTTACTTCACATTTTCTTCTCTTTATCATCTTAAATATATATAGTTTTTCTCATAGAATATACCATTGCTTTTGAAATTTTTTATGATAATCATTTTTTCCCTTCAGTTCACTTTCTTTTTTTGTCTGCATTCACAAGTGATTTTCTTCTTTTATCCTTTAAAGCCTAGTAATTTTAGGGGCACCTGGGTAGCTCAGTTGGCCAAGTGGCTGCCTCTGCTCAGGTCATGATCCCAGGGTCCTGGGATCGAGCCCCTGCATCAGGCTCCCTGCTCAGTGGAGAGCCTGCTTCTCCCTCTCCCTCTGCCTGCTGCTCCCCCTGCTTGTGCTCGCTATCTATCAAATAAATAAAATCTTTAAAAAAAATAAAGTCTAGTAATTTTACTATAATTCTCTTGGTGTTTGTTATTTTGGGTTATTACCCTCAGGTACATGATGTGTTTTTAAATTTTGTGTGCTGTTATTAATATATTGGATTTATCTTTTTCTCCCTTCAGTATTTGTCCCTTTATCTTAAATATTTTAGCTTTTTCTTCATCTTCTCTTGAAATTTTAAACTTTTTAATTTCTTTTTATCTTGCATTTCTGTCAAGACATTATCTATTGTGTTTATTTGCTTTTGTGTCCCTCCCTAGTTTCATCTATGTTTCTGAAGTGATTTTTTTGTTTGTTTATTTTGAACTCTAATGCTTTTCAGAGCATTGTCTAATTTCTTTAGGTTTTTCTAACTCTGTTTTATGTTGTTATTTCATGTTGCGGGTGTGTGTGTGTATGTCAAATTTATATCTTTTATTTATTTATTTTTGAGTCAAGTGGACGCATGATGTTATATTAGTTTCAGGTATGCAACATAATAATAACAACTCTATACATTAAGCTATGCTTTGTAGCTACCATCTATCACCATGCAGTGCTATTATAATACAATTGACTATTTTCTCTAACTTTTATTCCTGTGACTTATTCATTCTATAACTGGAAGCTTGCATCTCCCACTCCTGTCATATATTTTGATCTTAATGTTTTGAGGTCATTTTGCATAGGAGGTTGTAGTATATAGTTTTGTGGGCTGATCTGTTATGTGGAGATTTGGGAAGATGCCTCAACTTTTAGGAGGAAAGAGTGGCCAGGATATTTTTTCTAACATCACTATTCTCTCTTCTGTGATTTTTCAGTAGAATTCAAGAATATGGCAGCTCACTTTCTGAGGTTTCCTGGCTCTCCTCTTCCCTCACTTTTATCTGGAAGCCTTTTTCTTCATTTCTATTTTCCTTGCCCTACTAATTATCCCTCTCTCACATAGCCAATTTCACGAAGGGGAAAAGAAAAAATAAGACTAGTGTAGGGATCATTCCTATCCTGACAGGTCTTTTTCTGAGAGAGGACTTATCTGTGAGATGAGGGTGAATGAGGGTTTCAGTGAGTGTGAAAGAGATGGTGATTTTCTTTTTAACAAAATATGGAAAAATCCAGCATTATCAGAATTAGTATGTTACCCTATACATTTATGGAAATAAAAAATAATCTTGGAATAAGAATATTTCAAAAATAATTTAAATATATTTTAATACATCAAAATTCAAAGCTGTGGGAATAAAAAAAAAAAAAGAAAAGAAACACTGATGCATGAACCAAGAAGGGAGAATGAGACTGTATGGACTCTCTCGCAGGCTAGCTGCAGAAAGAGAATTTCAATTTCTTCAACATTTCACAATGGAAGTGAACAACACTGCATATATTATGTACAGTTCAGAGCTATAATAAATTGAAGGAAAGGGGCTTTTGTCTAAGAGCAAGACAGTAAAGGTTAGGAGCTGCTTCATGGTGAATGTGAGGTGACATTAACAGAAAGAAGAGACTGGTCTAAGAAAAATCAACTCCAAATTTGCCTGTGTATTTTCCAGAATGGAAAATTGTTTGCAGTTTTGAAAGGTCAAAAGCATCAAGCTAAAAAGGAATTCATAGCTTAACATACGAAGGGGTAGGAAGTTGGCACCTAAAAATTTTGTGAGTTAAATAATTTTGTATATAATCCATAATTTTAAAGGAATTTATTGATTAAAAAAATTCTTTCCCAGAAATTTTAAAGTAGGTTAAATATTAGAAAGCTGGAGATAAAAATATATATTTAAACAATTAAAAAGTATAAATTCTGGAATCCAGCAGAATATCTAACTCTAGCAGAAGTTTAAATTGAGTTACAAAACCGAGCATCTCTCACCTTAATAAAAAAGTGCAAAGATTGAAAAAGTGGGAATACATTTGGTTAAAATAAGACATGTAAATCTAAATAATTTACTTTTTAAAAAAGATTTTATTAATTTATTTGAGAGAAAGAGAGAGTATGTGAGGGGGGAGGGTCAGAAGGAGAAGCAGACTTCCTGCTGAGCAGGGAGCCTGATGTAGGACTCGATCCTGGGATCCGGGATCATGACCTGAGCCGAAGGCAGTTGCTTAACCAACTGAGCCACCCAGGCGCCCTAAATAATTTACTTTTTGATGAGATTACTGGATTGACAGACCCTACCAAAAATGCCAAGTACATGGTGTTTTGATTTTACCCAAGTATGACAATGTTTGATACTAATTTTGTGGAAATAGGTTTATACCTTTGGAAATGATAGTAAGATTATGTAGAGTCACAGCTGGTTCAATACTTATATCTAGATGGAGTTGATTAATAACTTTGTAGCACTTTAGAAGGAGTGTTAGTGTCTCTTTATTAAAGATTTCAAAGAAATTATGGAAGCAAAGCTTACCAGATTTTCAGATGATAGAAGGTAAACTAATAGGATAGTTCACAAAATTAACAATAAATGTTACCATACTAATGTGCTCTTTCATAAACAGGAAAATAAAAATTAATAGTATAAACATTAAAGTTCAAAACGGCACAAATAGGGAATAGGAGAGATCTAGCAGCCACCAGAGGTTTTAGTTGAGCAAGAACTTGATAAAAATCAGTATTATGATCCAGATTTTAAAACTGATGATTGATAGTGTCCAGTAATGGGAGAGAGGCATCACCATAGACTCCACTGGCTAGATACATTCTGGAATATTATATTTAGATTAGGAGTATGTCTAAAAAAGGACTACAAAAGCTAAGATATACCCAAAGAAAAACAACCAAAATAGTGAGGTTCTGAATACCATGCAATATAAGAAATGGTTGGCAGGAATACCTTGGTGCTGTTTAACACATCTGTATAAAGCAGCTGGTACAAGCCATGGTCCAGAACAGAGGTTGGCAAACACACTCATGGGTTCAATCCAACTGTTTTGTAAACTTTTCTTGAAATACATCACTCCTATTTGTTCATGTCTTGTCTATGGCTGCATAGTTCATAGTTCAGTTACTAAGGGACACAAAGCCTAAAACATTTACTTTCTGGTCCTTCACAGAAAATTATTTGCCAACTCTTTGGCTAGAAAAAAAGTATAATGGAATACATGATTGTTATATTCAAATATGTGTGTTTGAGGACCATCCTTATATGTTCTTACATATATGCATATTTATGTATATATATTTATATGTATTCATTTACTTCAAAATCCCTACAAACTGTATATATTTGCTAGGTATCAGAAATAGTGATCAATTCTGTGATTCCTCAGAGGTCTCTATGGGAGAGAGGGCCTGTTTGCTTCTCTTTGTGCCTAGAAGATTATTTTGCACATAGCAGGAGCTCAGTGACTATTTGCTCTGTGAATAAAAGATGAATGAGTCAATGAGTCAGGTAGAGACTTTGCTTTCATGGAATTAACATTCTGACAGGGATACCTGTTATTAAATAATTACATAGCCAAGCACAATTTTAGTAAGTTATATTAAGGAAAAAATATTAAGTACTAAAACAAGCACATTTCACTTATTAAAAAAATATCTTCTTCCCTTATATTTGTAACATCCCTGAAATAGAAATACATGTTTCGATGATGTCACCCTGTAAAATGGTACATAATTAGGGGAGTTGTAGATTGGCTGGAAAATGATAACTGGGAAGTTTTTCTGTAAAATTAGTATCTAAAATGAACAAATAAGATTTTCATTATCCAGGAGGCCAAACTAGGATGACAGTAGATTTAGGTAGAGTTAGAATTAGCTGAGGAATTATATCAAAACTATGGTGAATAATGGTAGTTGATTTATATTTGCCTCTTCATCTTGCCTTGACACACTCAGGGGAATGATTCATGGCAGTGATGCCTAAAACTATTGACTTTGTATTCTACAGGACCAAACTCTAGTAAAAATTACAATTACGCATAAAAAGGATGTTATCAATTGTCAGAGTTAAATTAATGTTAGCAATTAATTTTTGAATAGTTTTTGTATAGAAGATGGTTTATCTCAAAAAATAAAGAGGGGCACCTGGGTGGCTCAGTCGTTAAGCATCTGCCTTCAGCTCAGGTCATGATCCCGGGGTCCTGGGATCGAGCCCCACATCGGGCTCTCCGCTTAGCGGGAAGCCTGCTCCTCCCTCTGCCTCTCCCCCTGCTTGTGATCCCTCTCTCGCTGTGTCTCTCTGTCAAATAAATAGATAAAATCTTTAAAAAAATAAATAAATAACTCAAACAATGGAATATTAATGATATTTAACCCTTACAGAGCAGGTACTATGTCAAGAACCGTTACAAGTGCTTAAGAGATAAGCTTTTTAGGGGGCTTGCTCATGATCACTTGAGGTAAGTGCTAGGACTGAGTTGTAAACCTAGGTTGTCTGGCTTAAGCAGTTATGCTCTTAAGTGTTCTGTTGTACTGCCTCTTAAACAGGAATTATTCACAGGTAAAATGAGCTAGTCCCAGATCCCATCACTGTCAATAATTAAGCACAGCATGAGCTTTATCTTCCAGTTACTATAGACAAGATCTGTTCATCAAGGAGTTTGATTTTATGAGCACGGTGATAAACTCTAAGACAATGTCATTATATAAGGGATAGTTCTTTTTCATTGTCACAAACTGCAAACTGTGACTAGTAAACACAGCCTCCTATTTGTTACAGCTGTATTTTTATTCTTTCTCTGATGTGCTGTAGTGTCTTCTTTTTGGTTTTGCCTTAAATCAACCTGTTCTATTTTTAAAGCAAACAGATCCTACATAGTGACCATCCCGTTTTCATGCTGTGATCTATTAATTATCATGAAGAGGGATAAGATATTTTATGGTTCCATTAACTGTCATTTTTAAATTGTTTACTTAGCGTTTAGTGGTTCTGCCAAATTTTAAAATTATCTCAAGATTCCTGGACAATTATATTTGAGAGTTTGAGTACCCAGGTGCTCTGATCTAGTGAAAAGATAACATGAGATATGCCAAACATATTAAGCATTTACCTTTCTTAAGCAATGTGGTATTAATTACTAGAGAGCAAGAAACCAAGGATATATACATACCTCAGGAACTTCTCCAAAGATTACTGCATAAGTATAGTTGTGTGTGTGTGTGTGTGTGTGTGTGTGTGTGTGTGAGGGATTGTGTCTCTTCCCATTGAGAGGAGGGGAGAAAGAAGTGGGAGTTCTATTCACTTTACCAGTGCTGTAAATTCTAGGGATATCAGTATTTTTCACATCCTACCATAAGTCCAAGGGCACTTCTCAAAATTAATTTTGGAGTTATTTATCTTTAAAAAAATTTCATGTCACTACTCCTTTTCATTATTATGGATAATTGAGAGTTGACCGTATTAGAAAAGGGCCATGTGCTTTGAGTTCTTTCTTCTATTAAGACTGAAGCAGTGCTCTCTTAATAGTCTGAATGAGTCTGAAAGTAAATGATCACTAAGGGGTTTTAGGATTGAGTTTCTATATCATTGTGCTCATATACATTTTCTTAGGCTGCTCATACCTTGCAATATTTGCTTATAACGCTATTTTTTTTTAAGATTTTATTTATTTATTTGACAGAGAGAGAGACAGCGAGAGCAGGAACACAAGCAGGGGGAGTGGGAGAGGGAGAAGCAGGCTTCCCGCGGGGTAGGGAGCCCGATGTGGGGACTTGATCCCAGGACCCTGGGATCATGACCTGAGCCAAAGGCAGACTATTAACGACTGAGCCACCCAGGCGCCCCAACGCTATTTTTTTTTAAAACCTGTCTATTTTAAAGTTTTAAGCACAATGTTGACTCTTCTGTAATTTCCTAAAATTATATTGTTTTCTTACAGACAGCTCAACTTTCCTTTGTGTATAATACTTGAGGAAAATACTACCTTGTAAAATAAACATGATTTTTTTCCTTTTGTGCCAGCAAAAAACCAAAAACACATATTTACATGTGCAAACATGTTAGGCCTCATCTTGTCCCTTTCAGAAGCCCCAGAATCATATTGAAACGTTAAACAGAATATTAAACTAACAAAATGCACCACAAAACTGATCATCTCTTACTCAAAACGTATGAATATTTTAAAGTGTTCTATAATACTCATGAAGGTAATAACATATAGAAACTGGCTCATTAGGTTAGCAATGTGAGAAATGTCTTTTCATTTGTAATTAAAAACAGTAACAATATATACTAATAAAATTAACACCAGAATATGTCTTCTAAATTACAAAAAAAAAAAAAAGAAAAAAAATAGTGCTCACCCCAAAAGATATAGGACAAAAGATATAGAACATATAAATGGTATATTCTCAAGATGTAATACAAAGTATAAATTAAAAATCACTTTGACAAAACCATCTACTAACCTGAGAAAATGTTCTTGATTCATTTTTAGCTAATTAAAGTAGATTATTAAGCAGTATATGGGACATTTTAGGGGACAGCTAATTGTGTTTCCCAAACAAGTTAATGGCACGAGACAATAAGGGAGGGGTCATACTGTATTAAATAAACTTAAGAGACATCGCAAACAAGGCAATATATATAGAATGGATCTTGATTCAAACCAACTAAAAAGTATTTCTGAAGCTATCAGGGAAATTTGAGTATGAACTGGACATTTGGTGATACAAAAAGTAATTGCCAATTTTGTGTGAGGTATAAAAATGGACTTATGTAAAATATGTCCATGTTTTTGAAAAAGAGGAGTGCAGATGCAATTTGCCCATGAAATGACATGATGCCTGGTATTAGCTTTGTTATTAGCAAAAAGAAGAAATTAAAATAAAAACAAATGATAGATGGAACAAATGAGGCAGAAATCTGGATACTTGTTAAAACGGAGGGATGGCACATTGGAGTTCATTTGTGAGATTTTGTCTACTTTTTGGTGACATTTTCAAAAATTTTGAACAAACACAAAAAGTAAGAATACCAACTGTAAATAAAAAAGAATGCCAATTTTAGATTCCCGCACTTGTGGGTGAAAATTTCACCCTATCCTTCAGACTTACTAGCTTTGTGCAGTGTTAACTTACTAACTTTTCTAACCACATTCTCATGTTCTGTTTTAAAAATGCCATGTTACCTTTTCATATAAAGGCAGTTTATAGCATATTCAGAATGTAGGAACATAACATATTTAATGCTTGCTAACTGATTATTATATTCACAGATTTTCGCCACTGAAATATTCTTGCAAGTATATGTGTCAGCTGTGCCAGCCTTTCTCGTGTGTGTGTGTGTGTGTGTGTGTGTGTGAGTGAGAGAGAGAGAGAGAGAGAGAGAGAGAGAGAGAGAGAGATGCCAAAATAGTATTAATCATGGAGAGGACATCAAATAAAATTTACACTCCCAAATCTCTCTCTCTTCCTTTCCATCTTCTTCTCCCTCCCTCTCTCTCACTCCTTCTCTCTCTCTTTCACTCACACACACACACACACACACCCTTAATTAATACCTGCATTTCTTTAGAAAATACATTATCGCAAGAAACATTTTTAATGTCAACTTTAAGATCTATATGAATTTTCCCTTTTAAAATATTTCTCTTCTCAAAGAGAACAGGATGAGGGCTAGCATTTTCGAGCTTTCCATACAAAGTAATATTTGGAGTGTTTGATGTAATTGGCAGAGTTTCAAATAAACATTGTAAGCACCATATTTTACAGATAATCTTTGAACCATTTTATTTAAGTAATGTATGTTTAATTCCAGTAAAATAATATTGCCTTTACAAATCTCATGCACTTTATATTCAAATAGGTTCAAGGTACTCAAGCATAAAGGACAATATGTCCTTTAGGTATGTATTCCCATATTGTGAGGACTGAGCAAGGATATTCTAATTCCTGCAGTAATCATTAAAATACCTACAGGGACTTACCTAGAAGGCTTAATGCATTTATGATTTCTGTCTCCATTATTATTATTATTATTATTATCTGGGAAGAAGATGTGGAAGAAAGCAAACAGAAATGAAGGAGGAAATGAGGAAATCCTCCCAACTGAAGCATTGTGCCTCCTGGAATCAGTGTGCAGGCATCTTCTTGGTTGGGATGCTCACTAATCTTCTGCCCAGGTTGTGGGCGGAAAGTTGTTTTTGCCTGTTTGTAGGATGCAGAATTGACTATTTTGCTATTTTAATTGCAAATAAATTATAATAGATTTCTTTTTTATCTGACATATAGAGCTTAACATCTATTAGTTATTATTCCAGTAGAAATCCTTCATCACTTTAAGATGAAGAATGTTTGCAAGAGGAATTCTGCCAGATTATAGGATCGTTAGACTGGTCCTGATTCATCATCCTTCATAAAGTTTGGCTGTAATCTGCACATTTATATGATAATATTCCAGTTATGATTAAATGTTCCCATCTCATCCCTTTCGAATGAGACAGCACTTGCTTAACTCTTTCTCTCTCTTCTCTCTCACAATGTCACTGTTGATTATGGCTTAAATTTGATTTCAGTAGACTACATAAATTGAACATAGCAGCATTAATTTAGGCATCTTAAATACCCTTGTGCTTGTATTACAGGAAGATCCTTCAGGGAATTAGAAACTTCTCAGAAGTGCTTCCTGTTGCAGTGTTGTGTGTTGTGTTAGAACTGGAAGATAATACGTGTTGGGAAGCCACAATTTCTCAATCCTCATTTTCTATCCTCTTATAGAAAACTCTTCTGACAGATACTGAGAAAATTTAAACATGCAGAAGGTCGGTTGTTAGTAGGAACATTAACCCTAAATATGAATGCCTCTACTAGAGGCAACCTTTGACCTACAACCAAGTTAGACAAAGTGGCCTCTTTTCTTCCCAGAAACACACCCATTTACACACCAATATCAGTGAGAGGTGAGTACAAGAAGTAAAGAAGCAAGGAATGGGAAAGCAAGGCTTATTTCCTAAGCCTTCTATCTTGATAGAAGAGAGAGCCCAAAGAAGACCCCCTGGCCACAACACTGAATTGAGCTTTGATCCCTTTGCTTGGCACAGAGAGAGCCCTATCTATCTTTCACCCCTGCAGTCCTTTCCAAAGGCTTTGCTCAAGGAGAGTGGGAGGGGCCAGAATTACAGCAGAAGTCGAATGCCCTTCTGGCTACAAATGCCCCTCGAGCTACAAATGCCCCTTGCCCAATGCTCTTGATGAATCTAAGTTTATAAACACACCATTAGTAACATTAAATTATACGATGTGCAAATAAATCATTTACATGTGATCATAAGGATTATGTAAAATTAGATTTTATTTTAAAAAATATTTCCTGTATCATAGAAAACCACATATTTTTTTCTAGACTATCTCACACATAAATTACAGTCTTGCTATAATTCTGATTTGGTTGAGTACCCATAACAACAGATATTAAGTAACTACTATGTTTCATACATCAAATTAAATTTCATTATAAGGAAAGATATTCTTGTTCATAACATTTTTTTAACTTTAACTTTTTATTTTGCTATAATTTGAGATTTATAGAAAAGTACATTGAACAAAGAATTCCCATACACCCCTTACCCTTATTCCTCAAATATTAACCATTTGCCATAGTTGCTTATCATATTCCCTCTTTCTATTTTTTCTAAACTATTTGAGAGTAAATAGCAGACATAATGAGTATTTATCTCCAAATACTTCAGTTATTTCATATAAAACAAGGACATTCTCTTATATATATATATACACATAGTATAACTGTCAAAATCAGGAAATTCAGAGTAATTCAATACTATTATCGAAACCACAGACTTTATTCAGGTTTTACCACTTCTTCTAATAATGTCCTCATAGAAAAAAGAAAAAAATCCTGGATCACACATTGCATTCAGCTGATATGTCTCTCTGGTCTCTTTTTAATTTGGAACTTTCCTCAGTCTCACTACAGAGACAAAGAAAGTGAACTCACAGTTTATCTTCTCTAGGACTACAAAAGAAATAAATGACTAGGTTGGTATCTGATGTGGTTTTCGAATATAGGTGAGGTTTGGTGGGGTCCAGAGCCAACAGCCAAGAAAGAAATCTTGAGATGTCTTGGGTGCAAAATGATGGTTATATGAAAGCACGGGGACAGGACTCGTGGGCAGAAAGAGCTTTAGCTGCTGCTGCCCCAGGATTATCAGGAACAAGTGATTTTATACCTTAGGGTTGGGAGAAGTAAAGAAAAGGGAAGTTCCAAAAGGACTTTCATTTGTTAAAGAAGGTTGCCAGGATCCTGGAGGAAGGTTATAATCTGCCTATCTCAAGGATTTGTTTGATGGGCTGCAGGTTATATGGAGATTTAATTTTATCTACTTCCCTTCTGCCTTTGTTTCCCACATCAATATCCAAATATCTATGTCTTTGGTTTCTTAACATTCTCAGTCCAATATACCACGCATCTCTCCTGCCTTGAAGAGGGCATATGATTTTGGATTTGAGTGCTTAACCTCTGCAACTGCCGTATGCCAAGATTTCAGAGTGTTTCAGTCTGCTGAGAAACCCATTTAATAGTGCTTCTAAGTAGGGCTACTGAATCATGAACTTGATGACTTTTTTCCTTTTTTTTTTTTTTAACTTTTTACTGAATTTACTGAGGCTTACTTGAAATTTATCAATTTGACAATCTCTTTCAGCTTCAAATGATACAACCTTATTCAAGCTTCATTTAGAGTTTCAGTAGATTAAACAAGACTTGTTTATTTTTAGCTATTACACGTGTAGCATTTGTCAAAATCATTTAATAAATAAAGTAGTAGTTTGGATACATAATGATTATATAAAACATATAGAACATAAGGAAGAATCAAGATACATGTCTTGTTTAAGGGAAGAGAAATTATATTTTAATTCGTATTATACCAAATTAAAAAAAAACATGGAAAAATCTATAGTTTTATAAGTTTTCATGGGTTTGGACCACAATGACATCAGTCAGACCACTCTATTTTTATGTTTTCTGCTGCCCTGCCTACCAGTCCAATAATACCAAGTTAAACATCAGGGTAACTTGATTTAGCCAATAAGACACAACAAAAATCCATTTACTCTTGCTTATAAAGAGAGTTCGTTGTAATTTCAAGTAATTAACAATTAAGAAAATAATTATTAAAAAATAATTCATTAATATTATCTAATGAGAAATTTACCAGGTTGAATTTTGTTTCTTCTGCAAAATGATTCTATTACAGTAATTTAAAGATAGTCTTCCCTTTTGTGAGCTCCATGTTGTTCTACTGGGTTTTGCAACAGTTTTGACTTCACAGAAAGACTAAGGCAAATATAAAACAATCAAACAATATTTCTTGGAATGAATAACCTGAAAAAGAATATTCTAATGCTAGAATACAGTCTGTGTCTGTACATAAACACAAGATGGCATTAAATTAATAGTATTTGATACAGTATAAAAAGCAGACTTCTTTTTATTATTTTAAAATAGTATGATTTCCTAAAAGAAATAGAGGACAGATTTGTGTGTGTGTGTGTTGGAGGGGGAGGGGTGCTGTATTTTTTTTTATAGAAACCAAATATAATTTAACCTCAAAATTGCCCTGACTGCTAGTCCTAAATGCATCCTCTGAAAGTGAACGGAAATATGTGAGACAACAGAATGTGAGCAAAAATACACATTGTTACTGAAGAAACTGACACTAATGATGAAAACACAGAGCTCGATTAAAACAAGTACACCTGGACCTCAGTTCATATTATCCTGTGACTTTGCTTCATAAAAAAGTAATAATTATTATAATTTTTAAAAAATTGGTTGAAAAATATTTTTGACTCATCTCACCATATGTCCCCAGCTTGGCCTTAAAGCCTCCATTACAAAGAACACCTAGCTGCTATTTGTCTCTTTACCCTCAGAAGCTGTTTTGTGATTCTCTTGTTCTAGGATGCCAGATCTGTTAAATCTTAAATAGTTTGTATCTTTGTTTACCTTACCATTTTATAAATTAATTACTTCTCTTGTTCTATTTGAGCAGAGAAAGATGTTGATAGATATTTTTGTCATTAATGCATTCATTGTTATATTTGTTGTTATACTGGAAATATATAGTCTAATTCAAATTTCCTATGAACTGAATGGGGTTTTAGAAATCTATTGACCTCTGTTAGACTTGTAATACTGCAGATACTATATTACTTATTTTACAGGTTTTTAAACCACTCACTATGTAATAGGAGCAATGCTACTTATAATAAAGTCCCTAAACTCAATTATTTTTTAATCTGATATGGGTGTCAGGTGTGCAAAGAAATAAAATTCAATATGAAATGGTTAGTACTATGAACAGTAGGGCAAAGGAGAGAGAAACTGGCCATCAGACTCCCCTATTAACATTGTGTTGAATGATAACTTGGGTCATCAAGAAAACCCTTAACTAATTGTATTGTCAGGATGATTTCTTGAGGACTGAGTATGCAAAAGGTGGAAGGACAGTAAAACTGGGAGTGGGTGAGTGTGGAATTGCTTTGCTAACAGCTCAGTTCTACCAGTAACGTAAATCTTATAGACAACATACAGATGCAATTGGGGATAATGGTAGAAATGATATTTAGAGGAACCCAGCATTTTGCATCACTTCAGCATTTGGCATGTGACATAAATATGCTGAAACATGATTTCATAGAATCTAAAAAATAGTTTCTAATATTTGAACAGAACTTTAGCCAATATAAATTGATAACTTATAAAAAACAAACCAAATCCAAACAAAACAAAATAGATGCTATTTTAGGATTGCAATTAACATGCCTGAGGTCAAGTGAATTCTAAGAGCAAAGCTGTGCCTTACTGTGCATGGCAAATAATAATCTATTAGGAAAATTTCAAATGATGAATTTTTAATGCAATATGGTAATTAAACCACGGTCTTCATTTGCCTCTTTTTAAAGGATTTGTAAGGAATAATTGAAAGCCACAGTAACAATATTGAATTAGTCCTTGCAATTTTTCTACTCAAAAATCCATAGAGATTTTCATATGGTGTAGACTTATCAATAAATATTCAGGAAGAAAATATAAGTGGTCCAAAAAAGAAACAGATGGACACTTCAGAGAAAATCTGCTTACTGTAATTATATGGATACTTTGAAGATCACTAGTCTCAGCTGGACTTCAGTAATAATGTGAGCCTGTGCATTCTGACAATTTCACTGGCCACGGGCCTCCTCTAGGCGTACTTCATTCCTAAAGTCCTTAAGAGAGTGGACCAGATAAATGTGTACTCCCCACGAAGTGCATTAATATGAAACCAATTTAAATTGTGAAATTAAAATTGAGAGAGAACTTGGAATCTGTAATAATTTAATTGTGAGCAAAACTCAACTCTAGTTGTAGATGCTGTGAACAGAAAACAAACAAAATATGTCTACTGGGGAGTATACAGATATCCAAATGGAATGCTTAAAACACAATTAAAATATTCCTTCTCATGATTTGAGCCTTCACATTTTTTTAATGGAGATTTGTGTTTCCTGTTTGTGTAAGCCACTATATGTTAAATGAATGTGAGTTTTTTCTTTGATTAGCTTAGGAATAAAGAAAACAGCCATGAGAGAAGTTATTGAAAGGTTATATTTGCAAGTAATGTTTCAAGCATTGAAAGACAAACAGAACATTTAGGAGCTGTGCAGTGCTTGAAATTGCCTCAAGGCAGGATTAAACAATGGGTATAGAAGGAAATATTATGACCTCTGGAGATTTCAGTTACTGAGGTCCCTAGAAATTCGGGACTCATAAAAAGATAACAAGAGACCATATCATAGATGACTTTAAGAACGTTTTCAGTAACACAGTTTGTACAAGTTATTAACATTCTTTGAATTGGATGAAGACCTTTATTGGGTCTCTTTCTATACTGAAGAAAATATAAATATATTTTACAAAATATAAACATAAAATATATTTTAACATAAAACATAAAAATAAACATAAAAATATATTTTATAAACATAAAAATATATTTTATGGAAATAATAAAATATTTTATATAAATATAAAATATAAACACATTTATGTTCCCAGCCTCTTTGACGATTACAGCCTACCAGTGGAATCCCATCCCACTGCCTCCATGACCTGATTCTGGGGGAGAAGGAAGTGAGTGAAATTGAATTTCACAATTCTGTCCCATTGAGAGGCCACCTAGGGAAATGCCAAGTGATTGGTAGGGATGTCCCTAGAACCTAACTCAGTCTAAGCATCTGAGTAACCAACAATTTCTGCAGGACAAGTAGGGCTTAATCATGTCTAGAAACTTTTAGGTCATTCCCCGCACACAGTCTTAGGCTAATAGAAAGCTTCCATGTCTTCCATGGATTGACTGAAGATTTATTTAAGAAATCCCTAGTTGAGGTAGGAGCGGGGCCTAGATAAAATATCTCTTACTATCTTCCTGCTTCTGTCATTATCATTGGGTCAACTGGAAAAGACTACTTTCTTCTAGAGATTCAGCAATATCAATGCTTATTAGTCAAAAGCCAGACTCATTGGGTCCAGTATATACAGTTTTTGACAGTCTCTATACTGAGTCCTTAGGAATTTATAAAGAAATAACATCAGTGTTCCATAGTATACATGATATTTTTTAAGACATAAGATAATCAGTGTGAAAAGAAAATTGTAACATTTAGAGAATGCCGAGAAGTCAGTGGAAGGTAAGAATTACAGGAACCTAAGCATTGGTAGAGATCCACATTCGTTGGGCTATTTAGGGATGAGAATGAGATATCTGAGCAGGATCCTCAAAGTAGAATTTTTAAGAGACAGATTTTTGTTTCCTGAAAAAATGCTGTTCAAACAGTTGAAAATTAGCCTAAACAAAGGGATTTATACTAGGAAAATAACACTTCAGTCTATAAAATTATGAAATCTCTATATAGAATTATGCTTAATGCCAGAAATACTACCTCCAACCAAATGAATTTTATTTTGCAATTATTCTATTTTTCTATCTTGTCCCATACCTGCAATTTTTTCTTCAATCTCTTCTCTCACTTTGGTTTCTCATGTCAACATAGTGCTTTCGTCTGATGTTTCTATTATGGTTTTCATTAATTCTTTAAGCTGGCGACCCATTTTTACTCCTGCCTATGAATAAACTATCAATTTGTATTCTTTAGCTTTTGTGTGGCAACACCTACATTGCTATGGGAATAATATGTCTTAATTAATTAAAAGTCCAAACTAATTCTTTGAGAGTAAGATACTCTAACACCCTAGGGTGCTACAGTTGAAGTATGGAATCTCAAAACATTAGGCTGTTCCACATAGGCTGTGCCACAGAGCTTAATCTAGTCAAAGTCTAAGGACTTTTGAAAAAGCCCCTGATAATAGGTAGAAGATGCCAGTTTTAGTTCACACTCTTGTAAAGTATTAAATATTTATGTCATCTTATAGTTAAGGTGTATTTCAGAGAATATTGTATTTTGTTGTAAAAAAAAAAAAAACACAAGGCTATGGACCAGAAAAGCCAAATTTTGTCTCTTTTGTGCTACACTGTATGATAGGTGTCCGTCTTATGAGAAAAAAAAAGATATCTGGTCTATTGAGGATTAGATAAGTGTGTTAGGTAATTTAAAAAGTATAAATTTAAAAATAGTCTTCTAAGTTATCTTACTTAAATAGAAAAGACAATATCCAATCTCTCTTTTTTTTTAAAGATTTTATTTATTTATTTATTTGAGACAGAGAATGAGATAGAGAGAGAGAGCATGAGAGGGGAGAGGGTCAGAGGGAGAAGCAGACTCCTGCCGAGCAGGGAGCCCAATGCGGGACTCGATCCAGGACTCCAGGATCATGACCTGAGCCGAAGGCAGTCACTTAACCAACTGAGCCACCCAGGCGCCCAATTTCCAATCTCTTAATCACTCTTTAACCTATTCCAAATCTGGCGTCTAAAAATATGAGGCCACCATATCAGGGGACAAAATGACCTTTACCACTAGTAAAATAAATTTAAAAGAATCTCCATCATCTCATAGAATTTGCCCTTTCCAAGGTCATCAATAATGTCCATGTGGCTAAATCCAATTGACATTCCTCTGTCCTGATTTAACCCTACTTCTCAGAGGCTTCCTCAGAGCTGACATCCTCTCCCTCTTGAAACATTTGGTTGAATCCAGGACTCTGCAATCTACTGGATTTCCTCTTGTGTCCTAGAAATCAATTCTCAGTTTCCTTTGCTATCACTTCTGCTCTTTATTGACCTCTAATTTTGTGAGAGGAAAGTGTTCTCAGGACTTGCTTCTGTTTTTCTCCTTCTTACCTATATAATTTTTTATTCAATCTAGTTTTGAAATATCAGGTAATTTATTAATGTATCAGTTATGCCTTGATTATGTGCTTAATCTCTTAATGACTTGAAACCTCTTACTAATTTATTTAATTAAATACATATTTATTGAAAGCCTTGTATGTGCCATGCATAGGACAGGATTTTGGAAATAAAATAGTAAATGAAACAGATCAGATTTTGCCCTCAATGTGACATACAATGTAAATATATTCAAAGCGTATTTTTCATGAGGGAGTGAATCTCCATTGACTGATGCAGTGAAGATATAAACCTGATTAGTGTTTGTCATCTAATCAGATGATGGACAAGATAACAAATAAGTCTAATGTTCTATGAAAAGCCTCCAAGAACATCTTGTATATTATAATCAGACCTTTTCATTAACTGCTGTTTTATTAGTATTTACTTTTGTTCAAATAGGGTTGGTTTTCTTTGAAAATAACTATTTAAAAAATAGTTAAATTTTAGCATTTGCATTTAAAGAAAAGCCATCAGGATAAAATACTAATAACACCATTCATGCTTCCCCAAAATGTGACTAGAGCTTATACAGAATATATACATATACCCTTTCATTTATCTCATATATATATGAATATGGGTACACACACACAAAATGTGGAAAGACACAAAGGCAAGAATAAATTAAAAATTGAGAAAATTTCCCTGATGATTTATATATGTTATCTGAATGTTTCTTCTCTATGTTCATATTTATTTTTCTTCTTAAATATTCAAGTTTCATACTATATATTTGTTTGGTTCCTTTTTGTGTCATTTAAATTGTTTCTATATTCTCTCAGATTTGCTATAAATCCAACTAAGTCTAGAGTTTTGATTTGATGGTAGTTCAACTATTTAGGCAAAAATACTTCATAGGTGGTCCTATTAGCTTTACATTGCATAGAGCCAGCCCTACCAGACTAGAAAAAAAGAGTATCTGAATATAAAATGATGTGTTTTCCAATGCAACACATTATCCTACTTTATACTAGTCTATGAATTTCATTCCTAGGGTCAATTGCTAACCTAAAAGGACAACCAAAGTTTGAGATGTGCAATGGGCAGAATTTTCCCCCCCTGGGAAAATAGTTATAAACCTTTGGTAAATGGAAGCTTAGTGCCAACCTATATATTCTCTCATTCCACCCAATAGTATACTGAGAAATAATCTGATATTCAATTGCCACAGAGCCCTGGGAGACAGTCTCAATGACGCAGTCCCTAGTGGAGACTTTGCCAGAATGACTAGGCTAGATACCGCTCAGCGGGGAGACATGGATGCGTCTGACACATGCACCCTTGAGGTTGCAATACAAAATTATCCATTTTATTCCCAGGAAGCATTTGCCTCATTCACATTGTGAAAAATGGTTGGAGTAAGATTTTTTAAAGAAATGAATCATAGGGAACAAAGCAAAAGATCAGCTCCCCAGTTACACACACACACACACACACACACACACACACACGCAAAGAGTTTTTGTCATCTAGGAAAAGGCAAGATGACTTTGAATGGTTTGAAGTATTTGCATTGGCGGTATCCTCAGTCTAAATGAGGTGACTCCAGCTGGATGAATGAAAGGGAAATAGAAGTGTGATATTTAGAAATGCACTCATAAGACTGAGAGAGATTTGTATAAAGAGGGCTTGAGGTCCATCCTTGAGTTGTTTATTTTGATTGCTAACTTACTCTTCAGAAAGATGTCCTGCTCCTATCTCAGAACAACCATCCAACACATAAGATACATTTTGTTACAATTCAGGAGTTAAAATGTATTCAGTGGTTCAGAAATATGTTACATCTCAGCCTGGGAGAAAACTTTACAGAAAAAAGCCTTGTTCCTGGCATACCCACTGCATTTTGGCTCACCTTTGGTGAAATATTTATCTGTTTGGTCTCATACATAACATGCCTTTAGTTAGGTGAGTGCCTTGCTAAGTGGGCTAAGGCTTAGTCATTGCAGGCACAGCTTGTTGTTGTTACTATTATTTATTTTTAGAAATAGGCAGTAAAATTATTAAGGCTGCTCAACATAACTCCTGAAAACTAGAAATTCAACTGGAGAATTTCTGTATGTATCTGATTAAAACTGTGCTTCGAAAGACTGATCTAAATAAGTTCCACTGATGTAAAAGGAAAAAAATCCCCTTGTTCTTTGTACATTTGCTTTTGAAGTCTTTTTAAAGCGTATCTCTCCGTAAATCTTTATGATGTGCATATGGTATTCTTTGCTTGCCTTGAAAAGGTGCAAAGAAAGAAGAAATGTACGTGTTGTTTGGCAAATAGTCCCATTATCTCTTACCCAAATGACTCTCTGACAAGGCATATAACCAAGTTAGATTAGTTGTGCAAATCTTAACTCTTCAGGTTTCTTTTCTGTAAAATAAGCATAATATCCTGTAAGTTGGCAAAATTATTCATAAGAATTTAACAAGGGGCGCCTGGAAGCCTTGGTTCTGCCTTCGGCTCAGGTCATGATCCTGGAGTCCTGGGATCGAGTCCTATGTCAAGCTCCCTGCTCAGCGGGGGGTCTGCTTCTCCCTCTGCCTCTGCCCCTCCCCCACCACTGCTGTGCTCTATCAAATAAATAAAATCTTAAAAAAAAATTAACGAGATAGCAGGTTTTTAGAAGTGTTTGGTAGACTCGTGTTTCTTCTAGAAATGATCAAAATAGCAGTGAAATGATTGAAAGTTTAGTAATTGAATAGATACTAAAGCAATATCCCTTTTCTCCCCCCTAGGGATGAAGAATGGATCCCATGGTATGCTCTAACTTAAAGACATTTATTTGGAGAAAAGTTCAAAAACAGTGCCCAAAGGACTACTTGTCCACAACTGTATGTTGACCAAACACGTTCCCTTTTCTCTTTATTTAAATTCATTACAAGCAATAAAATCAGGAAATTTCATTTAAAAACTGGGGAGATTTCTGCTTTTCTTGAGTAATCAGCAGCTCTGGGATCCCTGACCTTGCATTCTTGGATGGCCGCCATCAGGTGGAGCTCAGAAGTTATGGCCCCTTTGGCTGGGTACATGGCTTCAGTAGGTCACTGGCTTCACCTTGGACAGTTTTCTCCCCTGTGGCCTAATGCTAGATGCTATTTATGTTTGTGTTTGTTCATTGTAGCCCAATCCCATCAATTTTACAATACTATCGATAGCATATGGGTTTACCATCTCCACATAAAACTCAAATCTACGGAAGGAAACCAACTAAGTTTAAAGAAACACGTGCCAGAATACATCTATAATGAATAGGACAAGAAATAGAAGGCATCATTATTAAAGGCCAAGAACCTGAACCTACAAGAACCTGTCACACATTCAACAAGTTATTGCCACGAATTTCTTGGTGCTGTTAGAAACAAACTAGGTCTCTGATCTATACTGATATATTGAATATTGCAAAATGCGTCTCTTACCTACTTCTTTTGGTTAGCTATATGATCTTGGCATTATTTAAGCCATCCAAACTTCACTTTCCACTTCTATAAAATGGAAAAAGTAATTGTATTTATTTCATAAGCTTAGGTGAGTATTTAAAAAGTCAATACATGTTAACTGCTTAAAATTATGTTTGCTAGAGCAATCCCTCATTAAATGTTATCTATTTAATATTAACATTAAATAGATGTTTAATGTTTAATGTTTAATGTTATCTATTGTTATTTTCACTACAGTATTTTGATAACCCACTCACCCATTCTCTAAATAATCATCATGTCAATGTCTTATATTCTCAAATGACTCAAACAAATGGGAAATTTCCTTGTGCATATCTAGGTCAACCAGATTATGAAAAATTAGACAATATTAAATATCAGAGCAAATATTAAATATTAACATAATTACTACTGATATTAAATATCTAATATTAAATATTAGACCAAAAATTGAAAACATTAAATATTAGAACAATGGTTCCCAACTCTGGGTGATTTTGTTCTCCATGAGACATTTGGTAATGTCTGCAGATGTTTTTGATGATCAAGACTGGGGTGTATGCTATTGTCATCTAGTGGATAGAAGATAAGGATGCTGCCAAAAAACATCTTTAGTGCACAGTCCTGTCCCCTACAACAAAAAGATATCTGGTCCAAAATATTAGTATTGTGGGATTTGAGAAACCCTGCACTAGAGACATTTACTAACATAAACTAAAGAATTACTGTTATAAAAGTGAGAAAAAAGATAAATCAGGAAAGGAGAGTATGTCAAGAGAAAGGACAAATAAGAGTCACAGAATTGTTTCCATTTGCACCATATACTCGTCAAAGAAGTTTTCATTGTCAGATGAATCAAATGCTTTTCTCTGAACTACAGAAGTTTGACTTTCAAAAGAAAGCTTTTAGGATCAGGATAAATCTATCATCTTAATGCCCAGGACTAAGCTACTGAAGCCAAAATAAATGAATTCCCCCAGTGGATCACTAGCCACATGTGTGAGTCTGCTCCTAAAATTAATACATGTAATGTCATGGCTTGAAACTACTTTCCATGCTTTTTCTCTGAGATAGATAATACACCAAACTTTTAAAGGTCCCTAGACATCTATAAAACCAGTTTTTGTATAGGGCTGTCATCTGTTAGCATTAACTATTTACATAAAGAGTAAATTGATTGTCAAATTTGCAATATGAGCACCTGGATAAAGACTTCATCCCCCCCCCCCCCACCTTTGTCTCACCTTGTCAAATAGTAAACTAAAAAGCAGTGGATGGTTTTCATGACAGTGGAAGCATCTATGAAAACCAACCATCCATTTCCCTCCAGTATGTTACTGTTTTTAGAAAATGTAATTGTTCCATGGGTCTTATACTTTTATTCCCATTTTTCCTCAAGGAACAGCAGTGATGTATATGTAACTTTAAAAAAACGTATTTTATTTGTAGATGGGAGGTAGGTATTTTATTTGTAGATGGGAGGTATGTTATGTTTGGAGACATTCTTAACCTTTGACCACAAGTGACATTGATAAAAGAAAAGCAACGGTCTTCACAATCTGGGGAAAAAAATATAAAATGAAATATGGTTACATCTTTTTTACAAAAGAGAGAATCATACACTTATAACGGATCATTTATGGCCATATTACTTACCTAGTAAGTTATAAAGTTTCCTCCTGTCTTCTACTTTATATTTTTACTGAACTGAAGGAAGAAGCCATGTACTACCATGTTTTATAATGATAACTGTGTTCAGAATGTACACAATAGGCTCTATTCTAACATTTTTATAAGTATTGCATTTATTTCTCTATAATAGGGAGGAGTGTGTGTGTGTGTGAGTGTGTGTGTGTGTGTGTTTGGGTGCACATGTGTGTAAATATTCTTGTGAAAGAGTCTATTAATTTTCTATTTTAATTATTTTCTTAGAATACCAAGGATGCTGACACAGGAATTTAAAACCAAAGTGAAAAATGTGCTTGATGTAAAGCTTAGCCCCATTGATTTTCTTCAGGGCATATACAATAGAATAGCTTTCCATTTGAATTCACCAGTATAACAAAGTTTCAGGCCCCATTCAGTAATTTTTGAAAAGGAGTTAGGAATCCCAGGATTGAAGGTAAAAAAGAAAAATCAAATGAAACAAAGGGATATTTTATTATATAATTTAGGAGAAACAGAAAGCTTGTTTTGAAGGATATGAAGAAGAGTGTCCTCGATGATTATGTTTATAACCTTACTAGTTCAAAGAAACCATAACTAGAAAACAAAATACAAATCTATCATTAAGACAGAATTCAGATAGTGCAGAAATACTATGTTACAGGAAATTCTACTTTCATTTGTAAATTTCCATGACTGACCACTGTAAATGCTTGAATCCAAATAAGATATCCATATTTAAAAATGAAAAGTAAATGAACAAAATTTAATAGTTCAATAAGACAGAAAAACAGGGATAATGAATAAGAAAAAAAAGCAGACAGGAGAATTAAGCTTCAACAGGAAGCTTAGTGGGCTGAAGTATTTAAAAATCAATATATATTATCAGAAGCCAATGATAACAGATCTGTGGAAATGGATAAGAGAAAAACAATCGTGGTCATATGACTTTCAATTTATAAATAATACACTTAAAGTTTGCTTTGTGTTTTCTGTAGATTCATCCCAGGCCTAAAATGATTGCTTACAGCTGACAGCTTGCTAGTCTCCTAGTGATTTCAATAATTATCTCTATTGAGTTAGGGTATTGATCTGTAGTTGCTAGCCATTTCAAAATTCCCCTTTTATCCTGCTAGAGGTAATAGAATTAATGAGTGTCTTTGCCAAACATAGCAGGAACACTGAGTACACAATTAGGTCACGATATGAAACTGAAAAAACATAAAGAAAAATCAAATGGAAATTTTGAGCTAAAATAAATTTATATAATTTTTCTGTTTAATTTGTTTGTTAAATATGGACATGACACTAAAACAATAGCCTAAGAAAATTAAACAAATTGACTAGTGCATCTTCAAACTATCCTGTGCTAATATGAGTGGCAGTTAGTTCAAATATAATGATTTTGAATTAGAAATTTACTTAGTGACTTTTTTCTCTTTTTATAATTCTTCTGTGGTAGCTCTTGTATGCTGAGGTTCAGAGTTCCAACCCTGAGTCACCATGCCTGCAACTGAACTGGGCTTTGCCCACTTTCTACCTGTGAGATTTTGCCTCACTTTCCTTGTCTGTAGGAAGGGAATAGGACAGCACCTACTTCAGGAGGTTCTTCTGACAAGTCAATAGGAGGGCAGCCATGGGGAAGGTGGACCTTGGGAGAGAGTGCCTACATCAATTCTACAAGTTTCCATCCAAATGGACGACACATGGTTAGAAGCCACAAGGAATGTTTCCAAGTGAACCCTTAAAAATCGGTTGAAAAGATATATTGCACATTGTTCAACATGACAAATGATTAGAATTTGAATATTCCAATCACTGATTTTGAAACATTTTTTCAGAGGCACCCACTTTAACTTTGCAAATGTAGGCAAACCAGGGGATACAGACTACCTGATGTAATGATCAGCGAGGGGGATGGTAGACAAATATTTTTCACAATAAAAAACTTTGTATTTATTTGCTTCACTGGGCATTTTTTTTTAATAAGATTTGATCAAAGGTATGTAATAATAAAAGAACTAAAAACTCTACAGGATAAATGGAGTAAACATGGCTAAACAGTTAAAGTAGGTACTATTCAGGGAAAAATTCCAAAACTAGATAGTTCTCATTAATTTGGCATTCCTAGTAAGCACTAATATTGTTACAACCTTTGTCTTAAATGCACTCACTTACAGTTAGAGCTATACACTTATTTTTAGGAATCATGATTTGTACGAGTAGAGAGGTTACCACTGGCTGACCACTGTTTTTAAAAGTAGAAACAATCAGACTGCTATTTCTTTAGTTTGAGTAATTGCTGTTTTTAAAAGTAAAGCAGGCATCAGTGACAGGAAAAATTGCAAAATCAGTGACTGGAAAAATTCATTTTTCACCAATTTATCATTTCAACAAGTTTGTTTTTGGCTTATTCATTTGCAACCATTTTTCCCAATTTGTCCACACTAGATCACCTGAGTTCCACATGGTAAGAACAGAACAGCTACATTTATTCCTGTCGCAAGGGCAAGGCCCGGCCAAGAGCATAGGCCCTGTGGTAGCTGGTTCCCCACAAAGGACCTGTTTGACATAAAAGGAGGACACTGACCCCTCTAGCTCTGAGTGTTTACAGCAAACACAGGAAAGGAACTACCCAGCTCAGAGGTGATCTCCCTGCCTCGACTGCCTCCTTCTCTGCTTCCCCTGTATTACCTCCCCTTGGGTGCTAGATACCTGAGGAAGCAAAATAAAATGACACAGCATCTACATTGCTCCTTTTCTTTGTGACCAGGCCTGAGATCCTCAAGGAAGAACATGCCCAACTGTGGACAGACATCAGTTATGCTCTTTCTTCTGGGCACACATCTCGTTATTTGTAAAACCAACATGAAAAAGGAAGGAAAAGACGTTCTCTTGTGAAATCGACTTGCTTTAAGAAATGAGAAAGTTTTTTGAAAAAAGTCTTAAATTTGTATTTTACACTAGATTCAAATTATAGCACCTCTATACATCGAGAACTAGTAGCAATGAAATGGTCATAATCCAATGTCAAGGACAACTATAGGAATAAGACTAACATAAATTAAAAATACACACTGGGCAGTAGAGGGCAAACTATAACAGAAAACAGAATGAATGACTTAAAGGCTCATGATCAATAGAAAATGATAAAAAGAGTAAAGAACAGATAAAAAAAAATTAAAAAAGACTGTCATTGATAATTACACATAAAATAAGAATACAGTAGAAGATGAAAAAAGATTTCACATTACTATGTACCAGGCTAAATTGTATATACTGGAGTATATTATTGGCTAAGTTTTTGAACCTAAGAGGAAAAAAAATCAGATTGTCCTCCCCCCCAAAAATGGTTGCTTATTTTGGAGAAAAAATTCTGTTTGTTATCTAATTTCCTTTCACACCCTAAATATTTATTTATTTATTTTTAAAGATTTTATTTATTTATTTGACAGAGAGACACAGCGAGAGAGAGAACACAAGCAGGGGGAGTGGGAGAGGGAGAAGCAGTCTTCCCACTGAGCAGGGAGCCCAATGCGGGGCTCAATCCCAGGACCCTGAGATCATGACCTGAGCTGAAGGCAGACGCTTAACCGACTGAGCCACCCAGGTGCCCCATCACACTCTAAATATTTAAAGACAAGGTCCGACATATATACAATTTTGAAAGATAATTATTGTAGCACAAGAACTGTTTACACTGCCAAACTATAGTTCTTCCAGTATAGTGTTTGTCAAGCTACAGCCCATGTACAATATCTGGCCCACCACCTGTTTTAGTAAATAAAGTTTTACTGCAACATAGTCACATCCATTGGTTTATATGCAACAGGACTGTATGGTCTGCAAAGGCAAATATTTACCATCTGGCATTTTACAGAAAATCTCTACCGACCCTTCATAAATTTGCTAGCCCCTGATAAAAATAAATAAATAAAAATAATAATTCAGAAAGATCACCACACATTTATACTTCCCATAAAGGTATTATATAAAATAAATTTTGGGAAAAAAATCTGTAAAATATGGAATAAAATGTAGATAACTGTGATGTTACGATGAAACCTATGTATATGTAAAATTTTGAAGAACAGGGGAGGCTAACAGTATAATATACGTTTACTGTTGAAAGCAATTGGGATAATGTATGTGAAAATGCTTTGAAACCGGGAACAAGCTAAACAAATTAATTGGATTATCACTAGCCACAAGACCATTAATTAGAGGAATAACTAGTTCACAGTAGAGTGCCGTATAATTTAGTTGTTAAATCATAGTGCGGCAGTGGTTAATTTTACCTTTCCTTACTATTAATAACATGAATTTTAGTCTGGCTGTTCTGATTTCAAGCAACTGAGAACCAACCAAGCTAATCCAGTGGTTCTCAACCTGACTGTACATTAGAGTTACCTGGGAAGCTTTCAAACAAAATACCAGTGCCCTTCCCATACGCCAGACCCATTAAATCAGGACCTCCTGGTAATCTTTAAAAGCCCCCCCAGATGCTTTTAATGTACAGCCACGTTCAAGAATTATGAGCAAACAAATAAGATAAAAAAAATAAGATAAATAAAATAAAATAAAATAAAAGCAGCCTATAATTTGAGTGGATATAGAGTAGGGAGGTGAATTTCATGGGAAGCTAAGAATAAGACTCACGTTAGCTGAGAGATTCATGGAAACTGGAACTAAGAAAGTTCCCACAGAGTATATAAGCACATAAATGTGACTCAGTCCCATTTCCCGTGTCAGCTTTTCATAGCCTGCTACCAACTGGCTTCTGCAAGTTTCTGTTCCTCCACAAATTGTTGGTCAATGGTTTAGATTTTTCAAAGGCCTCTGGCATCAGTTCCTCCCTATGATAACATTTCACAGTACTATTTTTTATTTTCCCATCCCTAATTCCTTCAGTTATCTTACTAAAACTAACCAATGAAAAATCTCAAGGAAAGATAGTCTATTTGAATCTGTTCATATTTCATAGTAGATTGTCGGTCACAGACCAGAGGTTGTTACTTACTAGGCATTGTTTTTAATTATCTGTCTTTGGTCAGGTAACAAGTGTTTCTGGCTGATGGGGAATAAATCAAATAGTGCTCAGGCCACAGGTAGGTGAAAGGGTGCTTGGCATCACTAATCACCAGAGAAATGCAAATCAAAACCACAATGAGATATCACCTCAGTCCTGTTAGAATAGCAATTGTCAAAAATACAAGAAATAATAAGTGTATATATATATATATGTATATATATACATATATATACACACACACAAGTATATAGATATACAGACACAATGGAATATTATTCAGCCTTAAAAAATAGAAATCTTGCCATTTGCAACATGGATGGACCTTGAGGGCATTATGCTCATTGAAATAAGTCAGACAATGAAATATAAATACAAATATGATCTCACTTACATGTAGATTCTAAACAAAACAAAACTCATAGATACAGGGAAGAGATTAGTGGTTGCCAGAGGCAGGGGTGAGGGTGGGTGAAATGTGTGAAGGGAGTCAAAAGGTATAAACTTCCAGTTATAAATAAGTTCTGGGAATTTAATATACAGCATGGTGACTACAGTTAATAGTACTGTATTTTATATTTTAAAGTTGCTAGAAGAGTAAATCTTAAACATTCTTACCACAAGAAAAAAGTTGTAATTATGTGTGGTATTAACTAAACTTAGTTAAAATGGTGATCATTTTGCAAAATATACAAATACTGAATCACTATGTTGCATACCTGAAACTGACATTATATTAGTTCTTCTCTCCTCGTTTTTCTCTCATCTGTCTTTCCTTACTTCTTTCCTGGTTCCTTCCTTCCTCATTTAATATTTCCTTTCCCCTTTTATCCCTTCTCCCTCTTCCATTTATTCTTTTGTTCTCTCTAAACAAACAAAAAAACAAAAACCCCTCTAACTATCCTTATATTTCTAACACATTTTGAGTGGAATTAGAATAGTTTTCTTTATGAAAACACACAATAATATAAGGAAAAATTTTAAATAGCTAAAATATACTAGACATTAATGAAAATTAATACCCAATGTCTAATAAAACTAGTTTTTTTTGTTTTGTTGTTGTTGTTTTGTTTTGTTTTGTTTGATTCTCCACATTAGGCATATGGCCCAATCTTGTTTAGATAATTATTCTAAGTAGGATTCTTACATCAATTTAATATGGGTAATATTGCACAGTTAGTTCCTTTGAACTTTATAATGGTAAATCCTGATATTTACTACTTGATTTTCTTTTCACTGAATGCCTACAATGTATTTAGGAATGAAAATTTTCTGATTCAGTTGAAATAACCATTTTCTAAGCAACTTTTGTGAATTTCTTCATTACTTAGGCCAGTCAAAAAGTTGTCATTTTGAAAACAAAATCCTTTTCTTCTCCCACTAAACTTTGTCAATCCTTTTTTTTTTTAATCTGTTAAACTTGGCAATGGTTTTCCAGATCTGCAGCTAAATTTATTCTTTTATACACGGCTATTTAGCATACTTGAATCAAGGGAACTAGACTATCATCCTAAAACAATGTACTTCAAAATAAATATATTGTGTTTGTCTCAATTTTTATTTCCTGACAAATGTGTTTGGGATTTGGAAGGCCATTTGTCTTGCTGTAATAAACCATTATCTTGTCACAGGGGATAATTCCTTCCGTAGAGTTGTCTAAATATTTCCCAAGTCTTTTTTCTTTACTTTTTTTTTTTTTTCACTTGGATAGCTTTGGCACTTAGATATTAAAATGAAATAGCAAGAAACTAAACATAATGGCTCATGTTTTGGCCTAGAATCAACACAAGCTCTGCAAGTGAGGTGCCAGTTCCTTCTTAATCATCGTTTGGAACACATTCAATATGCCTGACCAGAATAATTTGTTTAAAATCAAGTCACGCAAGAGACTCAATAATTTTGCTTCCTTTTCAAATGAGTTACATGGGATTTCTTAAACCTGAACAACACTTGTCTTTTATGGGCATGGTCTCTACCAAGTGATTAACCCATAAAGAATAGCATTACAGCAGGCAATCATAAAGGGCAATAAATTTTTGCTCAGTGATCTGTACCTGTTCCCTTTTGGGAGAAGTGGAAGATAAAGCAAAAGATATTTTGCCCATTTCTTAAGGTCACTTCATATATTAAACGCATCTTCTAATGCCTCATACAATTCTGCTATACTCCAGATCGTATCTCCAATTCTTCCCAAGAGCCTCAGACTTGATATCTCCAATTGATAGTCAAACAGACATCTCAAAGAATAACGCAGTCAAAATAAACCTCTTTGTTTTGTTTGTTTCGTTTTGAGAGGCAGGGTAGAGTAAGAGTCAAGAGCAGAGGTTAGCAAACTCTGGCCCATAGGCCCAATATTGCCCTCTGTGTAGGATACTTGAGCTAAGAGTGTTTTCTACAGATAAATATTTGCAGTCAATTTGATGATAGGGAACATTGGAATCAGTTTGTCTGAATTACGTCTTAGTTTGACCATATGACCTAAGACCTGTCATGCAATCTCTCTCAATGTCTGAACTTCCTCATAGCATGTGTGCTTAGAAAAAAATGTCTATAAAGGCATATGCCTAAATGTTAATTATAATGTCTGGTGGAAAACTTACTGATGACTTTTTCTTTTTTCCATGTGATTTTTTGGGGGGAGAGGGGCATTTTCAAAAAGTTTCTGCGATAAAGATGCAATATTTTATAGCATAAAGATGCTACTGAAATTATTAAGCAGTAAATGAAGGGTTTACAGGATAAACGTCCTTGGAGAAAGTGGATTAGCAACTTGGGAAAAGTGGTTTATATAAATATGTAAATATTACTTTAAGAAAACTTAGTTGTATATTTTATTTGTATCAAAAATGATTCAAATCATCTGGGGAAACCATGCATGAAAACATGTGATTATAGTAGATAATTTAACAATTATTTTCAATTCATGGTAAAATATAGGAAGTCCAATATTAAGAAAAGGGAATATCTATATGTGGTATATATGCTATTATAAATGCTAAATAGTTGTACATCTGGAGTTTGTAATTCAAATCTGGCTTCTGCCATTTAATAGCTCTTATCTTAGAAAACTACAATTTATCTAAGATTCAGTTTACTTCTTTTTTTCCCCCAAATCAGGGAAAATACAGTACTTTCTTAATAGGGGTGTTCTGAAGCCTAAGTAAGATAATTCATGGAGAGATTTTAGCACAATGCCTGGGACATTAATGTTTAATTATCACTCAATAATTTATGTAAATTTATTCTATGTGTGTGTCTTTATTTTCCAATGTACGTGCAAAACAATAGCAAATCATAAAATTACATCATTGAGCAGCAAACAATTATTTACTAGAAAATTATAAGGACCATGTCCCTTAGAGTCGAAACTATCAGTTCAAGTGCCAGTTTCACACTTTCTTGATTTATAACTTTGGAGACACCATTAGATTTCTTTTAATCCTAATTTCATTAAATCTATAAAATAAGTGCATATTAGTTGTTCTTCTTAAATTACAGTGTCAGAAAGCAAATTAGATAATGCAATAACCTTTAGATTATAAATAGTAGTAGCAATTTTAATTATGATCATACTTGGCAAATCTTAAAAGCAAGTTCATATTGCTAATGTCAGTAATCCAAATGTTAAATCCAAGGTTTTAAGGTTGCCCTCATCTGTTCTTTAATTTACTCTAGTCTACTAGAATCTGAAAAAAGTGGTCTTCAAAATCAAAATAATAAACCTGCTGAGATTACGAGAGCCAACACATTAATTGCTTTTTCACTTAATGTTATGCAGAAGCTTTCAGAGTGAGATCAATTCTGCTCCAGGCTGGTCTACTGCATCAGTCTGAGGGTTTATGACAAACATTCTAATCCCTCCAGGAAAAGAGTTCAGCGTGGGGGCCAGATGGGCATGATTAACCCTGGTTTGTTTGCAGCATTGTTAATTCTCAGATTAGTATAAAATATTATGTTCTTTCATATACCAAACCAACTCCCAAATATGATTTTCCATCATCTACCATTCGAGTAATCTACCACACAACTTCTATCCATTAAATTCTATGAAACTATGATTCATTAGTCTGAACAATCATGAATTAATTGAACTAGCTTTTTCTCTCTTCATATATATCCAAACTAGTCACTCTGTGTGATCATCATTGCCTGATGAATAAATTGAACCCAAGTTGACTTTCAAAGTCATCTACACAGTACTTAATAGTTGATAGCGGTTAATGAACCAATTAAACAAAATATTTTATGTAGGCTCCTTGAGAATGTGTAAAGCACAAGTGACCTTATAAAACATGGTAAATGAAAATAGCTAGTGTTCCAGGATAGGCCTGTGAATGATGTGTGAGGGGAACAAAGAGATGAGAGGGGGTCCAATACGTTTGTGTCATTGGTCATCCTTGGCTTGAATTAACCCTTGGAGAAGACCCACTAATTTTTTCCTGCATCGCATTCTGCATATTTACATTGTTGGCCATACCTCCAATCTGGTAAATTCCTGTTTGCATTAGGCAATAACTCCAAGATCTAAACCAAATGGAAACATCAGTATTTGAGTTTATTTTACCTTCTAAACTAGAATAATCAAAAAGCACATGGCAGATAGAAAAGTAGATAAGAATTTCTCCATTTAAAATGCTTGAGACCTACATAACAAAGAGCTGTTCTCTGCACAGAAATGATAAAACTCAAGATTTGAGGAAAGGAACTAATACTTGCAACCTAATGCCATCAATTTAGAGCTAACAATAATTTTAATCAGCATTTAACCTGACTGAGTAATCTGATCTGGTAATTATTACAAGTTTTCCAACTCAATGAAGCCCAATCTGGAAAATGACCTGGTTCTTCTGCCTACTCAATGAGTGTAGTGTTTATGTTGATACTTTAAAAACGAGGGGTGGATACAGGACTCAGACTGTAACTCAGTTACTCTTTTTCTCTCTCTCGTCTCTTTGTTCCCCTTTCTCTGTCTCTCTTTCTCTCCTCTCCCTAACACAGAATAGTCTTGGATCTTTCATGATGTCTTGTTGCCTCCAATGAAGTGCAGCTGGGGCAGGTGGCTTCCAGATCTCCAAAGCTTAATCACTCTTCAGCCTCATCACCCTGTGATGGTGGCACAAGATACAGCATTCTGCAGCACAGATGCTGGAAGGTAGAGGTGGGCCTTGACGGTCACTGTGAATTCTAGGCCTCTGACATTCTGACAATTTTTCTTCTGCGTTTAGTTCTTCTTGTCCTTTCCATGGTACCATAACCTGCTGGCCATCGTTGTGTTCACAATTGAAATCACAGTAAGATCTCCAAAGACTTGTTTTACATCTGTTGAGTTCATCCTATTTAGAATAACGTAATGGCGCCTCTTTAGCCTTGTGTATTTGCTAGCCATGGGGCCATTATATCATACGCTTCTATATTTCTACCAAATTATATGTACAATTACTGTTCTGGGAAAAAAAATATAAAACAAGAAATATAGTGTCTTCTTTTTTTGGTAATTGCTTTGTCAATAGAAGACCTGTGTGTATTCTTTTCCAAATTATATTTTCTTCTCCAGAAGTCTTTGGAAGATGCAATGGAACATAAAGGGCAAATATCATTCAAGTTCAAAACCAAAGCGACCCATTTTATAGCATACCAAAGTCTAATAACATTAAAAATTGTCCATTATTTTTGGTCAAAATTAAATTGAGCAGAGTTTGGAAACATTCCATTTCAAATACTGCCCCTTAATGTCAAATGCTTGCTATAATAAACTAAAAATGCTGAATTTAAAACATGTTTACTCCTTCCTCATTGTTTTCCCCAATTCAATCAACTCCATTCTATGGTTACCGGAAATCTAGCACATGTCCCTAAAATAAAGATTATTGATGGCCTGGATTATTTTTCTGAAGGAGACTAAAGCTATTTGAAGGAAAATGGTTCAAAAGTAATAGTGAGAGCAACATTAGGCTGTGTGCGTGTGTGTGTGTGTGTGTATCCATACTTAAAGCATGCCTTTTAAGGAAGATTGTAAGTTGTTCCTTTCTTTAATGTACTCATGAAATGTGGAAATGTAATTCAAAAGAAATGCATTAGGAAAACAGTTAACATTTTTCATCTCAAAATTGATTCAGCTTTGGCTTAGAAAAAAGTTTGGGGAACTCTAATTTTATTCAGTAAGTACTCCCACCCTAGAAGATACTGCATAATCTTAAGAAAGCGATAACTGTAAAATAATGTGTTGCAACAGTATGATTATGTATTATTCAAAATAGGCCATCAGTGGGCAACCTCATAATTGGCCCTTTTGCTGCAGTACATACAGTAGAAATAAATCATCCAGGGCTACAGAGGAGGCTAAGAAAGAGTATCTTAAAAACTTAATTTAAAAGTAGATTCAAAGTTGACATTTTCTCCCTCACTGAGAGTTTCAGGCAAATTGTGACAGAAGACACAGATATAAATCCTTTGAAAGTCACCTGCCAAAATAATTTCCGAGAGCAAAGCTATCAGCCACATTTTTCAGGCCACTGAAGTATGTGCATACTTTAGAGAGAGGACCATCTTATCTGCAAACAAGGTTATGCTTGGTCACTCGAGCCAGAAGTGTATTGTTCGGCACAGTTCTCCCACAAGATGAATGGCATCTTAGATTTGCTTGATGCCTTTTCTTCATAATTCTCTAAGGAGTATATGCCTATAAAATTATCCAGCCCTTTGGGGAAAAAAATTGTCATAGACAAAGGAAACTTTTGAATATTCTATCTGGGCTATACTTTCTTGGTACTTCCCACTGCCTTTTCATTTTGGCAGATTTAACCCTTTCTTGGAGACCTACCTAAGATGTCACCTACATTCTGAAACCATTCAAGCACAAACAGTCCCAAAATATTCTATGATCTGATAAAACTTTATAATTAATGTTGATTAATGTTATAATACCCATTGCATGTTCATTTAACACATATTAACACCTACAATAATAATTCATAAGATTAATATATTTTAAAGATTTATTTATTTGAGAGAGCAAGAGAGCACAGGGTTGCAGGGCAGGAGAGGGAGAGAGAGAATCTCAAACAGATTATACACTGAGCACAGAGCCCCACATGGGGCTCGATGCCATGACCCTGAGATCATGACCTGAGCCAAAATCAAGAAGCAGATACTTAACCAACTGAGGCACCCAGGCGCCCCCCATAATATTATTATTTTGTTGAAAAACTCTGTGAATAGTATTACAGTGGGCAATTTGTAAGCATTATTTCTTTTAATTCTCATCAATATCCTTTCAAGTGTTACTACACTTATTCAACAGGGAACTTAACTATTATTTACCGACTCCTAACTAGGTGGCAGAACTGCTTTTCTACACAGATCTGCTGGAATTGGAGCCATAATTTTTTTTCCATCTTTTTATTAATTCCCAGTGATGGAACCAGAAGTCAAAGAGATAAAACACAGTCCTTGCCCCCAGAGAATTCACATGATAAGAATGGAGATTAATTATGAAAACTATATTTAAAATACAATGTAAAATTAATGCACGACATGCTCTTTGTTGACCTTTTTTTTTATTATTATTGGGTTTTACAATCTTCAGCATCTCATCTTTCCCATAGAGGATGCTAAATACATGTTTGCTGAATGAGTAAATAAATACTACTATATGCTACTAAATCATATTTTATAACAACATAGTCTGACAGAATAACATTCTGGATTACATGAAATGAAACCGCATATAATACTGGGAAAAGCCTGGGGCTTTGATTCAGGAGAAGCAGACTCAGTAGCAAGGGGGTGGGGTGTAACACAGGAACAAAACATCTGGCTAAAGCTCAGTGAATTCCTGGTCCAAAGCCAAGAGCCTCTGTTAATCTTATCATCTGATTCTCTTCCCATTTGATAACAGAATGGAATTTATTCCCAACTCACCTATCAACCATTTGCATGGTTGACATAAACCCTGAGCCTCTATTTTATATTAGTAAAAAGAAAAAAATGATGCTAGCCTTATGTAATTCATATAAATTAAATCATAAGTATAAGGTATTAACTATAGCTCCAGGCACGTAGTTAGTGCTTAATAAATGTTTGTTTATGTGAAATGAGATCTAATAGATCCTTCCTATACAGTCTGACCATCTCTATAAAGTAAATCGCAGGTGTTATGAAAGAAGATAAAGCTTTTCAAAGCTGGAGAAAAAGGGTGTAGTGAAGCTTTCTCTCTTGGATTCCACAATGCAAACAGTAACAACATGCACAAGTGAAAGGCAGAAGAGCACCCTGGTTAAGAGCTCAGATGCTGAGTTAAATTGCTTTTCTCAAACCCTGGCTCTATCAATTACTATTTCGTAACCTTCAATATGTTACTTAAATTTTTATGTCTCAGTTCCTCCATCTATGAAAGCGGGTTAATAGTGTAGTACTGGACCTGCCAGTTCTGTTGTATGAAATGAATAAAACAAGGCAAGGGCTTAGAACAGCACTGGCATGTAGTAAACACCTTAAAGACGGGAGACTAAAGGGCATCATCTTTTTGGGGACAGCCACCTGTAGCCATAGATTCATGCTCTGAAGTTCAAGTTCTTTCGCTTGATTCATTTTAAAGTTCAAGCTGTGACAAGAGTCACTAAGGCACAAAGGAAGTATATTAATGGATGGGAATAAGGATCTTAATGTGAAAGCTTGACACCCTTTATTGGAGCATCTACTGTGATTAAATACTAACATGAAAAAAATTGGAAGGCTCTCCTTGTCATGCAGGCACTTGATATGCAGACAAATACAAAAGTAAATATAAAAGGAATGTATGAAATATTAAAATAGCATGAAACCACTGAAGATGGGCATTTTATAACAAAAAGAGTTAAAGAAGATGTGCTGTTTAGGTTGCAACTTGAGGAATTACTAAGGGTTTTCTCAAACAAGGATGACTTGTAATAATGTGAGTGTATAGTGTGTCCATTACAAATGTCTGGCTCAATTCAGTGGAGGCTGAATTCCAGCCCATGATCTGATTTAATCACAAACATATGAGCCTTGCCTGAGTTCTCCTGAGAAGAGCGCAAAATTCCAAATTTACTCAAAGGCAATATATTGGGGTGAGAGTGGGTGGGTTGCTGAAATTGCTGGGTAATCTGATAACTATGTTCAACATTTTGAGGACATGCCACAACATTTCCCATACTGGCTGTGCCATTGTGCATTCCCACCAGCAATGCCTAAAGTTTCCAACTTCCCTGCATCTCCATATAGTCAACATCTAAAATTTCCCTTTTTTTTATTATAGCTATCGTAGTGGGTGTGAAGTGGTGTTCCTTTGTGGTTTTAATTTGCATTTCTCTAATAATGATGTTGAAGCATCTTTTCATGTGTTTTTTGGCCATGTGTAAGTCTTCTTTGGATGTCTATTTGATTCCTTTGCCCACTTTTCATTTGGGTTGTCTTTTTTTTAATCATTGTATTATAATAGTTTTTGGTACATTCTGGATTACATGTATCAAATATATGATTCCATTATAATTGTATTTTGGCATCAATAGGACTGGAAACATTACCATTCTGGGTGTTTTTCACTGCCTATTGCAACACAATCCTGAGAAATAAGCAAAGTGAATGTCTGTTGGGAGATAATCTGAATTTAACATCATCTTTTCCTAATTCTTATTAATAAGATAGGAGGAAGAAAATAATAGAGAACATATAAATCTCTCAAAGAGTTTAAGAAAAAATCCTGAAAATGAGAGGAACTTCTAAAAGATAAAATGCAGGTAAGAAAGGATAGAAGGTGGGAAGAATTAAAGGCCTCACTGTTTATTGAGTAAAGAAAGGAATACTCAATTGAAAAAAGTACCCCTAGATAATAAGCCAACAACTTCTGATTAGGATCATTGGCACCAATAAAAAAGAAGGGCTTTAACAAAGAGCGATGGGGAGGTGGGGTGAGGAGTTATGTACTGATACAATTAATTTTTTTTTTTTTTTTTTTGAGAGAGCGTACTAGTGGTGGGGTGGGGAGGAGGTGTGGGGTGAGCAGAGGGAGACAGAGAGAGAATCTTAAGCAGACCCCACACTCAGCACGGAGCCATGACACGGGGCTCCATCTCATAACCCTGAGATCATGACCTGAGCTGAAATCAAGAGTCGGGCACTTAACTGACTGAGCCACCCAGGTGCCGCATGGTACAACTAAACTAAAGTTTTAAAGCATCTCTTAAAGATCAGATGAAATATTGTAGAAAAAAAGGTCTATGAATTAGAAGACTGTTTATTGCTGATGTATAGAAAGACAACAAATTTTTGTATCTTGATCTTATATTCCACAAACTTGCTGAATTCACTATTTTACCTAAGAGGGTGTGTGTGTGTGTGTATGTGTGTGTGTGTTTGTGTTTGTGTGTGTGTGTGTGTGTATCTTTTGGGTTTTCTATACGTAAATTATGTTATCTGCAAATAGAGATAGTTTTATTTCTTCCACTCCAAATTATATTGTATTTTATTTTCTTTTCTTTCCTGATTGCCTTGATGAGAACCTCCAATACAAATTACAAGTGAGGAAAACAGACATCTTTATTTTTTCCTGATCTTAGGGGAAAAGCATCCAGTCTTTCATCATTAAGTATGATATTAGCTCTGTGTTTTTTGTACAAGTATTTTATCAGGTTGTTGGGTGTTCATGAATAAAACTTGAGTAGAGAGGGTATTTGATTTTGTCAAATAGTTTTCCCACATCTATTATAATGATCATATGGTTTTTGTCCTTTAGGCTATTGACATGGTATATTATATTGATTAAATTTCTGTTCATTGAATAAACCTTGCAATCCTGGGATAAATCACACTTGATCATACTATATGATCTTTTAGATATTGCTGGATTTGGTTTGCTAGTATTTTGCTGGTGACTTCTGCATCTAAGGGATATTAATAAGTTGTTTTTTGTTTGTGTGTTTATGTCTTTGTCTGGTTTTGGTAATACTGGTCTCATAGAATGAGTTAGAAAGCATTCCCTTTTATTGTTTGGAAGAGTTTGAGAAGTATTGGTATCAATTCTTTAAACATTTGGTAGAATTCACTGGTGAAACCATCTGGTTCTGGGCTTTTCATTTTGGGAAGTTTGATTTCATACTCAATCTCTTTGCTTGTAAGTTTATTCAGATTTTCTATTACTTTATGGGACTGGTTTTGGTATTTGGTATATTTAAAGAGATTTGTCTGTTTCTCTCAGTTGCCTAATTTGTTGATGTTTAAGTATTCACAGTATTCTTTATAATCCTTTTTATTTCTCTAAGCTTGGTGGTTTTATCTTCTATTCCATGCCTGATTTTCATAATTTGAGTCTTCCCTCTCTCTTTTTTCTATGTCAATCTAGTGAAACATTTGTGAATTTGGTTGATCTTCTCAAAGAACCAACTACTGGTTTTATTGATTTCACTACTGGTTTTCTATTATCATTTGTTTTGTTTTGTTTTGTTTTGTTTTGCTCTAATCCTTATTAGTTCTTTCCTACTATTTACTGTGTTTTACTTACTACCCTTTTTCTAATTTCTTAAAATTAGGCAAAATTAGGTTATTGATTTGGGATCTTCTTTTTTAATGTAGGAGTTTACAGCTGTACATTTCTTTCTGAATACTGCTTTTGCTACATAATTTTTATGTTATTTTTTTCATTTTCATTCATTTTAAAGTATTTTCCAATTTTACTTGCAATTTATTTTTTGATCATTCATTAATCAGCAGTTTGTGTTTAATTTTCAGGTATTTGTGACTTGCCCAAATTTCTTTATGTTATTTCTGATTTTATTCCACTGTGGTGCCAGAACATCTTTGTGTGGTTTCAATCTTTTAAAATTTATTGAGACTTGTGTTTTTGGTGTACTGTATTGTCTATCCTGGAACATCCATGTCCATTCAAAAATAATACGTATTCTGCTCTTGTTGGGTAAAGTGTTCTATACATGCATTTTAGGTGTAGTTGGTTCATAGTTTTCTATTTTCTTAAATACCTGCAACCAATAAACTTCCCCGGCTTTGCCAATGGTCTCTGTGTGCTTGTTGAGGTTTGCCTTTAATAATCAACCAGCTAGCTCACAACTCTGGTTCAGCCTTCACTTGCTGGTTGTGCAAAGCCTCATAGTCAGTGGGCAATGCAACCTTAGGGTCTTCTTAAATCTTTCCTGAGCATGTTCACTGTTCTATACAAACGGCTGGTTTCTAGATTCCCAGGAATATGTGGTAGTTTTTCAAGCTTTTTGGTTATTCTCTGCTTTGTCCCAATGATATGCCAGGCAGTTGCAAAGTTTAAAATAATTGCTTGTAAAAGTTTTTGGACACACCCCTTGGGAAAAACTTTTAGTCTTGGCAAGCTGGGGTGAGGTTATATAAAGACAATCTTTCCGAGTAGAGACTCCTAGATAAGCACCAGACAGATCAGATAACAATTCTTAGGGAATGAGGCTTTGAAAGAACTCAGGTTCTTTTCTGCTCCCTCTAGTTCCTAGAATGCATGCTGTTTTATTTTTATAAAGACTACTGCTGAGCTTGAGAACAGGGGATGGGACTAGGGTGAGATAAAATGCTGCAAAACTCACTGTAATTATTAACAGTTTGCCATTTTTTCTTGAATAAATGCTCCATGAGTTGAGGCAAGCCTTTGGTTAATTTCAAGAGTCTTAAAAACATTGCTTTGAAAAAAAAATGTTGCTTTGAATAATTTTTGCATTGAATTTTTTACATTTTATTTCATTTTATTTATTTATTTGAGAGAGAGAGAGAGCACAAGTTGGGGGGTGCAGAGGAATAGGCAGATTCCCCACTGAGCAGGGAGCCTGACAGCAGCTTGATCCCAGGACCCTGAAATCATGACCTGAGCCTAAGTCAGCTTAATTAACTGAGCCACCCAGGCACCCCTGCATTGAGTTTCTGAGTTGATTTTATAAAGGGACAAATTTTCAGAGGTCCTTACTCTGCCATTTTCACTGATGTCACTCTATATAGAATATTTTAAAGATAAACTACAAATGACCAAACTACATATTAAAAATATCCAATCTTTCTATTATGCAAAAAAAGCAAATTAAAAGAATACTATTAATTTATCACTAAAATTTTGTTTTTATGTACTCATTTTACTGTTTTTATTATTTTTTTAAAATTGTACAACTGCATCTTTAAAAAAATATTAGTAAAAACTAAATTTTTTAAAGAACAGTTTTAACATGCAATGATTATATTTCTTCAGAATCTAGTGGCTTTAATACTATCCAGAGCCTAGGGATTACTTTCTGTGCATGTCTAATATTTTATTCTCATTTTTTACTCTAGAGGTCACATTTACTATAGGAATAGTGTACATAGGTAAGTACAGATGTATAAAGAATTTTTCACAAAAAGTCTTGAGGAGACCTATGCCTTTAAGACCAACAAACCTTAACAAATGATATAAAAATGACATATGCAATCCCACTGTGAACTTTATAATCTACATAATTGCATAACTTGAGCTTTGATTTTCTTGTGATCAGAATGCTCCAACAACAAAAATTTCTCCAATCTAAACTGTTACTGATATATTTATATATTGCACTGGTTTTTAGAAATGCTTATTAAATTTTTTACCTATGTTATTTTAGTACAATTCAATGAAAGTTGAAAATTCATTAATGATATAAAAACAGCTTTCCAGTATTTCAAATATTCATTTAACTATTATGCCCAACCCTAAGCATTAAATGTAATAGAGTTTACTGTATTAGAATATTTCTCCTGAATTCTCCTCAAGACAAGGAAGATGAGAAATAAGGAATCAGTTATAACTACGGCTCTTATAGTGGCAAGAAAAGAGAAGCAGAGATTTATTCCTACAACGTGAATTAGGCTTGAATAGGACTTTGTTAAATATCTCAAGTTCTAACCATATAAAAATAATAAGCAGGTAAAATAAATCCAGAAGTAGTTGTTTATGACATTTATAACTATTTCCTGAAGAGTTTGTCCCCATTCATGAGAATAATAGAGTTCAAGAATATCATACAGTATTTCTTGCTGATAAAGAAAGAAACCTTCACATGGGTTCCAAAATCTAACATCTGTAAAACAAATGAAAGAGGCTCCTGTCCAGCTTTTGTGTATGTGCCACTGATACTATAGGCCGGGCAGCACTGGGCTGGTTGGTGATTCAGAGTATGAGAACTGACAGGCATTTGAAATTTTAACTTGGCACTTCTTTTTCATTTTAGTTCATTAGCTCATTTAGTTCACCACTGACCTATGTGATTGCTTTTCTCCTCCAGCTAACCCCTCAAAAACTGTCACTTCATTTTGCCTTCTCTGGAAAACTCAGAGCTGTAAAAATGTTTAAAAGATTCAAAACTTTCTATTCCATGCCATCGGTTTAAAAACATCAGATTAGGACCGAACGGCTCCTGTCAACAGAATAACAATAGAAAAAATTAAATCAACTAATTACAATACAAACTATATTTAAAAATTATAGGTTCATCTCTTCCCACTGAGTGGGCTTCACTGAATACCCAGCTGACTCATGTGGCCATAGTTATAAACCAATTATTCAGCAAGTTTTTCCTCATAATTGAGGCATTATTTCCCTGAAAACAACTGATGGCCTAAACACATTAATATATTTGATCTCAAAATAGATGAATCCAAAGATTTGGAGCATATGATTTTTAAGATTATAAATCCCATGTGGTTTACCAAAGACTGCTTTACCAATCCCTTCCACAATCTCCAAAGTTTGTGATTTTCTCAGTCACCCTGCTACTTGTGTTTGTCAGGTCATCATAGAAGATTTTGGAAGATGATGGTTTGTTAGGACAGAAACCACCACTACCGGTCTGCACTAAAGATTCTAGAGGAGGGCAAAGAAAATGGATCACAAATATTCTGGTTTAAATTTCATTGTGTAACCATTTTTTATAATGAACTTAAATATAAATTTAATATATAAAATATAATAAGTATTATTTATTTATTACTGAAAAGTTTTATAACACAGAAAAGCATAAAGAAACAGGAATATTATCCTTAAGCATATAAGTCCTTGCTTCCTGCAGTGTGGTGCTCAGAATAGCAGCATCACCGGGGCACCTGGGTGGCTCAGTCGTTAAGCGTCTGCCTTCGGCTCAGGTCATGATCCCGGGGTGCTGGAATCGAGTCCCACATCGGGCTCCCTGCTCTGCAGGAAGCCTGCTTCTCCCTCTCCCGCTCCCCCTGCTTGTGTTCCTGCTCGCGCTATCTCTCTCTCTGTCAAACAAATAAATAAAATCTTAAAAAAAAAAAGAATAGCAGCATCAGCATCTCCTGGGAAATTGTTAGGCCTGCATATCAGTCTACATCCCAAACTAGCAAAATCGCAATCTGTTTTTAAACAAGATTCCCCAGTGATTAATGTGCACATTATGGCTTGTAAAACACTGACTTAGAAGCAACTACTATTGAAATTTTGGTGGGTATCTCAAGTGGTTTTTCCCACCAATACATTATAGTTTACATATTCATACAATTTTACGATATTATGTTATAAATATTTCCTTATGCCATTAATAATTAATCAATATTATTTTTTAATTTTATTATTAATTATGACATAGCTATTGCAAAAAAATTTAGTAAAATAAGCCATAAATTGAAAACTACCCAATTCTTTTCACCTAGTGTAAAATTTTGGTGCATAGTCTTCTAGCCATATAATCTTTTTAATATATTATTATATATTATACATAGAATATAACATTATATAGAATGTAAAGTCGTTTAACATGGTCATTTTAATGGCACTTTCCTTGCCCTTATGTACTTCATTTCTATGCTATAATACATTCTATGAACATGTTTCCAATATTATGTCCCATAATTATTAGCATTTCTTATTCTTTCCTGGAGATTGAATCCCAGTGTATGAGTATCAGTTTTTTTACACTAAAAATTGATTTTTAGTTTTGATTTCCTTTTCTCATTGATCTTTAAATCCATTGTGAAAGGATAGTATGAAGGAATAAATGTGTAACATTGTGGGAAAATACTGATTCTAGTTTTACGTTATAAAGGAAAATTCTGTTTTTTTTTAATATATCATTCGTCTCTTTCTGCCTATATTTATATGTTTTTTTTTTCTTTTTACAATAACTAAAAATTAGCCATGGCTAAATATGTGACCTTCAGCAAAGATTTTTTTTTCTAGGAATCTCATGAACCATTTTTTGTATAATTCTTGTCTTTTTTTCAGCCAGGAGCATTTTGTTCAATATAAATGATCTTACCATTCATATTTGTGAGAAATATGTTCTTAACTAGCTCTACATTATTTTTCTTATGGATATCTTACCATGTGTACATCAGTACTTCTCTTCCAATATGAAAACCTCTATAAAACCTTTGCCATTCATATCAATAGCTCAATATTGTGTCTATTTTATCTTTCATTATCTTCAATGCAATTTTTTAAAAACATTTTTATTTATTTATTTGACAGAGATAGAGTGCACAAGCAGGGGGAGCAGCAAGGAGAGGGAGAAGCAGGCTCCCCGCTGAGCAGAGAGCCTGATGCGGGGCTCCATCCCAGGACCCTGGGATCATGACCTAAGCAGAAAGCAGACGTTTAACTGACTGAGTCACCCAGGCACCACCTTCAATGCAATTTTAAATGTTCTTTTTTTTCAATGTTAAATGTTCTAATGCATATTTTAGTTTCCCCAAATTCACCTTTATCTGATTCTCCTTTCATTTTGTCTTGTTGTCTTATCATCTCAACATTTATACTGTATTCAAACATAGATGATCCATTTCTTTCTTTTTTTTAATTTATTTTATTTTATTATTTATTTATTTATTTGAGAGAGAGAGAGAGAGAAACAGCATGAGAGGGGATAGGGTCAGAGGGAGAAGCAGGCTCCCCCCTGAGCCGGAAGCCTGATGGGGGACTTGATCCCAGGACTCCGGGATCATGACCTGAGCCGAAGGCAGTCGCTTAACCAACTGAGCCACCCAGGCGCCCAGATGATCCATTTCTAACCAACCTTTGTTAACATTGTTGGTGTGTGATATGCATTTGTTCATACAATCTGTGTCCTTGGGCCTGGTTCAAATTTGCTGCTGGAAAGTGTATTTTTGTTCACAGTCCCTTGAATACTTCCCACTGTTGAAACTGACTTTATCATGTAGGAATTAGCAGTAATAAAACGGCATGCTCTCTTTCCCTACTGTTTGGAATTACAGAAACTCAAGGCTAAATATTCTTCATTCCTGGACTTTTTATTGCTGTTCTTAAGCCAATAGTACTTTATTTCTGGTGATTAAATTTCCAAGATTGCACTTACCTCAATTTGTCCTACCCAGTTGATATCCACCTATGTATCTACTTACCTACCTATCCATCCACCCAGCCAGCCAGCCAGCCAGCCAGCCAGCCATCCATCCATCCATCCATCCATCCATCAATCCATCCATCCATCCATCCATCCATGTCTGGATGGACGGATTTTATAGCTGTGGATTATATCATCAACTGGAAGTGGAGAGAGAAGTCCTGATTTTGAACAGAGGGAAGGAGGGCTATCGTAAAAATTAGCCCTAAACATTAGAATGACAGCAGGTCAATTGTTACAGATAGGAACTTTCTAAACTAAGGCGGAAAAGCTGAGAATGGATCTTCCTATAATTCCTAGTTGGCATTGCAAAAGTGTGTCAGCATTTGAGTTAATCAGATAAGTTCCATCAAGTTATGGTTTAAAGCAAAACCAAATACACCAGCAGAAGTTTGACTTAAGTTTGGCTTTTTTTCAGAACCTAATGAGATTTTGCTGTTTTCTACATTTCAGTATTTCAGTGAAAGTATGGGTGATGACATATCTAGACTGCTAGCTAGTTATCAGTTTATTTTTTTTAAAGATTTTATTTATTTATTTGAGACAGAATGAGAGAGACCGAGAGCACATGAGAGGGGGGAGGGTCAGAGGGAGAAGCAGGCTTCCTGCTGAGCAGGGAGCCCGATGCGGGACTCGACCCCGGGACTCCAGGATCATGACCTGAGCCGAAGGCAGTCGCTTAACCAACTGAGCCACCCAGGCGCCCCTAGTTATCAGTTTAGAGCAGAAACTATGGAAACCAGATCAACATTCTTGCATCAAAATTAAAGATTTCTTTTATTATATTGTATTACCGTTAGTGATGCTTTCCTACAGAGTAGAGAATAGGTGAGATGCCCCTGCCAATACATGGTAAATCTGAAGTTGAAACAAACTAACATGATGAAGTATAGATAGCATATCCTTCCAAAACTTTACCAGAGACTGAGTTTTGAAAGAACAGTGTTTGACAGAAAAGTTAGGCTTAATTACAAATAAGCCAGATTCTCTGTCAGTTTATTAGTCTTGATAAGGAAATCAGCTTTTAAAATTTTTTAAATTTCTTCAGATTAAATACAGCCTGGGGCTTATATTCAATTTTTATTTCACAAAAATTCATGACATGTTTCACACTGACTAAGAGGATATGGCTAAGGTGGCAGGGACACAAAATACTACTTACGATACCATTATAAACTGGTCATGAAAAGCGTTGTATGTTGTTCTCTCATACATGCAAATAGGATTCAAACGTGATAATAGGAGTCACAATTTAAAACTAATTTTCAGCTTTGTTTTCAATGCAGTGGGATGAGAAGTTAAGGTGGTCTCTCAGAGGGTCATTCTCAAGTCTGATGCAGATTCCTTTCCAAGAACTGTTCCCATGTATTTCAGAACTTTTTTCTAGCACTATGTTGATCAGTGAGGCTTCTGACATTTACATAAAGCAAAAAGGCATTTTCATTCTCTCAGAGCCATTCTTCAAAGAGAAAGATGCTGCAGCGAGGGAAAACATTAATTAGAAGCACATCTAACATAAATGGCTTGTCACTGAGTTACAGTACTCACCAGAACTCACACTGTCCTTGGAAGACAGAAAAATTCCTTCAGTGCTTGGGTTTAATTTGAGAAGTTAACTACTTTAATTTATAGTGATACATATTATGCACAGGCTGCAATGTATTTGTATATTTTAAATAGTCTAAAGAATATTTCATCAAATGAATCCCTAATGGAATGTAATTTAATTCACAAGTTGAAAAATGGGATAACAGTTTCAGCCCCCGTCACTCTCCTAATGCTTGAAGTGTAGCTGGAGAATAAAACAAGCAGTGCATAAAGAACAGATATTATAGTAACAACTGTCATGATAATGAGAAGGATACACTGTAGTGTTTCTGCTTATTTATAACAAATGAGCATGAATATTTTTTTGTTTCTTGGGGGGGATAGTATTAATTCTTTTTGCTACATTGAAATGAACCATGGGTAATGTCACTGAATGTGTGTCTAAACGACCTTAAAATGTTACATTAGTAGAAATGATAGGATAAAAATCACACAAATGGACATAATATTTATATTGCCCATGTTTGCTAGTTTTAAGTTGTATGAAATTGAGATAACTCTCTCATTGTCTAAATTATTCATGAATGGCTACTTTATCTGTAAAAGGAGGCTTTAAGAAAATAGACTGTGTTTTCTTATTATTAGATCTACAACAGATTTGAAAGTACCAAAATTTCCATCAGTTTATCTCTTGACTCAAGAAACAGGTTTTCTGGGGCACCTGGATGGCTCAGTCGTTAAGCATCTGCCTTCGGCTCAGGTCATGATCCTAGGGTCCTGGGATCGAGTCCCGTGTCTGGACTGCGAGGAGCCTGCTTCTCCCTCTCCCTCTGTCTCCCGGCTTGTGCTCTCACCCTCTCTCTGTCAAATAAATAAATAAAAAAAAAAAAAAAAAAAAAAGAAACAGGTTTTCTCCCCTCGATGAAGAGAGAAATAAATGATAATGAGGTTGGGCAACAACAAAATGCAGCAACTCTAAGATAGGCCCTGCTACTATTAGAATTACTTCTCTTCCCTAATAGATTATTTGTTGACTAGTACCTAGATGGTCTGAAAAGTATAATGTATTTTCCTGTGCATTAGTATGTATATCGAATGTATCACAGTATGAAAAACATTTATAGAAATAGAAAAGAGCATAACTCTATATGGATTTATGTGCATAATATAAGGACTTCTTTTCAAACATGTAGCAAGTCACCTTATCACACTTATAATAGAAGCATCAATAAATTATGCGGCAGAGTCCACTGTGACATAAATCCATATACTTCTTGTTTTTAAAGATTTTTTATTTTTTTTAAATTTATTTTATTTATTTATTTAGCGAGAAAGAGCACAAGTCGGGGGGGGGGGCGAAAGGAGGGAGAGAGAATCTCTGCATTGAGTACAGAGCCCAAAGCTGGGCTCGATCTCACGACCCTGAGAATATGACCTGACCTGAAACCAAGAGTCAGACGCTTAACTGAGCGCACCACCCAGGTGCCTCCATATACTTCTTAAATAACTATAATCAACCTGAAAATGTGAGATGAGGAAATGTGGCCGGTACTAGCTTATTCCCAGTGTAGGAATATGATAAGTCTTGCTACTACATCCTAAGAGATACCACAGATCAAACATGTCAGGGATGTTTTCCAGTTCTTCCAGGAACCATGGAATTAGGTCAGAAACTTTGGAAAATTCTGATATGATGTGAGACATAGATATTAGATATTTCTAACGCTCCAGAACTGCCTGTGGGCCAGAGTGGAAAACGCAAACTACAAAGGATCCTTCTCACCCATATACCCCAGGCACAGCCCACGATCTTGGAACTTACTGAGACCACTCCAATGCACAAGATCCAGAAGGACTCCTAGTAGCATAAACATGGCTTCTTTGAGATTGTAAAGACTGGGAGTTATGAGTGATCAGCCTAATAAAAATCCAGAGTGTGGTTTTGGGGAGCAAAATACAAGTTTCTTTGTGTGCCTTTATATGTGTAGAATGTACTCAGTAGCCTCTAAAAACAATACATTGACCAAGATCGAAAGACCTTGCATTTTGATTAATGAGAAAGTTACATGGAGCACATTTGTAGTACTTAGTATATGTCAAATAATTAATCTTCACAGCCCTCTGTAACAAAGGAAGCACTGAATTTTTAAGTGAAGACAGAGAAACACAAATAAGTAAAATGATTTGCTACCTTCTATTTTCGTCAGGAGGCTTTCTAATCCCATTTTCCCAATCCTTATAGTTCATGAACTACAGATTTCACTTCCTTTTAGAAATAGTTGAGCTAATCTTTTGATTGTCTAAAATCAAGATTTTCTTTGTGATTTTACATGTTTGCCTTTTGTTATAAGGCAGTGAGTGAGTAACCCTGAGATTAACAGTTTTTGTTGTTGCTATATATACCCAAGAACCATGTGAGATTTCTTTAAGAATTCTTTCATTTATTATCTCTGTATCTGCTGCAAACTGATCCAACAGGAACTGGCAATGTTGAAGTAGTTCTAAGTATTAGCTTCTAATGCCATTATTTTCTTTCATATCCAGGTGCTTTTATTTATTTATTTTTAAAAATATTTTTTATTTATTTTTTTCCAACAGAGAGAGAGACAGCGAGAGTGGGAACACAAGCAGGGGGAGTGGGAGAGGGAGAAGCAGGCTTCCCGCGGAGCAGGGAGCCCAATGTGGGACTCAATCCCAGGGCCCTGGGACCATGACCTGAGCTGAAGGCAGACGCTTAAGGACTGAGCCACCCAGGCGCCCGATCCAGGTGCTTTTAAAACAAGAACAAGGAAAAAGAATTTTCTTATGAAAGACTATATATGTATTTTTTATACAGTATGTATATGTTATACATAATATTTTATGTATATATTCTTATACATATTGTGAAAATAAATAAAGGAAGCCTCACTTAAAATGGAGTTGGGAAACCCTGAAGAGGGAGCTCTCCTACCAGTAAGAAGCATACCTGGCATTCCCCAACAGGAAAAGAAGCTTTTTTTACTTCCTCCAGCAGGAGGGAAGAATTTCTCTTTGCCTAGCAACAGCCCAGCCAGTGAAAAGCTGCCCCCACCCTGAAATCGGCAGAAACAGCCCCTCTCAGCTTCCTCTTTCCCCCAGTAAAAGCAAGCCCCTTTCCTGTGTTCTCTGAATTTGCCTATGGTTCACCATAGTTTGCAAGTCCCAAGTTGCAATTCGTCTGCTATTCCAGAATAAATCCATTTTGCTGGTAAAATATCTGGCTCTTCTTTTAAAGTCAACAATATTCCTATCTATCTATCTATCTATCTATCTATCTATCTATCTATCTATCTATCTATCTATATCTCCCAGTGCACTGCTCCGTGGTCCTGCAAATGTCAAATGACAGAGGAACTAGTAACAAAGCAGGATAGAATAACAATGTTGCCTGAGCTGGCCTTGTTCGTCATTTATAATAAACTATCTATTTTTTCTAATCAATATTTTATTAACTTAGCAAGTCAGAAAGTCTTTCGTACGGATGAGCTGTCATGATATATGGTAAAACAATTGCCATTAATTTAGAGAGCTACTTATCTTTAGAGACTTTGGAAAAAATCTGATGATCTGATATTTGTAGAGTTCAGTGGTAAACCTTGTATAACAAGCTAAAAGGCTAGGAAAACATGTACAGACTTCTGTTAAAGTTGCCTCTAACTAGAGAAATTTTTAACTGCTTTGTTCAAGTATGATTGACATACAAAAAGCTGTAGATATTTAATGTATACAACTTGTGTTTAGAGATAAAATATATACCTGTGAAACCAATATCACTGTCAATGCTATAAACTTACCCATTACCTCTAAAAGTCCCTGCTCCCTTTCTTTTTCTTTTGTGGTAAGAGTACTTAATATGAGATTTATACTCTCAGCAATTTTTTTAAGTATACAATATAGTATTGGTAATTATAGGCCTTATGTTATACAGATTTCCAAAATTTATTTATTCTACGTAACTGAAACTTTGTACCCTCGACCAGCACCTCCTCACTTTCCCCTCACCCAAGTCCCTGACAAACACCTTTCTCTGTTTCTATCTGCTTGACTCTTTTAGGTTCCACATATAAATGAGACCATGCAGTATTTGTTTCTTTGTGTCTGGCTTATTTCACTTAGCATAATGTCCTCCAGTTCCATCCATGTCATTATAGATGGCAGAACTCCTTTCTCAAGGCTGAAGAATACTTCTGTTTACTAATAAAACTTATTTTCCTTATCTATTCATCTGTGGATGGACAGTTAGATTGCTTCCGTATCTTGGCTATTGCAAATAATGCGACGATGCAAATGGGAGTGTAGATATCTCTTTGAAATCAGATTTTAATTCCTTTGGATATATATCCAGAAGAGGGATTGCTGGTTCAAATGGTAGTTCTCTCTTTAATTTTTTAAACAACCTTTACGTTATTTTTGATAGTGGCTTCTCCAATTTACATTCCCACCAACATCCTCACCATTCTTTGTTGTCCAGGGAAATGCTTTAAAATATGTTATAAATATAGAGAAACACATTGATGAAAGGAAAACCATCTTTTCTGTCAGTAATGGATTTGAACTTTACAAATATCAAACATTTCAAATTTTTGTTTGTTTGTTTGTTTGTTTGTTTATGGAGTTAAAGCTAGGGGCCAGAATCTTAAATGCCATGACCGTCTTGCACAGGGACTGGCAAACTATGCCCTGCAGGCTCAATAGGGCTCAATGCCTGTTTTGGTAAACATAGTTTTATTAGAACACAGCTTTGCTTATTGGTTTGCATATTGTTTGTGGCTTCTTTCACCACTGCAGAATTGAGTAGTTGGGGCAGAGACTGTATGACCTACAAGCTTAAAATAATTAGGATAATCATTTTTACAGAAAAAAGAATTCTGACTCCTGGTCTTACTGTCCCTTGAAGCTTGATAATATTTTTTTTAAAGATTTTATTTATTTATTTTGACAGAGAGAGAGAGAGCAAGCACAAGCAGGGGGAGGGGTAGAGTAGAGGGAGAAGCAGGCTCCCTGCTAAGCAAGGAGTCCAATGCTGGACTTGATTCCAGGACCCTGGGATCATGACCTGAGCCAAAGGCAGACACTTAACTGACTGAGCCACCCAGGTGTCCAGAAGCTTTATAATTATTAACCAAAAGTTAGGAAAGTACTATTTATGGAGTGCTAGAATAATGATGATCTCAATTTCTATTCTTTTACTTTCTTCTTTCTAGTTTTCTGTATGTCCCAAATATTTTGAAATATTTCCATATAATTCCTACATCAGAAACACATTTTAAGTTTAATTTTATCTTCAATATGCATTTTACATACAATATATTTTCAAGTGCACTTTAAAAATATTATATTTCTTTGCTCTCTTTTTCAGCAAATTTCTTCAAAAGAGTTATTTATATTCACTTCAATTCTTTAGTTTCCAATCTTTCTAAACCCATTCCCATTAGGATTTCACCCACAAGTCTCTAAAATTGCTCCCATCAGAGTCTTTGACAGTGGCCCTACATTGCTAAATTCAATATTCATCTCTCACTTCGAATTTTTACTTGACCAATTAGCAGCATTTGAAAGCGTTGATCACTCTCTTTTACTTGAAATGTGGTCTGCAATTGACTTCTATAATTCTGTCTTCAAACTGGCTGCTTGTTCCAATCTTCTGCCCACTCCCTCTTTTCCCCAACCTCTTCTTTATTGTGGATTGCCCTAGGGCTCAGTCCTGATCACCTTTCTCAGTCTACACACCCACCTTTGTACATATTCCATCTCTGGCTTTAAGTCCCGTCCATATGTAAAGAATCTAAAATGGGTTTCCTCAGGTCATCCTGGAACACCAGAAGCCTGTATCCTGCTATCTTGACATCTCTACTTGGAAATCTGACATCACAAGTTTGACCTCTGTGAAACTGAACTCTGACCACTGCTCTACCCTAAGTTGACTTAACCAGCATCCATTCCATCTCAGTTAATGGAAACTATGTTTCCAATGGTTCAAGACAAAAACTTTGAAATTATCCTTTCTTTCTTTGACAGCCCATTATATGGAACCATGTTAGCTCCACCTTCAATTTATGTTATAGCTCAAGCCTCACACCTTTTACCACCAACACAGTTAACACCGTGGTCTGAGTCATCATCATTTCTTGTCTGCAAGGTAATTACAATGCCTATAAGGCCTCTATGGTCAGCTCCCTGTTAACATTCCTCTACTATTACTTTGCTCCTGTTTCATTTCTATCAAATTGCCTCTTAAAGTTCTACAGCTAAATGGAGCATTCTCCAGCCTCAGGGCTTTTGTGTTTGCTGTTCTCTCTGCCCACAACCCCAGCTATAAGCCTGGTAATGTTCTCAGTTCCTTTAAGTATTGTTTTAATAGAAACTTCTCACCCTGCCCGTATAAAAGATCTTTACGCTGCTCTACTTTTTGCTTTTATTCATTACATTTGTTATCTTCTGTCACAGTCTATAATTTACTTTATGATTATGTTTATTTATTTATTTATTTTTTTAAAAGATTTTATTTATTTATTTGACAGAGAGCACAAGCAGGGGAAAGGGCAGAGGGAGAAGCAGGCTCCCTGCCGAGCAGAGAGACTGATGTGGGGCTCGATCGGAAGGCAGACATTTAACTAACTGAGCCACCCAGGGCCCCTATGTTTATTTTTTATTATCTGTCTCTCCTATTGAGGAGAAGTCACCTGAAGACAATAGTCCTTGTTTTTTCCCCCGATGCATTCCTAGCACTTAAAATAGCAATCTATATATATGTATATTGCCCAAATTTAGGAGAAATTAAAACCCATATGTGTGCACATAGAGACAAACATTTACCTGCTGTTCCTACCAGAATTTAGACTTCCATTACTTGCAAATGTTCCACTGTAGAGAAATGACTTTCTTCCAATAAAGGTCAGGTATATTTTGAAGTTTGGGATTCTATATATTTTTCTGAAATCTTACATTTCAGTAGCAGCTTATCAGTTTGGAAATGCATTCTGGATAGGTTTTAAAAAATATTCTAGACCTAATTTTCTGATAATACTGCACTCTGAAAAACTTTAACTTTCTTGCCATGGGCGACTGCTGAGTCAACTAAACATCTTCCTACACCGATCAGATATACTCATCCCTGGAAGCAATACTTGAGTAGTGACAGCCACTAAATCCATTAGAAAATTTACAAAGATATATTTAGTCAGCTTTTTGGGTTCTGTTTTCAAATAATCAAATAAATGAAAACTATTATCCAAATCCCATCCTAATGGGATTACTACTGTTTTACAATCCCTACATACTTTTAAGGTTCACAATCTTAGTTATACCTATGCTTTACCTTTGTTTTGTATTTTTATTTTGTTTTTATTTACTCCTTCCTATCTTTCAAAAGAGAAGTAGGTCCCAGAAGAATACTTCTTCTCTTACAGGCATTTTCTCATTGACTTTTCTGTCCTAATTTCTACTTATCTTTAAGCTTCATAGAGCATTCTAGGAATACTGATGTGCCCTTTTGGGTATAGTTTATTCTTGTTTTTCCCAGTTACTTCTGTTAATTTGAGTGTTTTTTACTATAATCTTATTTATTGACCACCTACAATATGACTAATTTTAGACTACATGCTTAGAGGGATCCAGATCGCAAAACTCAAAGACCTTGCTATTTAGCTTTATTTCCTCATTTTTTATGAGTTTTAGCATAGAAACAGTTATTAATTTCAAATACATTTAAAAACTCAATGTTTATAGGGAATGTTTACAGCTTCTAGTGTTGACAAGAACTTACAACTTTACTTAAAGACAATTTTACTTAAGAAATCTATGCAAAAGGGCATCATTTTTATATAGTACATAGGTTGGTGCAGAAAATTGCTGTTGGTTTACTAAATTGAGGACTGGCAAAGATAAACCAGGTGTGAACACACACACTTGCACATATTTGTATTTCTCAACTTACATAAAAAAATCTATATGAAGTGGAAAAATAAAAAAAATTACACCCACTTCTTTGGTTCTGACATTAATATCAGAGAAAAATATCTTTCTATTTTGAACATGTTTGCCCTTTTCTTATAAGAACTTCATTACTCCTGACAATATGTTGCACATTTGCCCTTTCACAAATACTATATATACAAGCAGTATTTCATCCTTAAATTTATTTTTTTATATTCTACTGTTTTAGGAGACCAGCTTGTTATACATCTTACATTTGAAATAATTCCAAGCCTTTATATATCCTCAAGAAGGGAAAAATAACTCAGTGATGTGTTGATACTGTGAAGGTTATTGTTTTATTAATTTATACCTTTTTAAAACTATCCCAAAACACCCATCTGATTGATGTAAAAATGCTTTATTTGCGCATATGTGTTTTTAGTAAATATGTCCAGATTTGTTCATTATTTTCTCTATGAGCAGATTGGGAAGTTCCAAGACCTTTAATTTTCCACAAAATGAAAGTTAGCACAGCGGAAATTTCACAGTGCACAAAATGTAGTAGGGATACGACATCGTTCAGCACCCCAGATGCCCAATTAGTCACCCTATGGGGCACAGGATCTACACAAGCTGAGATGGTGGGACAGTCTATCTGCTAGAGGTCTAGAGAAGTGCTTGTGCTTCCTTGAGATCCCAAATCCTAAGTAACTCTGAAGGGCTTGCCCACATAGGCACCAAAATAACCTAAGATGTGCCATAGAGTTGAGTCAAAGTTGTAACTAATAGAAAATCTACCATACATTTCACCAACCATTTATTTCAATAGTGATAGCCAGTAAAACATGCCAGAATAAGATGAAATCAGCCACACAGCATGGGAAGCCAGTCCTGGCAAATATTAGATAGTCAAGCAATGTACATTCCTATTCTCTTTTTACTTCTTAATGAATATTCAGTAAAGAACAATGACTATAATGCTCCTTCTTACCCACTCTGGTGTTGAGTGTTGAATGCACCTGATTATCTTTCATAGTAATAGAATGTCCCACTTTTTAACCAGACATAAGGATTTATTTATTTGGTAAATAAAGAATGTGACTAATCTCTCATCAGTGATAGATAAACAGAAGAGTGCTGAGAGGATGTCCAGCAAACATTACTTAAAAAAAAAAAAAATGACATTGTCTTTTGCCCATCTCCAACCAGTTTTACATTCTGATAGCTCCAATTTTGTAAGCAGAAAGAGTTAGGGGTCTCCAGAAAAAGAAAGACAAGACATAGTTTTCACAACACAAGAGAAGTCATTTTAGGCCCCCAGCTATTTTTTGTTATCCATGCCCTACTTGCCCAAACACACTTCTTGCAGAAATCCCTAAGAGGTGTCAGAACTACAGAGAAATGCAAAAAGTCCAGTAGTTAAAAATTTTAAGGGAACAAAGGGAATACAAAAGCTAGCAGTCTCTACCAGGCCAGGAAATAGCCTAGCCATACCAGAGACAATAAATCCGTGGTTAAAAACTCCCAGTGCTTTTTCAAAAGTATGCAAGACCCTGCATTTCTTACCTGAGATGGGAACCCAAGACCCCTTCTAGTTTATACTGGTTCTGGGAACATGTCCGTAGCCCCTTACCCTAGTCAGGCAGTTACCTCTGCTTCTTTATAATGTTAAAGTCTTGAGGAACACAAGCTTCATTAACATAATATAGGATGCACATAGAGCATGTTTTCTAAGTTCACCTGTGCAACCTTATGCCACCTTTATACGTGACGATAAAGCTCCCCTTCTGAATATGCATCCTAAACTGTAAGTAAAAAGAACCCCCTCACCCCTGCTTGGGGACTCACGGCTTTGGAAGTTATTCCCTGTGATCTTATTGGCTGCAAATAGTTTCCTTTGTGTGACAACTCCACCTGGTGTCGTTTCTGTCTGTAACTAACTCATATTAGTTCCATTACAATATAGATTGTAATGGCTAGATTACTAGCAACCATTATGAACCCTGAAGACAAAGAAGGACTGAAGGGGAGAGCCAAAATTCTCCCATGTCCTAAGGACTTTGTGAACACAATTTCCACAGTAGCCTCCAGAATTTTATATGAGAAACAATTGCCTCTCTTGTTTAATAATGTTTAACTGAATTCTCTCTTATGGCAGACCTAATTCTTACTATCACACTCCCTATTTCTGAGTTTACTCTAATTTTATTTATGGGAGAATTACTTTATTTATTTTTCACCTTCCTGGGTATTTTACCAATGATGTGTCTACATCATAGGCTCTGGAGCTTGACTAACTTTGATTTGCCATTTACTAGATGCGTATTTAACCTCTGTAAGCCTCAGCTGGTTTAATCACAAATAGGTATAATGATAGTACCTTCCACATAATACCATGAGAAATAATTTTGATACTGAATATAAAGGCTTATCTCAGTTGGGAGTATATGTTAAGTGCCCCAAATTTCTACTACAGATACATATGCATATATAAAATTAAAGAATTAAAGTTATATATTTTTTTGAATTTAAGCTACAGGACAAGCACCAGACCATTAACGTAGGCTGGAGTTTAATACCTAATAATGGTGGTGATAATTTTATACATACACACATTTGTACACACATACACAATAAATTTTAAATTCCAAAATATCTATTGTAAAAGTCGAAGTTGTCATCTTTTCTATGAGAAAAATTTTGCAATGCCTATAATATAGCAATGGATGCCTATATACAGCTGAAGTTGAGATGATTTTAGTAATTTCAAAAGCAAACCTTCCTCTCTATTGCTAGAAAAGAAATATTCTTATATGATAGATGAGCTAGATTTAAGATTTTTTTTTAAAGATTTTATTTATTTATTTGAGAGAGAGAGCATGAGAGGGAGGAGGGTCAGAGGGAGAAACAGACTTCCCACTGAGCAGGGAGCCCGATGCGGGACTCGATCCCGGGACTCCAGGATCATGACCTGAGCCGAAGGCAGTCGCTTAACCACCTGAGCCACCCAGGTATCCCTAGATTTAAGATTTTTAATACTTAAGTTTATGAAGAAATATTTCATGGGACTATTTTTCTTTAATATTATATTTTATTATTTTAAATATATATTTATGTACAGTTAATAAATCACAAAGTTTTTTCAGTGATACATAAAAATACTTTATAGTCAGCTTTTTATTTTTGGACATTCTTTACCAACAAATATGATACACTAACAATGGCTTAAGAACCACTGTTTGAAAAGTTGAAAGAAAAAGCACCCTCCTACCCAACACATTTTTTTTTTTTTTCTGCTTTAAGGATATTACTGGTAAATTTTTGGAGGCTTTGAATCTGTCCTGATTCAGTAAAAGACAGGTTAACTTAAACTAAAAATTATTAAAGATTTATATAATTTCTTATTCTCTTGAAACCCCAAATTATGTATTAAAGAATAGTAGTCTGCCTTTGTATTCTACAGGGTAAAACTAATTGCCAATGTGCCATTTATTCATTTTCAGCAAATACTATATGGAACACAATTTTCTGCCTGACACAACTCCTTTAATTCTTACCAAGAAAAATGTGTTCAACTAAAGAGAACAATCAAATCATTTTCTATTTCAAATTGATATCATATTCTCTTTGTCTATTTCCAGCACTTTGTATATCATATAATGATTTTCTGCTTGTTTAAATACGGTTTCTTATCACAAACTGATTAGCCAATGTAAAATATATGAGGCTAAAATGGTTTCTAAATGTTCTCAGTTCCTAAATCTTTTAAATATTTCCAGTTTGCATGAATATTCCTATCCTCACAAAACTTATATGGATAATAAACAGCCCAAATGAACAAACTCTTTTATGCTATTGTTGTTGCACTGTATGTGAACCAATTTTTGAAAAGGGGAGAAAGCATGTGAATTAAATTCAGGTTAAAAAAATTCCTGTGAAAGACTTTCTTGCTCATATTAAGTAATTCAGAATTGCACTGAAGACAGACAGTAAAAAGCAATAATAATAATAGAAAGTATTCATGGTGCATTTTAATATACCAGGCACTGTTCTACACACTTTTCCTATACTCGTTCATTTAATCAGTACAATCATCCAAAGAAGTAGACACCATTATTTGCAGTCCATTTTATAGATGCAAAAGGTGTCAAGGAGAATGGCAACTGCCCCAAGGTCTAACATTATAGAAGAGATGGAAGCAGATGTCAAGCTCAGGCTATAAACCAAAATTTATGATTTTCACCAACATACTTTATTGCCTCTTAAATGTTGCACTTCTTCTAATTTTTAAAGCATTATTTTCATATTTGTTTTTAAGAAGTTAAGATTAGAGGTCATACATAATAATTTAAAAAACCACTTGGTGCAAGGCTATTCAACCCTAGCACAGCAAATTAACACTACGATTCAATGTCAGGATAGACTTCTGTTTCTAGCAGCAATGCTATCCCAATGATCAGAAGAAACAAGGGACAAATAGATGTTCTGGGTAAAATATAAAAATATACCTTTTAAACATTATAGCTGACTGAGCTCACAATAATGTAAATTACTGGAGGCCCACAAGGAGAGGGCGTTAGATACAAGAATAGTAAGTTTATACGAAAACTAAAGCAGCCAGTGTAGAGCTGCTGATCTTGGTAAACAAAAAGCTTATTTGCTGGCAGTTTGGGTTTTAATAAAGGTTCTCTAGACAGGAAACAAGACCGTAAGCTGCACAGCATCAAGGAGGGGGGATACACACACCCACCCACCCACCCACCCACACACACACAGTTTAAGTAGGACTCTCAAAGGCTTACATCCAAGTGAATTGGTGGACTAGAAAAATCGTTCCTGCTGGCAAAGGCAAAACTACAAGTTAATTTGCCTATTTTGGCCTAGGATCTGGTGGGGAGAAACCTCTCCCATAAAAATTCCCAATCACAGTCCACTCTCAGCAGTAAGGAATTTGACTTTACAATTTCCACATGGTCTGGAGAAAAACATGCCAGTCAATAAGTTCACTTAAAATTTTCCCCAGCTGATAGTAACCTAGAATGCCTGGTTGAGTGAAGCCCGAATATTCTCCTGATGTACAGACCCTCCACCAATCTTCACAGAAGTCAGACTCACAAACTAAATTTTGAGAAACCTGAGCTCACCCTTTAAAATGATCAAATACGTGAAGACACAAGCCACAGTGAGCAAGGACCATCAGGAACATTAAGAACTCAAACACCAACAGCATTGGGTAATGGCAATAGAAATAATCAGATGAAGAATATAAAATGAATACATTTAAAGATAGAATTGAGGACAAGAGAAAGGCACATAGTATTATCAAAAGAGAATGGACAGCTATAAAAACAAATCTACAAAAGAAAAATACAATCATTTAATTAAAAAAACCTCAATAGATGTGCTAAATTAAATAACCAAAGAGAGAACTAATACACTGATAGACATATAGGCAGAAAATAAATAATAGAAATTTGACAATATGTAAATATATGTCTTTGCACAGGTTCCCCTTTTCCTGAAGCAAAATATCAGACGCTAACACCTGATGGGGGACTACAGTCCCAGGGAAGTATAAGTGAATGGAAAAGGGAAGCTAAGCAGAGAAGCAGATTAGTCTTTAGACTATGTCAAGACTACTTACAAATCAATAAAATAAAGACAAATATGTGGGAAAATGAGCAAAATATATGAAGCAGCAATTCACAGTGAAAAACTGGAAGAGCCTATAAAAAAGGGAAACATTTAACTCCACTAATAGACAAAGAAATTAATATTAAAACCATGATGAGACACCATTCACATCAGGTTGACAATAGTATAAAAAATTTGGTAATGTCAAATGATGGAGAGTAGGTGTGGTGGTAATTTAAATGGATTGAGAGCATTTTAGAGAGCAATTTGGAATTTTCTAGTAAATAATATCAACTCCTAGGTGTAATCTAGAGAAACTTTTGTACAAGGAGACATTCATAAGAATGTTCATAATAGCAGTATTATTTCTCACAGCAGGATAATTATATACAAAATACTGTCCCTCTATAGGAGAATGGAAAAATAAACTGTGATGTTTTCATGATTGAATATTGTGCAGCATTGAAAATAAATGCATTAGACCTATACATGTCAAAATGAATGCATCTCACCAAAAAAACCCCACAAAAAAATCCTCAAATATATTGTTATGTCAAAAATTTTCAGAATAATACATATATTCTGATTTCACTCATATGCATATTAAAACTTGTATATTAATATTGTACATGATTTAAAGATATATATATACATCCTTAAATATCCATATATCTATTTATCCATGTCTGTCTCTCTCTCAATCTCTCAATCTACTTATCTGTCTATCTGTCTATTTACCTACCTATCTACCTATCTAGTTACTAGGAAAGAGAATGGAATGCAATTGGGAGGGGGGCCCAGAACACTCCAATAGAATTTATAATGTTTTATTTTAATAGGTGTATACTGGTCACATGAATGTTGTTCTCTATGTTGTTTGTGTGCTAGAAATAATTTATAATGGATGTTAGGTAATAGAACAATCAGACTAACGCATAAATGTCTGCTTAAGTCAAAAAGTTGGAAAACGGTAGTTAGTATTGATTATCATAATTAACTGAAACCTATGGACACTGGGTACTAATATTCAAAGCATTTGAATATAATGAAATTCATTTAAATTTAACATTCATCTGAACATAATTTTTAAATGAATAAAATATTCACTGTCATTTATGTTTTTTTTATGAATGTAGAATGCAAAAGTGCACGTCTAACTTCCTGGAGATCATAACATGGGTATTTTATAAATAACATAATTGTTTTATGAATAGCTGAATAATCCTTTCCCACAAATAATTCTTCCTTCCCTAAGATACTCATTGATTTTTTTCTCATCCTTTAGTGTCCTCTTGGTCCTTTGACTAACATGCAATGAATTTTGGTGTCCTCTTGGTCTTTTGACTAACATGCAATGAATTTTCTGTCATTTCTGCATCATTTACGCATTAACCTCCTTGTCAGCCTCATCACACTCTTTTGACACATTTGCATTAATAATGTTGACTATGATAGAAGAGGGAGTATCCATCACTTTTTCAAGAATTTATGCTAACTTGGGTTAAGAATTTATTTTATGCCATTAAGCACTTCATCAGTCACAATACCTTGACATGCTTTTCTAAAAACCAAACTTCATGCTCCCAGTTGGGACATCTCCCAATTCCCAGTCACTAATACTGTAAAATTTCACGTGATGAGTAGGAAATACCACCACGAAGGGTTCTTGTGGCAAAAACAGTGTTGCTGAGTTGAATTATACCTTTTAGCTTTAATGCTCATTTAATACAGGAAATAACAAGGATAGAAGACCAAGTTAAACCTCACCATAAGGAAGCAATCACCCAAACCCAGAACGTGGGACATTGTACAAGACACATAGCCTGGTTCTTCAACAATAAATATCTTTTTTTTTTTTTTTTTTTTTTTTTTTAAAGATTTTATTTATTTATTTGAGAGAGAGAATGAGACAGAGAGAGAGAGCACGAGATGGGGGAGGATCAGAGGGAGAAGCAGACTCCCTGCTGAGCGGGGAGCCTGATGCGGGACTCGATCCAGGGACTCCAGGATCATGACCTGAGCCGAAGGCAGTCGCTTAACCAACTGAGCCACCCAGGCGCCCCAACAATAAATATCTTAAAAAATAAAAGGCAGAGATTCTTAGAACCTCTTGAGATGTTATATTCAAATGCATTGGGAAGTTATGTTTAGTTTGGTTCAAAATAAGTAAAATGTTTGGAAAAAATCATTGAAGCAATCAGGAAAAGGGAAATATGGACTGGGTATTAAATGATACAAAGATATTTTTGTTTATTTTGTTAAATGAATATTGGCATAGGAGTTACTAAAAATACTGATATCACTAGGAGGTAATACTAAAGTATATGCAAATATGTGAACTGCTTTAAGCCCTTACTAAATTAGTTCTGATTCTTTCAGTTAATCCTATTATCCAGAAATTTTATTATTTCCCTGCAAGTTTAAAAATATTAGTTTGGATTCCCTTAGGATACAGCATAGAGCTATATGCATAGAAGACACTGAAAAATATTTAAATGAATAAATGTGGGAAACAATTTTGGCTGTTGTAAATAAAATATTTGTTTTTCAAGCAACAGACATATACATAATATATCTTTAATAATGATATGTATGGTAATTATATAATGTAAAATATATACAAGATATAATATATAGTAGTATCTATTTATGACTGCTTCTTAAAATATACATGCTCATATATATGCTAATATGTGTGTGTATATATATATAATATACATATATATTTTATATATATATATATACATGTAAAACTTTAAAAGCCCAGGAATAATGACATTCTCAGTACCAGAAGTCCTCATTATATGAAACTTGATTTTATCTAAATGCATATTTTGCACACAAAATGTAGTAGACAAGTACCATCAAAACTGAATGATGTTGTTAGCTTAATAGCAAAGTTTTTAGGTTTTTAAATATATTCTGATAAGCAATATTTCTAAATATGTCATTTGTACTATACCCCACATACAAACATCACATTTAGCCTATTAAAACCTTAAGGTAAAAATAGCTAAATATGGTTTGTGCCATTTACTATTGTTTGGAAGTCCAAAGCCCATCTTTATTTTAGAATCTACTTTTTTATGTGATTCTGCAAACTACATTTCTCACCTTCCCTGAGTGAGCTGGCATTCTGTTAGAGAATGCTAATGGCAGGAATTAAGTGGAGACTGTAGTGCGAACAAAGGGACTTGCTTCCAGCTTTCCAGTTACTATACTGTTCTTCTAGCAGCAGACAACTGGCTCCAGCCCACTGTTTCTTTTTGCACTCACATCCCAGGTTCGCCACGCCTTCTTAGAGTACCAGGCACATTGCAGACTCCCATCCTCTGGTCGTGCTAGTCCAGACCAGAGGATGGGAGACTAGGGTCCAAGTACTAGTGCCCATTCTTTCCTCAGAAGCCGAGCACCTCTTAAGCTTCGCTCTCCCCACCCCCCACCACCTCCAACATCAAAGCATTGTATTAATGGATCTGCATCTTGCTGCTCCTGGCTTTAGTTAATTCCATCTTTTCTTTTCTTTCTTTCTTTCTTTTTTTTTAACCAGCTCTAGAGGTGATTGCTGCTTTCTGCAATTATAAACTTCAGGTTACTTTGGAGTTTTCCTTCTGCTCTTTGAAAATTCCAGTATCAGGGTAAACATATACTCTTTGTTTGAAACATTTAATAGGCTTTCCTAACTAGACCCAAATGAAACACATTCCAAGATGGGCATCTTAGCACATATTTAAATCTTCCATTTTATCCAATTATTTTTCAAATGATCAAAGGAATGCAAAACTGAGATACAGTGAGTGGCAAATACTGTTTGCCTCAAATCAAGGACCTCAAATCAAGGAAATTTTCTCTAAGACTGTGAGTGCCTAAAAAAAGACTGAAGGAAGGGCTAAAAATAATGTGAAAATCTGGAGTTCTTGGGCTGACTCGGGAAAGTCAATGTGTAGGAAATGCTTTCCAGTGGAATTCCTGTAATATCACAGTAGAGGTCAATAAATTATGGCTGGTGTGACAAATGCATCCTGCTGACTGCTTTTGTAAATAAAATTGCATGGAAACATAGTTTCACTTATTTATTTATGTATGGTCAGTGGCTACTTTTGCACTATAAAGGTGGAGATGAATAATTACGACAGACATATGGCATGAAAACCTAAAATATTTACTATTTAGCCCTTTACAGAAAACATGGTCAATATCAGATCCAAGGGTAAATATGATGTCATTTGTATTGAACAAAGTTTAACCTCAACATTAATTCCAAATATTAGACCAGGTGTAAGAATTTATACAGATTAAGATACTGCATTATTTCATTCACTATGGGTTTCATTAAAGGCCAAGGGACAGCAGGCTGAACATCAAAAGTAGAAGCCACTGCCATAAGTTGGTTCAAAGAGAAAAGTCATGATATTTGGAAAAGGGAGATATCACTAAATATAACAAATTTAAAAAATAATAAAACTGGGTTACCACAGAAAATAAAAGAAACATTTTAGCCTCCAGAGGTACCACAGATATGAGAGAGTACACAGACAATTGAAGATTTAAATTGGCAAATTGAATCTAAACTATTTCCATCTTGCTTGTCATGAAAGATTTAAACAACTCAATGCAATCTCCAAGAGAATTCCCAACCATGTGAAGAGTAGCCATCCATCTGTAAGAATAAGAAAACATTTGTTCACTGGGCATATGAATAGATATAGCAGTTGAGAAAAGGGGACCCATCTTAGAACTCTATGCTAATACTTCTTAGAAACAGATCTGCAATGTAAAAGGCTAAAACTATATGGTGTTTTTAGTTGACATTCTCAGTGTAATTCGGAGGGCATTTATATATTACAACAATATGCAGTAATGAAAAGGTAATACTCTGAGTGAGGGAAAATTGATTCCGAGGGAAAGGCTGCTCATTTAAAAATATAGTGGGGACAGTAAACCCAGATCACAAGTATCAGGAAATTCAATTAATTAATTAATTAAAGGAATTCTCCTAGAATTTAGATAGAAAGGATTCAAAGACAAGAAAGGGAAAAGATAAATTGGATGGGTCTCTGTCCTTAACTAAGCCTGGAATTCCAGACTCAAACATTCATCTGCTTATTTGATAATTACACTTGAATATCAAACAGGCATCTCAAATTTAATAAGATCAAAACAAAATTCTGTATTTCTGTTGTTCTCAAACCTTCTCCTCTTAGTTAATATCACCATCCTACAGTTGCTCAAGGCCAAAATCTAGAAGAAGTCATTGATTCCTGTCTTCCCTGAAACCCCACAAGGAATCCATCAGTCTATTCTGCCTAAACTTATCTCTCTGTACCTTCCTTCCACCTCTGCCTTGCTGGTCCAGGTCAACGTTATCTCTCATCTGAACTGATATAAAAGTCTCTTTTCAGGGCTCCCTGCTTCCAATCCTGTCAGCCATCAATCCATTCTCCACAGGGCAGTCAGTGATCTTTTAAAAGTGTAAATCAGATCGTGACACTTTCCCACCAGAATCCTCAAATTGCTTCTCTTTGTAAGAATAAACAGGAGGAATCTAAAGACAGTCATGGGATAGGTTTTAATTTTCATAGGTACTCCCTTAAAAACAGACGGGACAACTAGGAGAACAGAACCTCAAATCCACATATATGTCTACAACAAAAGTAAATGATAACATTCCCACAAACCTCAAAATATAATCAGGTGCTGAGAAACCACGAATAGCGAAAGACCAGGGTTTATCAGCATTTGTGCAGAAGGCAGCATGGAATCAAACAAACATGAAAAGAGAAGAATCCCCAAATAGTCAAGAACTCCTCATTGGAAAAGTTGGTGAGGCAAATTTGATGACAGCAGCTAAATGGAGATGGTTTTCACCCAGACTAATTCAGAGGTGAGTGCCAGGGTCCCAATGTAAATGTCTCAACCAGCCATTGTTCCATTCTGATAATCAGAACATCAGATAAAGAATGTAAACTAATATGTATAAAATTGTTAAAGACAAGAAAGAAGACTCGAAACACGAGAGCACAAAAAAGGCCAGGGGAATGTGAAAAATAAAATAATAGAACTTCTTGAGTTGAAAAATAAAATTTTAAATATTTTAAAGAACTAAAGACAGAATTAGTAAATGACAAGACAGATGTGAAGAAATGACCCACAGTGCAGCACAGTTCTAAAGAGATAAGAATTATATATATAATTATGATATATGTATCCAATAGCAGTTTAAGAAATGAAGGACGGAGAACATGAGGGAGAAATAAATGCAAAGTGAGATGGCTTTTTTCATATTTTCATTTTTCATAACTGAATAAATATATGAATAATTAGATGCAGACATCACAAGACCTAAATGAGATAAAGGAAGTGAGCTCCACATCTAATCACATGGGAGTCAATCTGAATACAAAAACAATGAGTAACATTGATCAGTGAGAAACAAGTAAGTACCAATTAAGAAAAGTCAACTGGACTATTTATTTTTCATTTTTTAAAAAGATTTATTTATTTATTTTATATATATAGAGAGAGAGCATGAGCAGGAGGGGCAGAGCGGGAGAGAGAGAATCCCAAGCAGACTCTGAGATGAGCACAGAGCTTGCTGTGGGCTTGATCCCAGGACCCTGAGATCAGGACCTGAGCCAAAACCAAGAGTCAGATGCTTAACCAACTGTGCCACCCAGGCACCCCTGGACTGACTCTTTAAAATACTGAGGGAAAATAGCTTCAACTTAGAACTTATACTCAGCTAAACTATCATGTAAAAACCAATCAAATAACCAAATAGGTAAAATAATAAAAAAAAAAAATCTTCAGACAAATCAAAATCAAAATCTACCAACAGAGTTTTGCTGAAGTATCTCCTACAAAATATTATTTATGGAGACTAAAATTTAATCCAGTAAGGATTGTTAATGAAAGTTTAAATTGATACAAACATAAATTGTTATTATACATTAAATTTTGAAAAACTATCTGTGCTCTTTGCACAGGAATTTTTATCTATAAGTTTTATCCTAATAATTTTGCTATGCATATGTGCAAATATTTTCCCCCAAGAACCTTTCAAACTTTTTTCATTATATTGAAATTAGAAACACTTTTGACCTTCAACAAGAAGAGACTTGTGAAATATTGAAATACTATGCTATTCATTAATCATGTTTTTATAAAATAATCTGTCTGAAAGCATGGATAGGTGGTCTCAGGGATATTATTATTATTTTTTTAAAGATTTTATTTATTTGACAGAGAGAGACACAGTGAGAGAGGGAACACAAGCAGGGGGAGTGGGAGAGGGAGAAGCAGGCTTCCCGCCGAGCAAGGAGCCCAATGTGGGGCTCGAACCCAGGACCCTGGGATCATGACCCAAGCCGAAGGCAGACACTTAACAACTGAGCCACCCAGGTGCCCCCAGGGATATTATTTTCAAAAGCAGCTTATACTCTTGTACAGTTTGTTGAAATATTACTAGAGACATAACCTCTAAAATATTTAGATTAGTTATCTCTGGTAATGGAATTGTGAGTACTTTCAAATTACTTTTTTGTGCCTGAAAATATTTTAAAATTATTTCTACACTAAACTTTTCCTTTTGTACTCAGAAAAAAATTATTAAAAATAAATGCTATTTGTGGGTTCAAATATGCCTTCAGTTTTTGAAAGTTTGAGGACGGAGAACTTGAACAAGGCATGTTCGAGCATGAAATACCTGCTCTGATTAGCTTGTGAATTAAAGGAAATATTCAGAGTTTTTCGATAATATCCCAGTACCTCTAGTTTCACATGTTTAATTCAGAAAATGTGTGAGGCAAGAGGAGAAATAATAGAGGTGAAAAGTACCCATGGGAATCCAAGGCTGTTTCTAAGGCAACCAGGTACATTCTAACTAATCTCAAAATATCCTCACTTATCGTGGTGTCTATAATGTAAGCATATAAAAACTAATTTTTAGTAAATGTTATGTTTGGTGATTATTTCTGTTTATTTCTATTTGTTTAAGTTTTTCTTACAAATAGAACTTGTAACTGGCTATTTTTTATTTTGAATGACCAAGAAAAAAATTAAGCTTCCAGTTTTCACTACGACTATAAGTAGATTATAAAGTGGGAAAATATGTGTATCTTATTCCCATATTTATTTTAAATGACTACATAATTAATACAACTCTAGGCATGGATATCATAAAGAAAAGCCATTCTTAAAGTTAAAACAATATTTTCCCTTTCACATGGCTTATGCAGTTAATAACTCTAACAGTTTTTCAATGTTATACAAAACATTCTATTGATTTTTAAGTGCAACATTCAAGAATCACTGATGAAGGGTTTAAACAGATGGGGATTCATTCTTATAGAAATGGTATGTAACAAGCTTTTCCTGAGGTTAATATCTATTGGACAGAGATGAAGAGGGCATGGATCTGAGGACTCTGAATGTATCTCATTAATCCTACTAAAGCACGCCATGAAAAAGGAAACCACAAGTTCTAAGTAGAACACAGTGAGATTTGGCAACAATATGGTTTATTAGGCAGATCAGAAGAGGTCACTTAATTGTTTTAAAATGCAACGTAACACAGTCAATCCACAACACTGATGCTATCCTCTAATATCTCTAAAACAGAAATGTAAGAATAAGCTCCAATTTAATACTAAAGCAGTCCATGTAGAGAAACATAAAAGAAAAAAAGAACCTAGATATTACTAAGTGTGTAATTATTGCATATATATATATTATTACTGCATTTCAGGTAGGGCTAATCATAAAAGCTTGAAGGTTATTTTTAGTAAATTAATATTTTAAATTTAGCATGATTATCTACTTACTTTCTAGCCATGAGGAAAATAGTCAACTATGCTTCATTTCCTTTTATCTATATGTGGCACAGCATAATATGCTAACTTTTAGAGTATCAGGAGAATTTCAATGGCTGGTAATATAGTTCTCTGAAATCTGACAAGATTCAGCATTCTATTTTTTATATAGTCAAGATGCCCATTTTTTTTCATTTTATATAAAATATAAGGAGTGAATTTCTGCCCCCAAATACTCAACCTCCGTTTCTGTTTTCAAAAGTAACCAAAGTTTTTATGTATTACTCATTCACCCATTTCAGGTAAAAAGTATAAAATTCAATGATGTTTTACTAACTTTGCCATGTTGTTTAACCATCGCTATAAATCACTTTTAGCAGATTTTCATCACCCCAATGAGATCACTCATGCACACATAGTGTTTACACACACATGAACACCTGCCCCAGGCAACCACTTTCTCCATAGATTTCCCTTTTCTGGACATAGCATATGTAATTAATAATATGTGGTCAGGGCGCCTGGGTGGCTCAGTCGTTAAGCGTCTGCCTTCGGCTCAGGTCATGATCCCAGGGTCCTGGGATCGAGTCCCACATCAGGCTCCCTGCTCGGCAGGAAGCCTGCTTCTCCCCCTCCCACTCCCCCTGCTTGTGTTCCTGCTCTCGCTATCTCTCTCTCTCTGTCAAATAAATAAATAAAAATCTTTAAAAAAAAAAATATGTGGTCAGTTATGTATGCCTTTTTCCAGAGTATATTGTTTTCAAGGTTCATCCATGTTTTATCATGCATCCATAATTTACTTCTTTTAATTGGCAAATAGTATTCTATTGTACAGATACGACTCTTTTTATCTCTCCATTCATCAGCTGATGAACAAGGAGGGTTTTTTTTTTTTCCTATTATGAATAATGCTGCTATGAACATCCACATACAAGTCTTTGTCTGGACATAATGTTTTCAAATATCTGTGTAATTTTAAGGAATCAAAACTATGATGAAAAATGTACAATGTTAGAATGACTCAATAGAGGGCAAAAAATGTCACATTCTTTTCATTGTAAAACTTGAAAAAGCTGTTTAAATATTATCTCTTACATGTTTTAATAATATATGCATCCATTTTTCTTCACGACATTTGAGGACACACTTTACACACTATATCTAATAATTATAAATTCCCACATCAGTTTTTCCTAAAGTGACATCCTTCCATTCTTTTTTTTTAACCATATTTCACCATATACCATACCATGCTCCATACAGGGATGGCAAACATATGAGAAGTAACTTTTCCTCTATATTAGCAATGACCAAATAAATAAATAAATAAAATTGTCAATTAAAATTATTTATACAGTTAAAACAGGGGAACAAAATACAATCAACTGATGCAATTTTAAAAAGTTTTAGTCCTATCCAAAATTCACAAATAGCATGGACACACACATAAATGCACACTTCTGTTACAAATTTTTGACAATCTAATAAGTGGTTTAATTTATTCAAATATGCTAAAGCCTAAACCTGTTCTAGGTGCTGGAGCTTACTTCACATTCAGAATTCAAGAGTTAATCAGCTCTAAGTAAGTGCCTGTGTGCTGTTTAAAAAGATGTGATTGCAGATTATAGAACTTATTCTTCATCTGCAAAACTTCTGCATTATGAGGTATAAAACTTCTGCATGGTACCCAGAGAATTTTTTGTTGTCAAAGTATAGAGCTTGTTTCACAACTAAATTGCTATTTCCCACATTCATCGAATTTAGAAATTCATATTATAACAAAAAGTAAATTTGTTGCCCTCAGAAAATGTTCCTCCTCATCACGGTAACCTCACTTATTTATATAAGGCCAGAACTTTGATCAAATGCTGCCACTGCTCAAACCTGGTAAATTTGTAGCAACACTGCCACTGGGAGCGAGGCCCATTTCACGTCACTTTGGTTAGGGGAAAAATAAAAACTGATAAAACATCCCTACAAAATAAAGTGACCACCTTATTTCCAAATATTACTAAGTTATAGCTTGGCTTAGGAACATTGAGTGTTAATATTGATGTAATATCTAGAAAAAAACGACAACCTCAAACCCAGAAGAACATCTACTTTCTTCATGAAGAGAAATTGTTTACTCATTAGTAACCTCAGGGCAGCTGGTGAGTCACTGACTAAACTCCATTTTTATTATTTGCTGTGGTTTATGAGTTGGCAGAGACACATAATTTCTTTCAATCCTGCTTGTTCGTTAATGTTCAAAATCTTTCAGTGATGGATAGAGCATGCAACAATGCTGAGGCATCATTACACCCATTTATTTCTGAGACACTTCAGCTTTTGATAAAGTATAGTTTTAGAATCTAGTAAAATTGAATCAGGCAAGGTGAATGTTCATTGCTGAAGGCAACAGATATGTTCCTAGAAAGCAGAGGTGGTAAGGCTTAGTGGTGCATTATGGAGACATACTATTCAATTTGTTATTTATCAGTCATGTGAGAGCAAATGACAAGTTACCCAGATTTTTAGACCTCCATTTTCTCACCTCTCAAATGGGGATAATAATGGCATAGAAATTCCTCGAAGATCAAATGGGAAAATCCCATAAGGCTACATGGATCATACAAATTTTCATTTTAATTGGGACACTTTGAGAAGGAGAGCTATTTTTTTTTTTAGAAGAAAAGCTATTAATAATATGCTGGAATGACACTGATAAAACAAGATTTCCTGAACTAGCTGGGCATTTGATTATTTTATGTATTGCACACTTAGCATACTGCTTGGCACTTAGTGTTTAATTAATGCAAGTAAAGATTAGTGTTATTTTCATTTTTATCTATTCACCTGATGTTTGAAGTTCAAATCTCTTTTCAAAATATTTTGATTTAAGAGCAACTAAGATCTATATTCAACCTAACCATTGTCCTAGGGACTTTACTCATAGCCCTCATTATCAAGTAAACACTCATTCATGTAAGTCATGTTTACTTTGTCTAGTCTACTCGATACTGGGGTAAATACTGTAGACAGAACAATGAAGAGATAGTCCCTGTCCCTTGGAGCTTACTTCCTAAAAAACACACTCAGGGGACAACAAATTTCAAAAAGAAGGCAACCAATGCATTGTAGTAGAGTTTCAAAATGAAAGAAGGTTCTCTTGCAAATAAGTTTCCGCAGAAACACATCAGAAAAGTTATTGTAGATCCAGGGATTCATAAAGGTTATAAAGATTTCTTCTTTAATTTGAGAGTTTATTTTATTCCAGTTTAACTATTAACTAACCACTTTCCTTGACTTAGATCTCTAGAATTTTAAATGTCACTGTTCTGGGTAACTTATTCCTCTCTTCTGTGCTTTTTTTCTACTCTTCAGATCAAGACTGGAACTGAAGTATGAGGATATTCTGGGATACCTGGTCTAGGACCTACTAGGATTCACTTATATTACTAAGGATAGCCTACATTTATGCATAACCTCCCAAATCTTAATGCTTTAACAAATAAATGTCTACATTTTAGTCATGGAAATTTTGCTACTGGCTGAACATATCTCCAGAACAGCTTCCAAATGGTGACTCAGTAATACAAGATATTTCTATCTTGAGAATGTACCATCTCTACACTGGCTTCCAGAGTCATTTCCAAAAAGGAAGGGAGATGCTAGAAGGTTGAAAAGTGGCTTTAGTCCAGATTGGTTTCATGTCATTTGTGTTCATATTCCACTGGCCCTGAGTAGTTGCAAGAGGGCTGGAAAATGTGTGTGTGGGGGGGGGGGGGCGGGGTGTGCATAGAGATATTCCACCAGCAGCTAATATATCATCCACATGATTCTACAAGTTTCTAAAATGACTTTGTATGAGATTTAAGAAATTATCACGTGGAGTGTAGGCTAACAGGAGACACACTGTAGTTAAATTCAGTCTAGGGCTTGAGCAGAAATTGAGGTGAAGGGTGGTGGTGATAATATCAAAAGATGTGCTTTATTAACGAGTGAAGAAATGTTTCAGAAAGAAAGTCCTGAAAACTACGTAAAGCAGAGTTCTTTCCCAATATTAGCCCAATAATATAAAATGGAATATTAAAATGGGTCATTTTTAGAGGACTCAGAAACTTGAGGTACATAAGGTTTTCAAATACTTCACTAATTTTCTAGGTCAATAATGTAATTTCATGCTTCTGATACTCATTTTCAAAACTAGATTGAAGCATCTCTCTTCGTAAGCTAACTTCCTTAGACTCCAGTAAATTGAGAAATATGCCTTGACGGTGCTGGAAAAAAAAAATATATATATATAGTATAAAGGACAATATTTATCTTGGTAGGAAAACAAAATCTGCACAAAGAATGTCTTGGCATCCCTGATAGAGCCAGACACTGCACTCACTTCACTGATGCGTCGTATTTGTGTCAATGGAGGAAAACCTTTTTTTTTCTATCAACCGTTCTTGTTCTTTGACAATCTGAGAACATATAATTTAATTTGGCTTTGTAACAGCGGTCTACAGCTCCTCAGTGCAGAAACTCAAGTGTTCAGGATGATTTTGAAGCAAATCTTGAAAAAGAAACACAGGAGATGTGTGTGTGTGCGTGTGTGTGCATGTGTATGTGTGTGTGTGTGTGCACGCGTGCGTGCGTGTTGGGGTTATGTGTGTGTAGGTGTACTGTTTGGAAGATAATGACAAGAGAGATAAACAAGACAAGAGACAGAGTTTTGGTGTCAAACCTTCATGTCTAGGTGAAAGATTTCGTTTTCTGGAAATAAGAGGAAAAAGAATGTGAAAAGACAAATTAGGAACTCGCCATTTCATTTCATGTTGCCAACAGCTGTACCATGCTATATTTTGCTTTAATGAGAGTAAATATCTAAATTTTAAAGACCAAACTATATGTAAGGATTGTATTATCAGTTCCTCATATTAATATCAATATGAACATCTTTTTAAATGAAACCGAACTGCACTTAAATGAGAACACAGCACAATAAATTACCTCTCCTCTCCCAGACAGAGGTTAAATGGTGCTGTCCCACCTCAATTTAAGGCAGAAACAAAGTGTTAAGAAAATATGTATTTATTTTTGTGCTTCACTTCAGAAAAAAAACACGTATCTAAAACTTTAAAACCAAGATGCCTGCTTTGGAAAATTCTGCAAAGTTTGAATTTACAAGGTGGACAAGAATTATTTTAAAATAAAGAAGATTTTTGGGGTGCCTGGGTGGCTCAGTCATTAAGCGTCTGCCTTCAGCTCAGGTCATGATCCCAGAGTCCTGGGTTCGAGCCCCACATCGGGCTCCCTGCTCAGCAGGAAACCTGCTTCTCCCTCTCCTGCTCCCCCTGCTTGTGTTCCCTCTCTCGCTGTGTCTCTCTCTGTGAAATAAATACTTAAAAAAAATAAAATAAGGAAGATTTTTATGCCACAAAAATAAAGAAAAATCATAAAGTCATTCAGAAAATGATAGAAGGTTCTAGTGAATTTCCACCAAAAATGTTCTTATACAACCAAGGATTCATAAAAATTATAAAATTTTCTTCTTTAATTTGAGAGTTTATTTTAGTCCTGTTTCAACCACTTTTCTACCATTTGCTATAACTGAGATGATGTTTAGGGTTACTGTTTTTTGGGGACAAGATAGAAGGTAGGAATGATCTAGGCCACCGGTGATGACCTCCCAATAAAATAGAGACTTCTCAGAGGTAAGAAAACCATAAATCTGATTAAAATGTACATTTTGGAATAACATAGAAGGCTGATGATTATTGTGCAATTTTGAGAAAATTTGCAATATAATTATCAGTAATTAATATGCTAACACTTTTTTATTTTAGAAGGTATAGACATATACAATATTCATGTTTATGCATAAATATATATCCAGATATTATTTTATAAACAATTAAATATAAAATATATTTGTTTTAACAAGTTTCATATTAACACTAGAGATCTTAAAGAACTATTTCATAAAAGGCACTGGCACAAACATTCTCTGAGAGAAATAATTGAGTTTGATGAAAACTATTTACATCTGGTAATATACATGGGTCAAATTAAGAATCTTAGTGCAATACCAAGTAAATTAAAAATATTTTGTAGTATAAAAATAAGTGTAATAAGTTCTAATAGTAAATTTTTTTCTTCAGTTTCCATTTTAAGTACCTTACTTCACAGAAAGCTTTCATGAAGTAGGATCCTCTCTCTCTCCTTCTATTTTGCACAGGCATACATCATTCTTGCAATTTGCATATGCATAGCTCACAAAGTCTGATATTGGGCAACTGGATGTTAATATTCTATTTTAAAGCTCTGCCATCCACCATCCATAAATGTACTTTTCCCCATGAGATTCTGCTCACTGACTTAACTGAACAAATGATAGAAAATCATCCAGGTAAAAAGCTTCTGTCAAGTAAGAGGGAACAACAAGTTCAAGGAGAGGCAAAACTCAGAAAATCCAGCAATCTGTAATGAGTGAGAAATAATTAATTTTGAAAATATTATTTATGTGATTTTATCACTCCAAGTGATTCAGCAAGCCCTCAGATTTCCTAAAGACTTTTATTTATTTAGGGCATGTCAAATTTTATACGTATCCACTCTATGAATCAGAAAATACTGAGACTCTATAATAAAAATCACTGGCATGGTTCAATGTGTTAAGAACAACAAACTAAATGGATTAGAATCAATCCAAATGTGTTAAAAATGTTTTCTTTTTTCTAACAGTGAATATCCAAATGGATTTGCATGCGGGGAACCAGTCATGGAAGCAAATGGATTGACTGAGGAGAAAAACTACATAAACAAACACCACCACAAACTTTCCCCCTTATATACATACAACCCTAGTCCCATGTAGTGAAAGAAAGAGAGAGAGAGGGAGGGAGAGAGGGAGAGAGGAATGTAATTCATAATTCAGCCTGTTTACTTGCTGTTTTGGCATAATTTTCATATTCCCATGCTAAAGTAAATTAACTTTCCTGTTGAACTCCATTTAATTAAATAGTATTTTTTTTCCCCTTTCCTGCTTTCTGGCTTATAGCCTCAAGTAAATAAAAAGAGAAGGAAACCCCAACTGCACTATGTACAAATCTAAATGGTACTGCTGTAATATTTCTGTCATGTTCATTAGTTTCTATATCTTTTGTTTGGGGCTGGGCCTTTGCAAAGAGCAGTGATATTAAGAAACACATGTGGGCAGAAATATTCATAATGGCATAAGTTCATGAATCTGATATGCAATTTTTGACCTTAAATATTATATTCAATACAGAGCTAAATAAAGAAAAAACATTTTGGAGTGAAATTTGGGATGAGAAGTTATTTTTTCTTTCTACTTTAGAAATTCCTTATTTTATCTCATTTTATTCCCTTGCCTTCTAAAGAAACAATGATGAAAACCATTCCCTACTGGCAGGTAAAGTAGTGATGTACTCAGTTGTCTAGATGTAACCTCAGGGATGTCCGACATGAAGGAAAATGAAGCCACAGGAGTGGAGCCCAGGGGCAGAACTTTAATCACAAGAGAAATGGAGAAGTTTGAATCATAGTCCTATATCTGGAGGAACTGGGGTCAAAGATAAAGAGAACCCAGGGGCGCCTGGGTGGTTCAGTCATTAAGCATCTGCCTTCGGCTCAGGTCATGATCCCAGGGTCCTGGGATCAAGCTCCACATCGGGCTCCCTGCTCAGCGGGAAGCCTGCTTCTCCCTCTCCCACTCCCCCTGCTTGTGTTCCCTCTCTCACTGTCCCTGGGTCAAATAAATAAATAAAATCTTAAAAAAAAAAAAAAGATAAAGAGAACTCAAATATGCAGACAAGAAAGAAGAAAGGGCAAAGAGTGATGGACTGTGGAAGGGGTCTGGGGCTTGTTTGGAGCAACAAGAGCAGGAACCAAGTTAAAGACCTTCAGGACAATGTCAAAGCAGAATCAGATAGACAGAATTCTTCCCATGCTGTGACATTAAAGACATTGAAAGAGTAATATTTTAAATCCCCCTACTTTAAGACAAAATTGGCCATAAATTTTGGCATAGAACAGTACTAGTTTAGAAGTTTGACTAAAAATTGAGTGTGAATGAGCAAATTTTTGTGCTTGAAGAAAGCTTCCAACAAGGTAGGATGGAGATCTCTTTCCTATCCAAGTCACAGACTTCCCCAGACAATCCATGCTATCTCTATAATTCGTTGAACTTTGATTAAATTGACAACATTGGAGTCATTCCCCCCATTTCCAGTTCCCCAAAAGGAATACTAATATTTTTTATTCAGTTTTGTACTCCTCTAGCCAGCAGCATAGATTTGTGTAGCCTGATTTCCAGACAATGGAACATGGCAGCAAGATATTCTGCCGACTATCCTGTTTTTTTGCTGTGACGCAGTTCATGACATCCATCTTCTTCAGGTCAACACATAACCTGTGCTGACTTTTCAAAAACATTTCTATTGTCAGACATGTCTTGCAGATGTGTCTTCAGGGACCAAGAATTAGCAAGCAGAGCTGTGTAGCTTTCAGACCATTTTGGGCCTGGTTGAGCAGGCTGTGTTTTAAATAAAAAGTAAGTGTGTCAGTTGGTCCTTTCCTCATTTTCCTACTCAGAGCTCCTCAAAATCCACAAATGACTATTCTGATTGAAATGGGAATCTGACTGAACAGGATCCAGAATGACTACTAATGCCAGCATGGATAGACCTTAGTGGAATTTCCTTCAAACATTTTTGGCCATATGTGGAGGGAATCTGCTGTAGTCCTGTTTTAGTATAAGTTTTTGCCCTCACAATAGAAAGTCATATTTTGGATATCAATGTGAAACAGTTGGCCTTGGTCCTAAGATGACATCTAAAGATTCTGTAAAGATGTTTTCTATAATTTTATATGACACCTGGTATGAAGATGAGTAAGATAGTCCAGAAAGGCTTTCATCAGAGAGCGAGGAGTATGTGAATGCAGTCCAACCACAACCAGCTTTTCTCCTTTAGCATCAGGGCATGTGAAGACTGGCACAGATTTGAAAGACCAGGCTTTGCTTTAAGTCTTCTACTCTTTTCCATCTTAAAAGCCCCACTCAAGTCAAACTTCCTTTATCGTTAGGTTTGAGGTTATTGTTACAATTGAGACAAAAAGGTAAACTAGGACTGTCCTGCACTAGTGAGTTTACCATATTTAGGATGATTCTTTCAATGTTCTTCCTTTGATATTTAATAGTATTTATTATCTACATAGCAGTAAAATGGAAGTATATGCATTCTTGCATGTCTTTAATGTGTATGTATGTGTATGTATCTATAATTGAGAAGGATACAAAGATATGGGCATTTTAAATCACTTAAATCTCAACACTGAAAAATATAAAACATCATTATCTCTAGTTTACATAATTTGAAAAATCATTGTGCATAATAGAAATTTTACTTTAAGCTAGTAACTCCAGTGACTCAAACAAGTAAGGGACTGTACAAACACGTTTGTATTTTTTTCAAAACACTATACACCCATACTGTAAAGCTATCTTGCCTTGCTTGTTTATTTCAAAGGGATATAACCTAAAAAAAGATATATATTAATAAATAGTTTTCCTAGAGATCAACTGAAAATAGGAGAGACAGAAGATTTTATTAGACAATAACAGCTTAGTGAGAGAATAAATCTAGGGATTTCCTACTGGGGCCATGGGATATACAATGAAGAGAAGCAGAGAAATGCTTTGGGAGGCAGAGGTAAGTTTGGGAAATTCTAAATTTCTGTATCATTTATTGTGTCTTCTTTCTTCTACTGTGGTATATTTCTCCTTGTGCAATGTAAGGAAAAGGTTCTGTATCCAGTATCCCAAAGGTAAGTAAAATGGTGATTCCATTGAAAGAGAGGCTATTTAAGTAAGAAAGATGGATTCCCTTCATGGGAAATCAATTCTCTCAACTCGCTTTATATGGATTTCTTGCATCCTATAAGTAAAATGTGGGATGTAGAGGGAAATGTGAAATGACAAAGGGGTCTTGTCAGGTCACTCCTGGAAAGGTTTGGAACTATTAATGGGATCCACTGGGGGCTGACTTAGTAACACCTAAAAGTGGAAGAACAAAGTAGATGGAGGTTATCAGGATGATGAAAGGAAAATCAGGTTTAATCCTTACAAGGTGTTTGCATCACTATTTTTGTTTGTTTGTTTTTGTTTTTGTTTTTTTTTTTCCAGAAGAGGGCTGCATTCCTTTGAGTTCAAGATTACCCCCCATTTTTTTTTTTCTATTTCTGAGAGGGTACTTGAGAACTATAACATGCAGAGGCTAAGCGTTAGTGAGAGGTTCTAGAATTTATTTTTGATTCTGTTACTGGATTTCTAAAGGTTTCTATACTTCCTTTATGTACAAATCCATCTTTCTTCCCTTCCCACCCTTAATCTTTTATTATCCTCTATATTTGTTGAAAAACTTAAATGATCTGCCATGGATTCGTACCTCAACATCTTTATTTGACTCCTCTCCTCCTCAGCTCAGATGCCCCTTACTCAGATGTCTATCTTCCCTGTCACCCCAGCCATAATGCTCTGAAAGAATCCTGAGCCCTGGCCAGCTCTAGCTTGTCTCATCTACTTTTTAAAATCTCCTGTTACATAGCTGTCTTACAAGTTCCTTATGGCTCATCATATGCACTTAAGAAATATTCAGTGACTAAGCTAATCAAAATTACTCATTTAAATTTAATTGCATAAATCATATGAATCAATAAACTAACACATTATATTGTAGCTAATACCCAAGATGGCCCACAATGATCCTTGGCTTTTGATATTTACCTTGTGTGTACTCCCTTCCACATTATTCCAGAATTGGTCTGCGGGACCAATAGCATATTGCAAAAATGATGCTAGGTCATGTTTGAGATTAGGTTGTAAGTGAAGGCATCTTCCACTGATCATTCTCTCTCCCTTTCTCTCTTTCTCTCTCTCTCTCTTATCATTTGTTCTGGGGAAGTAATGTTAAAGGCAACCTTACAGAAAGGCCCACGTGGCGAGATCTGAAGTCTCTTGCAAAAAAGTGCATGAGTGACCTTGGAGCCAATCCTCCAGCTTCCAGTTAAGTCCTCACAGATGACGATAGCCCTGATGGAGAGTTTGACTACAGTCTCAGCAAAGACTCTCATACAGAACCATGCAGCTGGAGAGCCTGGGTGGCTCAGTCATTAAGCGTCTACCTTTGGCTCAGGTCACGATCCCAGGGTCCTGGGATCGAGCCCCACATCAGGTTCCTGGCTCAACAGGAAGCCTGCTTCTCCCTCTTCTTCTGCTTGCTGCTCCCCCTGCTTGTGCTCTCTCGCTGGCAAATAAATAAATAAATAAATAAATAAATAAAATCTTAAAAAAAAAAAAAGAACCATGCAGTTAAGAGACCTCCAAATTTCTTAGCCTCCGAAACTATGTGAGACAATAAATGCTTGTTTTTTAAGCTGCCAAGTTTTGGCCTAATACAAATAGGTTACGTTGGGGGAAATGAGACAGAAATCAAAAAAGTTCATGCATGTCATAAATGTCACTTCTAACCAATTAGTAAGGTTTGGCTGTTTCCCTCACTAGAAGTTTGACATCTGGGTTTAGAGGTATAAGAGCACCAGAAAATAGCCCAAAATAAGAAATTCTGCAAGTTATAACATGTTAAGAAGTTTCTCTTCAAATTTAAGACTAAATCTTTTCCCACTGATGTACTTGGGCCCATGTATCTGTGACAGACTCAGATACAATAACCGATAGTACCTCAGCATATTAATCACCCTAAAATGTCCCATCTAGTAGCACCATATGAAACCTATCCAACCTTATGCTTTCCTCTTAGAGTCAAAAGAAAGATTCTGCTGTGCATTATAATGAGAAAGGATAATTGTGCTGACATTTTTATACTTGAAAATTGTACTGAAATTTATGCTTTCCATATTTTTATTCACATCGTGTTTGATTTTATACTTTGTCCTTGCAAACAGGTGTTCCCAATCAGAGAAAACATATTTCTGTCTCTGAATCTCCTCTGTGTTCTTGGGCTTCTCATTCCCAAGGTATGTTTTCAGGTCTCCAGCTCCATAGCCATGGCCTGGAAACACTGATTTAATCTAGGGGATAAAGCATGTAGTGAAAAAAAAAGAGTGGTTCAGGGGCGCCTGGGTGGCTCAGTCGTTAAGCATCTGCCTTCGGCTCAGGTCGTGATCCCAGGGTCCTGGGATCGAGCCCCACATCGGGCTCCCTGCTCCGTGGGGAAGCCTGCTTCTCCCCTCCTTCTCCCCCTGCTTGTGTTCCCTCTCTCGCTGTGTCTCTCTCTGTCAAATAAATTAAAAAAATAAAATCTTTAAAAAAAAAAAAAGAGTGGTTCACTCTCCTCCATAGACCACAGGACTAACTGATCTCTTGATTCTCCCATGGTCTCACATAATGAAGAAACAAGACTTGCTCCGAATGCTGATACCAAGCACTTTCATGGGTTGGGATGAGGGAAGGGCAACATTGCCATCCCCTCCGTACAAACACACGCTTGGAATGAGAAGGTGGGTATCCTCAATGACTAGAAGAAGAAACCAATTAATTAAATCTGGGATGGAGCAAATTTTGAATTATGTGGCGTACAAGCACAGAAGGCCCCTCTGAACGCGGGGACCCAAGTCCTCTGTTGCTTTCCTTAACATCAATTTTCTTTGTTTTTCAAGCTGGTTCTCTCACACTTTTACTATGTTAGATAAAAGTTTTTTTTTTTTTTTTTAAGATTTTATTTATTTATCTGAGAGAGAGAATGAGAGACAGAGAGCATGAGAGGGGGAGGGTCAGAGGGAGAAGCAGACTTCCTGCCAAGCAGGGAGCCCGATGCGGGACTCGATCCCAGGACTCCAGGATCATGACCTGAGCCGAAGGCAGTCGCTTAACCGACTGAGCCACCCAGGCGCCCTAGATAAAAGTTTTTTGCTCCAAAACCTGCTTGGCCTTCTTTTTTTTTTTTTTTTTTTTTCTTAACATATACTGCATTATTTGTTTCAGAGGTACAGATCTGAGATTCAACAAAGAAGAAGAAGAAGGTAGCGGGAGGGGAAGAATGAAGCGGGGGAAATCGGAGGGGTAGACGAACCATGAGAGACGATGGACTCTGAAAAACAAACAGGGTTCTGGAGGGAGGGGGGTGGGAGGATGGATTAGCCTGGTGGTGGGTATTGAGGAGGGCACATTCTGCATGGAGCACTGGGTGTTGTGCACAAACAATGAATCATGGAACACTTCATCTAAAACTAATGATGTAATGTATGGGGATTAACATAAGAATAAAAAAAAAAAAAAACCTGCTTGGCCTAACTTGGATTTCTGGCTGCACCAATGAGCCTCAATAAAGCGCTGCGTACACTCTTCTGTGGTGAGAAGCAAGCCTTCCCTAACATGATCTTAAGTAAAGGAGAGGATAAAGTGTCCTCCACAGATCTTGATCCGAGTTACACAAAGCTTCCAAGGAAACTCTGTATAAAGCTGGTCTGTGGCACTGCAGCACCTTGTGTATGTCAAGTAAGTGGCTGCCCACAAGGTATGCCCATAGATCTTTCACAGAATTGTCCTTCTCTGCTCTTAACTGAAACTCAGTGGCTTTGCTGTTGGGGTGAGGTAGTTCTTAAGGACAGCAACGCATCACAACCCAGAGTGGTCATCGATGATTTCAAACTTCCTGAAACATTAAGGTCAGAATTGAAATCGCAACTGCATAACTAGTCAGAGAGATATACTTATCACATAGTCTTCCTCCAAAAATTTCTAATATCACATTTTGGATGCTCTTATTATTAGGGTATGTCTTGCTTTATAATTTTTCTGTAAGTTCTTTGAATCTAATAATCACCTTGTCTTCAGAAAAGTCAGTTACCAGAATCTCTATAATATCCCCCATCATATCCTCATCAGTGGTTTTAAGTGCCACATATTGTATTATGTGAGAAAATGCACGGTATTTTCTAGTTTAAATAATTTTTTTTGTTAAGATTTTATTTATTTATTTCAGAGAGAGAATGAGACAGAGAGAGCACGAGATGGGGAGGGTCAGAGGGAGAAGCAGGCCCCCTGCCGAGCAGGGAGCCCGATGCGGGACTCGATCCCGGGACTCCAGGATCATGACCTGAGCCGAAGGCAGTCGCTCAACCAACTGAGCCACCCAGGCGTCCCGGTATTTTCTAGTTTAAAGAAGACACTTGCCTTTAGTTAACAAATGAGAATAAGGATGGTAAGAAACAAAGCTCCAATGCTTTGATAGAGAAGGCTTCCATCTGTGTTTGTTCTGGAAACAAGTTGAGATGATTTTCCACTCACCCTATTTTCAAACCCACATGGTGTATTCACAATTAAATTCTCCTTAAAACACTCTCTGGCTCCTCCATATATTTACATCATGATATTCTTTCATCTGGTTCTCTACCATGAAATGTATAACTTTGAGAGTATCATAAAAAAGGTAAGAAAGAGGGAACTTTGCTTCTTCATACCCAGGAGTGTATATGTATGTGTGTGTAAGAATGAGAGAGAGAGAAAGAGAGAGGCCTAAAATTACAAATAAAAACAAATTTCTTTTTTTTTTTTGTCTTTAGTAAGTTACATTCTGTGCCTGAAAATATTGCTCAATGCACTTTCAGTTAACTAGAGTTAATCCATGTTTACTGTCCAAAGACTATGGAAAGGAACACAGAAGTCTGAATGGTGGCTTAGGGCCAAGAATATGAATTATTTGTCAAGCTGTTTTTATGTGTGCTTTATAATGGATTTATTACTGGGAAAATTAGTTAGAGGGAAAGACTTATTGAATTTCACAAAAACATGAGTATAATTGAATGTATTATTCACTTGGTGTAAATCCAACTTTATTAACAAGTGGGCATTATTCAATTGTTCAGGCTTTCCAGAGGTCAATATCCTTTCCTCAAGGCTAGTAAAAAGTTATTAGTCTTCCGTGTCATTATTTGGATTATTTAAGGCTGTGATGGACTGAGAGTTTTATTTTCTTTTTGGTCATTATTTGTAAAATATGTAAAGTGTTGAAGAGACTTCCAGAGTAAAAAACAATAAAAATTATTAGTGTGGGTGTTGGTATAATATATAATTATTTATGCTTAATTTTTCTTTTGTCATTTTATTTCCTTATGTGTGCACAAAGGAGGGGAGCCTGATAGGTGAATGTGTCCTAAACAAAGCTGCAAGCAAATGTGTCCCAACCTAGGCTTGGCATCTTTACTGAACCAAAGCTGTAGTTCATAATATGTTATATAGGAAGGTGGGAAAAGACCAAACACAAATGCCTCTCTTAGTTCATTTTGTCAAAGATCAGCCTAAGTTGGGCTGTCCATTATGGAGAGAACATGGATGGTGAGGACACCGGGGAGAAATTTAGAATAATGTTCTCAAAGATGGGGTCTAATTCCCTTCTCCCCTTCAATAAACTTTCTGTGAATATACCTGACTGGTAAATACTTAGGAGGAAACATCCCTAAAAAATTTAGAAGCAGAATTAAAAAAAAAAAAAAATGGAGACGGGAAGGGAAAGGGAAAGAGGAGGAAGGAGAAGGTGAAGGACATGGAGGAGACTGAGGAGGAGGAGGAAGAGGGATAAAATGCATGTGACTATCAGACATTAAGTCACTATTACCTGGCATTTATTTGTCTGGAGCAATCTAGCAACTTCACAGAGAATCTACTTCAAGTTATTGAGCATAGCCAAAGGCCATAATGAGCATTTTGAGTATAAATTATGTCTTTGTTGGCTTTTATTTGTTTAGAAAAGGAGCTAAGCTAGTGTTGGCAGCTTTGCAAACATCTAAGACAGAGACTGGCCAGCTCAGCAGTAACTGAGAGAAATATCAAGAACACTTACTGTGAGGGCGCCTGGGTGGCTCAGTTGGTTAAGCGACTGCCTTCGGCTCAAGTCATGATCCTGGAGTCCCTGGATGGAGTCCCGCATCGGGCTCCCTGCTTGGCAGGGAGTCTGCTTCTCCCTCTGACCCTCCCCCCTCTCATGTGTTCTCTCTCATTCTCTCTCTCTCAAATAAATAAATAAAATCTTTGAAAAAAAAACACTTACTGTGATATGACGCAGCTTAGGCATCTCTTTCTTAATCATGTTTTTCTCAGTTTACTCTATTTTCTTCCCTTCTTTTTTCCTGGAAAAATATTTAATGTCTTTGCTGCCTATGCCTAAATCTGCTAGGAACACCTCAGATCTGGGTTTACACTTGCCCAAAGCAATACAAGACAAAATTTTGTCCAGTTGAATTAAGGAAACAGAAATGAGCGCCTTTAAGGGTCAGTTCCATATCAAGGTGAATTAACTTCTATGAAGGGATAATTGGAGAAGATGCCATTTAGACTTCAGCAACTAATAGGCTAATGACCCAAGGATTTTTTTGTTCTTAATGTCACAGACTTTAGTTCTGCCATCTAGTGAAGGCATACTAATTTATATTTAGATATCAATGACATAAACTCTATCTCTGCATGGATGTGCATGCAACCTGGTCCTGTGAGTGCCATGAAAAAAAATAGCACGATGTTAATTGCCTCCTCACTATATTGCCACTATGCCATTAAATGTCACTCTGCCTCCTGAGACATGGTTACCATAGTCATTTGGGATAAAAGCAAATGGTTGTACTTTGTTTCACTTTGTTTTCCATATGCATATTTGAGGAATTGTAAGCCACTCATTTGAAACAATAAGAAGAGATTTAAAGAATGAGTTATGTCTGCCAAGTCTAAAAATCAATGTTGGTGTACTTTGTCTTGGTAGCTAACACTGAAAAGAGCAAATATTAGAAGCACTAGAAAAAATCTACTAAATATAAATATAAAATATATCCATATCTATCAACTTATCATATATATGTACGTATTTATATACACATATATAGCTTTTGAGGAAAATTTATAAGTATCTAGGAGCAAGAGATAATAAAGATGGAAATTAATGTTTTTTGTTTTAAATTAAGGTGCTAGCACTTCAAAATTGACCAAATTAAATTTATATGAAATTTAGATCTTAAAACTTCATGGCTTGTTCATTATAAAGATATGCTAAGGAGGTGGCTTATAGACTAGGGCACATTGCCCAGCTTGAGCTGATTTTTAGATTGATGACTGTCTAATATTTTCATACATATATTTTTTCATTAGGGAAATAATTTTCATTAGCTTTATGTTTAATGCAAGAAGTTCAAGGTTCAGAAGACATTGTTACTTAAAAATAAGTTGTTTGCACTATTTATGGATTTTGTTCTCCTATTGAGGGACACTAAAAAATTGGACTTAATGCTTCAATTTTCATATGGCTAAAGATACCAAATTTTTGTAGCTCACAAGTATAGTGAGTTTTTTCCTTTCATTTTCAGGTTTTTTTTTTTTACAGTTTTAGTTCTTATATTCCTATCTATTATCTTTGTAGACTTGAAAATAACATTCTCAAAGGAAAAAATCTACCAAAATCTTATCGGAGCAGGGTCCTAATAACATGTCAAGTGTTACAGGTCTTTTAGGTGAGGAAAACTCTTGAGAATTTCTTTTTAATCATGTAAGTAATCAATCTCAAAGTGAATTAAACGGGCATAAGTTCTTTACTGCATCTATGCTCAGGTTACAATGTAAAGGGGGAATATGCCATTTGAAGACCAGACAGTAAATGACAAGTTTAGTTCTACAGAAAAGAAATGAGACCCTTAAGGGCATTCAATTTTCAGAGGCACCAGTAATATTTATTTGAAAGATACTACAAATAGAAATCCTGAAATTACTCTGACTGAAAATTAGAGCTGAAACAACAACAGCAATAATGAATAAAAATGGACTGGTAATAGCCTTCGACCCAAATTTTGAAGACCCTGGAAAAGCAGCCTCCCAACTCCTCAGACACTGGCCAATATGTGGGGCTTATATTATTGGCCATAGTCTTAATACTGTTACAAAGACTCTAGAGCTCTCCCTACTCGTGTCCCTTTTCAGAGAGATAGAGTGTTCCTCCTTAGAGGGACATTCACTATGTCCAATGGCACACACCTTCTCACTTCCGTCCTCATGGTAGCTGGGCTATGCAGTCTTGAGTGAGGAGTTCTCCACCATATTGAGAACAAACCCTTTCGAGTTACTTAGAGTCTTCCGGGATTACAAAACCCCTGCAATGTATGGCACTGACGTCAATATAGTCAGGGACAGAGCCACATATATACAATAAAATGGGTTATAGGAGAACTTAATCTAGAAAATAAATGCTACATTTCCTTATTACAACAACACATTCTGATTTCCCTGCATCATTTCGTTTTACAAACATCTTATAAATCTGCCACATAGGAGAAAGTTGTGGATAGCTTCTGAAAATTCTCCATAAACAATTTATATTCTTTGATTTTTTTTTTGCAGCACTACTTTTGAAGACTATGTATATAATATGACAACTATAGGAAACTAGGAAATAAAGAGTAACTCAATGAAAAAATTAAGATAGCAAAATGAGTAAATAAAATGTTATTTTCTAAAGTGGGTTGCCAAACTCACTCGACATTTGTTAGTGGCTCCTAATATTGTTATTATTATTATTATTTTGACTATTATATACTTATCTAATGGTTTCTATTATGACACAAACAGCCCTAAGGATTTACGTATCTCCAATCAATAGTGGGGGAAACTTGGAAAAATGACACTGCAGAAGTAAGAGGGAGAGGATACAAGCCCAGGGCTTCAACTCCAAAGCCTCTTATCTTAATCACAAATCTGTTCTTTGCTCATTACATTCATCTCTAGAATTCATTTTTACTCTCTGTGCTAGAGCCAGAGCTGAAATAAGCTGAAAAATTTGCTGTTAGCAAGAGACCGAATTATACACAAAGCACAAGAAAATAAGTGTACCTCACTCTAAAGGCTGTAGGTTTTATAGTTTGGCCATTGGCTTGACAGTTCTAGAAAATGATTTCTAGAAGTTTTCCTCAATGATTTCAGCATTTAGAATTAATACCCTTGAAAATGTTTGAGGACATTTACGACATCCAATTGTTTTGTATTTTGTTCACCACAAACTTTTGAGAAGATTTTTTAGCAGGCTGGACATCCTCTATTGTACCATGTGACTGAGTTCTTGTTCTTGTTTCCATGGTTTCCTGGGATGTTTAGTCCAAGGGCTAGACTAGACCGAAAACCTAATGAGCCATTCTCCATTTTGTTGCTGCTTGTCACCATCTACACACACACACACACACACACTCTGTCTCTCTCAAAGCACTAATTAAAGAAAAAGTTGGTAGCTTTATTGATAAATATATAAGGTGATATTCATTTTTAATTTACTATTCCAGGTATATTAATAATGAATTCTTAAACTCAAAGGTTACTACCATATTCTAGATGTTTGTCCTCAATAAATAAGTCAGGCAAATCAGTTTTGGTATAGTAATAAGACTATCCTTGACCCCTGAACCCCATGGTGAGAACCTTCTACAAACTTTAGGAAAGGACATTGATAAAGATGGGTTGAAGAAGAGAATGATGGTGATGATGTCTTTTATGTTTATGATACTAAAATGTTTTCAAGACAGTTTTATATATATCCTCTAATCTGATTCTCACAGCACATAGTAATATACTAGTGATATATTGAATGTTGTAATATATCAGTTTTTTTTAATTTGCACTTACAGATAAGTGATAAACTGGTGATAGCAACGTGAACAAAATTTTACAAGCTCCCACTTATTTGTGACAAAGCCACAGTATGAATCTAAAATTCCAGTCCAGGGAATCACGTCACATCAAGTAAGTAAATTTTTTTTGTATTTGAATTCTCTGTCCTCACACTCAAACAAAATTAATACCGACACCAGTATTACTAATAATAATGAGGAGGCAAATATTATGAAAGATCCAGGATTCAAATCCAAATCGGATGATTTTTAAATCTATGCTCCTAATTCCAGCTATAACCTCAATAAGAAAAATTTTCGCTGTTCTTCTCTTATTTGAACCAAAAGATCTTTAGAACCAAAGTGATTTTAAGATAATAATTATATCTTAATTTTGCCTTCAAATATCATTAGTGTGATATGTGTTCACTTTTGTTTTAATGAATTTTAGTGGTCTGTTTCATTTTCCTTGTGGAGGTAAAAGAAATGTTAATTTTGATATCAAAAATATGTTAGGGATATTTGCCTTGAGACAGTGATCTGAGCTCATGTTTATAGATTTTCCCTTCTCTTCAAAACATCAGTGAAAATAATCAATGATGTATAAAAACAGAAAAAGCAAACAATAAAAACATGAGAATCTAGGACAACAGTATCATTCACAAGCCAGAAGCTTTTCAGAATTTCTATAAGACATAAATAAGGAGAGGCTGGATTGAGGAAAGAGCCAATCAATTCATTGTTTACAATATGCAAAGTAAGAGCTCAGAGAGAAAAAAAGGAGGGCAAAACCACTAAAGGATTTTCAATGTCATCTGCTAGCTTAAAGGCAAGAGGTGGAGTCAAAAGGGAGAGTTGGGACAATCAGTTGAGCCTAGATCTAGACAGTGCACGTGACTTTAAAAAAAAAAATTATTTGAGAGAGAACATGAGTGAGAGGAGGTACAAAGGGAGAGGGAGAAGCAGACTCCCCTGCTGAGCAGGGAGTCCCAGTGTGGGGCTTGATCTCAGGATCTGAGATTATGACCTGAGCCAAAAGCAGACACTTAACAGACTGAGCCACCCAGGTGCCCCCGTAGGTGCCTTTTGTAAATTCACTAAATGAATTTATACATAACCAAAATACTATCCACTATATATATAACTTACTGTCACAGTGTGGGTTCCCTTGGAAGCAGAGTCAGGGACAGAGCTTAACACTGTGGAAATATTAAAAAATGCCTTGGAGAGAACACCTGTAGAAGGGACAGAATGACAAAAGAGAGAATAGGGAGAAGCTGCACTGTGATAAAGGTCCAATTATAAGTTTGGCCAACCCCATCGGAAGCCCTGGAGTTAGAGTGTTCTTCTGAGGTGTCCTGAGATGAGCCAAGATGGCCAGGCCTTTATGACCCCACATCAGCCAGTCCCTGCTTATGGATCTTTCTATCTTCCTGGGAAGGGTCATGGTCTTGGATGAAGTGGTTTTTGGTAATTAAAGCAATTTCTAAAGAAGAGGATACCTGGAGGCCCACAGGATTCCTAACAAGTAGGTTATAGGTCCTTCATTGAAGCAGACTGGGGAACACATCAAAATGTTCACCACTCTTAATCAGGAAATGACAAGATTACTACGCTAAGTGGAAACAAAAATAACACCATTTCCTGATGACAATAGTCATACTGGGTAGAGAAGGGAACAGAGCCAGTTAGGAGTTAGAGAAGAGAAACTCATCTGCAGAGAAGGCTGTCTGCCACAGGTGCCGTACTTGACTCTGCTGAAGGAAGCAGTAGGAACTCAGAGCTAGAAAAGCAGAACTGCACAAGGGCTCAGTTTTTCCCTCCTCTTTTTATGTGACTACAAAATTGGAATAGTTACAAATATGACAGAATTCCCCTTCACTCCCAAACTATATGATAGTCTATAGATTCATATGGAAAGATGATCAAAGACAAAATAATAGCAAAAGTCATAGAAAAGAGATGTGGCAATTCTAAAGAAGAGAAAATATCTGAGGGTTAAGAGGAGACACACTGGTGCAACAGAGTTGCTGGGAGGACCACTAGAAAACTGTTACTCTCAAGGCCATTTGAGAGAACTTTGAATTTCTGAACTGGGGAAAGAGATTGGAAACGTATACTCTAATATGAAAGCATGGTTAGAGAAATTTTAAAAATAGTATAAATAATATACAGCAAATAAAACATGTAGGAAACCAATATAGACTTGAAGAGAAAGTCTAAAGATATTCATTTTAGGAGGAAAGAAGAGCAACATGAATAGGAAGAGATAATAATAGGCATAGAGTAAAAAGCTAGGAAAGATAGCATATTCATGAAATAAAAATCCCCAAAGTAAAGAGCAGAGTCATTGACAAAGAAACATTAAGTGAAAAAATAGTAAAACAAACAAACAAAAAAATCCCAAAGTTCTTGAACACAAGAAAGTCTTATGGTCTTTTCCTGTTTCTTTTCTCTTATCTATATTCTGTAATTTGGTACAGTCCGCATGTGTTAATTTCATGACAACAGCAGTGACTGATATAAACAACAGTATTTCAAAGAATTAAAACCTTAATTGTCATCAGAGTTCTCATAAACTTTGCATGTGTGCTTGGAAAGAGAAGGCAACAGCCTGAGAGCATTGCTTTTACAGCCTTAGTATTGTGTTTCAAATATTATCCTCCTGCCAAGAAAATTTAAGATCAAAGATTTTGAAATTCCATCACTGCTGCAGCCCAGTCAATATGTCACCTTTAATCTACAGTCGGCCATCTGCTTGAAGTTGTGTAAACATTAAAAATGTGGTCTTTAAAAACCTATATTCAGACTTTCTCTGTTGATAGTATATAATTAACCTCCTCTTTCAGTGTATATTTATTTTTCCCTTAAACCCTACTTTTAGAATTAACCTTCAAACACTATACCATTGGTCACTTTTATCCCTAGAGATATAACAGCCTGTTGTCCATATTAATCTGTGATGATTAAGAATCTAAAGACTTGGAACAGCATTATAATAGTAAAGGGTTTCATGTCTAATTTTGATGAGGGTATTTATAAGAACTCTTCTAATACTTTGTATTTTCAACAAGCCTGGTTTCAACTCAAAGCTTAGAAACGTTTTCAAGGTCAAGATTATTCTGTTCACCTTTGGTTATGTGGGGAGCATAGCAGAGATGCTAGAGATACCATGCTAGGGGCATTCAACTTGTTTTAAGAACCGAAAAGTCAAACCAAGCCAAGACATGAATTAGAAGGAAACCTGTGAAACAGAGGGCCCTGTTCCAACTGAGGGTCTTTGGAAATTAGGAATGGAAGGTTCTGAAGTTTTAGGCTAGAGTAACTAGAATTACAACTTTCTTTTTCCATTGCTACAACAAGTCCCCCTTTAGCTCCTTTATTTTTTTTTTTAATTTCTTTTTAGATTTTCTCTTTATTTATTTGCCAGAGAGAGATGCAGCAAAAGAGGGAACACAAGCAGGGCAAGTGGGAGAGGGAGAAGGAGGCTTCCTGCGGAGCAGGGAGCCCGACACGGGGCTCAATCCCAGGACCCTGGGATCATGACCTGAGCCGAAGGCGATGCTTAACGACTGAGCCACCCAGGTGCACCCCCCACTTTAGTTCCTTTAAGAGCCAGAGATCTCTATAAGGTAGAACCCAGATACCAGAAAATAAAACAAGTGTTTCACCAATATTTTGTTATTTCACCCTAATGGAGACATTCTATTTTAGAGTGTTAGAGCCAATTCAAATCTCCTCGTAGTTGAGTCTTAAATAACTTCCTGTACCCAGTTAAGTAACTTTGATTCAGATAGCAAAAGGAATTAAAACTCTTCCCTCTTTCCTTCATTTTCCTCCTTTCTTACCAATGATTAACTCAAGCAATATCTTACTCTATACAGAAAAAGAATTTAGAGGGAGCCAATTTCTCTGACAAACCAATTTAAATTAATTTAATAATGAAAGCAGTAGTCATTCACTGACAGTATCTGATTACATTATAATTAATGAAATTTTCCATTTTAAAAACTATAAAACTTTTCCAGAGAAAAATAATACTGCATCAACATAAGAATGGGTGGACTTAAACTCATTTTTCCCTACACATCTATTTCTTTTCCACGAAATCTATAAGCATATTCAAAGGAATGGTTTCAACGTTGTTGGTTCTCATATTTATACCTGCTGTTTATTGCCAATACAATATGATACTCAAATACTCTCTGCTCAGGGAAGACACTGATACAGATAAAGTCTCCAAGAGGGATTTCCTATCCCAGATGACAAGAGTCACAAGTATATCAAATCTAATGGCACAGGTCAGACAATAAAACATATGTTCCAGGAGCACATTTAATTAGGACAGGAACTGTTAGTGTGCAAGAGAGCAGAGCAGAATTAATGGCACAGTGTTTCTCGGTAGACTCTGAGGGGTTTGTTTTCATGTGATTAGAAAAGATTTGTCATGCACATTATGCCATCCCCTTTCTATCCTGTTACCCAGACTCTATTAATTTGGGTTTGCATTCTTACTCAGACAAGTTTTTCTCCCCTGGCTTCAGTACTTTCCCACCTACCCTTGGATTCTTCCCCCTGCCCCCCAAATTCCATCTAGTTATTCCATTGTACTGCTGCAAATGTTAATTAGAAGAAAAGTGATTTGCAAGCATTGATAGATTCAGTTAAAACTCTCCCTTGGACTCAATAGAGGAATTTCAAAAATATAAATTTAAATTTTAAAAAGAGCACTGCTATGAATTGGGGTGATTTGTAAATATCATACACTGGAAACTTTGCCAAATGTGTAAGCAAAATGGAAGGATTAATCTACTTATGAACAGAATAGTTTAACTTTATTTTTTTTAAACATTGAGAGCTTCTAAATATTCAAATAGAGTTCATATCATGAAGCTTTTAGTGCTGTGAAAAATTGCTAAAATTTATTATTCTTAAGAGAAAAGAATCGCCATTCTTGGGATGGAAGATTTCCCCTTAATTTATGTAATCTGAGCATCCTTTGCACTCAATAGAAGTGATTTTTGTTAGTCATTTTCTTAGCCACTTGGCAATCAACTCCATGGCTCCATTTCTTGGTATGTAACTACTTAACTTTATAGAATCTACCTTTCTAACTTGTAGCTCATGAACACGTGTAATTAGCTATTCTTTGGATTGCTACTGACTTTGGCCTGGCAAATGCATTTTTTAAAAGGATTTATTTATTTATCTGAGAGAGAGAGAGAAAGAGCAAGCATGGGGGAGAGGGACTGGGGGCAGAAGGGCAGGGGGAAAGGGAGAGAAAGTCTCAAGCAGATTCCGTGCTGAGGGTGGAGCCTAACGTAGGGCTCAATCTCACAACCCAAGATCACGACCTGAGCCAAAACAAAGAGTCACACACTTAATCGACTGTGCCATCCAGGCGCCCCCAGCAAACACATTCTAAGAAAGGCGTGGACATCTGGCAAAATAAAAATTCCGGCACACCTTGAAATACTGGTAAAAAATGAAAAAGATATAGGAGAACTATGTGAAAACTCAGTTGGTTTGGGGATTTTAATTAAGCTGCTATGCTAAGAATTAGAGTAATTTAACCTCTCCACCCTTCATCCTTTTTTCCCCCTCTTTTTCTAAAAGCCAGATATATAACTAGTTGGCATTGCACAGAACAGAGCCCCTCACATTAGTGAACTTCTTTTTGTAAATGGCAAGTGTGTTTCATTTGAATAATGGAAATGAAGCAAAGCCTCAATTAGCTGTATCTGCTGTAACATAGGAATCAGGCAGCCACAGAAAGACAAACATAACAGGAGAGGAGGGAAGGACTGGTGTGCAATTAGAAAAAAAGTGGACAACAAAACATCTGCAATTAATGGTTCAGGAAACAGCTTTGTTTGGGTACTTACAATCCACAAGCTGTTAGTGAACTCCTATCAAGGATTTTCTATAGTCATAATTCAGTGAGGAAACAAAAAGTAGGAAGTAAAGGGTAGCAGTCTTACAGCAGAGATCCTTAATACTGTCTGCCTTTAGTTTTTATATGGCTGTGTATACTTGGGTAGAATTTTACCCCGTGCCTTCTTAAGGACATTTCTTCAATTCCTGACAGAAATATCTTTTAAAAAGAACAAGTAATTATGCAAAAAGGAAATCTTAATTTGGGGTCCAAGGACCATGTGAAATTTAATGCAAAATTGAGTTCGTATTTACTCACGCCATACTTGTCTGAGCCTAGAATCAAGGCTAGTGTTAGTAAGTACTACCGCCTCTAGGCACAGATGGCTAGTGAGCTCCTGAAATATGTACAGTCTGAATCGAAATGTGTTATAAGTGAAAAAATATATATTAGAGTTCAAAAATGTAATATAAAAATGTAAAATAACTTAATGATCCTTTTACTGATTCTATACTGATACATTATATTCTAGGTATATTGGTTTAGGAAAAATATATTTGTAATTTTTATCTTTTTTTTCAAATTCTTTTTTTTTTTAAGATTTTATTTATTTATTTGACAGAGAGAGACACAGCGAGAGAGGGAACACAAGCGGGGGGAGTGGGAGGAGAAGCAGGTTCCCCACTGAGCAGGGAGCCTGATGCAGGGCTCGATCCCAGGACCCTGGGATCATGACCTGAGCCGAAGGCAGACGCTTATGACTGAGCCACCCAGGCACCCCTAATTTTTATCTTTTTTTAAAAAAAAATTTGCTCAATGTGGCTATTAGAAAATTTAAAATTCCACATGTGGCTCACATGCATATCTCCCATTATATTTCTAATGAACAGCATTCATCTAGAGCCTTTATTAATTTCACAGCTTCCTGGGTCTATTAAAGAAGAATGGAAAACTCATAAAGGGTCTCTTTATGCAAAGAATGTGTCAGGGTGTGTGGATGCTGAATCAATACTTGCTAAATGTATCTAATCTGTAAAAAAATGTGGAAATCACTTTGTCAGGGAGCATTAACAATCTGTTTGAGTTTTCATTAAGGAGTTTGGTTTCTGACATATCAGGCTCTTCTTTAAAGTACTGAGGGAAAATTCTCTGTCTGAAGGAAGAATCATGTGAGAACCTCTGACTGTGACTTGGTGCAGACTCACATTCATTAGGGGCTGCACGCCTCATTGGTGAGCACTGAGTGCCTACCTGTCAGCATGTCACACCTCACCGAACGTGGACTCCCAGGCGGCCACCTCAATCATTTCCTGCCTCACTTACCCTCCTGCCTTGATGGAGCTCTCTCCTACAGTTTGCCCAAAAGTCCATATAGTCTCACTTACGTACATTTTGGCATGATGAAGACAATCAATGTGGTCCTCAGGGGCTACCATTTTCTCTAAGCAAGGCTGAAAATTTGTATTTATTTCTGGTTAATTTGTACATTAATACTTTTCCTAGCTGCTTCTTGGATGTCATCTCTTTAGTGGAGGGAAAAAAAAAAAAAGAGCAACTACTTTGTCACAGAATTTGAACCTTAAGTAACGGAGCTGAGCTCAGTTGTTAGGCAAGCCTGTGAAAAACTGGAAAGAAAAATTCTCCCAATAGTTTATTAGGCTAGGTAATAGGGATAATAGGATACCCGAATTCTCTTTTCTTTTTGCATTTTCCTCTGTCCTTCAAAATAGAGTACAAAAGACTCAGCCTACCACAATGTCACCAGGCAAACTTGGAGATAGCTCCACTTTTTTATTCATTCCTCCTTTCTCCCTTTTTCCTTTTTTTTTTCTTTTTTAAAATAAGAAATGTTTCCTAACAAAATGAAGATTTCAACCTCCTCCTAATAAAATGCTGCATTTGCAATCCAGTAAGCCTGCTACATAGTGGGAACTCAATCACGAAAAGATTGATTGATTGACTGACAGTATTATAAGAATGATCCAGAAGCCTCCACTCATTTTAAATTCTCCTTTTCAGTGAACAATGCTAGTTTCTAGTGGCATTTACATAATCACACACACATATACAGACACATTATATCCTATTATATTGTATATTGTGTATAGACATATACATACATATGTATGGACACATATATATCTTTATACCTATATATATATACACATATATATATGTATGTATCCTTTTAAAGATAATGTTTTTCCTCTATAATTTAAGAAGAATATTCAAGAAACTGTATGATAGTTGTCTGTTAAAAGAACAGCCTGAGTGGCTCAGGAACAGAGGTACTTGGATATCATTTTCACTTTTTAAATTGCACACCATATGCTTATATAATTTAAAAATAAATAATGCTATATCCTCTTCCATTGTCCCAGTCTTCCTTTATTGGAGATTTTCTCCATCACTGTCTTAAAATTCATTTTCTCCTTGTCTCACCTTCTATTTATTCAACAAGTTGAATACATCTATACACTTCTAAAAACTTCATGTAAGGGAAAGCAGATTGGAATTCACTTAGGTATTGTGTGTAAATTTAGGAACAGAAACGTTTAATTTTATTTTTTGACTATAATCCAGATCAAATAATTTTTTTTAAAAAAAGGCTCTCTATCCCACTCACTACTTTCTTATATTCAGGTTCATTAGCTTAATATTTTTAAACAGGAAGATGTTTATTGCAGTGATGCTTTTCATAAAATTGTACTCAATTTTGTATCTTAAAAGGATAAACATGTAGACAAGATAGATGGGGGAATTTATCCATTTGGAACATGCAAAGAAGAAAATCTGAAATTAGATATAACTTAGGTTTTTATGCTTAAATTCTTTAATTGATGTCCTGGCTTCATGCCACCTCATTCACCTAGCTCCTTTTGGGAATTCACAAAGGGTGTCTACTTTGGGCTTATAAAGAAGCCTAACTGATGTCCTCATGGAAATCATGTGGGACTGTCATTTGATCCCACCAGAGGCGAGAGAGCATCATATTAAGAGTGCTTACTCCAGGGGCGCCTGGGTGGCTCAGTCATTAAGCCTCTGCCTTCGGCTCAGGTCATGATCCCAGGGTCCTGGGATCGAGCCCCGCATCGGGCTCCCTGCTCTGCGGGAAGCCTGCTTCTCCCTCTCCCACTCCCGCTGCTTGTGTTCCCTCTCTCACTGTATCTCTCTCTGTCAAATAAATAAAATCTTAAAAAAAAAAAAAAAAAAAAAAAAAAAAGAGTGCTTACTCTGGAACCTCATGGCCGAGGTTCACCACACACTTGATGTGGAACCTTGGACATACATCTTCACTCTTTATGTCTTAGCTTATTCATTCATAAAATAGAGAAAGCAATTACACTTCAAGGACTTGCTGTGTAAACAAAGTGAGCTAAAACATGAGAAACACAAATAGTAATGAGTGAGTAACCACTCGATAGGTGCCAATTATTATTTTTCTTCTATTCAACCTCCATCCTTCTTTTTTGGTATTTACTTTAAGATTTCCCCTGCCTTCAAATTTGCACTGAGGTGACTTGTAACTACGGCTAATGCTCACAGAGGACCCCGTCTCCATTAGAAGCAGTATTGAGCCTCCTGGAAAAAGGTACAGAGGAGTCTCAGATCAGTGTGGTGCCCTTTAGTCCTCAATATGCTGTAACTGTGTTGTCTGAAGATGTGGGGAGAATGCCTCCCTGCCCACATTTTCTGTAATAGTTTGTCACCTGCTTGAAAGTAGGGCTGTCTTGCTTCCCAAGTACATAGTCTTCAGTGAAGTTAACTCTGACAATTTTGCATAGCTCCCAAGTTTAAAAATCCAAGAAATACTAACTTATGTAAATTTGATGCAAAAAATAAAGTGACTCACTTTCTCCCTCTTTATAATCCAAGATACATTCAGTTTTTACCATGAAAAGGGATGCTGATTTCATTTATTTTATTATGTCTAAAATTAAAGAGCCACATGCCTTATTTGAAAAGCTAAATTTTCATTTCATGATGAGACATATTTTTGTATTAGTTTTCCAGGTGGAGTATTCCTTTGAGCAAAAGGGCATTCTAGGGTTAATGGGATCTGTTCTCATTAATAGTAAAACTTATGAATGCCTTTAGGTTTCACCTAAGGGAAAACACAGCAAATGCAAACTGTCAACTCATTTAGATGCATCCTAAAATCTCAATCAAGTACAGTGAAGTCTTGTCAGGAAAAATTATTATCCTCTTGATTTAAAGAGTGCATTTTCTCTCCCTAGTGACAAAGGAAGCATTTAATTATTAAAAGCTTATAGTGGTCCAAGTTGACAACTAATTTATTTCATCACACCAAATATGTTGTAAGATACTAAGTTTAAGATGTATCTTAGAACTTTCAGAATTGTTTCACAGGAGGTTAGGATAAATTACCATTGTTCTCAATATTTTTCAATTACCAACTTTTCGGTTACAAAAGCATGATCAACATCAATCAACACCATTTGCAAAAGAGTTGTAGGATAGTGGGAAGTGTCCTGAATTGGCTTTGTGAATATTTGGGTTTCATTCCTGGCACTCCCACGAAAGTTGTGACATTAGCAAAGCCATCTAGCTTCTTCTCTTTTTAGTTCGCATGTCTATCAACTACAGACTTTGGCTAAATATGCTTTATAGTCCACTTCTAACGGTAAACTATTTAGAGTGTTCTTTCTTTCCCTAGTCAACCCATCAATAAAAAGTTTATAAATTGCAACTGAACAACTGAAGTAATGGTCAATATACCAATAATGAAAAAAATTTTAATAAAAAGTGTATTTCATAATTTCTGGGTTTCGACAATGTAATTGGTGACTGGCAAAGAGAAACAGTCTGATCATAACTCATATTGGCATGAACATAGAAAAACAGGCACTTCCTTAAACTGCTGAAGCAAATATATATATTAGTAAAAATTTTATGGATGATAATATGCCAAAATGCATTAAAAGCAGTAAAAATGGCCATTTAATCCAATATTCCTGCTTCTAAGAATTTATACTGAGACAAAGGGTATATTTACAAAGGTGGTTTACATTTATACTTAAGAAGAGTTAACATATAATTATTTACAATAGAAAAAACAAAATATGAAATCAAAATTTAAATATTAAAGAATAGGAGATTAGTTACATGAACGTCAAAGAGACTCTGCACAGGGTAATAGCAGGGACATGCGCTTTGGAATCAGAGGGCCTGTTATACTTCAGGACTGTGAAATTACCTACTAATATTTTTTTGTGAAAGTTCCTAATCACAATAAGACTCGGTCTCTGCCCCTTTAAAATGAGAGTAATCATGGTATTTTCATCAGAGGATTGTTGTGAGAACTAAATAAGATATGAATTTGTACTGGGTTTTATACTATTAACTCTCAACATTAGTATAAATCTACATGATGGACACTCGTAGGTATCCATTAGCACTGTGGGTAAAAAGCTGTCAACTGACATGGGAGGTATTTTTTTTAAAGATTTATTTATTTGAGAGACAGACAGAGAGCACAGGGGAAAAGCGCAGAGGGAGATGGAAAGAGAAAATGTCAAGCATACTCCCTGCTGAGCACAGAGCCCCATGTGGGGCTCCATCCTACTACCCATGAGATTGTGACCTGCGGGGAAACCAAGAGTCAGATGCTTAACTGACTGAGCCACCCAGGCACCCTGACATGGGAGGCAATTTTTAATTATGTAATGACTTTAAAAAAATAAGAAGTTCCACGGCAGAATAGTATTAAAGTGAAATCCTATTTTTATAAATAGGGAAAGAGAATGAAAAAGCCTGCATATAAATTCTTTGTTCATTTATATATTCTAGGTTTTCTATAAGATTCACCATTACTGTTTAATTTTTATGAAAAAAATTATTTATGCTAAGTTGTATATAAGTCAGAGCAAAACAGTAAAACACTAATATTCATTGAGACTTAAAGAAAAACAGAATTTTTAATTATACTTAATCAAAATGAAATACTAAAAGATAAAGTGTATCCTTCCTAATCTGAATTGAATTTATAGTTTGAGAAATCACCAGGAGTAGAATCAAACTAATAATAAAATATTTTAAAATTTTAAGAGAATATGGGGATTGTAATAAATTAAAATTATTCCAAATTTGCCTATGAAATCATGAAAATTTTATATACTATTATATATATGTATCTTTTAATACATAGCTGACCCATGGAGTGGTGGGTAGGTGCCAGAAATGAAGAAAGAACGCAAAGGAAGCACAAAAGTGGGATCTGAAACCAAGATGTTGTATTTGCATGTAGACCCCATGGGCTATACACTGACAACTTCCACATGGAACTTATCTCCATGTTTGCCAGATGCTGGAGCTGGATGGAGCAACTTGTGTAAAGCACAAAGTTTTGAAGGGCTGATCCAATTTTGAAAGAAAGGATTAGGAAAAAATTCTATTAGGAAGCTCAGCTTCTAAAACAAATAGAATACCAGGCTCTTTCTGTAGTGCATGGAGGGCTCCCACAAGTATATGTGTATGTGTGCCCACGTGTGTACGTGGGCATACACATAGAAGAGGGGAGGGCTACCGTAAAGATAAGCACTCAGGTAAAAAGAAAATATAATTTACCAACAACATAAACTGAAGTTCCATGAAGCAGGGTTAGCAAGTAAGAAACACAACTAGGACATAGTAAAATCCTATTTTATTTATTTAATCCAATCTTAAAAATTATTTAGGGAATTCAGGTAGGCATAACAAAGTATAAAGAAAGGGCACTAAAGAGAAAAAGAAAAAGAAGCAGGCAAATTTAAAAAAGGTAATTCCTAGAAATAAAAGAAAAAATGAAGTCTTTGAAACTACTGTCCATTATAGGAGAATGGTTTTAAAAAGTATAGTATATTCAAACAGCGGAAATTTGGACAGAAGTAAAAAATGAATCAATTCCAGCTTTAAGCATCAAAAGGGACATTGGTTTAAAAAAAAATGATAGAGGATATATCCAATATGGTGTCAACAATATAAAATTTAAAACATTCAAAACAATGCCATATATTATTTATAAATACATGCTTAGTGGGGCCCTTGGGTGGCTCAATTGGTTAAGCATCTGACTCTTGACTTTGGCTCAGGTCATGATCTCAGGGTAAAGGGATTGAGCCCCAGGTCTGGCTCTGTACTCAGTGGTGAGTCTGCTTGATATTCTTTCCTTCTCCCTCTCCCTCTGCCCCTCCCCAGGCTAGCACACACACACTCTCTCTCTCAAATAAATAAATCTTAAAAGAAAAAAGAATACATGCTTAGTATCAGTGTCAACAAATGCATATAAACATGAAATTCAGGGTCATGTATGGATATGGAAACTGGAAAGGGACACAATGAGGCCTTCAACTGCTTACTCTTTTTTTCTTTTTTTCCCTCTCCAGGTCATTAGTGAGCATACTGTTCTTTATATATTTTGTATTTATGAAATATTTTATAATAATCTCTCTTAAATTGTACAGAATTCAAAAAAATCAAACACTGTAAAACAATAATTCATGAACTATCCTAGAGCAAGTTGTTTGACACTAGAAAAATCTAAATATTGTATTGTTTACTGACATATAATAAAGTCTAAGCTATAGTATGGTATTTGTACATATTTATGTAAGGAAGAGAGAAAAAAAAGAAGGTCATAATGTGGGGTGGGGTGGGGTCTATCAATAAGATGTCAAGAACTGTGTGAAGGGTTGTAGTAGTTAATATAGTTAATAAAAACTATGCTAGTTAATATTAGTTAATATAGTTAGTATTAGTTAATATAGTTAATAATAACCTCAATAGAATATGTATATTACCAAAAGGTCAAGAAGATAACATTTTGAAACTAAAACCACAAACATGTAAATTTGATGTTTTAAAAATCATGATAATGAGTTTGTCTTGTTCTTGACTTTAAAATTAGTATTTCCATTTGTCATTGCATGTGATACTTGATTTAAAAAAGATAATCCTTGGGCGCCTGGGTGGCTCAGTTGGTTAAGCGACTGCCTTAGGCTCAGGTCATGATCCTGGAGACCTGGGATCGAGTCCCGCATCGGGCTCCCTGCTCGGCAGGGAGTCTGCTTCTCCCTCTGACCCTCCCCCCTCTCATGTGCTCTCTCTCATTCTCTCTCTCTCAAATAAATAAATAAAATCTTTGGGAAAAAAAAAAAGATAATCCTTTCCCAAATGTAAGAGTGTAGTTATTTTTTTGATACTGATATTTAACTTGAAACATTTGTGATCAGAGTGGAGCAGCATTCTACATCTAGAGAGAAGCCTGTGATGTGAAATTCCTGTCATCTTACTGAATTTTTATGTACCTCCTCCATCTATTATTAAGAGATTGATGTTTGAATCTCAAGTTAGGATAGTGGATTTTTCAATTTCTCTTCACAGATGTATCAAATTTTACATTATGCATTATGTATTTTTAAATTGTAATTATGTGCATACCAGTTTGAAAAATTCCAGGAGCCACAGCTACAAATGGATGATTCACAGGTGCTCATGCAGTAGCCACAATGAAATTGAGCGTGTCAGAGAGGGCCACTGCTACCAACCTCAGCTGGTAATTTTCAAAAACTTGATGTCTTCCTAGTATCTGCCTGCAACTGTTACTAGAATATAACTGCTTTCCCTTCTCTTACACTTTTGAAATTTCATAGGGATACTCTTCTCTGATAAAGTCTCATCTAGACCCATAAATATAAGGGAATCCAGGAATATGTAGTTCCAGACTTCCATAAAAGATTGCCTGTTGAGGTGGCATTGATGCAATGTTTACCATAGATAATTCAGCACAATATATTCTTTGTTTACTCAGCATCTATAGATACCCTTCTACCTTCACTTAACTCTCTAAACTGCCATGTACAAACAATAGCATTCTTTCACCTAACTTGATGTAACTGCCTATTAATAAAAATTTGCCTACCCTCTCCTCAAAAACATGTGGACAAAATTCTCAGAAGTTACCTCTGTGTGATAAATATGTGTGTGATATATATCCTTATTCTAGCTCTGTCATGATCTCCCTGTGATATATCAGTGAGGATAGATGGGGGTACAGTTCAGTAATGAATAAACCCCAAATATCAGTAACTTAAAAATAATTTATTTCTAAATCATGGTGCATTTCCATGTTTGTTTGTTTGTTTGTTTGTTTTAGGATTTTACTTATTTGAGAGAAAGAAAATGCAAGCACGAGAGAGAGAGAGAGAGAGAGAGAGCGCTCACCAGTGGAGGAAGGGGTAGAGAGGGAGCAGACTCCCCTCTGAGCAGGGAGCCCCAATGTGGGGCTCACTCCCAGGACCCTGGGATCATGACTTGAGCTGAAGGCAGATGTTTAACTGACTGAGCCACCCAGGCAACCCAATTTCCATGTTTATTAATGGGGTCTTCTGTCCCCTGTTTTCCTCATTTGGGGAGTCAGGCTAACAGAAGTTACCTCATCTAGAATATTGATAGTCAAGACAGCAGGGGAAAAGAAAATGGAGAATATGTGACAATCATAAACACTCAATTCAATAAGTTACTTCTGTCCATGTTTTATTGGTCAGATCAAGTTTCATGGCCATGCCCAAGTTTAAGGGAGGAGGAGTCTGGTTTTCCTATATTCCCAAGTGTAAATGGCAATAATGTCAAACCCAGTAACCTGTGATAGAAAATAGGATTTTTCAAGGGATAATAATCAGAGAGGTAAAACAGAAAATACCTTAGATACCACCCAAAACATTTTATTACCAAATGTTGTTTCAAAATTTTTTAGCATATTTATTTTCAAGTATTTATCCTATTCATTCAAGATTAGACATTTTGTTATGAAAGAATGTTACAATATGGTTAGCTTTTCAACTCTGCTTCTGCTTATTCAATGTTCAATTTTTTTTTCATTTCAGTCTACCCAACACTATTAAGCAGAACTAAAGACATTACTACTCCAGCTATGTCAACAAGCTATTGTGAAAGTAATGTTTTAAGATATTTTCTATTCCTCAAATACCCAAGAAATAAGACTCACTGCTCATTTATTCAATTTCATATTGACCTCTTATAAGACTTTAGCTGAGATCAGTGATTTAATAAATGTCCAGTTTTATAAAAGAATTTGGTAAGAACATTACAAAACTTTGAGGATACATTTGAACATTTAAATGAATATTTTAAGCCAAAAAAACAATAAAGTAAGTAAAAAGCAAAACAATGAAAGAAGATTTGACAGTTGTCTGGAGACAAGAACTGGTATAGGGATATTCAACACGTATTCCACAATGTTTTTTTTGTGTGTGTGTGTGTGTGTGTGCAGAATATAAGGATTTGAGGAGCCATGAGAATATTCTTGAAGAAAAATAATGCTATCATAGTGTTTGTTTTTCAGCAACATAGCATTGTTCTTCAGAAAATGGAGGTGTCTTCTAAAACTCTGCCTTCATTCATGGTTCATGTTTTCCACTAACTCTTTAAATTTCTTTTACCTCATTCCCACCTTCCCCTTCCTTCTTTTTTCATTATACAACATATATCTCCAACTATCTAAGAAAAGAAAGAAAAACATCTTTCACATATTGGGACGAGAACCATGAAGTCATTTATCTATGAATGTATCATATATCTTGCTTACTAAGAGAACTATAGAAACAGACATTGTAGACCTTTGAAGAGAAAGAGGAATCAAAATATATAACAAATTGATCTTTTTTTGACTTTGCATTTCTTAAGGTGTAAACTCAGTCAATATGCTTTTTAGTGAAAGGAACAGAAAGCAATATTATAGGTAGACACAGTAGGGGGATCAAATGGAACACTTTTTATTCTATGTGAAGAGAGTTGAACATTTTGAAGGCAGAGAGAAACATTCCATAGGCAGAGATACTTCAAATAGAAGAAATTAGTGCAAATTTTGGTCAAGCTATTTTTAGGTACTTAGGGGTGAAAAGAAGAAATGCCAGCTTGAAAGAGGGCAATCACTTTCTCTTCTAAAATGGAAAGAAACGCTGAGAAGATAAAGAGGTAAGTATGTTGAAATAAAAAGAGCAACAAATACGGGAATTCTTCTTAGATCCTAAAAGCCTCTGTAAAGCAAGAAATGATAACGATCTTCTGGGAATGATAGGCAAGTTGTTCAATAAAGGACAGTACCTGAAAAAGGAAGATGTGATCCTAATTAGCTAGAGTGAAGAGTTTGCCATGGAAATAAGCATAAATAAACCCAGGGATCAAGAGACAACAGCACAGTCTCAACTGAACTTAACAGATCTAAAACTGAATTTGGTTATGATTTCATTTCCTTTTGCCAGATCATAAAGAATTAATATTAATATTCTTCAAGGAATAAAAAGTAAGTAGAGTGCCATCCAAGAAAATAGTTTAAATTGGAAGGAAGAAAATGCTTCCATTTTGCTTTCCTTTTCCTGATCTCCTCACAGAATTACAGAATGTCGGAGTTAGGGAGGATCTTGGGATCTAAGTCTCAATTCGGATATCTTCTACACAACTCCCCTGACATGTACTTAATCTGTGCTTAGGAATTTCACTTTCGTTATAGGAAGCTGTCTACCTGAGCTCTGAAGCTGAGGGTACTAGGTGGGAGGCAGACTGGGGAGTCCGAATGGTCTTTATTATTTTAAGCCAAAAATCTAGCTCACTGTCCTTTCGCTGAGTTCTCTGCTGTAGTGACAGATTGGTTTCTTCCTCTTTGATATGAAATCTCCTCAGATGTTTAAAGTCAGTCATCAGGTTAACGTTTCTAGACTTGTGAGACTACCTTCCAGTTTGTCAATGCCTCTTCACATTTGTCACCATCACTCTGGATATAATTTTTTATCTGTGTGAAGGTACTTTTACAGAGCATACAATAAGGATGATCAAAAGTCCTGCTTTGCCTGAGACTAAGGGGGCTTCCACAATTCCTGACTTTCAGTACTAAAGTTAAGCAAATTGGAATGATTTGGTCACCCCTCAATGTACACATTGCTTCCATCATCCACAGGAAAACAAATACTTCTTTATCTGGTTTCAATCTCTTTCTCTTTTCCTGATAATTCCTCTGGAAAAGATGCTGATGACCAAATCAATCGTCAGGCAGCAGGAGGATGATGGCATGGGGAATAAACAATTGAAATCATTTACAGTTGGACTGTCAGGACCAAGATGATAAAAAGTAATGTATTCCTTTATATACTGTGCTATGATTGAAGTGATTAGGAGACTCATTTCATATACTGGTTTTATGATATTTCAGGCATTCTACTGTTCCAGCCACCCCCAAGCCACAGTCATCTGCATTACATTAATGATACACAACAGACAGTAACCAATTATTTACATCATGTCTCTTGGAATCATCTCTTAGAATATTTAAAAAGCAGAAGTATTTTCTTTATTCCAAAATGTGAAGAGGGAATCCATGAAAATACTTCACAAACTGCTTTCTTATCATCGCATTATGCCCTAAAGTGCCTCTACCTTGAAGTACCTCAAAGTTTTGTTCAATTTCTTAAAATTTCTTAGGGTACAGACATCTATATCTTTCAACAAAAGCGTTTTTATTCTGATGGCTGCCCAATGCTACGAAGTGCAGATTCTTGAAGATAAACTTAACAATTCAGATGTTTTCTTGCGGCTTCCACTGTCCAAAGAACTTCCATGATTTAGGTCTACATTTGCAAATAAGCAAAAGAAGACCAGGCCAGAGGTGACAGTGGAAGTGGACCATTTCTCAAGGACTTGATTCTTGCCAGTTAAAATTATAGCCGCAACCTGCATGCATTTATCCCCTCCCTCTACAGGAAGTCAGCTAACTCCACTGACACTCCTGACCCCTCTCAGTCTGGTGCTTTCATTTCATTCCCTTCCAGTCAAATGTGTCCAAAACTCAGGAGGAGATTTAGAGTCAGTTATAAGTAAAAAATTCTTTTTAGGAGACTTTTACTACTGTGAGAAACTCAAAAGAGATAGATTCTTATATAGACTTAGCGACATCGACAATCATATTCATACTAAATGAGTTAATACCTTACTTAGAAGAGTGCCTGTACATAGTAAGTGCTCAAAAAAAAAAAAAAAGTCAGCTATTATTTATTTATTTATTTTTTAAAGATTTTATCCATTTTTGACAGAGAGAGAGCACAAGCAGGGGGAACAGCAGAGAGAGAGGGAGAAGCAGACTCCCCGCCAGAACAGGGAGCCCGATGCGGGACTCGATCCCAGGACCCTGAGATCATGAACTGAGCCGAAGGCAGACGCTTAACCGTCTGAGCCACCCAGGCGCCCCGAAAGTCAGGTATTATTAACTGCTATTTTTAATACTATATTATAATGAATATTTTATTAATATATAATGGTTCAAGCACATTAAAAATGTGGAAATTGCACGTAGGACAATACAGAAATTATCTAGAATTAGTATGCTCAGAATTATTCTGCTCAGAGATAATATATGTATATTTGAAATTATACTGTGCATAAATTTTAAAGCTTTCTCTTACAGTTTCACTATTTTGTATATTCATTTAATGACTACATAGTTTTCTATCATGTAGCAGTAAAACTGTATAATTAATGAATTCCTTAATACTGAACATCAACTTTTCCTAAAGTTTTATTTTTCCAAACAAATTTGAGTATTAATATCATTTCTCCTAAAACTTTCAGCAAATTATTATTCCCTTAAGATCACATTCTAGAGAAGAATCTTTGGGCCAAAGGGTACAATTTTAAAACATGTGATTCGTATTGTAAATTGTTCTCAAAGGAAGTGTGGCTAGGGGCGCCTGGGTGGCTCAGTTGGTTAAGCGACTGCCTTCGGCTCGGGTCATGGTCCTGGAGTCCCGGGATCGAGTCCCGCATCGGGCTCCCTGCTCGGCAGGGAGTCTGCTTCTCCCTCTGACCCTCCTCCCTCTCCTGCTCTCTGTCTCTCATTCTCTCTGTCTCAAATAAATAAATAAAATCTTTAAAAAAAAAAAGGAAGTGTGGCTAATTTTCATTTACCTGAGCAGTGCCAAATTGCTACATCCTCTCTAATAGATGAATGCATCTATGTATGTATATGTCTGTATATGGATCTATCTATACACACACACATATATATATACACACATGTATATATGTAGATTTAGATCTATTAATCTTTGTCAATAATTGTTATTTTAGCTTTTATAATCAGTATTTTATTTTATTTTTATTTATTTATTTATTTATTTATTTATTTTTTAAAGATTTTATTTATTTATTTGATGAGAGAGAGAGGGAGAGCACAAGCAGGGGGAGCAGCAGGCAGAGGGAGAGGGAGAAGCAGGCTTCCTGATGAGCAGGGAGCCCGATGCGGAACTCGATCCCAGGACCCTGGGATCATGACCTGAGCCGAAGGCAGACGCTTAACCAACTGAGCCACCCAGGCGCCCATCAGTATTTTATTTTTAAGAACATTTTGCATAACTCAAAATATCTTTAAATCTGTGATGAAGATAGAACATGAATACTGAAGTCACAGAAGTGCTGTGGCAATGTTACGGATAAACGACCCAGTTGGTAAGTGGTAAAGAAGCAAAACGTAAGCCTTTGAATGCCAAGTCTACAATTCTTTCCATTTTAGCAAGCAGAATTAACATGTCAGTAAGCAAATTTCTTTCTTTCTTTCTTTCTTTCTTTCTTTCTTTCTTTCTTTCTTTCTTTCTTTCTTTCTTTCTTTCTTCCTTTTTTATTATGTTATGTTAATCACCATGCATTACATCATTAGTTTTTGATGTAGTGTTCCATGATTCATTGTTTGCATATAACATCCAGTGCTCTCTGCAGTAAGCAAATTTCTTGATATGTGGTGGTAGCCACTAGGATCATTCACTCTATTTTAGGAAATCTAATTTGGCATTTTACCTAAAGTAAGTCAAAGAAGTCAATGAATAAAGCAGAATAAATGTACTTACAGATGTCCTGAGTCAGTGGTTTTTGAAATATTTAACTTTTCCCCCTGTGGTATGCTTGGGGTTTTGTTGAATAATATGGTGTGAGACTTAGTAATTGTTTGTTCAGTTGATTGACAAGCATTACATTGAGTAAGTAATTACTTGTCATAGGGGTTCGATTTTCCACTGATTTATGCTAGGTTTTACTCTATTAAAAAATTAGACCATAAAACTGTCCTAATAAGGATGACTCGGGCTTCAGCTGTAGGGAAAAAAAAAAAAATAAGAATAAGAGCCAACTCATTTTATTACTAAGACAAGACTGATTTCTTATCAGCATATTCACCTTATGCCCAGGATGCAGGTCTCAAAGTAGTCAAAATTGAAAAGTGTCATGGCCATAGACATAGAAAACCAATTCTTTTAAATCACTAATTTCTCTGATTTTGGATAAAAATGGGAAAAATTAATCAACAAAAAGAACTGTTGATTAGAAATATCTAAATGTGCTGTATAAAGTTAACAATTACTATTTTTAAAGAACTGAAGACTTATATTCAAGAGCTGAATTGAAACTATCATGAGAATGTATGCGAAATTATTATAAGAAATTATTATAAGATAGTAAAAAATGACAACTTATTAGATTGCTTATAAAAGTAAGTCTAGTCTTGGATAGCAAAGTCTAAGAAGTTAGTATCTGAAAACACATCAGAAGTAATATAAGAACACAGAAGAGTTTGCTGAGAATCTTTCATTATTATTATAGTCTCTACATACAACAGAGATTACAACTTTAACAGCACCAGGAAGAAATGACAGTACCCTGATTCTGTCTGATTCTGTCTCAGTATGTTCCATTCCTCTGAGATAGTCTATCTTTAAAAAAATGAAGAAAACTAGTTCATGGCAAAATGAGACCCTAAGTTATGCCTACTGGCTGCCTAATCTCTCTTGTCTCTCTCTTTTCTATTTATATTTTGTATGCACATAAGCAATTATGACATTGTTAATATATTAAAGAACATAGCTATGCAATCTAGTGGTATAGATTTAAATCCTGGCTCTTACTAATTAGTTGTGTGACCTGTATTAGTAGTTAAAACTCTCTTTGCTTCACTTGCACCCTAAATAAAACAAAGATTTAGTTCTTCTTATCTCATATAGTTGCAGAAAAATTCATGTAAAAAACTCATTCCAATAAAATATAAGCTTTCATTATTTTTTCTCCAGAAAGTCTGTAAGATATCATGAAAATTATTTTTTAATGTCATGATGCTGAACACACGCCAATTTCATTTTCATTTGTATTTGGAAGAGAATTCTGATTGTCTCATTTATGCTACTGTACTATAAATTGATGATATCCATTTGTCATAAAAGCTAAGTCAAAAGGATATCACAAAAACCAGTTGGGAAAAAAAAACAAAACCGTGAATTCAGAAGGTTATGGAACACTCTGTTCCAATCTCATCAGACATATTGTACATACTCTCAGAATCAGGCATGAATAATAAACACTGAATTATGCGAAGTTTCAGTATACTTACACTTAGTATAGAAAGTCTACTCTCTACAGCTTTGTGTTTGACTCTGATAAAGCTCTTAAATATTTTTTTTCTTTAAAAGGTTCATAAGAATGAACAGATATGAGGAATGGAGACTATGGTTTGAGCCCATGTATTAATCTGTCCATTCTAATCCCAAAACATTTAAACAAAGAAATACAAAAATGAGAAGACATTGATTCTAGCACAGGATGGCATAAGTTAGATAGGTGTTTTGAGAAATGTCTATAAACTACACTGCAGGTTAAACTGAGTTGAGGGCAGGACCTGTGGTTTACTGCTTGAAGGAAAATCCCACATGCATATAATGGGAAGTGTGTCCCCAGAATCCCTGGACAAACCTAGGTTGAACCAGCAATATGACGTCTGACACCAGAACAGATGAGAAAAGAGGACGGGAAAAGAGTTGGACGAAAGACTTAGAGAAGTGGCCCAGATACCAGAAGCAGCGCAGTGCCAAGGATTTGCATTTGACTGAATGGCTGGTGGTAAAAAAACTGACAATGGCTAAAAATGGATTCAAGAGAAAGGCAATGGTACCAGACAGGAAAGAATTAACTACTATTTTGCTGACACACACAAAACAGGAACACAAACTTCTAGGTACAAAAGCAAAACTTCCTATGAAAATAGCAGACAACAACAACAAAAAAGAGAAAGTATCTAGGTACATATTTTTCAAAAAATGAGCCAGAGGTAAGAATGCTAATTTAAATACTCCCAAATAACACAGAGTAAGATGGACAATTAGCTAATAATGTTAGATGTTAATTCTACTTACGTTAACGAATAAATTTAATGTGCCAATAAAAAAAAAGCAACAGGATTTTTTTTGGCGGGGGGGGGAAGTAGCAAATTAGTAGGATTATTTCAAAGTACACACAGAAAAAGTAATCAAAGGATATCTAGCAAAATTCAGAAAAATAACAACATGAAGCACCAGCCTTACTACATAATACAATGAAAAATCTCAGCAATTAGAGCGTAGCGCCAGTACAGAAATAGACAAAAACACCTACCAATAAATATTAGCAAATAAGGAACATCACAAAGGTCATAGGAGAAAATGTATGTTTGATACTGAATTATAAAAAATGTGATATAAAAAAAGATGACAAGCAATAAAACCAGTCATATCCACATTTAATATCTAAATAATTACTGGTGGCGTGGCTATAAAGTACAATCAGTGAAAACACATTGAAGTAAGACATCTTTCATTTAAAATAACTTTATCATCTAGAGCTAAAAATCCATGGTTCTTCAGCAAACTGTGTAATATTTAAATAGGGGGGAAAGTATAATGAGCAAGGAAGTACAAATATGCCAAAAGTTTTCATTTAACGTAGGAAGAGCAAATGATTCAGGGTTACCTATGATTTCCGTAGAAATAATTAGGTTTGGCATTTTGTTTTTTACTGAAACATAACGAGTATTCTAATGATTTTCGGATGTATATCTTCCAAATCACTAGAAGAGACAAAAAAAGAAAAGAGAGAGAGAGAGAACAAAAATCTCTGTTTAACTCCACAATTCTGATAGCGGTCCAGTATTAGGAAATGTGATAATAGGGGCACCTGGGTGGCTCAGTCATTAAGCGTCTGCCTTCAGCTCAGATCATGATCCCAGGGTCCTGGGATGGAGCCCCGCATCAGGTTTCCTGCTCAGCAGAAGCCTGCTTCTCCCTCTCCCACTCCCCCTGTTTGTGTTCCCTCTCTCGCTGTGTCTCTCTCTGTCAAATAAATAAAATCTTAAAAAAAAAAAAAGGAAATGTGATAATAAAAATTCATCACATTATGAGATTTAAAGTGAAAATACATGTAATCTGGAACAATGCCCCCCAAAAGAATTTGATACACTGTAACATATACTGATTTTTTTATATTTTTTAACAGAATACAATACTTTCACTAATTGGAAATTGAAGGAGAAGTTAATAACATGATAAAGCATGACTATCTATCACAAAGAACGGTTAAAATCCTATATAATGGAGGCCTTCTCATTAAAATTAAGAAAAGACAAAGACATCTGACTTCTCCGCTTTTATGAAAGGACTATCCAAGGTAATTGGATAAAAAAGAGTTTCTAAAAAGGAGTAAAAACATTGGAATAAAAAGTTAAAGTAATAATGACAGCTTGCTTGAAATCACAGAAGAAACAATTGCAGAAAGATTTGAATTATTCTTAGTATGAGTTACCAAAAATATATATGGCTACATAAACAAAGATTACAGAAGTAATCTTATTTTTCTTTTCTCACTTTATGCATCTACATTTTATTCTTCTTTGCTCAAAAATATTTTATTAAAAATTGTAATAGAAGTTGTGATGAAACAATATTAAAATAAACTATATATCTAAATAAGAAATTAGAGTCACTTCTATAACATGCAGACTAATGAAGCACTAAAATTATATTAATGCCCAAACCCTTCAATATTTTCCTTGAATGTTTACAAGTATTAATATATTGTACCTCCTTCCACTTAACTTACTTATATTAGAAAAATAGTTTGCTTTTCCTTGGAGCTTGAAAACCATGATCTGGAATTCTTCAACATGAGGGAGTTTATGAGAAATTAACCTTATTCAAATTCATGTTATTCATATCTTTCCTCTCTTTCCTCCATGTAACACACACACAGACACACACACAAACACATGCAACTGAGCTTTATATGTATTACTTCACTTAATATCACAATGTCTTTTCAAAATATGAATTATCATTTTTTAAAGATTTATTTATTTATTTGAGAGAGCGAGAACATGAGAGGGGGAGAGTCAGAGGGAGAAGCAGACCCCCCGCTGAGCAGGGAGCCGGATGTGGGACTCGATCCCAGGACTCCAGGATCATGACCTGAGCTGAAGGCAGTCGCTTAACCAACTGAGCCACCCAGGCGCCCGAATTATCATTCTTTTTAACTAATTAATTCTTTAATTAATAATTTTAGGTGGGGGAAAGGGGCAAAGGAGAGGGAGAGAGAGAATCACACAATGCTAAGATCATGACCTAAGCTGAAATCAAGAGTCAGGGATGCTTAACTGACTGAGCCATGTAGGCGCCCCATCATCTTTTTTTTTTTTTAATGGGAAAACACAGCCACAAAAAAAGATAATCTTGCCCTACCCTAGGATTCATGGGGAAAGAAGGGGCAGTACTGGGACCCATGCCCATTACTTACCTCTCACAAAGTCTCCACAAAGAGAGATAATTGAAAACTAACGTGTTATTCTCTATAAAAATTATATTCTGGTAAGAATATCTTTGAAGAATTGATTTATATATTAAAAAAAAACAATGCAAAGGAAGTTGAATTATTGTTCTTGCCCTGCCCCCCAGATGTTACTAGTATCCTTAGGAAATACCAACAATAATGCTCAGACTGTTAGAATTATATATAAAACCTTTCCCAAAGAAGTTCCATTTAAAAGCTTGCCCTTGGAATGCTCTGGGTTATCTTCCCCTTCACTCTAGTTCCCTCTTATCTTGGCCATAAATAAAATAAGGGGAACTGGGAGATACGGATTTCCACATACATATTAAATTTGTACCTCCTTATGTACAAGTGGAAATCATTATTCTCATGGAGATATATTTTAATATTTGCTTCTTTACTAATAAAATTAAAACCGAGAAAGATGCCATGTAATTTTACATCCTTTAGGTCAACATATTTGGGAAATAAGATAGCCCTGGTTTGGGGGGAATTTATGCCCCATGATCTTTATTTTTCATGTGGAGGAGTTACCGGTGTCTGAAACTCACACTAGATTAAAGAAACTCTTTATTGATCAGTTCTACATGCACATAGTACAGCCAGGGATGAAAACCACTTTATCTCCCCATCTCCCCACTTGTCACTCATTTTCTCCAGTGGGAAGAGAGATGAATTATAGATTCCTTAATCTCTGGAAAAGGAATTGAGCAAGCTTGACTCAGCTGTGGCATCCTTAGAAGCCAGCCTGTCCTCAGATCCACGCGTTTTGGTCTGTTTCCAGTCTTGTGGTGAGGGGGCCACTCCTGGTGAGGAAAAATCTATCGTCGTCCAGTGCTTATGGGATGAATTATTAGCATGCCCACTTGTCCACAGATCTACAGCAATTTTCTAAAAGGCTATATCGGTCATAAAGGTCATATTTTGATCTATTAGTTTCATGTATTTATTACTCTCTGGATTTGGAAATGGATGCATAGAAGGGCTGTTATTTATATACCACTTGCCTCCCACAAAACTTCAAAAGTATAATTTCCATTTTACTTTCCCTTTACAACTAAAAGCTAAGAAAGCAAAGTGAATAAAATCACACAGCCAGTGTGGGATGTGTGCATGTGTGGGGTCATCATGGATGGCAGGGTTGGTGGCAGGGGTGGAAGAATCAAACTATATATACAATATATACAAAAATACAAACAAGAAACAAACTTTAAATTATACACTGAGGTTGTCTCTCATTCAAGATTAGGTAGGTATTCACAAGCCACAAACATCTTTTAAAACTAACTTTTACTCTGGGAGTTAAACAGGATAGGGTATAATGGCATAGATAAGACCGTGGAAACTGAAGTCAAACAGGCCTAGTTTTCATTCCTATTCAGCCCTTTCCAAGTGGTGTGACTTTAGGCAAGTTACTGAAACTCTCCAAGCTTTAGTTGGCGAAAATGAGAGCCCACCTTCTCAGCTTCGCATGAAGATTATGTGAGGTAATGCATAACACCTTTAACACAGTGTTCGGCATATAGTGATCAGTAGATATTAGCTGTTATATCATTACTTTGTAAATGAAGACCTGACAGGCAGAGAAAAATAGGCAATGTGTTTAATATCACCAGGCTACAAAGTGACAGTATGAAGCTAGTATCCACGGTTTTTAACATTCTTCAACATCATACCCAGCTTCATTCCCACAAACTTCATTCTCATGAACTCGTTCCTAGGAACTTAAATTGAGATTTGGTGCCTTGCTTCCTTAACATATTCTTTTCTGTGCTTGAGATATCTACATCTGGTCTTTCTGTTCTGCAGTGCTATTTACCAGTTCTAATGTTGTAAGACGTTACCTCTTCCATGATGCTTTCCAAGATCATGAGGAGGTGCTTGTTCTTTTATTAAAAAATATAGCCTGTGCCTCTCATGTGGTACTAATCAGAAATTTCCTTGGGTTGCAATGAATTATAAATAGCTCTCAGTTACCTTGCTAGATTTTATGTTCCTGGGGAGTAGGGTTTGTCTTATTTCTTTGTTTGGTATATTACCTTATATAGAACAAGCACTTAATAAGCATTTGCCAAATAAAAAATAAATGAGAGAACCTGTCAACATTCACTTAGTACTGAATTTCTAAAAAAAAATTGAAATAATGAGATTGTAGAAACAATGACAAAGTTAAATCCAATTAAAATGCCACAGGTTTCATATAGGAAAGAAAGAATTCTCTAGGATGAAAATTAATTGGCATGAAATAACTTCACACCCAAGTGGTGCTTCTATTATATTTGGGTACCAATTATATGATCCTTCCAACTGTTTTTAGAGAAATTTACATTGGGCAATTAATACCTGACGTCGAACGATGAGTCAAGGGAAACTTGGTTTTCCCATATTATCGCTAACTCCCACAACAAAAAACCCAAGGGCTACTAATAAGTTTTGGAGTCATCACAGGAGCTACTTCTAAAAGGTATTATATTGTGGGATGCCTGGGTGGCTCAGCTGGTTAAGCGTCAGCCTTCAGCTCAGGTCGTGATCCCAGGGTCCTGGGATCGAGTCCCACATTGGGTTCTTTGCTCAGCAAAAAGTCTGCTTCTCCCTCTGCCTCTGCTGCTCCCCTTGCTTGTGCTCTCTCTCTCTCTGACAAATAAATAAAATCTTTAAAAAAAAGTTATTACATTGTGATGAAGACAGAGAATAGAATAATATATAGATCTATTGGCAACAGGTTGATAGATTTGCCTTTAAAAAACTATTACATTCCTTACTCCCTATACTGCTTCCTAAATAATATCACATCGGTACTGGCTTAATATAACTTTTAGTCTAAGTCTTTTTTTTTTTGATCCAAACTTATAGTTAGATTCATGGTACATATATTTAATTCATATTGACAAGGACATCACTATAAATAGTAAGATACTAAATTCATTAAATGAATAAATGAATGAAGGAATGAAACACTGCTACTGTTAGCACTACATCAAGTTTTCGAATGCTTAGAGAAGATACTTGATTCACACTTCATTCACACTTGATTCACACTTGCAAGGAGGTCTTCATCTCAGGATCTATACAATATTTTCATGTTTTTAAAAAAATTCTAGACTAAGATCTAAATTTGATGCTATGATTCTGCGCGAAGGATGGCTACTTATTAATCTCCTGAGATAACACTGATGTAAGGTGAATGAGGTACTCATATCAAATCCATAATTTCAGGAGTGACAAAAAACACGGTGATCAAGAGAAATCCTAAGTTGATGCAATATTTAAAAAAAAATCACACCAGCCAACTATGACCCATAAATTGGCTGCCTATTTTGTGAGTGAGGTTTTATTAGAAGTAGCAACACTAGGTAAGTGTATGCTCCATCACTGGGGTTTGGCCAAAAAAAAAAACAACCTTGCTGGTACTGATTAAATCATGTCCTAATAGAAGCCAACACTTAATTCAATCTGTTATTTTGCTCAAGTGGTATCTGAGTAATACAAAATGAATCAAGGTTTTTAGAAAACAGAAAAACAATAGTGGGTATTATAGAGATTATCATCTTTGAACACAGTTCTCTTCCTCCAACAAACAAAATGTGCCAGTCACTATGCTCTCACTTGGACAAACTCTTCTAGTTTTATTTAGACTACTTTAACTGCTTTTACTTATATGGGCCTCTGTAGACACATATTCAATGATTCAAGAAGACAAGAGATGCAAACCCCTCTAATTAGATGAAAAACTAAAAATGGTCTTAGCAACATACTATATTCAAGGCATACTGATAGCTTTAAATGGTGAGATTCTTTTCCTGAGCCACAGAAAAAAGATTATATAAAAGATAACATATATATTATTTATTTTAATATAATCATTTACTGTTGATGGCTGTACCAAGAACTTTATCGGATAAAGACTCTGAATATGATTTAGGAATTATCATTCACATTTTATAGATTAAAAAATAAGACCTGATGTAAGCTCATTACTGGTGGACAACTATTCCAACAGATTTCTCACTCAAAAGTCCACGGTCTTTTTACTAACACACATTGCTGAAAATAACCTGAGAAGTTATTTAAGCCAACTGCCTTTTTCATATGAAGAAAATGATTCTTGTCCCAATTAAAAACAGAATGAGATCTATGTACTAATTCTTCTGATGCCCCAGGACAGGGTTTTTCCATTACCCACGCCCAGACCCATTTATTCCTTGCACCCACCTATGGCTGCTAATATTCTCAGAGCTGTGTTTTTTCTGCATCAGGAGCCATCACACTCAGAAATGCTGGGATAGGAAATTGAGGCCTGTAGCGAATGACTGACTGATACAAGGGTACTAAGTAGCCAGCCTCCTTGCCTTGAGGTGGGACAGCTGAGGTGCCATTGATATTTCAGAGTTCTCTGAGATCATGGTGAACCTTGACTTAATCTGAACCATCCCTTTCCTTGGCTTCTTTCCATCTTATCCTGTGCCCTCACTGGATCACAGGTTTTTCTCTTTAGGTCACTCCTGCAAAACACGTCTACAACAATCACCTTCTCAGAGCCTGCCTATATAAAAGTCACACTAACTATCTGTGTCGACTCTTTTAGATATTTCCTTATTTTTATTTTATATTTTAAAAATTCTCCATCCTTTAACAAGCAAAGTCTGTGATTCTTTTTAGTTTTATCACTGAACTGGGTAAAAACAAAAATGAAAAATATGTCCTCCATACTTAATTAAAAGTTTTTGAAGAAAATCAACGGGGGGAAAATATATCAGTCTAACACTTTTTCTTCAAACTACATCGTAATCCATACCTCTTGTGAAAATATATAACTACATAAAATTAATTTTAAAGTGCAAATACTATCTTTCACTGAATATAATGTATTTTCTTTGTCTTTTTATACTTTCTATTTGGTTTAAATTGTACTACAGGCCAAATATTATATCCAGCTATTATTTCTTAAAAATGTTGGCCTGATGACTTTGACTATATTGACAGTTTACTCCCTGAAACTTGAAACCTGCTTGTATCAGCACTTTCCATGTTTCTTTTCTGGGAAAAGGAGGAAGGGCACCCTCTCCTGTCAAAGGCAACAAATGTCTCTACATGGCCTCTGAGACTCATTCCTTCTTATCTTTATAGGGGCTACATTCATCCATTTCTTTTTCTCCTACATCTTCAGTCTCTAATGACTATTTCCCATTTATTTAAAAAAAAATGATACCAAAAAACCCTCCCTAGTCCTAAGCTTCCCCAGTTACCCCTCTGTCTCTCTACTCATCTCATTTGATCCAGTCAGTTCCTCCTTCAAAAACTTGCTTTCTACTCTTAGTCTCTTGGACATAACATGTTTTTGATTTTTCCACTACATATTTGGTCACCTTTTAAAAGAATCATTTTGGTTCTTCTTCCTTTTTCCACCTAAATATATATTTCTAGCATAACCTGCTTTCTAGGCAGGAAATTCAAATATTCAGTCCCTTATTGGCATCTCCTTCTAGATTTTTCACACTCATTTCATATATGATGTATCTACACTGAAATCTCTGCCTGTCATCTGCAGCTCAGGGACATATGCTAGACACTGTACTAAGTGTCTACAAACATACCATGTAGGTACAGACAACACATAATCAACATACAAAACTTAACAAACACATTGATAAGAATAAGATCTTTGGCCTCATTGAGATTATAACTTAATATGGAAAAATAATACTATACATGGTTACCATTCAGTCTAAAATGTGCTTTGTAAGATGAACCATGAGTGACAATGGACTCTGAGAAACAAACTGAGGGTTCTAGAGGGGAGGGGGGTGGGGGGATAGGTTAGCCTGGTGACGGGTGTTAAAGAGGGCATGTACTGCATGGAGCACTGGGAGTTATACGCAAACAATGAATCGTGGAACACTACATAAAAACTAATGATGTAATGTATGGTGATTAACATAACATAAAAATTAAAAAAAGATAAGAACAACATTGGATTTACAATAAAGCTATAGTGATCAAAAAAATGTGCTTTGTAGAGGAATTAGAAAATGCTAAGTACTGTGATAGTGTGTAGTAGGTACCTAAACTAATCTGGGGTCACATACCCTTTATGGAATGCTTTCCAGAGGAAGCTCTATTTAAACATATTTATACTATTGAATTTAACTAATATGTAAACTTCATAGAGATATATTAAACTCTGGACCTAGCAAATGGAAGCTACACCATTTATAGCATTATGGATTTTTAAACATGATTATTTAAAAGGCAACAAATAAAATCTCAGTAAGTTTCCAAATATACACATAGGACATATTTTTTGAACACCATGAACTAAATAAAATAGAAATGAGTAATACAAGTTTAAATCCATCATAAAAAGAATCAAACTACTCAGATCATTTTCATTAAAAAAAAAACCCAACCTATATAAGGTAGAGGGCAAAATAAAGATACCTGAAATTAATTAAATGCCAGAAAAAAAATATATAATTAAAAACATATTCAGTAAGCCACTGAAATATACAATTATTTTCACAAATTTCATTTCCACATTTCTAGATAACTTCTCAAACAATGAGGAAATAAATTTAAAATAAAGCCAATAATAAAACAAGAACAACAAGAATGTGGCATATGGAAATTTATAAAAATCATCAATGTTCTATTCTGATAAATATTTATATGTAAATGAGCTTATTATATCAATAAAAAATTAGTCCAAATATTCATCTTACAAACATTAAAAAAACATTAAACATTAAAAAAAAAACAACCTATATAACCTATACAAGGTAGAGGGCAAAATAAAGATATCTGAAATTAATTAAATACCAGAAAAACAAATATATCATTAAAAACATATTCAGTAAACCACTGAAATATACAATTATTTTCACAAATTTCATTTGGAAAAAAAGCCATTAATGCCAGTGGAAATTTATAATTAAAACTCTAATGATAAATATTAAGGAGATTACAATTATAAGAAACACTATATATATGCTAGAAATCTGAAAAATATGTATAAAATGGGCAATTTTTCTTGGTAAAATGCAATTTGACTTAATTAACTCAAGAAGTAGAAAACGTGGATAAATAAATTACCATGTGGACCATCTGTTGAAAAAATTTTGAGAAAGGTTAATTTATTTTTTTTTACAGTAGTTAAAAAATTTTTTTCTACATTTCTACCACCTGCAACTACAATCACAACTTTGGGAATATTAGGGGCAGGTTCACCCATAACTTTTACAGTACAGGGACAGTAGGTATAAGCCAAGTCCTACCTACTAACTATATGTTTAAATATTTAAAAGGTAAAAGTAAAGATATCCAGCTGGAAAATAAGATATGGTATACCTCCTACCCACAATAGATAAACTTTCCAAGCATATGTACATGAAACTAGAATTTCATATAACTGAAAATTGGTAAAATAGCAAAAACAATTTAATTGGTATTACACATGCTGATAGCTGATGGGTGGGATGTTTATAAGAAAAATAAAGGCATTTAAAAAAAACTGTATGGTTTTATTCCATACATTTTTGATTCTTCCTACATTTCAGCAAAATCACTAGTTAGGTGGTTTAAGTCAAGATTTGACACAACAATGTTGAAGTTCTTTCTTATTTTTAAAATTTCATCATAAATTGCTATTATATTACTTAAATTTCTGCTTTCTCATGGAATTGCAACTATGGTACTTAATTTTCTTTTTTGTCAAACTTTTCAATGTGGCATAGTACCAAAAAAAGAAAAATTCTAAAAACAGCAGCATGTTTTTAGCTGACTAAAATCACTCTTCTTTTGAAATTTAAAAAAATCACTTTTTCTAAAAGATTTTAAAATAAGTTTAATATTTTCCAAAGGAAAATAGCCAAACTTAAGTCAGGTTTTTTTGTTTTGTTTTGTTTTGTTGTGTTTTGTTTTTGTAAACCATGCCAAATAACTGTAGATAGCACAAGTTAAAAATTAATTCGATTTTCTGCCGAAGACCACAATTTGCTTTTAGTGTATCTCACGTCTTATGTTTATTCAGTAAAATTGTTTTTTGCAGGATTTGGATGGAATTATCATTGTGTGTCCAACAAGAGTTTTAAGGTCAAATTTTATGTGTGCTTCACATGACATTTCATCTTTGGGCAGATTGAGAAAGCTTCATGTGTAACACCTGCATTTTTCAAAGAATATTATTGCTATCAACTTAGTAACACATGTACATGGAAAAAAAAGAAAGCTTTTGATTTTCAGTCAAAATTCTAGTTTGTGCATTTTCCCCTTGTTCTTTTTTTTTTTTTAAGATTTTATTTATTTATTCATGAGAGAGAGAGAGGCAGAGAGATAAGCAGGCTCCCAAGGAGCAGGGAGCCCAAGGCAGGATGCGATCCCAGGACCCTGAGATCATGACCTGAGCTGAAGGCAGACGCTTAACCATCGGAGCCACCCAGGCGCCCTTCCCCTTGTTCTTGACAATATTTACATTATTCAAGTGAAGCTAAAATTTTAATTTTGAAACTAAATTAAATGTTAAATATTTTTATGAAATAAAATAACTCATAATTCTTGTATTTAAGAATCCATATAGTTGTCAGTATAAAAATCAGCAGCATGGCTACTCATGTGACTTGTAGAACTAGTTATATTACAAATCTGAGAGAAATACGTGTTTTTAATACCACAGAATATTTTTCAGTACCATGTGAACTGTTGCAAGCCATCAGGACACACATATATGAGGAACACATAGAGAAGTAAGGAGACGAAAACTCATCCCTTCTGGGAAGTGAGGATGCCAGCATCCATGAGACTTATGCTCTCTAAGAGAAAGGATTTAGCAAGTTGATTTATTTTCTTTCATATAAGCACTTCTGTTGCTTAAAATTTTACTGTTCTGAAATTGATGGTGGCACAACTCGCACACCTTGTAGGCATTTGGCTATAGTTCCTTTTTGTTCTGAGGATGAGGGTTAGAGATGTAGAGAAATGTTTCTCTGATGCAGAGTGATGGGTGTTCACAGGACCTCTTCTGCCCTGGCCTTGCAACGCTAATGAGGAGAGGAGCCGGTCTAAGACAAAATGCCAGTGATTTGGAGGATGGCACTGAAAGAAGTAGAGAGAACTGGGTCTCTGACAATATCATTGGGCCCCTGAAATAATCACCCCTAGAACAAGCCTACCTCTACATTTCTTACGTGACAAAATAAAAGTCCATTAATGTAGGGCACTTTCACTGGCGTATCCATTAGGATTTGAAGAGTACAGCAGAAACCATTTCAGGTATTTCTGGTATGAAGAATTTAATGTAGGGATTAAGAAAGCATTTTAATATGCAGAATAATGGAAGTCAAGGGAGTGGTCACTGAACATTTCAAACTGAAAAGCTGAAATGTGAGGTTCTGGGCATTCACGCGGAAGCTGTCACAATTCTAAAGAATCTGTAGAATTTCCATCAAGTACCCAAAGACCATCAACTGATACATCTGGATGTTCTCAAGAGCTTACTGGTAAATTACTGTAAATATCCTCTCTACCCATTCACCTGGCTACCACCGCCTCCAGAGAACAAGGGCCTATCTTTCCCTTCAGTCTTCTCAATCTTACACAGTGACCTCTCTTTAGAAGAGTCTGATCCCTACCCCACAGGGAAAGGGAACCTAGGTAGCATGTACTGAATGTTGCTCTTTGACCTCCACAGAAGAGAGTGTGGATGGGACCTATTATGATGCCAAGTTGACTACAGACAATTCAACATGTTTGGGTTTTCTTTCATTTACTAAAAATACCCACATCAGAGCACTATAACCATTCAAATTAAGTAAAGGGAAAAAAAAAGAGACTATTTTTTTTTAAAACTATCATAAGTTACAATATTAAAATTTAAATTTTATAGTGTTTTCTTTATATATGATATGCTGAAGCAATCAAAATGTTTGACAATCCATGATACATAAGATCCCTTGATATATCATTAATTAAATTCAATAATACTCCATTTTGTTTTTATATGTTTACTTATATTCATCTGTATTTTTAAAATTATTTAAAATAGGCATGTACTATATTTTAAGAAGTTTATTGGGTGGGAGGAGTTAATTTTTTATCCTACCTGCCTTTCCTATAATGACATGCCTCTGAAAATACATTAGGATTAATTTACAACTTGGAAATTCTTAATAAATTATTAACATTATTGATATGTATAAATATTTCCCTTGGCACTCTTCTATAAAAATACACAACAGGTTAATACTGAAGAGATGAGTTATGAACAATTTAAAAAGCTAGGCATTTACTCCTTAAGTAAATAAGACAATTATACACATACTTAATATACCTTTAATAACAACAAATAGGAAAACTTAGCACTTACTGTAAGGAACTATATCTAAAACTAAGATCATTCATTTATTCAAAATTTATCACATAGCTTCTTTCAATGCACTGTATGCAAGTAAAGTTGTAAATACAGATAATGTCAAATATCTGTCTTTAAATTAATATGATTAATATTATATATAGCATATATAATACATTATGCATATTATACATATATGATGAAATTATGACAAACCAAATTTTGAATTTAATAAATTATCAAATATAAGCATGAATAATATGATATAATAACAAAAATAAAGATTCACTTCAATTCTAATTTTCTAATTTGTACGATAGGTGGGTGACCATATAATTCACCGTCCAAACAGGACATGAAAACTCTGCTAAGAGAGCACAAGAGAACATGAGTTCTGCTAATTATGGTGAGTCTCCAGGTTCAAAGAAGAATATATGGTCATTGTATGGATAGGAAATGGCTTCATAAAATAGGTGCTATCTATCTAGATCTTTTGATCTAGAAGATTGAATCCTATAGGAAAATTTCCATATATGTGTAGAAAAGTCATTAACCTTGCAGGACAGGAGGAAATCAGTCCTTCTTATTATGGTTCTTGAGTACTCATATTAAAACCCAAATATATTACCTCAGAGAATATGTATTTATTAATACACAAGTAGTAAATGGGGTATTTGTTTAGCTATTGTCATTTTCAAAATGTTGATGGCAATGAAGAGAAATTTATATTTTTAATAAGGGGATAACAGTGGCCAGAATTAATCAGAGATCTTGGTTAAGGGGCAACATGAGAAGTCTGTAACATACAGGAGATCAAAATAGGACAGGAGAGGAGATAAAAGACAAATTGCTATTTAACAACTTTAACTTAAGTTGAACCTAAGACTTATGAGTTTGAATTTAAAAGAAAATATATATGAATACTTTGTATAAGAACAATAAAAATGTGAAAAACAAACCATTTTAAAAAGAATTGGTTGAAATTTTAGAATAACTTAAGAACTCCAGCACAATAGATTCCTTTATTCCTTTGTTAAAAGATTTATTTATTTGAGAGAGAAAAAGAGAGAACAAGGGAGCGAGTGTGAGTGGGGGGAGGGGCAGAGGGATAGAGAGAGAGAAAAAAAAAAGAATCCTTAAGCAAACTCCCCACTGAGCACTGAGCCCTATGAGGGCTATCCCAGAACTCTGAGATCATGACCATAGATGAAATCAAGAGCCAGCTGCTTAACTGAGCCACCCAGGCATCCCAGATTCCTTTATTCTAGTTTTGAGTGTATACCAATTTTTTTTTTCATTCTGTAATTTTCTTGGTCTCCTCCCAATGGCTGGATGAGTTACAATTACTAAATCTGTTGTTCAGTTTGGCAATTTTTTCTCTTTTGCTATCAATATGACTACCTTTTTAAAATTAAGGCAGCCTAGATTTCTATCTCTAGTAGAGTGTTGAATAGGAGTAGGAATAGTGGCCATTCTTGCCTTCCTTATAATCTTACTGGAAATCTCTTTATAGTTTTCCCATTAAGTAATGGGAATAAATTAAGACATCCCCAAATAAGTATGTTCCAAAGAAATTACTTTTAAGAATATTGAGATTATGTAAGAAATTAGGTAAGTAAGCCTGATGCATTGTTTATTCTTTATAATCTATACCTACCACAGAGTAGGACAAAATAGTAAAACTGTCATTAGTTTTTCCATGTATTCGTATTATGTGAAATGAGGAACATTATCCGTTACTATTATTTCAGATTGCTGATTTTGGAAATTATTAGACCTAATAACATAAGGACAACTTATATAGGAGAACTTCCTAGTCAAACATATTAATATAACTCATATAATGTTATTATTTGAAATAATTGAGGTCAATCCATTATATCTCCAAAATACTGTTCTGTTCTTTATACCATAAATCACATATTGGAACTGTAAATGAGTTGGGAAGTAGCACACTGAAATGGGGCCTCGGTGAGGCATATTTTTTATTTTCCATCTATTTTTTTATGAGACCTTGGGAAATTAACTCATTTTAGCTGAACTTCAATTATTCTCTCTGTACAGCGTGTATCTCTTGTGCCATGATTATTCTTCCCATCCATTTACTTACTATATCATTATGATAGGGAATGATATTAGGTTAATTATTTTCCTTTCATTTATTGAAAACCTGATGTCTTCCAAAGGCATAGAAAGTTTTAGTTCTTTTTCCTTCCAGGCCTTATGTTAGCCAGGGGAAATATTGTGTTAATTTCTATTGTCATTTAACTTTTCCTTTTTCTCTTAAATGCACACACAAATAAACATGATTTTATGTTGATAGATATGAATTTCAGATTGGTTAAACTAGATCATGTAGTAGAGTAAATTCTCAAAACCTCAACAGTTTAACACAATAAACTTTTATTTCTTCCTCATGTACCATATAACTTATGCAGCGAGGGTTGCTTTGTTCATTGCACATTCTCTAGGACCAAGGGCAACCTGGACTTTATCTCGACAGCCTCCTACTCACTGCCTCAGTGGGATAGCACTTATTGAGCGCTAAGTCAGTAAATATTATTAAATATTCCTGATAGGGACACTATATAAACTATCTCCTGAAGACACTTGACTAGAAATTAAAGACTTGAATCTTAATAATGATAAAAATAATAAAAATAAAAATTAAAAAAAAAAATAATAATAGCAATTACTTGTCCAGCACTGGCTACACAACAGAGTAAAGTTATACATATTTTAGCTCACTTGGCTCCAAACAACCACCCTTTGAGGCAGATACTATTAGTATGCTTGTTTTATAGATGAGGCAATTGAAAAAAAAAACAAAAAAACAAAAGGTAAGTAATTGGCCCAAGATCAAATGCCAGTAAGTGGGAAAGCCTGGATTTGACCTCCAACAATCTGGTTCCAGAGCCTGTGCTCACTCACTAAGCTACAATGCCCCCCTTTATGGAGGATTCCATCTTCAGGAAAGTTTCTAACTTTGGAGTAGTCATTTTCCTTGTTTTGTTTTGCTTTGTTTTTCCCTGCTGTAAAAAAAGGAAAAAAAAATAAAAAAATTGAGACCAAATGATCCCCAGATCCCACTTCCCATTTCATGAATCTATGAGTAAGGTAAGGAAAATGGTTTTAAATGGCAAACCTTTAGATACAAAAATCTTCAGTTTCCATTCAGATATCACTGACAGAAATGACATAAATCTCACCTGTAGGATCCAATGCTGTCATGTTGTTGTACTTCAAAGACAAGGAACAATTATAGCTTTTCAATAAGGGAGGTTTACTCATTATAATTAATTAATAGCAAACATAAATCAGTTTCAAGAATGCCAGGCCCAAGACAAGTAGGAGCATCATGTTATAACCAAGAGAAAGGGTCAAAGGTATTTGAAACAACCACTGATTAAATACATCACAAATTTCTCTGAAAAGTTCAGAACTTCTAACTTTTTTTAGCACTTCAATATCTCCAAGAGGCAGTTATAGAATCTTAATTTCATAGTCAAACATATGTGAGAAATGCTAGATTAAGCAAAATTAAGCAAATTTCTTAGAACCTTTACCATGATGATAGAATCACATACTTAGAAAGAACAGCCTTTCCCAACTTACTTAGCTGTGAAACTCCTATTTCTCTCATGAAGCATCTTGTGTGAATAATGGTCCCTGAAATATTCTTTATGAAATACTGGTATCAGAGTTAAGGAAACATGAAATAGAAAATAGTGAGTTTATTTTAAATCCCTGGGAACTTGAAATAAAAACTATAATTTTAGCTCTCTTAATAATGTAACTTTCTGATTACAAGTTCAATTTCTCTGTGGCTTGATATATACATGTGTGTATATATATAAAAATTACTAAATCTGTATGTGTATATATACGTATATTATTTTCTCTCTCACATATATATATGTGTATATATGCTCCTTATACACATTATATATTCACATACAAACCCTTATCAGTTAAGTTCTGGACAAAGTCATCAACTTTCTAAAATGCTTATTAACAACATGAATATCCATACTAGAACTCTATTATATGTATCCACGTTCTTAGAAGAACATTGCATAGGGGTGGGAGTTGGTAAGAATCACCTTAGCTAGGGTAAAAATGTCCAGTGAAATATAATCTTCACTCATTTTTTTTTCCCAAGCTACAAGTCAACTGCTACAAAGGTCAGCAGTTATAGTCCTCAGCGGATTCTTAGAATGTAGAAAGAGGGAGTTTGAAATGATTTGTTCTGTCACCTGTTCCCAGAAAAACTGACATAATTTAATATGATGACTGTTCTCCTTTACCTCATTAAACTGGTAAAGGAGAGCTGGATAGAATCCTAAGTAATTTATGACTTACTACTTATAAAATATGAGTTTGGGATTTTAAACTCTACTTGGCTCCCACTCCCTAGCCAAAAACATCTGTATGCATATAATAGAAAACCTGGAGTAAAATCCCTTCTAAGTCAGCCAAGGCAGTGTAAATAAGCACATCACCATGTAAATATACAATAGCATCTATGGCTTTTAGCAAAACAATGATTTGAGGAGAGTTATCCTTTATACCACCATGGCTTAGAATCAGTGAGTTACAGAAAAAAGGAAGGAAAAGAAGAAACATTCCAAGTAAATACAACAAATAAGAAAAAAGAAATTAAAAACCCTTCAAACAGTACTCTAGTATTGTGGTTGATAGCCTGGTTAGAGGTTAACTACACAGGTATTAAGAGGGGTCTGCAAAGTATATTTTTCAAAAGTAGAGTTTCTGAAACCAAAAGGAGAGTCATCTATCACAGGAGTGCCCAAGAAAAACAAACTGTTATATTTCCTCACTATTGCCTAGAATTAGTCTAAACCTACATGCTAACTTTTGTTTTACAGTGCTGATCTCTGGACATGGCAAGTTATGTATGTATGTGTATATATATGTTTAACTGAGTTTTGGAAAAATAAATAATTATCACTTAAAAAGAATAGTTTGGTTGATCAAACTTTTTCAGAAGCTGTGACAAATGGAGAGGTTTATTATACATTATTAGTATATATAGGATAGTATAATTCAACTCCAGAAACAGAATGCCAAGAAAGAAGTGGCAATTTTTCAAACAGATAGACTATAATCAAAACATAAAGTGTTTGTGTCCTTCCAATCTCTCTAGTGGAATGAAATAAGCATAAAAGCAAATATCTAAAATATTTCAAAAAGGAGCAACATTCCACAGCATTTCTGATAAACCTCCCTATAATATTCAAAGTCACAGCTTGCTAGGACTTTATTACAGATAAATGGAATAGATTATAAATAGTTGGCCATAAACCTAAACTTCTCCGATTTGTAGAGTAGTTACCAAATTTCTAAATATGATTTTTCATTATGCTTCTTTTCAGAGATACTACTAGGGAAGAATGTCATGAATGCTATTTCAGATCTGTCATACATGATCTTCTAATCTGCCAACTTTTTGCAACTAAAGATGAGCTCATGTACAAGTTGACAAGAGGTGGGGATGAGTCTAGGCTTTCTTGAAGGTTGTTAAAAGTTTAAGTCCCCCCCATTGTGCAGATACGCTCTGAATTGGCTTGGTAATTTTTATAATGACAGCGGCTGTCAGGTGAGAGGGTAAATTATTCAGCTTAACTGGGAGTGTTGTCAGGAACAGTAAAAAGGTGCTAGAAATAGAAGTGGTCCCAGCGAGTGGAGAGAGTGACTTGTGTGAGCTTATCAAATCTCTCTGGGAATCCTGGATGTTTCATTTTCCCCTAGGTATGCTTTAGAATCATTGCTCTTACTGATGATTACACTTTCTTTCCATAGAAAGTGAAGTGGAAAACTTAATCAGATTAGCCGAAATAGGAAAAAACTCAGGTATGTCAAAAGAATCTGGAGATTTTGGCCTTGACATCTCCAAGCCTGATGACTCCTTACAAATGATATTACTACCAATTACTCTTATTAGTAGTGGTGGCACCAATACAAGTGTACTACATACTTTAACGTATATATCCATAAATGTCTACAACTTTCAATTATCTCTCTAGAAGTGGTCAACCAAAATAGGTTACCATTTTATATTGAAATCTGGATAATTATTTTCTCTAGGCAAGATATGGTCTAAGACATAGTGAGATAAATTCCTAAAGATCTTATATGACTGCGGTACCCTAGGGTACCTGTGGTACCAGGACTGGAATTACATCATCCTTTGGTGTAAACTGAGCTACAGGGCAGTTTCAGAGAGTTATTGGAGTTACTGGAGTTTTTTTTTCTATTTTGTTTCATTTTATTTTTTGTCTTCTCGGTATTTTTTAAATTTCTGAGTTAAACTTTATAAAACTGAAGATTTCACATAAATATATAAATTCTTGTCTTCTAAGGAAAAGCAGAATATATGGAACGATAAGGATCATGTTCAAACATGGTAAGAGTGAGCTCTGATAGAAGAGCTGCAGTTCCCTGGAAATGCCCAGAGGTCGCCATAGTGCCCACCTGGCTGGCATTTAGGTTCTCTCTCTGGTCTTTGTAAACATTTGAGACTCAGAATTTTTCAGTAGACAATAAAAAGATCCAAGTAGCAATAGGTTCTTACAGATGACTAGAAAAAAATATAGGCAATATCTAACTGATATAGCAAATTACTCGAAAGTTACTTGAGATCTGAGAGTTCTTGCAATAGGCAGCCAGACCTTTTAGCTGTGATTTTTACCCAGTTGCCTTGATGTCTCTGGATAGTGGCTGACAGGACCAAATCATGTGTCCCATCATCCAGAGAGAAAGGAACAAGTTACTGAAAAGCAACAATGACAAAGTCCCAGGCAAATGATAACTTATACAACTTAGGGGTTCTGGAGATGGTCAATGATTGGGTAAACAAACAGAAATTATTTCAAGAACTAGGTCACAATGCTATTGTTGAAAGAGCAGCACATATAACTTGAAACTGAGTCCCAGTAGATAGGGTTTATTTACTATCTACGGTCTTAGGTCAAAATTGGTATCTGCCAAGAGCTCACAGGTAGGGTCCAGCAACCCACTGCAGCTGTGAGGATGAGAATGGCCCAGAGACTCAAGTCTGAGCTATAATAATTGTGCATTTCTATAATGAAGCTCCAGAGTGTTGGCTTAGCTGACACAAGTGATGACTTTATCCTGATGGAAAAGCTTTTTTAAGCTGTGGGGATATAGAAGAAGGAGTCAAATACAGGAGTTTCAATTAGGGGTCATGGATATTCTTCACAGGAGATGCATAATTTTGGTGTAGCCAGTGTATGGTAACTTCCTTCTTCCAGGAATGTCATGCTTAAAATGTTCTACTCTAAGGTAAAATTAATAAACATGCTATTCCACCAAGATATCTTGAAAAGACTTAAAACTCAAGGCAGCACTGATCGTTTGTCTAGTAACCTGAGGTAGAGGATACTTGCCCACTCTTTAAGCCACAGAGTAAGTCACTATGGCAACTCTGGACCTGAACTGAAACTACTTGGTGTCTGATACCATTATCTGAAATTCACAAGATCAATGTCAGATATGGAGACCTGGGCATTAAACAATGCGCTTTGTTTACACTGACATGTGGCTGATGTTACTAGCCAAAAAGGGTTTCTTTCTAGCAAACTGAGTCTAATGCAGACATCACAGGACATAGAATAGAAGAGACCACATGGTACTGAGGATGAGAATGGCCCAGAGACTCAAGTCTGAGCTATAATAATTGTGTGGATGAGCTGGGGTCAAATATTGGGAACTTTACTCCTTCATATGTAAAATAAATATAATATTAGTACCTTGCCAGAATTGTTATAAAGATTACTTGAACAAAACATATAAAGTGTTTAGAAGTAACTCTTCCCAGTATAAAGACTGATGATTTAATATTGAAGGGGCAACAAGGTAGACTACATTTAAAAGAAAACCAAATTCAATAGTGCCTGAAATAGAATGAAGCATTTTGGGGAATGGATTCTAGCAATTACTGCAGTTGGTGGATGAGGCCAGGTGGATACATGGCTTCCACTGACTAACTCCTCTTTATTCTTCTAGTCTCAGGTTTGTTGCCACTTCTTCTGGGAAACTTTCTTTGACAGGCTGACTTGAGTCAAGGGCTTCAGCTTTGTGTGCTCATACCATTCTGTCATTCCCTTATCATAGGATTGCTTGTGATTCATTGTGAGGAACTGTTTGATTGTTGGGTCTCTCTCAGTAAGCCATAAACCCCATGGGGTCATTCATTCCAATTTATACTATATACTTAGCACAGCACTAAGCAGATAGGAGGTATTCAATAAATATTTGCTAAATAAATGCATAAATTATCTATCGATTGCCAGAGTATATCTACCCACATGGGTAAGAGTGCTATAACTAAGATCATCAGATATACAACTAGCAGCATCCAGAACTGGTGTGATAATTCCCAACTTAGGTCTAATGTGAAATCATTATGACATGAAAGTATAAGGTTGTTGGTCTTACATAAGTCCTGAACTAATTGAGAGATTTATAACTCCCCATGTTTGGAAATCAAATGGTGATTACTTATTCCTTGGAAAGCTATGAACATTTTCCAGTCCTGGAAAAAGGCAATTTTTAAATGCTGTACGTTATAACTCAATTATTCATTCACACAGCAAGTATTTGAGCAGCTCTTATCCTAGATTTAAGGGATGCAAAAGTGAACATGATAAATATGTTCTTTTGTTTTCATGAAGATTATATTCAAGAGAGGAATACAGAAAACAAAGAAACAAGCAACCAGGCAAATGAGATAATATCCAATATTGAAAGGTGTCATGGAAGAAAGTAATATTGGATAATGGGATTCAGAGGACTGGGAGGTAATGAATAGGGCTATTTTAGATGAGACATCATGACTTTTTATTTCAGAGATGAACAATGAGAAGTTACTAGTACTGAAAAGATCTGGGGGATTCTATTCCAAACGAAAGAACACAGAAAAAGGCTTTCAGGGTGTATGTGACATGAGCAAAGGACCAGGAGAGCAAAGGAAGCTAGAGCATAAAGAGGAAGAGGGAGAATGAGGTGAAATAAGATAAGGGGGTTGTGTGTGGGGGGGGGGGGTGGGGGGCGGGTAGGATCCTTTAGGCTTTGTGCATCAAGGCAATTTGAATGTTACTCTGATTCCAATGGATAACCATGGGTTTTTTGTTTTTCAGCATCATTTAAGTTATTAAAAACCATCATGGCTATTATAAGGAAAATGTACAGACTCTGTTATGAATGCTGAATGAACACATTATATATAAACTTCAGACATCATTAATAATGATGTTGCTAGAGATTTTGCTTCTTTTTCAATGCTGCATAATGATTTGAAAATCCCTCTGGCTGAACACTACAGTCCAATTGTTCTCTATTCTCCAACATCCCCAAAATGATTTTGTTGACAGATCAATAAAAACAGCCTTAATTAAGGCAGTGCAGGTCACATTTCACATCAAAGACAGCTGATATTAATTGGAATCAAAAATGACCAAACTACAGAAAAGTCTCCTACAGTCTATGCAGCACCACCACTCAAATCATCCCACACAGGTGGCAAGGTTATTCATGCATAATGTCCCACAATGTCTCTTCAGAGTCTGAACCATTCCATACAAAGTGGGACTTGCCATTTTCTCTTTTGTTTGCAACCAATTGAAATTCAGATTGGAGAAACTTAGAAAACTCTGTTTTTCCCGATTTCATTTTGTTTCTCACCAGAAAACGTTTGGGACACACTCGGATGTTACCTTCTATTCTCCTTGCAGCGTGTCATCAGGGTGAGGTTATAATTGATGCTGACTCTCAAGCTGGCTGTGACTTATTGTCCACAGCAGAGTTGAGCTCACAGCATTTGGCCATTTGTTATAAATTCATACAAAGTTTCACAAGTAGTTCTCCTTGATATGTCATTATGCTATTACCTTTAAATGCCTATAACAATCACTGACAATTCTGAGTGATATGTAGATCTTAGCAGGTCTCTAGGTTCTCCTTAATATTTTTGGTTCATAAAGAGACTAGGTATTATATGTTCCATCAGTTATTTCAAAACAAATCATGTTCTATTTTTTCTCTCTGGATGGGAGTGTTCTTGCATACTCTGTTCCACGCCAGGTACTGGTTAGTGAAAGTCAAATAAGGCAATGATCGCTTTTTTTTTAAGGAGTACAGAGAATAGTTGTTTAACCAACAATTACATGTTACATCTGAGAACTAGGTCCTATAGCCTCCTCCATTTCTCCCTCCTCCATGTAGCAGTAGAATCTAAATCATTGGAAGCCTCCTCTCCTGAGGTGAATCTTCAGTAAAACTCTGAAGGATAAACTGCATTAATTCTATGAAGAAGGAATTCTTTGCATACCTGAGGGGGGTAGGAAGGGCTGGGGATCCAGAGCAAATATGAAGACTGTAGGAGGAAGGCAGCTTCCCCTCACTGAGTCAGAAGGGAAGAAGTAGAGATTTAGGTAGACACCCGTCAACTGTTAGAGAAGGAGTTGGGGCGGCCATAATTATCTCAGAAATTATGAGGTTGGGGCACCTATGTGGCTCCCTCAGTTAAGCCTCTGCCTTTGGCTCAGGTCATGACCCTGGAGTCCTGGGATGCAGCCCCACATCCGGCTCCCTGCTCAGTGGGGAGTCTGCTTCTCCTGCTGCTCCTCACCCTGCTCATGCTCTCTCTCATTCTCTCAGATAAATAAATAAAATCTTAAAAAAAAAAAAAAGTATGAGGTTGGGTTATCTATGTAGGGAGAGGGAATAGAGCTGGGGTTTTGTAGAGATGGTGGACTACTTGTGACTGCCACTGTGGGAAATAGGAAGAAGGAGGTTAAGACTGGAAAATGCAACTGTGTGCAAGTTAGTAGTTTGTCAGAAATTCCAATGTTAGGAGCATGGGAAGTTTTGATGGAAAAATAGTTGTACTTCTATTATATATTAAAATAATTATTTGGGGGATGAATTAACACAGTTGGCTATTTGTACTACACAAATAAAATGGTGTACACAAAATATTTGTACTATGCAAATAAAATAGAATTATTTAAAAATGTTCCAGGGATGTCAGTGATTCTATGATTCAAGCTTACAATTTGCAATTTCACTTACAAACCTGGGATTTCTTCCCATGAGATCTCACTCCTGATATTCCCCATTCTAATTTCTCCCTTGACTCAGCCCTTCCCACCCTACCTGTGTCTAGACACCCAATCTGCCGGATCACCAGCTCTTTGTCCTCACATGGCTCCCTCCATTCCAATTTCCTATGAAACTTAAGACTCTGGTCATCAACTTATCATATTATAAATTCATGATAGGAGAGAAATCTTTACATTTTTTTCCTTTTTTTTTTCTTCTACAGGAGAATTCCCAACCAAGCTGCACATTGAAACATAACTGTTGCTTCATCTCCAAACTTAACCACTAAATCAGAATTCCCTGGAAGTAGGGCCTGGGCATTGGTATTTGGGGAAAGTTCTCCAGGTGATTTTAAGGTGCAGCTGTATCAACCATAGTGTTAGGACCTAGTTGGCACCCAGAGAAAAGTAATGTTTGTACATAAGAAGAAAACTAGACGATTGAATACCAGTCAAACTGCAAAAGCACAAACATCACAATTGTTACTCCTCTTGTAATAGCAAGGTCAATGTCCTTTAAATCACGGATGATGTTTCAGAGCTAGGTATTATCAACAACAGTGCAATTTAAATAAAGTTCATTTGTTGGAATACTCAAACATGCTGTCAATCTGACCATTCACCTACAACTAATTTACTTAAGGGGAAAAAAAGGCAAGGGTTCTACTGAACTTTAATCTTCTTATGCCATTTTCTAAGAGGAATAAAAGGCAACAAAAAACAATTACATTGAAACAATGCTCTGACCTCAATAATCACACACTGAAAATACTTTTATCTGGAAAAAGCCATTAGGAGAAACTATGAACAAGGTGAAAATAGCTTTTGCGTGTTTTGGATAATAGTAACTCAGCAGGACCACAAAAGTAAAGCCCTATTAAATCTACTTCGCATTCTACAATTCTAGCTTCTTCCCAGAGTAACTCTTTGACTCCTGGTTTCAAAACTTTCTATTCTCAACCCAGAATAAATATAGCCATCTACTCAGCTTTTAAGAGCATTACACTTTTCACTAGAATGTGGAAGGTGTGATATGAATAGATTAGAAATATAAACTAAGATATATTTTATTTACAGAAATAATAATTCATTTTGTTGCTGATTATTTGTAACATTCCAAGGGACTAACAAGGCATTTGAAGGAGAGGCCAAGAGCAAAATTACTTTAGCCTGCCCCTTATCATTTCTGAGCCACGTGCTGCCCTTTTTTAATTTTTTTTTAATTTTTTACCCCCATTACTAATAGCATCTCTGCTTCTTATCTCATGATAACACAAAACTCATCCAGTCCTGCCTTTTCTGGAAAACTGTGGTTCTGGAAGTCTCCCTTTTCCTATATTCCCTTGCCGCTCCCCTTATAAAACTTTCCTTTAGCCGGCTAACATTTGGAGAAAATAGAATTCTTTAAAATAAACTAAAATTCTTAGAAAAAATTACAAAATAACATTAAAAATTATTTAGAAAATGAAAAAAATTTTGTATAAATTGAGTACTCTGATAAAGCATGAATCATCATTTTGTTTGGTGTCTTTGTGTCATATTCATGAATAATTTTACATATCTTTTCAATTGAGTCTCCTCTCCCCACAACCTTTATCTGTCTCTCTCCCCATAACTGTGGGTCAGACAGCTGGTTAATGGTGAAAATAAAACTCTAATCAAGTTCAATTTGACTCCTAATCTGCCATTTTCCCCCTGCATTTGCAGTATCTGGTTATGTCTTTGAATTACAACAGAAATTGAGAACTTGTTTGGAGGTTCGACCTGAGGACATTCAGTGAATAATTTCTCTATATTGAAGAATTATCTCTTCTATCAGGCAAGTTCATCCTATTCCCCAAATCTGTAGCTGCAAGAGGAACACATATGGAGCAAGGAGAGAAGCCAACTGCACTGTTTCCACTGTCCAGTAAGTACAGAAAATGGCTGAACGATGAAGTAACGGATGTGGTAGCTTACCCATTGCCGGGGAAGTGCAATGGGTGCAAAAGTGTTGTCACCCTACACTAACAACTCTATCAGGAAAGTCCCTCTGAATCACTCCGAACACTCAGGATCCATTCAGGATCAGAGAGCCCAGATAATTCCATAAAATAATTTCAAATACAGATGTATGAAAAAAGCTGACCATTGAGCAAGGTGGAGCAATCCAAAGAGAAAGAAGTATAGAAAGTACCCTCAGCTCTAAAGCTAGAAATTCAAAGAAAGGATATTGCTACTGGAAACTAAGTACAGGGACCACAATTAGGAGCCAGAAAGATAGCAAACAGGGCACCCAGTAGGTAGTAGACATGAAAGAGAAAACAGATACTGCTCAAGTCAATATCAAAGCAGGGGAGAGAATGAGAAGTAATCAGGCTTCTCCTATTTTCCTACCCTCAATCTCTTGCCAATGCCTGCATTAGTAGACAGTAATAGGAAACTGTTGGGTGAGGGAACAGAAAGGGAAGAGGATTTGAGAACAAATGATACACCCAAACTCCAATGCACTTACTACTTGATTCTGAAGATGAAGTATTTAAAGAAAATCAGGGGCACCTGGGTGGCTCAGTCAGTTAAGCATCTGACTTTGGCTTAGGTCATGGTCTCAGCGTCCTGGGATCCAGCCCTACATTGGGCTCCGTGCTCAGCAGGGAGTCTGCATGTCCCTCTGCTCCTCCCCCTGCTCATGCTCTCTCACTCTCTCTCTTTCAAATAAATAAATAAATAAATAGATAGATAGATAAATAGATAAAACAAATAAATAATATCTTTTTTTTTTAGATTTTTATTTATTTATTTGAGAGAGAAAGAGAACACAAGCAGGAGGAGGGGCAGAGGAAGAGGGAGAAGCAGATTCCCCGCTGAGTGGGGAGCCCCACACGGGGCTTGATCCCAGGACTCCGAGATCATGACCTGAGCCAAAAGTCAGACACTCAACCAATTGAGCCACCCAGGCACCCCTAACTAAATAAAATCTTTAAAAAATAATAAAGAAAATCTAATATTACCTGTATTCAGTAATATCCAAATGTATATATTTCTTGCTGATTCCAATAATAATCATCATCACAATCATTCTGACTCTACCACTAGTCTTTTCAGCAAAGCACAGTGGGTAAATGAATGCATTCTGAGTAACAACGCTCAATTTAATGCCAGTGGGGCCATAAGAAAGACTCTATTCACATAGCCATGTCTGTTGATACTTTAAAATCTACTGAAGAAGACACATATGGTAAATCTTCCTTAGGTGTTACTTAGATAATTCAAATCTTTCACCAATCTTTGTCTTATACTAAATGTAATATGAATAAAATTTAATCTTTACATTATTATATGCAGCAACTTTCCCTTGCAACAATTACAATATTATTGGGTGCTAGCATCATGAACGTTTTCAGGAAAATTTTCTTCCCAACTTAGCAATAAGCTCTTTGTGGACAGAAACAATAAATTGATATGTCTGTTCCTACCAGTAGCACCTGATCCACTATTATGCATATAGTGATGAATATCAGGGTTAATGAAATATCCCTCCTTCTTTCCTTTTCACACAAATAAAAAAAAAATGTATAGGGTGTATGAGGGATGACCTAGGTGTACAGGAAAAAAATAAAAAGATACTATAAAGCATTACTGAAATAACAAAACGATATTATTAGGTTAAAAATGTTTAGAGCAGGAGTGACATCACCAAGATAGCGACAGGTTGTTCTTGACATTGCCCCCTCACAAGCGTAACAACTAACAAGTATTCAGGAACAAAACCTCGCTGTGAGAATCCTAGAATGTGGGTTTTAAGTACTGCCCCCTCTCTTGCACTACAGAAACCAAGACAGACTGCATTAGAACAAAAGAGAAGCAGCTACACTTTGACTGCATTACCCCAGGCCAGGCCAGCACCAAGAGACATCTCCCTAAGACACCAGTTCCTCCAGTTGGAAAAGGGAGCCTCTGGGGGACAACCAGCACCACCCCTAGTATTGTGTGTCACTTCACAAAAGCCTCTACTCTGATCTCACACCATGGATTGCTGGGGAATGTGTGGGGCTCAACCACTGAGAATCTGTAATGGAGAAATGGGGAGGGGCTTGCAACAACTAGCACATGTATCTTGGCAGACAGAGTTCATACCTGCAGTGCCCAAGTAGTAATTCCAACTGGAGGTTTTGCTCATCTGCAGAACCAAGTCAAGGGCATACTCTGACCAGGGAACTCAGTGGGTACAGATCTACCTGATTCAAATAGAGGATTTTGCTGGCATAGAGCCTGGTTTGTCTATGCTCAGGTAAGGAGTTGAATCATAGCAGCATCCACTGTGGAGAATGCCTTCCAGCCCCATCTGACCAGAAGGGCTAAAGACAACTCCTGGAAGTAGTACAGTCCAAAGCTGATTGCCCCCAGAACAAAGCCAGTATCAAGTATGGATGCTCCTATGCTACACACAGGCAGGGGGATTAATACAGAGCCAACACTGAGGTGGCTTCCAGCCTCCTCCAACCAAAGAGACTCTTTGGTAAATTGGAAATAACCTGGAGTGGCCCCTTCCCTTCCCTCCCAGGCAAGGGAGCTGAGGCATAGCCCCACCTGCTGTGGAAAGTATCTTCCAGCCCCATCTGACTAGAAGGGCTGGAGACAACACCTGGAAACTATAGAGGTTTCACTCAACCCAAGAGACAGCAAGGTAAAGCCAGTAGTTTGCCCAACAAAGTCAACGGTCTTATTTAGTCATGGAACTTGGGGTGTGGGTTGGCTTGAGTTAAGACAACAAAGAGTTTTAGTGGCTTTAGAACTGCATCTCCCACTGTGCCTGGGCAGGGAATCTATTTCATAGTCCCATTCATTGTTGAATATAGCCTTCAGCTTATCTGACCAGGGGACTTAACCAAAGCACATTGGAAGCAACACAGCCCATTCAAAAGCCCTGTACGCAGTAGCACTTGAACAGAGCACAGATCATGGCTTCCCCCATCTGCAGAGCAAAACTGGTGGCTGCACCTGATTAGGGAATTCAGTGCACACTCTGGCCTGATTCAGGTTCCCAAACAACCAACTACTTAGGTCCCGATTTCTGTCCTAAGGTCCTGCCAGGACAGAGAAGTTAATTCATAGTCCTGTGTGATACTACATATAGTACCCAGTCCTGACCATCTAGTAAGCCTGACCAGAAAATCCAAACAAACATCCTATAGTTTCACTTGGGTAGGGAACAAAGCCAGCAGTCTTATCCAACTGTTCTCAGGCAGTGTCACAACCCCCCATCCCTGTCCTCATAGTTTGAACAACAGCTTCACCCCAAAATAGACCATAGTAGCAGGACCTACCTGTCCAAGGACATTACCAGCAGACATATCCAGAAACCCAAACTGAGCACCTGGTGAAGAACTGTCTCTTCTAAAGCAAACCTGTAGAAGAGGAGTTCCTTTACTCAAATGCACAAATACCAATGTAATGAATCAAGAATCATGAAAAATGAGTTAAATACAATACCATCAAAGAAAACTAATAAAGCACTAATAACTGACCCTAAAGAAATGGAGCTCTGTGAGCTGTCAAAAATTTCAGAATAATCCTCTTATGGAAGTTTAGTGAACTATAAGAAAACATAGACAACTAAACCAAATTAGAACAACAATGCATGATCAAAATAAGTTTGACAAGGAAATAGCAACCATCAAATAAAAGCATACATAAGAAAACACAGAAATCCTAGAGTTGAAAAATATAATAATTGAAATGAAGAATATAATAGAGAGTTTAAAAAGTAGATTTGACCATGCAGAAGAAAGAATCTGGAGGACCAGGACTTTGGAAATTACCTAGTCAGAGGAGGAAAAAGAAAAAAAAGAAAAAGAAAAAGAAAAAAAGAATGGAAAAGAATGAAGAAAGCCTGCCTATGGGAATTGTGGAACACAATAAAAGGAAAATTCTTTGAGTGGAAGTAAAATAATGCTAATTAACATCACAAAAACATAAAAAGGTAGTGTAAATCTCACTGGGAATGGTAAATATATAGTTGTAGATTCTGCAATATGGTAATAGTGGTGCATAATGCACTTACTGCTCTACTTTAAAAGGTAAAAAAAAGAATACAATAAAAATAACCATAACAATATTAGTTACTCAGTAAAAAATAAACAAAAAAACACATATAAAGTGTAACAGCAATAACCTAAAATGTGAGGGAGGGGAAAAGTAAAAGTAACATTTACAAATTCTACTGAAGTTGTTATCAATTTAAAATCAGGTGTTATAAATTTAAGATATTTTATGTAAGCCTCATGGTAACCACAGGGAAATCCTGTGTTAATTACTCAAAAGACACAATAAAGAAATTAAAGCATACTAATACCAAAAGACATCAAAACAAATAAACAAAAGACAGTAGGATAAGAAACAAGGAACAATGGATCTACAAAACAACCAGGAAACAATTGACAAAATGGCAATAGTAAGTCTTTACCTATTTTGTGTAAGTGGATTTAAATGTAAGTTTAAATGTAAGTGGATTAAATTCTCCAGTTAAAAGACATATAATGTCTTAATGGATTTTTAAAAATCGAACAATATGCTGTCTACAAGAAACTCACTTTAACCTTAAAGACACACAAAGACTGAAGGTGAAAGGATGGAAAAAGACATTGCAAGCAAATGATAACCAAAACAAACAAACCCAGGAGTAATTATACTTAATAAGACAAAATAGACTTTAAATTAAAAATGGTTAAGAGACAAAGAAAGTCATTAAATAATGATAAAGAAGTCAGAGCACCAAGAAGATATAACAGTTACAAAAATGCATGCACCCAACATTAGAGAACCTAAATATATAAAGCAAAAACAGAGGAGCTAAAAAGAGAAATAAATAGTAATACAATAATAGTTGGGGAATTTAATACCCCATTATTAGCAATGAATAGATTATCCAGATAGAGCACCAATAAGGAAACAGTGGATTTGAACAACACTATAGACTAAATGGACCTAACAGACATATATGCAGAACATTCTATCCAACAATAGCAGAATACACAATCTTTTCAAGTGCCCATGGAAGACTGTATAGGATAAATCATACAATAGGCCACAAAACAAGTCTTAGCAAATTCAAGAAGATTGAAATCATACCAAGCATCTTCTCTGACCACAATGACATGAAACTAGAAATCAATAACAAGAGGAAAACTGGAAAATTCATGAGCGCATGAAACAATACTCTACTAAACAACCAATGGGTCAAAAATAAATGAAAGGGGAAATAAAAAGTTTCTTGAGACAAACAAAAAAGAAAATACAACATGCTAGAACTTATGGGGTAAGCAAAAGCAACACAGAGAGAACAGAAAAATAATAGAAAAGATTAACTAAACTAAGAGTTGATTCTTTGAAAAGGGAAATAAAATTTACAAATCCTCAGCTATCCTGACCAAAGGAAAAAGAGAAAGGACCCAAATGAAAGGATCATAATATCATAAGAGGCTACTATGAACAACTATATGCCAACAAACTGGACAACCTAGAAGAAATGGAAAAATTCTTAGGAACATAAAACTTAGCAAGACTGAATATAAAAAATAAAAAATCTACATAGACCAATAACTGTTAATAATTATAATCAATAATCAAAAATCTCTCACTAAAAAGAAGAAAAGCCACAGACCAAATGGCTTCATGGTCAAATTTTACCAAACATTTAAAAAAGATTTAACATCAAGGCACCTGGGTGGCTCAGTAACTTAGCGTCTGACTCTTGATTTCAGTTCAGGTCATGATCTCAGGGTCATGAGATCGAGCTCCATGTCAGGCTCCACTCTGGGCATGGAGTCTGCTTAAGATTCTCTCTCTCCCTCTCCCTCTGTCCGCCCCCGTCCTGCCCGCATGCACAAGTACTCTTTCTCTCTCCCTCAAAAAAAAAAAAAAAAAAAAAAAAGATTTAACATCAATCTTTCTCCAATTCTTCCAAAAAATCAAAAAGGAGAGAACATTCCCAAGCTCATTTTATAAGGCCAGCATTATTCTGATACCAAAACAAGAAAAGGTACAGGCCAATATCCCTGATGAATATAGATGCAAAAATTCTCAATGAAATACTAGCAAAAGGAACCCAACAGCACATTAGAAGGATCATACACCATGATCAATTGGATTTATCCCTGGGATGCAAGGATGGTTTGACATATGCAAATCAACCATTGTGATATATCACACTAACAGAATGAAAGAAAAACAAAATCATGATTATCTCAATAGATGCAAAAAAAGCATTTGATAAAATTTAAGTCATTCATGATTAAAAAAAAAAAAAAACACCTCTTAATTAGCAGGCACAGAAGAAACATATATAACCATTCTAAAGGCCATATATAATAAGCCAAGAGCTAACATCATACTCAGTGGTGAAAAGCTGAAAGCTTTTCCTCTAAGATCAGGAACAAGACAAGGGTACCCACTCTCACACTCCTACCCAACATAGTACAAGAGGTCCTAACTAGAGCAATGAGGCAAGAAAAGCAAGAAAAGCTATCAGAACTGGAAAGGAAGAAGTAAAATTGTCTCTATTTACAGATGACATGATTTTACATATATAAAATCCTAACAACTCAACCAAAAAATTGTTAGATCTAATCAATGAATTCAGTAAAGTTGCAGGATACAAAATTGACATTCAAAATTCATAGTTTTTATATACTAACAATGAATTTTCTGAAAAAGAAATAGAATATTTAGAAAACAACATTATTCTAGTTTTTTTTAACAAAATACTAATATAATTTATATATATTTTATACATATTTTTATATTTCACAGAAGACTTTCTGTGAAAATATAAATCCATTTTGGAATTTATAGAACTATTACCAAATTAATACTAAGAGGTTTATATTACTTTTATGTAATCCTTATAATTAACTCATGTATTCCTATTGTACGGATGAGAAAAAGCAAACCTCCTTACTTCAAATAACTGATAAATTATAGTATTATAGATGGTCCCTGACTTATAATGTTTCAAGTTACAGATTTTAAGATTTATGATGGCGTAAAAGTAGTATGTGTTCAGCAGAAACAGTACTTTGAATTTTGATCTTTTCCTGGACTACCGATATGTGATATGATACTCTCTAAAGATGCTGGGAAGGGGGAGCAAGCCATAGATCCCAGTCACCAAAGCAATCATGAGCGTAAACAACTGATACACTTACAGTCATTCTGTACCCATATGACCATTCTGTTTTTTCACTTTCAGTACAATATTCAATAAATTACATGAGATATTCAACACTTGGTTATAAAACTGGTTTTGTGTGAGATGATTTTGCCCTCCTATAGCTAATTTTAAGTGTTCTGAGCATGTTTAGGGTAGGCTACACTAAACTATGATGTTTGGTAGGTTAGATGTATTAAGTACATTTTCGACTTATGATATTCTCAACTTAAAATGGATTTATCAGAACATAACCCCAAACCATAAATCAAAGAAGATCTGCACTTTGAGAACCCCAATCTGTTACTTTATTTGAGCGCATCTGCTCCTTACTATACCATGCTGTGCCTGATAACAAAAACTCTAAGGTGGTTGGTAATTGACTTCTAGTACAACCTTTTATACAATCTTTTTCTTGGTTAAAAAAAAAAAGTGTTGTATTTACCTTGTGCACATAGTCTTTGAGAATAAAGAGAAATAAAACGTTTTAGTAATGAGCTATAATTTCCATGCAAGCAACTTATTTCTTTATACCCACTGATCACATAATGAACTTCACTGTACTTCATTAAAAATACAGAATATATACTATTTGAAGATTTTTATCTGTCAAAATTTAATTTCAGGGTTGCAAATTGATCTACTAATCAAAGCTAATTGTTCTGAATTAGCAGCATAGCAACTCTAATCAACACCAGTTAAGACCTGCAAATGATACCAGGAAATAAAAGACAGTGGTAAGTAATTCTGTCAAAAATGACATTCTTAAATATAATTTTCACTTCGTTTTAAATACTGTCAACATCAACTTTAATTTGCAAATTAGGGACATGCTCTCTTCTCAAACACCTGAAGAACATTGCCAACCTGACATCTAAGACCTGGGGTTGTTATTAAGAATGGGATGGATTAATATATACATATTTTATATATATATATATCACATAGAGGAGTGCCTGGCACCTAGTACACTTTCAATAATATGAGCTGCTATTATTATACTGTACCAGAATTTGAAAGCAGGCCCTAGATTATTTTCTTAGAGAAAAAGGAAAGAAAGACTTCTTTATGAGCTGTTCTTTACCAGAGGGTACTGAAGTCTGTAACACCCAACCTCAGGACTCTAAGAACTTATGTGGGAATAGTGGGACAGATTGACTGTATCCTCTTCTCTTACCTGCCAGCTAGCTTCAGTTCAGATATGCAAGAGAGATTTGAGGATTGCTGGAAAGTTGTAATAGATCCTTTGTTTCATGGAACTCCATCAGAGAGAAAAGTATTTTACTTCATCTATCATAGTAGTAGGGCAGATGAGGAAGAGGTATGAAATGACTATGAAACCAAAATGTCAATCAGCCATTCAGCTCCTGCAACAAAAGGCTATGTACTGAGTTTTAGAGGAAACTGAAATGTAAGAACTCAGTACAATATCATGCCTATAGTTGACAACACTGTATTATGCACTTAAAAACTGTTAAAGAGGGTAGATATCATGTTAAGTGTTCTTACCATACATCCACACAAGAATCCTCCTGTGGGATGACCAAGGTTTCTCACTGAGCTTACACACTGAGTGAAAGTGAAAGTCTCACTTTTCCAGCAAAAGAATCATTAAATTTTGCCTTTACTTAAGAGTTAATGATCTGATGTGGAGGCAATATCACAACATAGTAATGTGTGGGTAACATAATGAAAACAGGGACCCATAAAAAATGCATGGGGCAAAGTGGTAGCTTGGAAAGTAAAGAGACCTGTGTTTGTGTCCTAACTATGCTTATTATTTACTGGTTTCTTTGGTCGACATTTAGATTCTCTTTATTTTTACAGTAGGGATGATAATGTTTCTTTGCATAAGTGTTATTACATGATATATTGTATGTATTGCCCAGTTCCATGCCAGATGCACAGCAGGTTAATAAATGAGGTTATTGTTTCTTTATTAGTTTATGTCTTCAGTGCAATGATAATTACTTTGTACAACAGCAGAACTTAACTGAGGTTTCTCTGAATTGGCTCCAAAATGGCAAATTACTTTGCCATTTTCAATAGAAAAATATCTCTGAGAAGATTTAACTTACAGAGTTCATGGTTATTCATACCACAGGCAACGCTTGTATTATTAAACCCTCCCTTAAGTACAATATGAAAAAGAGGTTAAGTGGCAAAATTACTCATATTTTATGGAAGTCTTCTTTTTTTTTTTTTTTTTTTTTTTTTACCATTGCTAACTCACTGATACGGACAATCTCTCCAGCCATCTGTTACTCTATTCTCTGCAAAAAGTATTTATTTATAATTCTAACAGAATATACTCCTTTTTTGAATTAAGCAGATGTGTGATGTTTGTCATCCTAAAGAAGCAGTCTCTCATGTTTATTCCAGGGTGACAGTTTTCTGTGAGGTATCCTCATAATCTTTTACTAAATAATCCAGAGTCTGCTTTCTTTGGATTAAATAAAATCAAAGTTCCTATATAATTTAATTGGCTTATGTTATACCGAGTAACTTTCCAAAAGTCTCTTTTTAGTAAGCTGATAAGGACTATCTATATATTCCAGATGGGGATTAAAGTAATCAATTTTGCATGGCTATTACTTTATCAATTAACATAAGCAAACTTTATGTGTTAACAGTAAGATTCCTTCATTTTAAGAGTATGAGCTTTAGAACCTTAACCACTATTAGTTATACACTAAAAGGCATATTTTAAGTAGGAAAATGCTAGGAAGGAAGGAAGAAAGAAAAGGTGATTGCAGAAGAAGTTTCTGAAGGAAATTAGTTCGGGGAAAAGCAGTCACCCTTCAAACCTGTGGCCTTCAGAAGTAGAAAGGTGTTTTAGATGTTTCATTAATGAGAAGAGTAGCTTGGCCCAAAATACATTTCAAAGTTATGTGTTACAAGTGGACACTTCTATGCCCAGGTGCCTCACTTGCCTTTAAGAAAATGTCATGGACTAATTAGGAGGTAGTCCAACACTATATCTTTACAGGACAGAATTATGACCTATTTTTTTTCTTTAACTATTCTTGGTATCTCCTCATTAAACACAAATTGGCTTATTCTATCATACTTAGAGCACAAATGAATCGAAGCCTTACTTTTGGGGTAAAACTGATGCTTTGTGCTTATCATTTTCATTGAAGCAGCTATGAGGCATTTTTTTTTGTTCATCATTGTAGAGAACTGTTTCAGAACTGGCTAAACATCCAGACTTTCCCTTCTTTTAAAGTTTAATTGAACTTTGGCCTGTCAGGTTTCTTTGGGATGACTAATTTTAATTGCCACTGTTGAACAATGTAAATTAGAGAAAAACCTCATAGATTTTAACTGCTCATGCAGTCTTAATTAGTGAAAAGTTTAAAATAATGGATATATCTTTATAAATGCCATTTTTTCTTAGCATTATTAATGCTAATGGCAACATCAGCAAATGACTGTTCAACTCCCCATGCATTGTTTGATCCCTGTTTCTAATTCCTGCTATGCTGCATGTGGACTGCTGAAGCTGGTCTATAAATAAAGTTGGAGAGCTCCTCCGACTCCTTGTAGAAAAACTAAGGAATGTGACGCTTTGAAAAGCCTTCCCCCAGCAATACAACAAGGTCTTGGATAGACAAGAAAGCATGATTTGTAAAGCATCTCTGGGATTTCAAATTGGTAATGGAAATCTTGGTGGACAAATGGTGAGGTGAAATATGCTGGACACCATTTTCCAGAATATGAAAGGAAAAACTATGGTGGACCTGGTTTGCAAAGGAATCCCAGGTATTTTAAAATAAGAGAGAGTTTAAAATTTTTCGTGCATAGAGTAACTCAAAGGCAAGGTTAATAAAGTGTTTCTTAGAAGAAATAATAATGGGCTAACTTTAGGAAATATATGAAGTATTCGTAAATAGCATTTACTTAAAATTTTGTGTTTTCTTTTTTTTTTTTTTAATTTTCTATTTGAAGAGCAAAGATGTGACATAAGTCTCGTTAAGGCAGGCATGTTTCAGAGGTTTTCAAACTTATGTGTGCATCAGGATCACTGATGACTTTTTGAAAAACCAGGAGGGAGCATCCTAGGCCAAGGAATCAGGATTTCCAGGGACAGTTCAGGACTGGTACCCAGGCATGATTGCTCTCTTTTTGAAAAATTCTTCAAGTGACTTTGATGTACAACTATTGTTACCAACCATTTTATCTTTCTGTTGAGAGTTTTGTTTATGTAATCTGCTTATTTTAGGCACCAGAACTTTGAGAATAATCTATTAGACACATTGTTTAATAACATCTGGTTTGTGCATCATCAGCATTTATATTAATTGAGAATGACTTGAGCTACTCCTAGAATGAACTACATATATTTATTAAGCCATTAATTTGAAGATAATTTGTAGATAATATAAATTGTGTTCCTAGAATTGAGTTCAAATCACTCCTCACTTAAACTAGAGCTAGAAGTGTCAAGGCAAACATGACTGTATGATTTTTGGGTCATGTTGGTTCTGCTCCATTTACTGCTCTGTTATAGTGTCTCATGTCCCATCATACCTATTTTGAGATTGTTTCTTTCCTTTTTGAGTGCTTTTATGACTGTTACAGGTAAATTATAAGGTTTTCTATTGGCAGCAACCAAAAATTGATAATTTTAGCATAGTCTTCACAAATCCCATTTTAATATAGTAATCTGCTTTACTCTTGATTATTGATGGCTTGAAACATACATAGCTTATATACCTTAGTTTCCAAATAAATACAGTGAGAGTATCATTACATTAGAGACTGTGTCTCCCCTGTTGGCTACTATACCCATTACATGGCACCCAACATATGACAGCAGCTAAATAAATGTTAATTAAACAAAATCAATTCTACTTTTCCTAAAAACCACTGCTCAGAGTTGAGTTAGTTTGGATATGTAGTCACATCTTTTATTTCAATATGACCTTTCTCTAAGGAAAGGACAAAAGGAGTAGGGGAAAAATGACTCTCTCTTACTCCAGAAATTACATCTCTCTTAATTCTCTGTATGTCTACTCCATGTTCTGCTTTATTTATTTTTATTGGCTCTATGATATTGGAAGTGGTTTTAAGTTCTGTTCAACATTTAATGAAGGGCAAATGATTTCCACGGTGAAAAAGACTTGGAGCTATTTTAGCTACTTCCCCAAAATATCTGAAACCATTGGATCCATGATCCTTTGTTGGTGGAGTTATCAAACACTTCTTCTAGCTATAGCCACGTAGGCATTTAATGCTGTATATCCAGCTTCACATGAGCAACAATTTCAGTAAGATTGGATAAGGTGGCTTTTGCAATGCTATTTGTGTAAAATTTGTGATGCCTTCATTGAATAAACAGCACTAGGTACTGGGCAAACCATTATTGATATTGAGATTAAAAGACAAAAAAATAAATAAATAAAAGACTAGACCCCTGCTCTCAAGGGAGTCAAAGTGTGGAAGATGAGAAGGTACAGAAACAGAATATAATGCATTATGATAAGTGCTGGCCATTGCCAGAGTACCAGAGAATGGCTGGGTGTTGAAATTCCTATGAATAATGTTAAAGTCAGATTTTTTAGCCCAGAATTCTTTCTTGATAAGTAATTAGGCATGGGGAAAATTGATTCCTCCCAGCTGAAATGTCATAAAAGAGGCAAGAAGAATCTTACAATTTTTAGCCAGACACTTCACTGAATTCTTTGGATATGGAAGAACATCAGCTGTATTTCTCTCAGTGTATATGGATATGGGAGACCAGATTTTGTGATAAGAGCAATTGAAGAACCATAGAAAGATAGGGCTTACATCATCAGGTCCTCTTTGTATTTATTTTGCATACATAATGGGTGTGTAGTGGTTGACATTTGGAATTACTGGCCAAAGAGCATAACCTGTCAAGTCTACTAGAAGAAAGATACCAAGAGGCCTCAAGTCCCTTCCCCTAGATATCTGAATTCATAGAGCACCCTCTCCCAGTCAGGAAGTCCATAGGAAAAAAAAACAAGACCATGATTTAACAAGTGGGTACATTTGGTAAACAAACATACAGTATCCTTGTTTACGGTACTGATAACTTCTAACATTTCTTATCTCTACAACAGGTCTAATAAAAGCATTGGAAAGATCCTCAGTACAGTGTAAATATTCCCTAACATTTAATCATCTCAGGTTTGGGTATGATGGAAAATGAAGTTTGGCAGAACACAATAGGAGAATATGAGTTACACCTTTGCCACTTGGCAGCTGTGCAACTTTAGAGAAGTCACTTTAATGACAATAACAACAGCTAATGTTTGTAAATTGTCTGTGGTGTGCCTGTCACTCCTCTAACTGTGTGCACATACTTTCCCTTCTTTCTCTTCCTCAATGAATATTTTTTGAGTACTTGCTGGGTGAGTAGTAGGGAACTTGCTGTCTATGGGGCAGGGTTAGTCTCACAATTCTCCATAAATGTTTATTGAGTTAATTAATTAGTAATGGATATACACATTTTAATTATACACTGTATATAAATAAGTAATTATTATTTGCCTAGACCTATATATGCTATAGTGAAAACAGATGAAATATATAATATGGCCATGACCTTAAAGCTTACAATTATCTAGGGAGAAAAATAAAAATGTACCTGAAACTGACTTGAGTTGCCTAAACCATTTTGTCTTTGCTTTTGGTACAAATAAGCACATTAAGATACAATATTTTACAGAGAAAACAGAGATATATATTTTTATAAATAAGAATATATATATATAAATAAGAATATATTTATATATATATTCTTATTTATAAGAATATTCTTATTTATATACAGAGATGACATCAAACAGCTATATCTGGAAATTAATAGTAAGTATCTATTACATTTGATAAATAATTTACTCCTACTGCATGGCCATAAAAATGAAGAATGTGAAAAATGTCTACAAGTTTTATTTAATATTTTTAAAATGTATAAATTTATATATTTTATAATAACTTATTATTTATATTTTCAAATATTTTTATCTTCTAAAGGGATCCATATTTGTTTACTCCAGATAATTTAGATGACTCAAAATCATAAAGAACAAAATTTAAAGACTGACTACCACTCTTATATACAATATTTCATTAAAAATGATTTGAACAAGACAATGCCTTAAACCTGTAACTGTCAGTGAATTTTTTTCTTTCTACTTCTCCTACCCCGGGTAAAATCAGGATTAGAGATCACAAAGCAAAAATTAAAATTAGGAATGATCAGACATAACTTCTATTTTTAATTTTTATGTTAATAGTTCAGTATATTTACCCCTAGAGCATAGAAATCTATAAAGGCCCATTTATGTTCATATCCCAAATTAAAATGCATAAGCACACAGTTCTATCATTAGTATTTGTTTTCTATTATCTAATATTTCTGAAGTTTATTACAGATAGGATATCTGAAAATAGAATTGCTTACAGAGGCACAGGGGAGAACGTACTAATACCTGAGTATTTTAGGAGGATGATGGATTTTAGAGTCTGTACATTATGCCTTTAAGGTCCTAACTAAATCCTCCTATTCAACATCAATCCCTCTTACCTTGTGCTCCAGCTTATATTTTCAGTGTGTGTCTGTTCTTTGCTGTATGGTAAGTTAAGGAATTATATTCTCCATTGACAGCTATTCCCAGCCACATCTAGGGCCAGGCTGAGGGTGGGTTAATAGCCCTGCCACCTGATTTTCTAGGTCTTGCCAGTTGTTATCTGCCTTCCTAGGTAATGCCAGCATCACTTTTCCTGCCCCTATCCCCAGTTTTATGAGAGTTAGCAGCAATCTGCTTTATAAATTTAATGTACAGCCTCCAAGAAACAAAAGAAAATTGCACTTTTATGAATTTCCAAATTGCCATAGCTCACACTCAATGTTTATTTTAATATTATTGCCAAGAGGTTTTTGCCAAGTGGAATAAATTTAGCACTAATGAGTGTATTTTGAAAGTTTAAAAACATTATTTAATAAATGATTCAATGTAATTTCTACAAAAAAGGACCCTAAGAGGCCTAGGCATCATTGAGCAAGAGGGAAACCATGAGGAAACAATGGAACAAAAAATAAATAGGTGAAAGCAATTGTGATTTTTACATTAGCAATTAATCAAGTAGTCCTGTTTTTTTCTCACAAGGGCAGTGTTGTACAATGATAAAAGTCAATTTAACTATAAAAATGCTCCAGAGTAGTTTCCTGATGAAATCAATCTGACAGGGCCTGACACACAGTAGGGCTTACACATGTTTGTTCCTTTCAAATCTGTATTTCCCACTTGTTTTATAATTTTAATTAAAGATTATATAGTGTGGCCTGGCAACGAATTTTTACAGTTAAATTTATGAGTTAGTTACCAAATAATTGTTGTCTTTTAATATAAAATTATTATTTCACAATAAGAATTATTTAAAGGAACATATTTTCTAGGCTTTAAAATATGGCTGTACTTTCTGTTTTTGTCTTGTGCATATGCCTACATTATTACTTTTTCTTACAAATTGATATATCTCAGGACTATTTTGTTTCTTCTTAATATTACTATTTAGTAATTATTTTATCAGCATCATGTAGGACTTTTCAGGCAAAATAAAATATAGGGGTCATAGAGATACTATTATTATTATTATTATTATTATTATTATTATTATTATTAAATCTAATATTAACTTGGTTTTGAAAGAGCCCCTGCTTATAAATTCTTATAGCACAATGCAAAGCTGGTCAGAGAAAATTAAGAATCAAAGGGATTCAATTTTTTGTTCATGTTCTACAATAGGTCTAAGATTTTAACAATAGTGGATATTGTCCAAATCCATGATCTTTCCACCAAACTTCATTTTTTTCCACATAATAATTTTATATTTACATTAAGTGCTATCTATACTTTTTAACTGCACTTCCTGTCCTCCCTTTCTCCCATTCCAATTTGTTTTCGTCCCATCTTGAGAGAGGAGTAAACCTATCCCAGACTGATCTCCTGCAGACTGGTCACTCAGAAAAAAAGGTAGGCTTTCTGCAAGACTCCATGGAAACTGAATAGAACTCAGTGAATAAGGCATTCAATTCTGGACAACCATGAAACTGAGATTCAGCTCACCTGATCATAGCACAGGAGGATCTGATGATTTTCTGCCTGAGCATTCTTATGTGGGGAATCTTGCTGCCAGCTTTTTACATCACGGCTACAGGCTCAAGGCTTGGATACTAGCCCACTGTTCACCCAAGGGAAAGGGCTGATGTCACTCCCAGCAATTAAAGCCGAGTTAGCAGGAAGGGGATACAGCCAAGTTCTGCCAAAATGTGTTCTTGTTGTGTCCTGCCCTTGGTCATATCAGGAGAAGACCTAGTGCTTCCTTAAAGAATCATAAAATTCCCAAAGCCATGAGTCAGGCTCCCTCGCTTGTAATCTGATGTCCTTTCCTGCTAGACACCTGGGAGTTACTTTAGAATGAATGTGCATCAAAGGATTCATCTGTCTGCTATATCTCCTCTCTCCATGAGTTTTCTCCCATTGAACCAAGGGGACTAGTGAAAGTAGTCTTTGATTACCTAACCCTTACTTAACCCTTCCTCCTCCCTGCCTTTTTCAGACGGGGTGACAGAGCACAAGAGTGGGGTGAGGGGCAGAGGAAGAGAATCCTTTTTTAAAAGATTTTATTTATTTATTTATTTATTTGTTTGTTTGTTTATTTATTTATTTATTTATTTAGAGCGTGAGCAGGGGGAGGGGCAAAGGAAGAGGGAGAGAGAATTTCAAGCAGCCTCAGGGCTGAGCATGGGGAGCCAGATGCGGGCTGGATCCCAGGACCCTGAGATCATGACCTGAGCTGAAGGCAGACTCTTCTGTCTGAGCCACCCAGGTGCCCTAACCCTTTGTCCCTTTTATTTTTATTTTATTTATGATTTTATTTATTTATTTGAGAGAGAGAGAGAGAGCACGCAAGCACAAGAGTGGGGTGAGGGGCAGAGGGAGAAGCAGACTCTCTGCTAAGCAGGGAACCTGATGAGGGACTCCATTCCAGGAATCCGGGATCATGACCTGAGCTGAAAGCAGATGCTTGACTGACTGAGCCATCCAGGAGCCCTACCTTTCCCCCTTTTAATGTAAATCCCCAATTACCCAGCAAAACTTATTACCCACCTCCATGCTCCCAGTCAACTAATCACTCCTCTAAACTTATATTATTCATCCTAGCAGCATAACTGGATAGCACAAATCATGCCCCCTCCCTTCTGTGAAACCCTTTCTTAACTGGTTTCTGGAATACCACATTCTTAGTTCTTTTCCTACCTTGCTAGTGACTCTTCATTTTCCTTTGCTGGATTATACTTGGATTCATAAACTGTAAAATTATATTGTCCTAGTATTTAATCCTTCTATATACTTCTCTATACTCATTCTTCAGATGATTGCATACTGTTCCATGACTTTGAATTTCACTTGTAATCAATGGATAATACCTTTATATTTCCAGTCTCAACCACTTCTCCAAACCACATATTCTTTAACCGACTGACTTCTCAACTTTCTAAGAGAATCATAAGCAAAGGAATTCTGACTGTCTTTGTTCTATAAGAAAATCTCTACCCAGATTACTAATCAGTACTTCAAAGTTAAAAAGTCCAAATTTGCCCAACTCTAAATTTGTTTCTTCCTCAGTTTTCCCATCATTGAATGGTAATCACATTTTTCTAGATAACTAGACCAATTGACTTAGCATCTTTCTTGACACCTCTCTTTCTGTAATACTCCCCATTGAAACCGTTGGTGAGTTATGTTGACAATTTTTCTGAAATATATCCAGAATCCAACTTCTGTTCCCCACCTCCACTGCTACCTTCACAGTCCAATGCACCATCATCTCCTGCCTAGACTTAAAAATAGCTTCCTAGCTATTCTCCATGTTTTCACTCTTGCTCTACTATGGAATATTCTTCAAACAACAGCAGCAGAGCGAGAGTTCTGAGTAGTAGATTGATGTCACCTTGCTGCCTTACTGTAATTAGTCTCATGGCTCTCCACTGAATACCCCAAGTACACACATCTGCTCAAGGTTTTTGCACTAGATTTTCTTTCTGCCTGGAATGCTATTTTCCTAAAGAGCTGAATGGTACTTTATTTTCTTCAAATCTCTGTTCACATATCACCTTATCAGCATTGCCTTTTTAAAAATTTCTCATATAAAATATCACATCCCCTACAGTAACTTTTTATCCACTCATTTTGCTTTATATTTCTTCATTGGATTTACCAACACTATCAAGATTATATCTGTCTTCCCCAGAAAAATATACACTACATATATACATATATGTAAAATAATAATTTTATTTTAAAAGACAACAATTATTTGGTAACTAATTCATAAATTTAACTGTAAAAATTCGTTGCCAGGCCACACTATATAATCTTTAATTAAAATTATAAAACAAATAGGAAATACAGATTTGAAAGGAACAAATGTGTAAGCCCTACTGTGTGTCAGGCCCTGTCAGATTGATTTCACCAGGAAACTACTCTGGAGCATTTTTATAGTTAAATTGACTTTTATTATTGTACAACACTGTCCTTGTGAAAAAAAAAAAAAAAAAACAGGACTACTTGATTAAGTGCTAATGTAAAAATCACAATTGCTTTCACCTATTTATTTTTTGTTCCATTGTTTCCTCATGGTTTCCCTCTTGCTCAATGATGCCTAGGCCTCTTAGGGTCCTTTTTTTGTAGAAATTACATTGAATCATATATATATATGTACACACATATATACATATATACACTATATACTAAGAGGAGGGCTATTTTATTCTTGTCGTCCCTCTACGTTTTCTAAGTGCCAAGGTCCTTGTTTGGTAGCTCACAGAAGTCACTCCCTTTGGAGTTTTCAATATATTGCTGTAAATTTAGTTTCAAACCAGGAAATTTTAATATAAAAAAATCACACTCTTTGTATTCATTCAACAAATACACTAGGCAATCACATCATTAATTATTAATCTATCATTATTAATTATTCAACATTAATAAATTATTCACCAAATATACTTTTAAACTCACATAAATATAAAAGACTGTGCTAAATACTGTTGGGAATACACATATAAATAAGACGCCATTGTTCTTTTTAAAAACTATATAAATCAGTAAGCATCATCAGAGAAGAAAAATGATATAAAGAGAACAGTCTAGAAATGTTTCAAAGAGAGAAATAATCTCGAGGTGGGCAAAAGAGAGTTATATAATGCTTTGCCCCATAGCTAACAATTGGACTAAGTCTTAATATAATTTAAATCTAAAAAATTTGAGAAAAAAATAGCAATTCCATCACTTGCTAATTATATGACATTTGACATTTTTTCCCTTAAACTTTCATTGATGTTTTGTTTTTAACTCTCTAATATTTAATTCTCTGATGAGTTTCCTCATCTATATAATGGGGTGTTTTGCACATATTAAATGAGGAAAATGTTTGTAAAGCATATTACCTAATACTTGGCACTTAATAAGTCCTCAATTATTATTATAATAGTAAGGATAATATAGACTAAATGAATAGCAGGAATGATGTAGTCATAGAATGACAGGACTTGTCTTTAATATCTTTTTTAAAGAAATAGCTAATTACTTTAATAATAAGGAAAAATAACACAAGCTATTATTAAAAAGCAGATGAGATAGTTTCTATTTTGTAGTGGTCATTTTTTTTATATGACCAACATACTTCATAGTTTTTCTACTGTTCTTCAAAAGATCTCCAATTAACACAGAGTTACCAGATTTAGCAAATACAAAACACAAGGTTCCCAATTAAATTTGAATTTCAGATGAGCAAAAAATGATTTTCTATGTAAGTGTGTGTCAAATATCACATGAAACATGCTTATACTTAAATTTTGTTTCTGTTAACTGAACTTCAAATTTAACTGGGATCCCTAAATATATCTCTAGTTTTATTTTTTTAACTTAAACAGTGGGATGCTGATAAACAGGCTCATCACACACACACACACACACACACATCTTAAATGCTGTTTGCCAAGTTCATCTATTGAGTTGATAGTGGCCAGCTCTAATATACCACTGAAAGGAACTCAGAAAACTAGGAGTTTTAGAAATAAAATTAGGATCCATTTAATATAGAGAACAGGGATTTGCAAACTATGGCCTGTGGGCTAAATCTTGTCCTTGGCGTTTTTTGGCACAACCCTCAGGTTAAAAATGGTTTTTATATTTTTTTTATTTTATATTTTAACTTATAAACAAAGAATGATATGTAAAGGGAACTTCTATAGCCCACAAAGCTTAAAATATTTGTTATCTGGCCTTTATATAAGAAAAAGTTTGTCAACTCATGAATAGAGGAAGAAACTCATCATGACTCATTCATTCAGTGAATAATTATAAGTGAGAGTCAACTAGGCTGCAGAAACTTTGCTAGGTGCCTTAATTGAGTTAATAGTGTAATATGAAAAAAGAGAAAGATAATCAATTGATAAGGATAAATCTATAAGCACTAAAATAAATCTATGTGGAAGTACAGAGCATTATACAAACAATTTACGATTTTAAAGCTAGGTATTTTTTACTTTTTTAATGCATTCTAATAATTTAGCCCTGCCAACTATGGAAACCTACTTTCTGATATTTATTTATGTTTAGTAAGCTGGCATTTTATTATTTATTTTTTTAAATTTATTTTTAAAGATTTATTTATTTATTTTAGAAGGGGGAGGAGCAGAGGGAGAGTGAGATAGAATCTCAAGCAGACTCCCTACTGAGCATGGAGCTCAATGCAGGGCTCCATCTCCTGACCCTGAGATCATAACCTGAGCCGAAATCAAGAGTTGGACACTCAACTGACTGAGCAACCCAGGCGCCCCATAAACTAGCATTTTAAATACTTAATTCAAAAATTTACTTTTCATATACCTTTTCATTTCTTCTAGATTATTCCACTGTTCAGAATTTTCAAAGAAATTTTAGTAGGGCAATGTTATTACATATATATTATCCACAGAATGATCTTTATGATCGTCCAGTTCAACTTCTTTTATCCAACATGCATGTTCCAGCAGGACACATACTGAGTGGTAAAACATTAATGGGAAAACAAAACAAAGCAAAACAAAATACAACACAACACTCAGGCAGCCAGAACCATCAAATCTACTCTGCTTACGAATGTGATATTAGATATTATTGCACAATGCACTTCATATCTGACCTCTGTCTTTACTCAAACCTATACATTTTCCCAAGTTATGTACTTCTTTTATTTTTTATACTTTATATTAAAATTAAAGAATTTATTACTTATATAACATTAGTATTTCTGCCTATGAACAGAATTTGAGTCTTTAAATTCTACTTAATACATGTCTTTCCATGTCTCTCATGAAAGGTATGCTCTCACAGAGCAACTCTAGAGACTTCAGAGACTGATTCCAAATATTACCCTGTTTGGCTGGAGTGACCTTCTTATGAGCCTCATGTTCTTCTTTTGCATCTTTAGAACAAAGTCTGGGTCCTCTTCCCCAGGCAACTAAGCTTATAATTGTGTAGCCATAAGATCTTAAGTCTGCTTTCATCTGACCTCTTACTCTATGTACATGAATTGAACATAAGAGAGGAAATCTTTGAACTCTCATTATTTTACCAATGGCAGATGAGGCATAATCTTAGTTTTATAAAAGGCAACATGCATATGCTGTCACAAACATTCAATAACTACATGTTAGGGTCTTTTTCACTGCTATCTTGGAAATTTAATAGAAAAAAAATAAAATGTACTTAATGTAAATGGTTCTTTAAGGCATGAAACCCACTTATATTTTAAAATCATATTATTTCTCATGTTTGCAGTTGAATGAAAATTTTTGTAAGTTCTGAGGTGATTGTCAGATGAATATGATGAACTCAATTATTTGACTTTAGAAAGTGTGGCAAAACTATAACAAAAAAATTATTTTCTTTTCCAAAGATTTTATTTATTTATTTGAGAGAGAGAGAGAGCACACAAGAGCAGGGGGAGGGGCAGAGGGAGAAGTAGACTCCCCACTGAGCGGGGAGCCTGATGCAGTGCTTGATCCCATGGCTACAGGATCATGACCTAAGCCGAAGGCAGATGCTTAACTGACTGAGCCACCCAAGTGGCCCAAGAAAAAAATCCTTAGAAAATTAAATATGTGCAAGACAGATAGATAGATCAAAAAAAATTGTATTGCTTGAGAGTGTTGAATTTTCTAGGATGAATTATGAGTAGGAAGTTTACCTTTTGGGGGTCACAAATCTTATAACAAATTAGTATCTTAAACTTACTCCCCTTGTAGAAATAAAATAGTGTTTAGGAAGTATTTGGGAGCTTGGGCCTTGCTAAAAATGTTTTAAAGGTTAAAACCCAGCAATATGCTCTCCTTTCTGCCCATCTTTAATCTACCTTGGCATAGTTCTAATTGGCAGACTAGTTTTACAGCTGCTTTTTGAAACAACCTATAACTGGGCATCCGGGGGCCTCCTCACCCCCAGCTGGGTTATAACAGAAAAGTTAAAATACTGAACTCTATAAAAATCAGAGTTGACATTCCTTAACTTTTTTCTTTAATAGTATAAATCCTGCAGTATATTGGAATCACACTTGTACCTATGCTTACTTATTATTTTGATATTTCTTTATATTTTTAATGTAACATTTTGGTCCTTTAATTTTATGTTAAAAATCCTATATTTTCAAGTTTTCTAGATCTAAAATTCTCTATACTTTGCAAAATTTCAATGTTTTTGCTCACTAATACATTTCATTGCTTAATAATCAAGAATATTTTATTAATAGTGTTCTTTTGTAAATCAAAACCTCAGAGAAGAGTTCCTAAAACTTGCCTGGTAACTATTTGACTTATTTAATTATCTTCTGAGGAACAAGTATGTGTCAAATATAAAGTACATGATGTATCTGACAGTATAATAGCCACATCTATTGAAATGGGTCATGAAAAACCAGATCATATAACGAACATATATGTCCTTGTGGTTTCCATATTTCTAACATTTTGTGCAGACTCTTCAGAGGAATCTCAGCGGATGGCCTATCCAACCATGATATTAGAAGACCATAAAGGGGCTAATTTTACTCCTTGGAAAAGACACTTCTCTCCTTAGCTCACAAAACCAAATCACTGTAATGACCTCACATGATCAGTAATTGTAGTTTGGATGTGGCCTCAGGTAGAATATGTTTCTCTGAGTGTAAAAAAATGTGACCTTGGTTGGTTTCTTTTAGGAGGTAGGATTAAAAAGTATGTATCTTAAAAGGAATTTGTGATTATAATAGATTTAAGAATATCATGGTTCATATGCTGTAATATGTTACTTCACACACTTACAGTACCAATTAGACTGATTAGAACGGTGATACTAACCTTAGCTATGAATCGGAATCTACAAGGTAGATTTTAATAAATATCCATGGCTGAAGCTCTGCTGAGACCAATTCATCCAGAATCTCTGGAGGCTAGAACTTGGGCATCAATATTCTTTTTTTTTTTTTAAAGATTTCATTTATTTATTTATAGAACAGAGAGAGACACAGCGAGAGAGGGAACACAAGCAGGGGGAGCAGGAGAGGGAGAAGCAGGCTTCCCGCGGAGCAGGGAGCCTGATGCGGGGCTCGATCCCAGGACCCTGGGATCATGACCTGAGCCGAAGGCAGACGCTTAACGCCTGAGCCACCCAGGCGCCCCAGGGAATCAATATTCTTAAAAGTCCCCTAGTGATTCTCATCAGTACTCAGACTCAAAACCACAGCATTAGAGGCCATGCATGGTGCTCACGTTTCTGGGGTTCTCGACTGTAGTTGTATATTAGAAATGCCTAGGAAACTTTTGTTGTTCTTGCTATTTAGTACTAATCCAGGAGTTCTGCTTCCACCAAAGATACATAAATTTGTTAAAACCCTAGCTCCCAACATAACAACAAGAAAAACCAAAAGGACTACAAAAAATAAAACTTTCTGAAACCCAGATTACTGAGGTCATAAGGCCACAACACAGATGGAAACCCAAGAACCTCTATACCATGATCCAGTGGAAATGGTTTGCAAACACTGGCTAACTTACTGCAGAGGAAAAGACACAGAATGCCCTCCAAGCAAGTAAGAAGAACTGACCTCCCAATTTTAATGAACTTCTGAAGGTTGCCTGTGAGCCACAATGAGAGTATAGAATCACTGGGAGCCGTAGACACAGGGGAGTTTACACCTGCTAGGGGCTCTTCTCCATGAACCTCTACTCAGTTCTCATGAATAAGATTGGGAACAGAATGGGAGACTGGAGAGAGCCTCATTTGGTGGGGTAACCTGGAGGAGGAGACCACCATTATGACAGGAAGGGTACAGAGCTCCACCAAGAGCCTTCTCTTCTGCTGTACAAAAGTTCTATGCTGCCACACATAAGTACCATTGTGACCTAGTGAAAAGCAAAAGAAAAAATAACCCTATCATTGGAAGTGGGGCAATTTGGGTCCAGAAATCACACCAATACCATGGTCAGTCTCCTAACTTTGGAGGAAAGCAGGACATTCTCCTCCCTCAAAAGAACCAAAGAAATAAGACAGTGTTTGTCTGCTACCTGGAGGAAACATGGCAAAGGAAAGCACCACTTCAAAGACAAAGGCAGAGAGTACCTGCCTAACAATGAACCTGATTATGAAAACAGATCTGTCCTTGTTCCTCTGTGTCTCCCCACAAAACCATGCTAGCAATTACCAAGTAACAAGCAATAACAATCTACTGCTGGAAGAGGGTAAATAGTATGCAGACAGATCCAAGCAGAATAAATACTGAAAACAAAACAAAAATAAAACACTACTAGACACACTATATTCAAACTGCTTAAAACCAAAGATAAAGAGTTAATCTTATAGGCAGTCATTAAAAATAAAAAAAGAAAGAAATATATACTGATTGAAAATCAATGGCAAGAATTAGAGCAGACTTCTGATCAGAAACTATGCAAACCAGAAGGCAAACACTGACATCGTTAATGTAATGACACAAACAAAAAGTCAAACCAGGATATTCTATCTAGACAAATACATTTTTAAATTAAAATAAATATTTTTAGACAAACCAGTCCTAAGAAAATTCATTACCAGCATATCTGCACTATAAAAAAAGTTAAAAAAATTCTTCAGACAGAAGGAATGTAATATCAGAGAGAAATCTGAAATAAAGAGCTCCAGAAATGGTCTCAATAATGATGGAGAAGATATTTTTATTCTTATTTTGAATTACCCTAAATATGATTGCCCAAGCAAAACATTTTTTTTAAGTTTTTATTTAAATTCTAGTTAGTTAACATATAGTGTAATATTGGTTTCAGGAATAGAATTTAGTGATTCATCACTTACATATCCAAGCAATATTAATGGCAATGCGTTGTAGATTTATTGCACATGTAAAAATAAAACACATGACAACAATAATACTATAGAGAAGAGAAAGGAAATGTAAATATACTGCTGTGTATACTTGTGTATATGAAATTGTATAATATTATTTGAATGTGGACTGTGATAAATAAATAAGAAGCCAATATTAAAATGGAAGAATAAAATATATACCCAATAATTCTAAAAGCAGGCAGTAAAGGAAGAAAATTAGAATAGAGAACATATGGAACAAACAGAAAACTATTAGCGATCTGCTAGATTTTTTTTTATCTGCTAGATTTTAAACCAACCATATCAATAGTTTGAAATGCAAATGGTCTAAACATAGTAATTAAGAAAGAGATTATCAGAAAAAAGCAAGATCCAACTATATGCTGCCCACAGAAAAACAACTTTAAATATAAAATAATAGATTAAAGGTAAAAGAATGGGAAATAAAAGAAAAAAAAGAAAGGGAAAAAAGTGAAGGGGATTAAGAAGTAAAATCTTCAGTTATAAAATAAATAAGTCATGGGATGTAATGTATGGCATAGGAAATATGATCAATAATATTGTAATAATTTTGTATGATGACAGATGGTAACTAGACTTATTGTGGGAATCATTTCATAATGTATGAAAATATCATATCACTACAATGTACACTTATGGGATATTGTAAGTCAATTATAAATTAATAAAAAACTGAGTATCAAAAGCAAAAAAAGAATATACTTCACAAATATTAATCTAAATGAAAGCTTGAGTAGCTATATTAATAATATAGGCATATCATCAGGGATAATAAAGGTTATTCCAGAATGGTAAAGAGGTCAATCTATCCAGAAGATATAATAATCTTAAACATTTTTGCACCTACTAACAGAACTTCAGAATTCATAGAGCAAACACTAATAAAACTGAAAGCAGATAAAAATAATCCACAAGTTTGGTTGGAGACTTCAATTCTCTCTGTTATATATAAATACAAATATATGATATATATAGTTTTACATATATGTGATAGTTATTTTTATGTGTCAGCTTGACTGGGCTAAGGGATGCCCATATGGCTGGTAAAATATTATTTCTTATTTCTGGGTGTTTCTGTGAGCATCTGTCCTGTAAAGATTAGTATTTGAATTAGTAGACTAAGTAAACAAGTTTGTCTTCACTAATATAGGTGGGCAGCATCCAATCTGTTAAAGGCCTAAACAAAAAAGCAAAAGAAGGGTGAATTTGCGCTCTCTGCTTGAGCTGAGACATTTATTTTCCTTTGCCCTTGGCTATAAGCACTCCTGGTTCACAGGATTTCATATTCAGATCGAGACTTACACCATTGGCCCCTGATTTACCATACAAGCAAAAGTTTATTTGGGGGCTCTCTATCCTATTCATTGGTCTATAATATGTCTATATTTGTACCAGTACCACACTGTTTTGATCACTGTAGCTATATAATAAGTTTGGAAATCTGGGAGTGTGTCACCTCTAAATCTGTTCTTTTTTAAGATTATTTTGGCTATCAGGGTCCTCTGAAATACCATATGAATTTTAGGAGGGATTATCCTGTTTCTGTGAAAAAAACTCATTGGGATTTCAATGGAGATTGCACTGAACTGGCAGATTACTTTGGACAGTACTGACATCAACAATATTAAGTGACAATGAGTTTTTGGATATGACAACAGAAACACAGGCAATAAAAGCAAATATAGGTAATTTGGGCTACATGAAAATCAAATACTTGGTACACCAGAGGACAATCAGCAAAGTAAAAAGGCGATTAATCTAGGGAGTAAGAGAACATATTTGCAAATCACCTATCTGATAAGAGATTAATTTCCAGAATATAAAAGAATTACAACTCAAGGACAAAAAAGAAATCTGATTAAAAATAGGCAAAGGACTTGAATAGATATTTCTCTGAAGAAGAAATACAAAGGGCCAATAAGCACATGAAAAGATGCTCAGCATCCCTAATCATTAGGAAAACACAAATCAAAACCACAATGAGATACCACCTCATACCCATTAGGATGGCTACAACCCAAACAAAAGCAAAAAGAGAAAGTAGAAGTGTTGGTGAGGATATGGAGAAATTGGAACCCTTGTGCACTGTTTATGAGAATATAAAATGATGCAGCTACTGTGGAAAACAATATGATGGTTCCTTAAAAAATTAAAAATTGAATTATCATATGATCTAACAAGACCCACTTCTGGGTATACACTCCAAATATTTGAAAGCAAGGTCTTAAAAATATAGTTCCACACCCATGTTTATAGCAGCATTATTCACAAAAACCAAAAGTTGAAAGCAATCCAATTGTCTATCAACGGATGAAAGGATAAAAAATATGGTATATACATACATTGGAATATATTCAGCTTTTAAAAAGGAAGGAAATTCTGACACATGCTACAACATGGATGAATCTTAAGGACATTTTGTTAGGTGAAATAAGCCAGTCACAGTAAGACAAACAGATTCATTTATGTGAGGTAGTTAGAATAGTAAAATTCAAAAAATAGAAAATAGAATTGTGGTTGCCGTACTCTATTGGTTAGGGGGGAAAAGGAGCTGTTATTCAGTGGGTATAGAGTTACAGTTTTGTAAGATGAAAAGTGTTCTAGAGATTGGTTGTGCAACAACATGAACGTACTTAACCCTACTGACATATAGGCTTAAAATTAGTTAAATGGTACTTTTTATGTATATTTTACTACAATTAAAATCTTATTTAGGGAGCCTGCGTGGCTCAGTTGGTTAAGTGACTGCCTTCGGCTCAGGTCATGATCCTGGAGTCCCTGGATCGAGTCCCACATCGGGCTCCCTGCTCGGCGGGGAGTCTGCTTCTCCCTCTGACCCTCCCCCCTCTCATGTGCTCTCTCTCATTCTCTCTCTCTCTCAAATAAATAAATAAAATCTTTAAAAAAAATCTTATTTAAAAAAAGTACCAATTGTTATATCCTTTGAAATAAAGTATTTATATCTCTTTTCAATTTTAATTGTACTTTAATGTTATCACCAATAACAGACACTTCTATGCTTTAAAACAAATTTGCAGGACCAAAATGGGAACAAATATATGAGGAGATTGTTAGATACCTAAAAATAGAGACTATGGCAAACAGTTTCTGAAACGACTCCAGTCATGCCCTCCATCGTGATATTCATGCCTTCCTGTCATCCCCTCTCCTTGAATGTGGGCTGGACCCAGAGGCTCATAATAACAGCCTATGGAGAAAGTGATAGGATGGCATTTGTAAGATTAGGTGACAAAATTCTGTAACTTTCCTCCTATTTTCTCTTACAGACCCTCTCTCACAAACTCTCTCTCTGCTTCTTCTCACTTCCTCACTCTGATGAAGCAAGTTGCAATGTTTTTAATTGTTCTATGAAGAGGCCCACAGGCAAAGAATTGTGGGCCAGTAATGAGCAAAGAATTCAAGTTCTCAGCCTAAAGTCCACAAAGAAATAAATCCTGTCAGTATCTACATGAATACCCTTGGAGATGAATCCTTTTCTCAGTAAAGCCTTGATATCCTACCTTGACTGAACTCTTGAGAGCTCCCAAGACCTAAAGGACCCAGCCAAGCCAATCCAGATTCCTGACCCACCTAAATTGCAAAATTATAGTTTTTTAAGCCACTAAATTCGAGGATGTCTTGCTACATCAAAATAGGAAATTACTATATAGCAAATGCCATTGAGTGAGACAAAAAAAAAAGGGGGGGATGCCAAGGGATTATGAGACATTTCGAAGAAAGCAACAATCTCCAAGGGTAAGGAGACAGGCAGAAATAATCCCTAAAAGGTGGAACTCAGCATGTTCCTAAAGTTAGAAATTACTGATGTTCAGAAACATATTTTGGGGAGGAAAACAAAAAACCAACTATATTTATTTTAAACACATTTTTGTCATAGCTTCTAGCATCACCATGGACCAGTCTACACTATTTCTTCCTCGGAGGAAACTAGCTCTCAATTTAGCTGATGAGATTATTTTTAAATCTACATAAGATATGTGTATTTGGGGATTTGAAGCTGTGGAATGAGAAGGAATGGAAAAATCAAAGCAGCTTTCTCAATCATTAGTAGAGATATCTGTTTATAGTTTCTGAATGAACACTTGGGCTGTGAAGCAACATTTGGACTACATGAATACTATCCCTGGAATCTCACAAGAGAAAATCCAGTCCTTAACTAATTCCCAGAAATATACAGCGGTCAACCACAAAACATGATCAGCCAGTTCCATTAATCTTAAATGCCCCTAAATTCTCTGTAAATCCTTAGCTGAATTATTTATCTTCTTTGGGTTTTGCCAATGCCTGGTTTGACCTGCTAACTTTAGTGATGAGTAGGCAAAGCTTCCTTCAGTTTGAAGTGTGTGTGATTTTAGACACAAACATTTTCAAATGACAAAATAAATTATTTCATTAGATTCAGTGGCTGATCAACAGTTTATATTCTTCTACAACTGAATTGCTTAGCAATTACAAGACATGTCCATCTAAATGCGCTTTCTAATCTCTGCTTCCCCATAAATTGGGAATTAGGCAAGGTGCTTCACTAGCTCCACAGCATCACAGAAGGACTCAGAAGGTACAAGTCCAAATCTAGCTCCATTTCTCACATAAACATATACTGCAAAGGTAAATAAGTAAAACACTTTATAAATGGACAACATTGTGAGCCTGTGTTATTCAAATTGCTACATGTGACTAATAACATTAAAATTAAAATTAAATTAGGGGCATCTGGGTGGCATGGTCAGTTAAAAGTCCAACTCTTGGTGTTGGCTCAGGTTGTGATCTTAGGGTTGTGAGATCAAGCCCTGTGTCAGGCTCTGCACTCAGCACAGAGTCCGCTTGAGATCTCTCTCCTCTGCCCCCCTCCCCCTGTGCTCTCTTTCTCTCTCTCTCTCAAATAAATAAATAAATCTTTAAAAATTAAATATTTCACTCCTCAGTAACACTAAACATTTTAAGTGTTCAATAGCCATATGAGTCTAGTAGCTACTGAATTGGCTTGCACAAGTATAGACATTTCCATCATCACAGAAAGCTGTATTGTACAAAGCTTCCTTAAAAACATCACCCTTTTTCATTTTCTGACTTTAAAAATGAAGATCAAAATCCCTGCCTGCCTTACAATATAGATATGATGACCAAGTGTGATAATTTTTATAAAAGTTATTTACGTATACACAACATATTATTATCATTGTTTCCATTGCTTTGAGTTCTTTTTTATCAATAAAAATATGACACTTCTGGATGAATTGACAGGACTATTCTCAGAGGCAAAAATGCCAGTTTATACAGAAGTACTAGCAAAACATGATGTTTTATACTTATATTCATAAATTACTATTTTAAAAGTGTTTTTCCCAAGTTTTCATTTAAATTCCAGTTAGTTAACACACAGTATAATATTAGTTTCAGGAGCAATTCATTACTTCCATACAAAACTAGTGCTCATCACAATGAGTGCCCTCCTTAATCCCTATCACCTGTTTAGCCCATCCTTCCACCTACTTTCCTTCTGGTAATCATCAGTTTGTTCTCTATAGTTAAAAGTCTGTTTCTTGGTTTGTCTCTGTCTCTCTTTTTCCCCCCTTTGCTTGTTTGTTTTGTTCCTTAAATTCCACATGAGTGAAATCATATGGTATTTGTCTTTCTCTCTGACTGACTTATTTCACTTAGCATAATACTCCCTAGCTCCACCCACATCATTGCAAATGGCAAGATTTTATTCTTTTTTATGGCTGAGTAATATTCCAAAAACAAATAATCCAGTTAAAAATGGGGAGAAGACATGAATAGACATTTTTCCAGAGAAGAAATACAGATGGCTAACAGACACATCACTCATCATCAGGGAAATACAAATGAAAACCACAATGAGAGATCACCTCACGCTTTTCAGAATGGCTAAAATTAACAACACAGGAAACAACAGGTGTTGGCAAGGATGCAGAGAAAGGGGAACCCTGTTACTCAGTATGGAGGTTCCTCAAAAAGTTAAAATATCCAGCAACTGCACTACTAGGTATTGACCCAAAGATACAAAAATACTCATTCAAAGGGATACATGTACCTCAATGTTTACAGCAACATTATTGAAAATAGCCAAATTATGGAAAGAGCCCAAGCGTCCATTGACTGATGAATGGATAAAGAAGATGCAGTATATACACACAATGGAATATTACTCAGACATCAAAGTATTTTTAAAATTACTTTTTCACCATTTTAATCAATGCAATTTTTACTGCATTTTCTAAATAAACAACCTTCTAATAGGGTGAGATTTTTAAAAATGATACTGATTGGTGTGCACATAACATTTTGATTAAAGGAAGTGTAGAAGTGTGTCAAATATTGTTTTTAATGATATAATAATCACTTGAAAATACATTTCAAATTAATAAATCATTTTAATGAATTATTATGGTATACGAAATTAAAACAAAATACAACTTAATGAGTGGGAAATATACAATGTACAAAATTGAGTACCTGCAACTTTTATTCACTTGAAATTTGATGTAGGTGAGTTGAATGATCACAAAATCACATCAGTATATGACCTGTTGAAACACTTCCTCTTTCTTTTTGTTTAGAAACCTGAAAAACCTTTCTTCTGTTTTCTAGTTTCTAGCAATGGTATCTTTTAGGCAGGTATTTTAAGAATAATAAGTCTACTTGTTCTTCATATATAGCACTCAGGATAGAATTACTTTGCAGAATCCATTACTGTTTTGAAGACACTGTGCCTAATAAATCTAAGCAGGCTTTGAGCTTTCATAACTTAGGTGCTCACCACATCTCCCGGTGCTCTTGTTACTCTGCCAACATTTTGTGATGGTTAAGAAGTTAAAAAATTTTGAACAACACAAAAGTGTCAGAATAAGGTATTCTTCCAATAATATATGCATGGGTAATACTAAACAAAAACTATTAGGTTTACATCTGTAATTAAGAATGTTACCCACAATGCTTAGGTGGCTCAGTTGGTTAAGTGTCCAAATCCTGATTTTGGCTCAAGTCATGATCTCAGGGTCTTGAGATTGAGCCCCACATTGGGCTCTGCACTGGGTATGGAGCCTGCTTAAGATTCTCTCTCTCCCTCTCCTCTCCCTCTAACCCTCCCCTGTGCTCTCAAAAAAAAAAAAAAAAAAAAAAATTGTTGCTAACAAAAATTGAGATTAATTAATATTTTGAAATTGTGCTTTGGGGGCACCTGGGTGGCTCAGTCAGTTAAGCATCTGCCTTCAGCTCAGGTCATGATCCCGGGGTCCTGAGATCGAGCCCTGCGTCGGGCTCCCTGCTCAGCAGGGAGCCTTCTTCTCCCTCTCCCTCTGCCTGCCGCTCTGCCTACTTGTGCTCCCTATCTCTTGTTAAATAAATAAATAAAATCTTAAAAAAAAAAAAAAGAAATTGTGCTTTTACATTTAGTACTTCCTATAAAAGCAGTTGGTCATTTTAATATGATAGTTTTTATATTAATTATAAATTAACACACTTTATAATTTATATCAATCATTAATATACTTTATAATTTATATCAATAATTGAATGGCTACACTGATATATGCATTTTATTAGTAAAAACTCACGTCTAGAGCTTGCTGTGTGCAAGGCATTGTTTGGAGAACTTCACCTCCATTTATTCATTTAATCCTTAATAAGATATTCTGAGATCACATACTAGAATTTACATTTTACAGATGAAAAAACTGAGGCAAAGAGAAGTTATATAATACACAATGCTGCACAACTACTTGTAGAGACAATATTTGACTTGTAACTGTTTGGCTCTACTGTCTGCATTCATCCCCTGGACTCTTTCACTGCTAACGGCTGTATGGATACATGGTATCTTGTTGGCAGAGCCCTCACTTAAAGTGCCAGGAAGAGCTTGTCTCTCTGAAGGTGATATTTGGGTACATGGTAATTGTTAGAATATAAGAATTTCTGAGATTAAATTTTCCACCAGCCTGGAAGAATGGGGACTTAGGGGCATAATTAAGTTAATTTAAAACAAAATTTTTAAAAATGTCAATAGTCCCACACACTTTGTGACAGATAATAATATGCAAGAAACTTTGAGGCTTTTAGGCAAGATATACTACAGAAACAAGTAGACAAGGTGATAAGCCAATGACCCACCATTCACCAATTCAAGACAACTATTGCCCTCAAGTATGTGAAGCAGATTCCAATAGATATGCACTCTTATTTTAGAATCTCTGGGATCAGGGATGAGAAGTCGCTGGAAAAGATGGGAGGTATAAATCTTGATTCAACTATGGCCTTGGGGAAGGTCACCCTAGAGGGTCTCTGAACTGGAAAAGAAAATTAGAGTGAATATAAACAGTTTGCTTCTTTTTGGGTATAACTGATTAAAACCAAAACAAACCCAATCTCTGAGATGATTCTGAAATTTCGATGAAGCACAAGTGCAGTAAGTTAGCAAGAAAAAAAATATATACATATATGCATATACATATACACACAATAAACACACACACACACATATTGATGGCAGAGTTTTCTTCTGCATCAGAGAGCTATAAGATGATTGAATCAACACAATTTGGGGAAGAGGGACACACACACATACACACACATTTATTTATCCTTCAATCTATAATACATAGGTTGTGGCACCAAAAGTACATCACCAGAAATACAAGAATTTCAAAATGCAATGTAACCTAAAAAAACCAAAACAACAGCAACCAAAAACCCAAACTGTTAAAGATGTAATCCAGATGACTTAGAAATTAATCACTTAAAACCTTGGTAGCAAAATTAAAAGGAATAAGAAAAGACTTCTCTTTCCTAAAAAATAAAGAAGTAATCCTCTACTCTTTCCACTAATTACATTAAAAAAAAAAATACTGGAGAGAAGAAGGCAGACTGGCAGGGGACGTTGGCATCCAGGAAATAACAGTGCCGAGTCTGTGGGTTTTCTTTTATCTTTATATATTGCAGACTTGGTGTTACAAAAGCCAGTAACTTGTAAATGTCAATGGGCACAGACAATAAAAGCCCTAACAAAAGTTTGCTCCTGTTTGGTTTTAAAAGGATCATAAAAGGGACAGTCTAGCACGATTTAAAACAACAAACAAACAAAAGCTTTTAGAAAACAGCTACTTTACTCTAACCAAACAGCACAGAAAAAATTGTGGCCCCACCTCTACTCACACCAGCAAATGCCTAGGATGTAACCTAGACTTCCACTCTCCACTAGTTATAAAAATTTGCCCTTCCTCTCTCCAGGCATCCTCAAGAAAGTGACATTGTCTTTAAACCCTGCATGGCAATCCCTAATGCACCACCATGATGCCCAGGGAAGACAGGGTGACCCAGAAGTCCAAATACTTCCTTGAGATCATCCAACTTTATTAATTAATTATTTATTTACATTTCTTTTTTTGAGATTAAGAGCACAGGGAGAGTGACAGGGAGAAGCAGACTCCCCACTGAGCAGGGAGCCTGATGCGGGGCTCAATCCCAGAACCCTGAGATCATGACCTAAGCCAAAGGCAGACGCTCAACGAACTGAGCCACCAAGATGCTCCGAGATCATCCAACTTTTAGATGAATAGCCAAAATGCTTCACTGTGGGAGCAGGCAACATGGATTCCAAGCAGATGCAGCAGATCCACATGTCCATGGGAAGGGTGTGGTACTGATGGGCAAGAACACCACGATACACAAGGTCATCTGAAGGCATCTGGAGAACAACCCTGCTCTGCAGAAACTATCGCCTCACATTAGGGGGAATGTGGGCTTTATGTTCACCAAGGAGGACCTCACTGAGATCAGGGACATACTGCTGGCCAATAAGGTGTCAGATGCTACCTGTGCTGGTGGAATAGCCCCACGTAGTCTCTGTGTCAGCCCAGAGAACTGGTCTGGGGCCTGAGAAGACCTTGTTCTTCCAGGATTTAGGCATCACCACTAGAATCTCCAGGGGAACCACTGAAATCCTGAGTGATGTGCAGATGTTTAACACTGGAGACAAAGTGGGAGCCAGCGAAGCTAACCATGCTGAACATCTCCCCCTTCTCCTTTGGGATGACCATCCAGTAGGTGTTTGACAATGGTAGCATCTACAACCCTGAAGTGCTTACATCACAAAGGAAACTCTGCATTCTCGCTTCATGGAAAGTGTCCGCAGTGTTGCCAGTGTACGTCTGCAGATAGGTTACCTGACCATTGCATCAGTGACCCATTCTACCATCAAAAGATACAAGCAGGTCCTGGCTTTGTCTGTGGTGACTGACTACACCTTCCCACTTGCTGAAAAGGTCAAGACCGTCTTGGCTGATCCATCTGCATTTGTGGCTACTGCCCCTGTGGCCACCATCACCACTGCTGCACCTGCTGCTGCTGCAGCCCCAGCCAAGGCTGAAGCAAAGGAAGAGTCACAGGAGTCAGACAAGGAGAGGGGATTTGGTCTCTTTCACTAATCACCGAAAAGCAACCGATTCAGCCAACTTTATTTGTGAAACAAGGAAATAAAGGCTTACTTCTCTTAAAAAAAAAAAAAATTGCCTAACCCTCCTGTCAATTACGATGGATCAGATAAGTCTGAGTGGTGAGCCAGGACTTTTATCCTTGCAGAATGAGTGGCAACTAGGCTGTCTTTCTTTTTCTCCTTTGACATAGGTGGAGACCATGTGGGGATCCGGTACTTCTATCTCCACCTGAAGGTAACAGAGTACCCCTCCTTATTCTTTTTTTTTTTTTTTTTTTTTAATTTCATAAGAGACAGAGAGAGAGAGAAGCACAGGGAGAAGCAGGCTCCCCGCTGAGCAGGGAGCCCGATGCGGGACTCGATCCCAGGACCCCGGGATCATGACCTGAGCCGAAGGCAGACGCTTAACCATCTGAGCCACCCAGGTGCCCCAGGGTACCTCCTTATTCTTGACTGAGGTGGTGTCAGTAGATAGTCAGGACTTTATCACTACTCAGTAGTAAAGAGAAGTTACCTCCTCTACAGTCAAAGGAGGCTGAGTAGGGAATCGGGACTTTCACTGTAGCTGGCAGTACCGAGCGGTACTCTCCCTTCCCCTGCCAGACTAGTGTCAAAGAAGGCTAGCCAAACCAAGACTTAAATGAGATCCACAATTTCATACATAGTCCCCCAAATATCTAGGACTTAATTCAAAGATCTCTTGACATGCAAAGAGCCAGGAAGATCTCAACTTAAATGAGAAAAGGTAATCAACAGATACCAACACTTAAGTGATACAAATGTTAGAAATATCTGACAAGAATTTTAAATCATTTATCATAAAAATGCCTCTATGAGCAATTATGAACATATGTGATGTATTTTTTAAAACAGAAATCCTTAGCAAAGAAATAGAAAATATAAATAAGAACCCTGGAGGGAGAACAGTAGAAATTATACAGTTTGAACAGAAAGAATATAATTTGGAAAATAATGCAAAAATAGAGATTCAGGAATCTGTGGGACTATCACAAAATATCTAGCATACATGTTATCAGAGTTCCAGGAGAAGGAGAAAAGGGCAGAGTTGGGGAAAGTATTCAAAGAAATAGAAGTTGAAAACTTCCCCAAATTAGACATACATTAAACTGAGCAAATCCCAAGCAAGATAGACCCAAAGAAATTCATGCCCAGACATAATAGTAAACTTTTGAAAATTAAAGGAAAATAAAAATTTTGAAAGCAAACAGAAACAACACCTTACCTATAGGAGAAAATTTTCTAATGATAGTGAATTCCTGATAAGAATTCATGGAGGCCAAAAGGAAGTAGCATTTTTTTTTTTTTTTTGTCAGAGAGAGAGAGAGAGAACAAGCAGAGGGAGCATCAGGCAGAGAGAGAAGCAGGATCCCCGCTGAGCAAGGAGCCCAATGAGCCCAATGCAGGACTAGATCCCAAGACTCTGGGATCGTGACCTGAGCCAAAGGCAGACGCTTAACCAACCGAGCCACCCAGGCACCCCAGAAGTAGTATGTTTTAAAGTGCTGAAATAAAAGAACTTCATTCCAGAATATACACCCAAGAATAAAAGACTTCAGAAATAGAGAGGAATTCAAGACAGTCTCAGATGATGGAAAATAAAATAAAATAAACAAAACAGAAACAAAAATGAATGAGAATTGTTGCCAGAAGATTTACCCTAAAATAATGGCTTAAGAAGGTTATCTAAACAGAAAAGAAATGATAAAGGAACAAATTTTGAAACATCAAAAAGGAAGAAAAAAAACAACAGAAAGCAAAATTATGGGCAAATACAATAGACTTCCCTTCTCCTATTAAGTTTTCTAAATTATACCTGATGTTTGAAGCAAAAATTATAAAACTGTCTACTTTAGCTCTCAGTGAATTTTTGAAGCAAAAATTACAAAACTGTCTACTTTAGCTCTCAGGAAATATTTAAGATAATTATAATTGAGGTAAGGTAGAATAATGTAAGGGTAGAAAAATTTTGCATACTTTACTCCAACTAGTCATATGTTGACACCAGTAGACTGTTATAAGTTATGTAGTCACAATATAAAACCTAAAGAAAATAATTAAAAATTCTAAACAAAAAGATACACTTACAGACATCACAGATAAATTAAAATGGAGTTCAAACAATGTTCAAGTAACCTACAGGAAAAGAAGAAAAAGAAAACACAGAACTGAAAAACAAATAGAACAATCGGAAAACAAAAAGTAAAACGACAGTCATAAGCTCTTACCACATCAGTAATTGCATTATATGTAATCTAATTACAACAATTAAAAAAATTAAGATCACAAGAGTATACTTAAAATTATGATGCAACTGTATGCTATTTACAAGAACCTCACTTAAAATACAGGTTTCCCTCACTATCTATAAGTAGAGTGCTCTTATGAAACCTTACATAAGCCACAACATGGCATAAAGTGAAGAAGCAATTATCATTAATTTATATGGAAAATTTTTCTAGCATTCCCAGATCCCAAAAATAACCTCTCTTAGGCTTTTCTGATTCCTGAGGACACATCTTGCTAATGGATGCACAAAATAAATCAAGGGAAAAAACAGATGCTCATAGACATAGTTCAAAGCTAGGGAGGCTTAATGCTGAGATGCTGAGCATCGTTCCTGGGGAAGGAACTTGGTGGAGCACCTCTTACTGCTACTGGTTGGTGCTACCTCTATAACAGCTCACTGCAAAAGAAACACTGAACGCTCTTTTTGCCTTTTTTCATTAAAGTGAAAATCCTCTTGGGATTTCTTTAGGTTAATGGAAACAGGTACTAATGTAGATCTTTCATAAAAGTGAAGTGGCATAACACAAACTTTCAAAAGGTGGGGAATACCTGCATGACATATGGAGGTTGAAAGTCTAAGTATTTATAAAGAATATGCAAATAACCAAAGGAAAACAGGAGTGGCTGTATTAATATATCAGACAAAGTAGACTTCCCAGCAAGGAATATTACCAGGAACAGAGTGGGTCATTACATAGTGAGAAGGGCCAATCCACCAATAAGACAACAATACTAAATGTGTATACACCAACAGAAAGCTGCAAAATATGTGAAATGAAACTGGTAGACTGAAAGAACAGGCAAATCCACAATTATATTTAACCTTCCCACACCCATCGCTCAAGCAGTGATAGACAACTAGATATAAAATTAGCAAAAATATAAAAGAAGTCAACATTGTTATTAACCAAGAGGATTTAATACACATTTATAGGATATACCACCTAATAACCATAGATTACACATTATGCCCACAGAACATTTACCAAAATAGACCATATCTTAACCGTAAAACAAACTCAAAATATTAAAAAGAATTTAAATCATATATAGTGTATTCTCTGACCACAATAGCATCAGAGTAGAAAATCAATGTTAGAGCAATAACAGGGCAACCTCCAAATGCTTTTAAACACTCTATTTCTAAGTGATCCAGAAATCAAAGAGGAAATATTAAAGGAAGTAGAAAAAGAATAAATTTAACAGAATGAAATTAACATATCAATATAAGTGGGATGCAGCTAAAGTAGTGATAAAGGGAAATGCATATCACTAGATGCCTGTTAGCAAAAAAGAAAAATCTCAAATCAATAATCTAAGCTTTCACATCAAGAAACTAGACAAAGAAGAACACAAATAAACCCAAAGCATGCAGAAGAAGGAAAGAATAACTAAAGAAACAAAACTAGCAGAAATTAATGAAGTGAGGAAACAGAAATAATGAAGAAAAACCATATAAAAAATGTCTGGTTTTTGGAAAAGATCAGTAAAACTGACAAATCTCTGGTGTAACAGATTAGAAAAAAAGAGAGAAGACATCAATGTCATGAATGAAATAGGAGATATCTCTATAGCCTCTACTGGTATCAAAGGGATAATAAGGGAACAATACAAATAACTCTACACAAATTAATTTGACAACATAGATGAAATGGACCAATTCTTGAAAGCACAAATTAGCACTACTCAGCCAACATGAAATAGATAATGTAAACAGCTCCGTAACTCTTAAGAAATTAAATTGTTTATTTAATGAAATTCTGAAAAAGAAATCTCCAGGCTCAAATAGTTTCATTAGAAAAGTATACTAAACATTTTTAAAAGAGCTAAAAAAAAAAAAATCAAGAACTAATTTTAAGCAAGCTCATATAAAAAAATAGAAGAGGAAAGACTTTCCAACTCATTTGATACAGCTAATAATTACCCTAATACAAATCCAGATGAAAAAAATGGTAGAGAGAAAGAGAGAGAGAGAGAAAAGGAAGGAAGAAGGAAGGGAAGAAGGAAGGAAGGAAGGAAGGAAAGAAGGAAGGAAGAAGTAAAGGAGTGAGGGAGGGAAGAAACAACAGATCAATATTCCTCATATATATAGATAAAAAAATTCTGAACAAAACATTAGCAAATGGAATTCAGAAAAACATAAGAAACTAGTACATCATAACTAAATGAGTTTATTCTAGGGATGCAAGACTAGAACAATATTCCAAATCCAAGAAATATAACCTTCTATATTAAGAGAGTAAGAAAGAAAAATTACATGAAAAATTACATGATCCTACCAATTGATGCAGAAAAAGCATTTGGCAAATTTCAACACCCATTCATGGTACTAATTCTTAGAAAACTAGGAATAGAGTGACTTCTCTAACTTGCTTTAAAAAAAAAAAAGAAAACTACAAATAATCTACAGCTAGTGGTAAAAGACTGAATGCTTTTTCTCTAAGTTTAGGAATAAGACAAGTTTATCCAGTCTCACCACTACTATTGAACATGGAATTGGAAGTTGTAGCCAAAAGGATACAGTTAAGTAAAGGAAATAAAGGCACTCATATTGGAAAATAAAAAATAATTTCTATTTGCAGATGACCTGATTGTTTATGTAGAAAATTCCAAAAATTTACAAAACAGTTCTATAATTTATATGTGAGTTCAGAAATGTCACATAGTACAACATAAACATTAAAAAAAGTCAATTGCATTTTTATATACTAGCAATGAACACATCAAAATCAAAATTAAAAATACCAGTTTGAAACCTTCAAAAAAAGGGTAATACCTACATATACATCTAATAAAATATGTACAACACTGATACACTGTAAATTATAAAATGCTGATGAAATCAAAGAAGATATAAATACATGGAAACATGGTCATGAATTAGAAGACTCAACATAGGAAAGACATCAATTTTCTGTAAATTGTCATACATATACAACACAATTCCTATCAAATCTTAGCAAGATATTTTGTAGGTATATAGAAGATTATTCTAAAGCTTATATGGAAAGGCAAAAGAAGTAAAATATCTGTAACATTTCTGAAAAATATAATAAAGTGGTAGGAATTACCAGTCCATGTGATTTGAAGACTTACTATAAGCTACAGTATCTGGACTATGGTATTGGCAAAGGCATAGACACACAGATCAAAAGAATAGGATAGAGAATACAGAAACACACAAAAGTACAGCCAACTGATTTTTTGACAAAGGTAAAAAGCAATTCAGTGGAGGAAGAATAACCTTTTCAACAAATTGTGCTGACACAATATGATACCCAGAGGCAGAAAAATGAATCTCGACCTAAACCTCACAAATTACACAAAACTTAATTCAAAACAGACGATAGATTTAAATAAAAATGTAAAACTATAATACCTCTTGAAAACATAGGAGAAAATCTTTTGGACTTCAGACTTGGTGAAGAGTTTTTAAACATGACACCAAAAAAAGTCCATAAAAGAAAGAAAGAAAAAAAAAAGATGAACTTCTTTCCCTGAAGAAGATACATGGGTGGCATATAAGCATGTAAGAAGATGTTTCATATCAGTAGCCATTAGGGAAATGCTAATTAAGACCACAATGAGACATCACTACGCACCTATTGGAAGAACTAAAATTAAAAACAGTGACACCACCAAATGCTGGTGAAACTATAAAGAAATTCAATCCCAGGTGCCTGGGTGGCTCAGTCAGTTAAGAGCCCAACTCTTGATTTCTGCTTAGGTTGTGATCTCAGGGTCTTGAGACTGAGCCTCCTTGACTTGTGGGCGGGGGGTGGGCAGTCCGTACTCAGCAGGGAATCTGTTTGGGATTCTCTCTTTCCCTCTCCCTCTGCCCCTCCCCTGCTCCTGCTCTCTCTCTCTAATATAAATAAAAACTTTTTTTTTAACCTAATGATTTTCTTTTTCTTTATTATTATTATGTTATGTTAATCACCATACATTACATCATTAGTTTTTGATGTAGTGTCCCATGATTCATTGTTTGCATATAACACCCAGTGCTCCATGCAGTACGTGCCCTCTTTAATACCCGTCATCAGGTTAACCCATCCCCCCACCCTCTCCCCTCTAGAACCCTCAGTTTGTTCCTCAGCATCCATAGTCTCTCATGGTTCGTCTCCCCCTCCAATTTCCTCCCCTTCTTTCTTCCCTTCCTGCTATCTTCTTCTTCTTCTTCTTCTTCTTTTTTTTTTTTTTTTTTAACATATAATGTATTATTTGTTTCAGAGGTACAGGTCTGTGATTCAACAGTCTTACACAATTCACAGCACTCACCATAGCACATACCCTCCCCAACGTCTATCACTCAGCCACCCCATCCCTCCCACCCCCGACCACTCCAGCAGCCCTCAGTTTGTTTCCTGAGATTAAAAATTCCTCATATCAGTGAGATATGATGCATGTCTTTCTCTGATTGACTCATTTCGCTCAGCATAATACCCTCCAGTTCCATCCATGTCGTGGCAAATAGCAAGATTTCATTCTTTTTGATGGCTGCATAATATTCCATTTTATATATATATATCACATCTTCTTTATCCATTCATCTGTCAATGGACATCTTGGCTCTTTCCACAGTTTGGCTATTGTGGACATTGCTGCTATAAACATCGGGGTGCACGTACCCCTTCGGATCCCTACATTTGTATCTTTGGGGTAAATACCCAGTAGTGCAATTGCTGGATCGTATGGTAGCTCTATTTTCAACTTTTTGAGGAACCTCCATACTGCTTTCCAGAGTGGCTTTTTAAACAACAACAACAACAACAACAACAACAACTCGATTCCTCATACACTGCTGGTAGAAATGTAAAATGGCTGAGTTGCTATGAAAAATAGGTAGGCAGTTTCTTAAAAACATAAACTATACATTATCATACAACAGATCAATTGCACTTCTGGGCATTTATCCCAGAAAAATAAAACTTATAACCACACAAAAACCTGTACACAATTTTTTATAGCAACTTTCTTTGTAACAGCCCCAAATTGAAAGCAACAAAAATGTTACTTAACATGTCTATGGAAAAACAAAATGTAGTATCTACATATCATGGAATACTATTAATCAATAAAAAGGAACAAACTATCAATATATGCAGCAACTTGGATCATTCTCAAGAGCACTTTCCTGAGTGGGGAAAAAAAAAAAGCCAGTCTCTAAGGGTCCCATACTATATAAACCCATTTATATAACATTCTCAGAACAAAGTTATAGAGAGGGAGAACTGACTAATGGTTGCCAGAGTTTAATGAACAGAGTAATAAGGGGTCAGGGATGTTGGTATGGCCATAAAGGGGTAGCAAAATGGAAATCTTGACAGTAATAAAGTAGTTCTGTATGTTGTGTATTGAGGTAGTAGTTTTATGAACACACACTTGTGATAAAATGTCATACAACTATACTCACATTTTATTGTGTTAACAGTTTCTTGGTTTGCTATTGTAATATAGCCATGTAAGATGTAATCTGTGGGAGAAACTGGGTGAATGGTGAGTGAAAACTCTCTGTGTGCTCTTTGCAACTTCCTGGGAATCCATAATTACTTCAAAATAAGAAGCTAGCAACAAAAAAAGAGACAAAAAATAACTAAATAAAAAAAGCACAGGGCACTGAGACAGTAAACCATAAACTTTTGGTATTACTATTAAATCACTGTTTATATTATATTAAGGAATATTATCAAAAACTTAATATAAGGCAAGTGGATGGTTGCATGTACCACTATCCTCACTTGTTCATATATAAATTCCACAATTCAAATAAAAATCTCAGTGGGACTTTCACTGAAATATCAATCTCTGATAAGGTCTACCCAGAAAAATAATATGGGCAGTATTTGCAAGAAGATATGGGGCAGAAATTTAAAAAACAAAAAACAATAAAGATGTGGAACGTTAGGAAGTTGAAGAAGGAGCCCTGGAAGAGCAGGGAAGATGGATTTTACTAGACGACATCAAAATATATAAAACGATGACTGTAACTAAATTTGTACATGATTGGACAGAAATTAGCAAAGAGATATTTGGCACTAATTAGAAAGTCTAAGAACAAACAAAAACTTAAAAATAATTTAGTATCTTCTAAAGTACTAATAGCAGTGACAGAATATGCCAAGAGTCAAGAATATGGTTTAGGAGTCAAGTAAGCTTAGATGTGAATCCTGGCTCTTACATTAACTGACTAGGTGACATTCATTCAATAGCAATTTCTTGAGGGCTACCTATGTTTCAATGATTATGTACCACATTGATGAAGCAATAATAATCAAAATAGAATTATTCCATCTTGTAAGGGAAACCTAAGAAGGATATGGACAAATTATGCAGTGATACACTCTTCAACAGTAAGTTATGGGGAATATGGAGGTCAATAGATAAGAGACCAGGTCAGAATTAAAAAGTGAGAGCACCAGCGCAGAGTCTGTTTCAGATTCTCTCTGCCTCTCTCCCTCTGCCCCTCCTGCTCATGCTCTCTCTCCCCCTCAAATAAATAAGTAAATCTAAAAAAAAAAAAAATTTAAAAAGAAGTGAGAGCACCCTTTCTGAAGAAAGTGATTCCTGAAGTTATATATGAAGGATGAGCAAGAGCGGTCTAGGTGAAGACCCAGGAATGGAGAAAAGTGGATTGAGATTATAAACGTGATTCAATACAGATGGCACAACATTTGCAAGACCAAGAGGAAATAATTTATTCAAAGTTGCTATAATCAGCTTACTTTTCATCCTTTCCATGTATTACACCTATATGTTTGATGAACAAAGAGGTTCAATAGAACAGCCCACATTAAGAGCCTTGTAGGTCAAATAGACTCATAACTCTACAGTTAATTATTGTGAATGTAAAGTGAAACACAGAAATTGCAGAAGTAAAGAATATGCTCATCTGAAATTTCCTAAATAAGAGGCTGAAGAGATTGAAAACATGAACAAAGCACAATGTATATGAAAGTCCTCTCCAGGTTTCTTACATTACATTTTCCTTACCGTTTGACCTATAATTGAAAAGATTAAAACTGGGGCATCTGGTTGGCTCAGTAGGTAGAGCATGTGATTCTTGATCTTGGGGTCTTGAGTTCAAGCCCCACATTAGGTGTAGAGATAATTCAAGTACATAAATAAATAAATAAAAATAAAGATAAAGAGATTGGAACTTCCAAGAAATCATAAACGTATGTTTGTGTGTGTGTTTGGTTAGCTGAATGGTTGCTTTCAGTATAGAATGATGTGTAATCTGTATATCAGGGATCAGAATATATCCTATGAAAGTGAGTTTTAATGATTAGTTGTGATTCATAACATAACATTACACAAATGAGTAGCTGTATTTAGATATTAAATCACTTCTTGTCAAAATTTGCCAGTATGTTTTTCTAATAGTCATGAACTACCACATCATGAAAGAGATTCTAATTTATCATCATTTCATTTTTGATGTTATTAAGAAAGGTAAATATAAACAGACTTGTACCAAGAAGCAAAAGCTAATTCAACTATACTCATAGGCACAGATGTAATAAGTGCATGTCAAAACATAGCATTTTCATAGGCAACTGGGCATTTACATTTCTGAGTGGGTTTTTAGAATTGTAATTATCCAATTTACAAGGCAAGAGGGCAATTTCCTTATGAAAATAAAGCCTCACCAAGCCTGATCAAAATGCAGTTGGGAACCTTATACTTATTGATGACACTGGAATTGGAGACAATCTTAAAGTAATGATTCCAGGAAATGAACCATAGAGTAACTTGTACTTTTCCCCATCACTAGGCAATAAATTAATAATTTCCTATATTCACATATAATCATTTCATATTTCTTATTATTTCCAATGATAAGTCTTAGGCAGGCATAAATTGGAAGAAGCATAAATATTGTGTTTAGTCCATAGGAGATGGTGGAAAACTGAAATTTGTATTGGGTTTCACAGTTCCTCTAGAGAAGGGATTGAGAGTATCGTGAATATCAAAGATCAAGTAGTGTTTATAAAAACAGTGTTCTCAAATCTTTGGGGAGTAGTAATAAAAAATAGATAAAAGTAAGCCAAGGAATAGTTAAAAAATCAGGAAATACGAATCAATGGTAAATTTACTGCTCACCAAATATTCTATTTTTTTCCCTACATTTTCTAGTCTTATAGCTGGCAACTGTTATATGACAAATTCTAGTCAATAGGTGATGAGGAAAAGTAACATGTGTCATTTCTAGATGAAAGCAGTGGAATTCTGTGTGAAATTATCCAGGATATCTTTTCTTGTTCTGGTGAACCTGGAAATTTGTTTAAATTCATATTGTTATATGAAGCTCCCATTAGCCTTGGACCCTGAGTGAGCAGATCCCCTTGGAATCCCAAACTGGAAATGAAATATAAGAATGAAATAAAACTGGATTACTATAAGCCACTTTAAAAAAAAGCCTAATCCACATGGTACCTGGGAACAGGAACCTAAGATGCAACATGGATAAGAGTCTATGCAGGATTCCCAAGAGCATTAGGACTCCTACTGATCTTTGGAGAAAGGGGGCTCTCTGGTCTATGGGTCTTGTTGACTAAAAACAAATAAAAATATAGCGTCCCTTGCACATACAATTTAAAAATAAACTTGATTTCCAAGTACTTTCAGATTTATTGAGAAGTTATAGTACTGTGCAGAGTTCTCATATACCCCTTGCCCAGTTTCCCCTATTGTTAACACCTTACATTAGTATGGTACATTTGTCTTAACTAATGAATCATCACTGATACGTTATTATTCACTGAAGTTCACACTTTATTTGCATTTCTTTAGTTTTTACCTAATATCCTTTCACCTATTGCAGGATCCCATTTAGAATCCCATATCATTTATTTTTCTTGTCTCCTTAGACTCTAGAAACTGTGACAGTTCCTCGGACTTTCCTTGCTTTTGATGACCTTTGCGGTTTCAAGGAATACTGGTCAGGCATTCTGTAGGCTAGATTTAAATTTGGGTTTGTCTGATAGTTTCCTCATAGTTAAACTATGATTATGGGTTTGGGGCAGGAAAATCACATCATACTGAGAGTACATACTATTGAGATGACTCATCACTGAGGATGTTATCCTTAATGACCTAGCTGAGGTAGTGTTCTTAAGTTCCCTCCCACCCCAGAAAGTTACTCTTCACCCTAACTTTTCACACTGTACTCTACAGAAGAAAGTCACTTGCATACACATTTTTATATCTAGATAATTCAACCTGAATCCCATTCTCCACTTGTAAAATGTTCTAATATTTCTTGGTACCTTGTCCTAATGGTATCTATACAATGAAGACACTTCAGGTAATAAAGGTTCAAACTTGTGGAAAGATATGTTAAGCTCATGGTTCTTTAATATTTGTCTTTGGAGCTGCATCCAACATTTACACATCTACTCTCACAGTAACTCAGAATATTAGCATTTCAGAACTGTACATAAGAAAATGCAATAGTCAGCTCAAGCTGCCATAAAAATACCACAGACTGAGTGGCGTATACAATAGAAAATCATTTTCTCACAGTTCTGGAGGCTGGAAGTTTGAGATCAGGGTACAGTATGGTTGGTTTTTGGTGAAGACTCTTCCTGGCTTGCAGTTTACAGCATTCTCTATTGTATGTGGCCTCCATGGCCTTACTTGGGTTCATGAATGTGGAGGAGAGCAAGTGAGGTCTCTGGTGTCTCTTCTTTTAAGGACACTATCCTATCAGATCAGGGCCCCACCCTTACGACTTCATTTAACCTTCATTACTTCCTTAAAGGCCCATCTCCAAATACAACAACACTGGGGATTAGGGTTTCAATATAATGAACTTTTAGGAGACACAAACATTCAGTCCATTACTGAAGGTGAAGAAATAAGAGAAAAGCCATGTAATGAATAGAAGATGATATGTGAAATTGAATTTCTCTTCCACCCAATTCAAATAAAAGAAAAGCAAATTACTGGAAAAAATATTTTTATTTATTTTATTCTATTGTTTTATTACTATTTGTTTTTGGAAGAGCAGTAATATTTACCTTTCAAATGTGCACTAGGTGTCAAGACATGATTAGATATAAATCTATTCAAACCAACCCTAAAATGAGGCCCCTTATATAAACACACAGCACAATTAGAATGAAACGGTCATCTCAATACTACTCTACTAATGAGAATTGCCTCTATGAAATGACTATATTCATTTAATTAAAAAGCCCATTATGGATCTCATTCAAAATGCTGTTCACTGAGCTCTTCAGAATAAATCTAATTTGTTTTAGTGGAGTGTTTAGAAGTGTCATTTTTATTTGTTTTCCAAGATGGTAAAACAACAGGGTCTTGGAAAATATAATGAGCCATTCACCAAAAGAAGTCACAGTGAATGGCTTTTATAAGTTGAGAAAGCCTTAAAATTAAAAGGGAGTCATGTCATCATAATACGCTAAGAAAAGGACAAAAGAGAGTTTCTGCTCAATACACGAGAGAAAAAAATGGAACAATGATATAAAATGCAAAGCTTTCTTCTACTTTCTACTTGTTCAGCATATTTATAAAGTTTTATTTTTGACTACTCTAATTATTGTACTTGAGAAGGAAAGAGTACAGTAGTATCTATTGTGTTAGTAGCATGTTCAAAGTAATGTGTTACATAGTTTTACATATAATTTCATTTGTTTAATACATTCGAAAGCTTGAGAAAAAGATTTTCAAACCCAAGGAAGTGTATAAAGTCCTTAGTCTATAAAAAAAAGTAGGATCATTAATTGCTGAGAAAATATTAGATAATTAAATATATTGCACTAGAACAACTGCTTATTTTAGCAGAAAAAAAAATGAAGGTTTTTACCTAGTTATATTGCAAGGTAAATTTCAAGTGGAACAAATTTTAAATGTAAAAATGTTAAGTAGACATATGGAACAAAATAATATTTCCACTGATTTCTGGAAAACAAAGAAGACAAAAGAGTTGTAAATGATTTAGCAGAGTGGAGGAATTTACATTCCAAGGGTCTACAGAGAAGATTCTGATAGGAAAAGGGCCTATTTGTCTCATCAATCTCCTGAGACAGTCCAGCAGGAATGATAGTGGACGGTCAGAGACTGGTGCTAAAATCGCTTAAAAGGCCTAGTCCTTCTGACTGTAGGAAGCAGAGGGACAATTCTGCAGGTAGACAGAGCTGCGGAGGCTCTGGATGCAGAAGAGATGAGACCCACTGGCGTGCAGGGAGGCAAGGCATCAGATTGAATCCGGGGCAAGCGCAAGCTGACATGGGCCAAACTCAGAGAACTCCCTCTTCTCCCCCAATCTACTCCCTGAAAATAGACCAAATACTGGAAGATGGCTGAATAAATTGTATTATCTACAGGAAACAAACAAAAATACTGAAATGCTGATATTTGGTAGGGGAAAAGGTTCCCCCCCCCCAAAAAAAAGTCATGCCTTGCTATCTTCCTGATCTCTGTCCAGTAAAGCCATAGGAATCAAATGTCCCCAGATAAATCTTCTAATAAGCTTTTTAGTGTTTCAACAATTATTGAAGAAATCTCCCAGAAAGTAGAAAATGAAGCAACTGAAATAAGTGAAAATATAGTAGAAAATTTAAAACACTGGTCTAGAAGATCCACTCCATAATGTAGAGAGACCATATATTCCAGTTTGCACTGGTAGTTCTTGTTTAGAACTGTTTTTCCAGATTTATTGATAATGCCACTTTCAAGTTAAAAAATAGCCCGCTGTGGACTATGAATTATAAGATCATATTATTAGACAATAAGAATTTCCATAAAGAGAATTTACATTTGAAAATGATTAGACATCTCACAGCGCTGTATTATTTTTTCCACCTACATTTCTATTATTCTCACTTTCCTTTATCAGTTCATATTCTTTGCTGTCTAGTTTTGTTTCCTTAAACTAGTTCTAAGCCTTTTTGTAATCTCATTCTATACTTAAATCTTTGATGACTTGATCCATATACAAAACTCCAAATTCCATCAATAGGTCAACAACTTTAAAATTTTTATTCTTGGCACCTACTTCTCATCTCAGCTCCAAGGCTGAATCCAAGTATATCCAAATGAGCATTTGGCATTTCCACCAAAACAAAACAAAATAAACCCCCCCAAAACAAAAGAAAAACTCCCAAACAAAACAAAACAAAACCCTCAATTTCCTAAATCTGCATTATAATTCCCTTTTCATTACCTCCACTTTCAATCTGTCCTTCTTTTACGAATCTTCTTTCCTGGATAGTACCACAAACTACAATCTAGGAAGCAGGAAATAGAATTCTTGGAGTCATTCTTAACTCTTCCCTCTCCAATACTCTCTCTTTTTTTTTTTTTTTAAGGTTTTATTTACTTATTTGACGGAGAGAGACACAGCGAGAGGGAACACAAGCAGGGGGAGTGGGAGAGGGAGATGCAGGCTCCCTGTTGAGCAGGGAGCCCTATGCGGGGCTCCTCGACCCGGATCATGAACTGAGCCGAAGGCAGACGCTTAACCACTGAGCCACCCAGGCTCCCCCTCTCCAATATTCTTACACTGAAATTATTACCAAGTCTTACTGACTTTTTTCCCTACTGATTATCCCTTGTATCTCTCTAAATCTTTGCCCTGCCATTCCTATCACCCTGCCACTGCTCTCCTCTGAACTCCTGGAATAATCTCCTAACAGGCTCTTCTTCCAACACACATTCTTCTTACTTCCCTCAACTTATTCTGCACACCATATACCCAGGATTTTTTTTTTTTTTAAAGACAGATGTTATCACATCAGTTCCTGGCGTAAAATCCACTAAAGTCATTCCAATTGCTCTTAACACTATGAAAAAATCTTTTAAGGACTTAATTAATCTGTCTTCTCTACATTTCTGTCTCCTCTATCTCTTGTTCCATGGTTAACTATGGACTCACCATAATGACCTTTTTTCAATTCTCTAAGCCAGTGGTTAGAACCAGTGGTTCTCAAAGTATGTTCTCCAGCCGCAAGAGCTGTGTCACCTGAAAACGTTGCAAATGCAATATGTGCAAATTTGTGGACCCTGACTCAGGCCTGCTGAAACATAAGCTTTAGGATGGGGCTCAGAAATGTATGTTTTAACAAGCCCTCCAGATGAGAACCACTGAACTTTTGTATACACTGATTCCTTCACTTGCAACTGTTTCTTTCTCTCCTCCCTTTTCTTACTTTCTACTTGTTTTCCATATTCGAGCTCAAATTTTATTTCTTCTGGGGCATTTTTCCTGATGCTTCATTTTTTCTATTGTCTACTTTAGATTATCTTGTTATAAATTCTTCACGGCTTCCAGCATTTTTCACTCAAACCAACTATTACAAGGTGTGATTATATATATTTGTATGATTAGTTGATTAAATGTCCATCTCCCTAACTAGACTTTGCAAAACAGGACACCTCTGACCTGGTTAGATAGACCCATAATTTATTAAGAATGGTAGCACATAGGGGTGCCTGGGTGGCTCAGTCAGTTAAGTGTCCAACTCTTGATTTTGGCTCAGGTCATGATCTCAGGGTTGTGAAATCGAGCCCCATGTCAGGCTCCATGCTGGGTGTGGAGCCTGCTCGAGATTCTCTCTCTCCCTCTCCCTCTGCTCCTCCCCAACCTCTCTCAAAAAAAATAAAAATAAAAAAAAGTTAAAAAAAAAAAAGAATGGCAGCACGTAAAAAGAGGCTCAGTAAATATGACTAGGTTACTGGCAATATGTTGAACAGAGAGATAAAATGATAATGAAAAGACAAAGTAAAGGAAGGCAATTAGCACACTATATTGTTAATGACAAGCATTCACTGATTTAAGGAAGACAATAGATTATATGTCATTACGTGAAACTTACTGAATCAGAGTGTCTGCTAGACATTCTAAGCTGGTGCCATTAATAAATATAAATGAAACTCGAATATACCAATTGCTGATAATCACTAATGACTTTAATGAAAGGAAAAAAAAGTGCTTAGTTATACAGAGCATGATTATACAGAGCTCACTTGTAAACAAGGACTTTTGTCAAGTTCTTTTCTTTCCTAATTTCTTTTTCTTTCAGAGCACATAGAGCTTTGTTCAATCTGTGCTTGCCTTGCATATGTTTTATATGAAAAAATATTTACAGCATTCAACAAAAATCAAATAATAAAAGAGACTGACTAGTTAAATGTTTTATCTTTGGGAGCAGCACTTTATTAGAAAGAGCTTAGACTAAACTCCTGGAGCCTTGGTTCCTCAAATTCTGAATTATGCTTCCTGGTTACTAAGCAACCTGGGTGCTTCATGGAGGACCATGCTTTCCACAGTGATTCAGCTGTGTCTTTCCTACTTGTGAGTGCTGAGAGACACAGAAGTTAAGGTCATCTGGCCACAGTCACGCACTAAAGCAGAAAGATGATGACTTAAGATCTGAACTGTAGGAAATGTCTGGATTGACAGATAAGGCAGCACCATCTGCATCTCTCTGCAGAGGCTTGGGCAAAAGGAAACACCACTACCTTAATAAGTTATGTATTTGGGTCACGGGTTTTAAGAAAGAAAGGGACAGCTTAGAAAAGTGACCTCGAAAATTGAAAAGTTAGGGCTTAATTGGAAGAAAAATGGTAATAGGTCTTGTTCTCAGATTGCCAAGGAAGGTTGTAAAACTGCACCCGGTTGCCCTTCCTTTATGTCCACTAAAAGGAGATTATTTAGACGCAGGTCTCTCCATGATGACTGGTGTGAAAATAAGGTCACCCTTGCTTGGTTCTCCTCCAAATGCCCTTTTCTGTGAAGAAGGTAATTCTAATTTTGTGTAGTAATAAACGTATAATAGAAGACCCTGTGGAATTAAAATTTATTAGGATATTTTCTGAAAGAAATGTCTGCTCCTTTTCAGGAAGCAGACTCTCAAGGATCCTCATTTTACAGCCCATGTTGTTCTTTTTCCACGTTGTTATTTGATCACTTACATTTCTGATACTATCCCCTTTTCTTAGTTCATGCCTCATTAGCTATCTAGAGTCTAGACCATGAAATAGTCTCCTAAAAGATCTTCCTGACTTCTGCTGACCCTCCTCTAATTCATTTGCCAGGCTACCACTCAGGCCGAAGTTTCTTTAGTATCAATCTGCTTATGTTGTTTGTCCATCCTTCCATGCTTTGCTACCATTTATTATTTATTGCTTGATGGTCAAATGTTTTTGTACGGGATTAAAGGTGCTCTATGACCCAGTAACAGATTACTTTTTCATTCTTATCTCCCACCAAAACATGTCTCCACCATTGAGCTCTGTGTGTATTTACTCTACAAGCTCAGGTAATTAAAACATAAGATATTATTTAAATTTCTTTGACTACATCATGTCATTTAACATTTCCAAGCCATTGTACTTGGTGTGCTCATTGCCCAGAATATTCAATTCCTTCTCCAGAGTTTTCTACCTGGTTAATTCTTAGGCCTCCTTCAAGAAGACTCATGTTCCAACTCTTCTTTGCAACCTATCCCAACCATCCCTCCCCTCTTCTCACTAACCATAGTTACCATTACCTCTGTAACACTTATTTTCTCTGTGCATTTATCAAAACATGACATATTATACATATTCTGTGGGGTTTTACAATTATTTTTCTTTTCCCACTAGATAGCTCCTAGTTAAGACAGTAATGTTATTTGACATCTTTAGCCAGTGCCCTGTATAGGGAAGGCCCTCAGTAAGCATATTATGAATAATTGAAAATGCATTACCATGTGATAATTTACACTTATAGCTCATTAATTACACTAGACTGAATTGGGACTCTCTCATATTTATCTTTGTATGTCCAGTGCCTACACAAAGCCAATCAGATTATAAGTGTTCAATAAAAGTTTTAATAGATGAATCGGTGGATTAAAAAAAAAGCACAAAAGTTATAAAGTTAAATTGCCGAACTAGACATACACAATATCATAAAGGAGGGTGATTTGTCGGGGCGCCTGGGTGGCTCAGTCAGTTGAGCATGTGACTCTTGATTTAGGCTAAGGTCATGATATCAGGGTCATGGGATCGAGCCCCGTGTCGGGCTCTACACTCAGCACAGAGTCTGCTTGAGATTCTTCCTCTCCCTCTCCCTCTGCCCGTCTCCACACATGCTTTCTCTCTCTCTGTCTCTCAAATAAATAAATAAATAAATAAATAAAATCTTAAAAAAAAAAAAAAGTTTGTCTTGAGTTCCCACTCACCTTCCCTTTCACCCTGTTAAGTCACCTTTTCCCTGCCCTGTATTGTGCCCATTTGCACGGGTCTTTGCTTCTCCTTCTCCACCCTAGCTGGATAATCCTTGCCACCTGTGACTTTTATTGAGCTGTTTGTTAGTCGATGACTCAGGCATATTAGCACTTTCATAGGAGTGGCTTGAGAAATAAAAGGATTTTGATGTCCAAAAGAATGAATCATTAAAGAAGAATTTCAGGGCGCCTGGGTGGCTCAGTCGGTTGAGCGACTGCCTTCGGCTCAGGTCATGATCCTGGAGTCCCTGGATCGAGTCCCGCATCGGGCTCCCTGCTCGGCGGGGAGTCTGCTTCTCCCTCTGCCCCTCCCCCCTCTCATGTGCTTTCTCTCTCTCTCATTCTCTGTCAAATAATAAATAAAATCTTTTTTTTTAAAAAAAAGAAGAATTTCAATCGATCTGATGGACATGGTAATAGATATTTGTGAAGGTGTAGGATACAGAGAGAGGAGAAAGTGGGAACAGAAAGGAACAGCAATTTACCCATGTCTCAGCTGGTACAGTACTTCCATGAAATGAGGCCATTAAACAAGTGAATTGATCACCATTTCCAATTCCTTGATCATCAAAACTAAGTGAATCTTGTAAATATCAAGGTTTTCTTTGCAAGACACAGGTTTAGTCAGAGTTGTAGAAAGACATATTTTTATATAAGATTCTATGATTTGACAGCTTTAAAGTCATGCATTTTAAAATACAAAGAGCTTTCATTGGCACTATTTTTTAGTGAATTCCGTCTTAATATTTTCATTCTATGTGGCATAACAAATTATAATGGGACCACTTTTAATCAACTTGTTTTTTCATCCTGTTAATTTTCATGTCTATTTGGGACATCCATTAAAGTCAATATCCTTAATTTAATGGAAGATTTCCTTTTGAAGTTGCTACTTTTTTTCTGCCTAAATTAACACTGAGGATATGTAATGGATGTGTTAAATAGATAATGCTATTAATGGGAAAACTGCATAAATTAAATACAAGCCTGATAATTTTCAGAGCATCTGTTTTATTTTCAACAGTTCAGATTCTCTTATGCAGTGAACAAGCACCCTGAAGAAAACAGACCTCTGCCCTGTATTGTCTATTACCCTATATTTATAATCACTATGGTAAAATTTTAGTCACTAAACCCTATTTTCATTTTGATATGAATTTAGCATAAGGAAGACAATAAGCTAATATTTAATCTCATCTGGACAACACCTTTACATACACACAAAAATAACCCAAAGGTTTGGGTAAACTTTAGGTGGGAGTCATTCTTTAAAAAATCCTGTAAGTTGAATAGTGAATTAAGAAATTTCAGGGAATTAGATTTAAGGTTTTTAAAATGTTTGAGGATAAAAAGCACAATGCTCTGTTCTAATCTTATACTTCCTCTTTAGAAACAAAATAACAAGACCAATACATAAAAGATGCAATAGAAATATTTGAAGTTTTCTTTTGCAGTTTTCTGTTTTGCTTTTCACATCCAAAGGCATTTAGAAATAGATCAACTTATGAGATTCTTAAACTGCTAATTACATATTTATTATGTATTGCTTTTACAAAACACATGGCCGGTTAAGTATCCTAATGTTCTGTAACCAGCATTTTTTTTTCCTTACTGGTAAATGCAAGATGTTTACTTCTTTCTTATTTCAGTAATAAGAAAATTCTTAGGAAATGATCCCACAAAATATTTTTTTCAGTCTCTCTTAAAAAATAGAGGCAAACAATGCTTGGGATTCATTAATTTGATTACTCTGGCAGCATTTATGTTCACTCTGGGGAAATAATATTAAATTTTATATTTCCATAGTCCTCGTACTCTTGTTCGCTTTTGCTTTCTCTTTCATACACACACACTATCCACACACACACACACACACACACACTCTCACGTGCACACACAGACACACATGATGTTAAGTTTTTTGGCAATAAAGCAGGAGATTTGTCTGTTACCCACACTATATATTAAGAGATCACAAAAAGGTTAATGAGCATCTAGATGAGATGGAACCCAAGGGTTTTAGTTTCATTCAGTGATTTTAAATGTGGCTTTGGCTTTCTGCTGTATCTGTACCTATGGAAAAATATCTCAAACTGCAGAGGAGCACGGTGAAACCACAAGTGCAATAAAGGTCATGGTGTTTAATGGATGATAAATTTGTTCACCTAACCATATTTTTTTATGGTTGGAATTTTTTTTTTTTTTTTTAAGAATCAACAAAAATGCTTCCAGTTTGGTGTTGGGGAATACTTTATATCTCCATGGCTTTTTTTTTTTTTCTCTACTGTATTCAAAGGCTAAAATTTAGGTACTTAATCAGTGGTTCCCAAGTGACATTAATAAACCTAAGTTACAATGTGTCAGAAGGCTTTGACCAAAAACAAAACAAAACAAAACAAAAAAACATGCCTATTATCGCTATTACGTTAAATGCATGATCTTAGGGATTTTTTTGGCTATATTACTCTCATTAAAACAGCTTTTGGATTTTTAATACTATGACCCATTCACAACATCTACTATAGGCTTGGGTATCTAATTGTTCAAATGAATATAAAGGGAGCCACAGACAAGTTAACTAAAAATAATTATCATTAGGTCTCTCCTTCTTTCCTAAAACTCCAAAACCCAGATAGCTTGACAGAGTATATGGCTGAAAGCAAGTGAAGAATAATGAGGGTTTGGCGGCTCTCACATGCAAGGGTAGCAGTGCACATGTAAGGCTCTGGGAGGGCCTCTAAAGGACACAAAGATGAGCATTAATATGCAAGAAGACTAGACTCCTAACAGTGATGGAAATCATATACTATCCAAAAATCGTAATGTAAATCTTAAAAGCAAAAGAAAGGAGGAGGGGAAGGGAAGGGAAGGGAAGGGAAGGGAAGGGAAGGGAAGAGGAGAAAAGAAAGAAAATGGTTGCTAGGGACCTTTTAAAGCCATCCTGACATATCCATAAGCCACTTTGGCCGCCTATAAATAATCTCCTGACTTAAAAATTACACAGCTCTTCTCTGTGCCACACACTTAGTACCCACCTACACTGAGTTGCATTGTTATTTGTTCCTGCAGGGGTTTCTTTATAACTTTCAAGCTAGATTATAAAATCCTGTAAAATGAAGGTGGTATTCTATAATGTTTTGATTCTCCTTTGTCTCCAAGGCACTGATCAGTCTCTTCCATAATTGGTGCTAAATTAATTGTTGTTGATTTTTTTATAGAACCAAAAATAGCCTGATGCAATCAATAGCTCAGTAAATGTTCTCGAATATAATTTAAAAATATAACTGATAATCAGACAGAATTATTCTGTAGGCTATGTTATTGTGCAAAAATGCCCCAGAAAATAAAATTGGGAGCATACAAATAAATTCAAAGGGCTTACTACTATATAAATAGTAGTAGAGCTTTCAAAACTATTCTAGCTCTTGCGTGGTTACCAGAAGATCTATAGGAAGAGATGAGCCTCTAGGCATCTACAAACGCATTCCTCCCTATACTGGACCTCATCTGAGTTCACCTTTACTCAGCCTGAGTGACAATGCCTGTCTTATCTATTAACTGCAAGCATTAGAAGGTTCATGGACCCTCAAGGTTAATGTGACACCAAATCAAATCGAATCATAACAAGAGATTTTCTTTTTAAAAATTTTGTTTATTTATTTGAGAGAGAGAGAAAGAGCACAAGCAGGGGGAGTGGCAGGCAGAGGGAGAAGCAGGCTCCGCACTGAGGAGGGAGCCCAATGCGGGGTTCAATCTCAGGACCCTGGGATCATGACCTGAGCCAAAGGCAGATGCTTAACCAACTGAGCCACCCAGGTGCCCCAGTGAGAGATTTTTCTTAAAGGTTTTGTTTGGGGGAAAGAAAAAACCTGTTTACATGTATTCAGCTTTTAGGATGAGTTTCACTGGACTTCCCCACACTTAAGATGACAATCCTCAGCGTGCCTGGATTCCCATGTCAGGCTCCCTGCTCATGGAGCATCTGCTTCTCCCTCTCCCTCTGCCTCTGCCCCTTCCCTGGCTTGTGCTGTCTCTCTCTCTCTCAAATAAATAAATACAATCTTTAAAAATAAAATAAAATAAATCTATCTTCAGCTACTGCTCCTAGAGTTAAGTCTACTTAAAGAGCTCCACATTGTCCTCTACACTTACCATGAAATTATAATTCTACTCATTAAAATAAGCTGGTTGTTTTTATTTTTTTATTTTTTTTGACTTGCTTAGAAGTTTCCAAATTGACTATTTTGGAGTGTCAGGCAAGCATTACATATAAAAATATATAATATGTTAAAAGCTATAAAGAAAAAATAGAAACAACAGAGGCAGAGAAGGAGGAAGGAAGGAATCTTGTCAGAGGAAGTATATGTAGACATGGAACTACTATAAAATTTAAACATATATATATATATATGTTTATCTCCAACCCTACCTGCTGGAGTATATGGAAGCAAAAAGTGTAGAATCAAGGAAGAACGTGGGAGATTGAATCAACCAATATCTTCTAGCAGTGAGGACATAGGAGAGCTCTCTCTGATAAGGATGGGATGGGGTGCTCAACAATGCCAAAGACAAATAATGAGAAGAAGAAGCCAAACTTAAGAGTCCAGGGAAAAAGGGCAGGGTGTGGGTAAGCATGTTAGTCACCTTATTTCACTTTGTCCGTGATATCATAGCTTTCTATCTTCTCAGAATTCTGTGATCTTGCTTGTTCACCTTTAAAACAAAATGGGCAAGCCCAGTGACTTACAATTACAGCACACATGTCAGAGCAGAAGGAATAATCCAAAATGTGCATTTTGAAACAGTTTTCTATAATGTGGCACATACCTCATTGTTCTCTACTTTCACTTTTTGGAAACAGTTATATTCAAAACCAATTACAGACAGCAACAATGGCAGACCGAGCCTATTTTCTGGGAAAATAAATTTTACTATTTTCAGCTTTTAGTACCTCTGTCTGTAGCAATGAAGAATACTTTGTTGTACTTCAGTGTAAGTTTTAATCTTTCTCTCTCTGATCTGGTCAATCAGATTATGAAGAAAATCACTGTTTGGCTAATTGCATATTAGCTCCCAGAAAATTAGAACCTGTATATTATGAAAATTTATAGGATAGAGACATAAAATAGTGAAGCTAAACAGAAGATATATCCATCTGTCTTTTATTCAGATATCCCCTCAAACACATAAAATATTAAAACATATACTTCATATGTTCCATTCCTTTTCTCTACCAGCATGTGTCAAGAGAAGAGTGAATGGAGAATATCCTCGTGGTTAGATTATTTGAACCCAAACCACTGGGGAGTAGTAATTTGGACATTTTCTGGCTTGGACTGAGTTTAATTCACTGTTAAATTCCTCCTTTCATATGTTAAAGCAGATGATCTCATTTCCTTAAGTGACAAATGGATCCTGTGCTATATAGCTCATTCCTAGTGAATTTTACAAATGACTCACACCATATATGACTTGTGCAATTACATTTACATTTGCTTATCATATTTACTCTAAAATGTCACTGAGTACTTTTAAAAGTAGCTCTATATGGAAAACTCAAGATGAGAAAACTGTAGCTCTTCATTTCAGATTAATTCTAACCCTGATTAGGTTCATAAGGAAAATAAATCAAATTCATTTGCTAGGGTTAACCGGGAGGGTGTTTCATTTCATTTGGGATTTTTCTCTTCTTCTCCCCCCACCTTCTCTCTCTCTCTCTCTCTCTCTTTCTCTTTCTCCCTGGGAAGAATCACTGCCTTAAAGTCACACTGAAAGCTAATTATCATGCTGGAAAGATGTGACATTTTACTTGGAAAGGTCACATGGCACAGTGAAAAGAGCAAAAGAGCAGTGAACTTATAATTAGAAGCCCAAGGTTCAAAGCCCAATTCTCCTCCTGTCTGGCGGGAAGACTATGGGATAGTGGTAGCACCTCTAAAGCTCTGACTTTTAACCAGCAATGTGACCTTGGGCAAAGACAGTTGGATCTCCTCAGTTTCCTTATGACACTTGGCCTTTTTCAGCACTTCTTGTAACAATCAAAAGAGATTATACCTGTGAAACATTTATAAAAATATTAAATTTATGCACAAATGAGGAGTTTAAGCACCAATTATTAAATAAAAAATATCTTCTTTGCATGTAATACTGTCCTACGACAGCCGGACAGAGCTTAAAAATTCACCATATGCATAGACATGCATGCTTGATGGGCACCCCTGAAATATGTTTTTCATTCATCAAGTATCTCATAGCAAGAGCTAAGAGACTGCAATTGCTGGAAAAAATCAGGGTGGTAGAGCACTAAATGTCACTTGAGAAAAGATTTTCCCAAAACTACATAAAGGTGTATAGGAAGAGTTGGCAAGAAAATTAAAAAGCCAAAAATATGAATTTCAGGGTGTATTTAAAGGGAGTGAAGGGGAAGTTATCCCAATATAGCTGGAGAGAAAGGACCCAGATATGTGTGGGGGATATAAATACCCTATCCACAATATCTTATTTCATCAGTTTGTAGAAGTCAGGTTAGGAAGTAGTGTATGCCATATGGACTCCACCACTTTCTGGCTCCATATCACTTGGCAAGTATTGTTTTTTTTCCTCCTACGATCACTCTTATGGGCTTAGTATTTCAGTACCTGAAGCATTACATCCCACTGCCCTTAGTAAGATGCACAAGTGCCCTTTGCAAGTTGGCTCAAAGCAATGAGATTTCACTTCTCCTAACATTTTGGTGTGATTATAATAAGCAATGGTGATTCTGTAAAACTGAAAAAATTAGAATGTGATACATGTTTTTGGATGAGGTTATTGCTAATTAAAAGGGTAAAATTTATCCATCACCTCATTTTAAGCCTAGGTTAGAAGAAACTACGAACGTTTGAAATCCAACAAAGAAACTTTTGCTTAGATCCAATCCATGGGGTCATTCAACCCATTGTCTTTCATGATGGCTCTTTTATCTTTGGGTAACTTAAACTCTCATAGACACGAAAAACTCTTTTCTTTTTTCTTTTCTTTTTCTTTTCTTTCTTTCTCTCGTTCTCTCTTTCTCTTTCCTTCCCTTTCTCTTTCTCTCTCTCTTCTTCCTTTCCTTCCTTCCTTCCTCCCACTCTCCCTCCTCCCTTCCTTTTTTTTTTTTTTTTCCCTAGAAAGATAGAGTATGGTGGGGAGGAGCAGAGGAAGAGGGAGGAGGAGAATCTTAAGCAGGCTCCACACCCAGCCGGGAGCCCAACGCGGAGCTTGATCTCAGGACTTTTGAGATCATGACCTGAGCTGAAATCAAGAGCTGGACACTTAACCAACTGAGCCACCCAGGTGCACCACCAAAAACTCTATTTATCTCCTAAATATCTGTTTTATCAGGATCCAGGGAAAATAAATTTACTTTTTTTTCCTATGACGATTCTTTAAATACTTGATAATACTCCAGCTTTTTTTCCAAGCTAAATATTACTCCCTCGACCAAGTTTATGTAGATTGTTATTCATTGATCATTTTAACCACTCTCCTAGAATTATGTACTAGTTTGTCTACATTTCTTTCCATTGTAGCACTCAAAAGTGGATATCATAAATCAATTGCTGTTTAACCATTATAACACTGTAGATCACCTGCTCTTTTGGTCTATATATTACAATTCTATTATCTTCATACATATTGCACTAGCTTTTAGATTATTCTCATGATATGGCTAACTATTATAGAGTCTAATAACACCTCTGAGTCTATTTTTAATCTTTATTACTGAAAAACATAAGTATATACAAAAGTAGACTAATATAATAAATATCCTATATATCCATCATCCGGCTTCAACAATTTTCAACTTTCATAGGTCTTATGAAAGTTGTTTGAATACTATAAAGAGGAATACAAATTTTTAAGCAGGACATATTAAACTAGAAATTGCACTAGCAAGCTCATGCATATTGTTATGGAAGGAAAAAAAAAACCAATGCTTACCAAATGACAAAACCAAACTTTGTTCTTGTTATAAAATAGAGAATTAATTATAAGGAGTACAGTAGACAAAATAATGGCCCACCCGAAAATGCTGACAGCCTAATCCCCAGAATTTATGACTATGCCAGGTTACAAAGAAAATTAGATTTGCAGATGGAATTCAGGTTTTTAACCAGCTGACCTTAAAATAGGGAGAATATCCTAGATTATTTGGGTGAACTCAATATAATAATCACAAATGTGGAATACAGAAATAGAAGAGAGTAAGGGAAGATGTAACTGTGGATGCAAGGCACTGAGAGATGCAATATTACTGGTTTGGGAGCTGTAATGGGGCCATGGCCAAGGAATGCAGGTAGTCTACAGAAGTTGGAAAAAGCAAGAAAAATTCTCCACTACAGCCTACAGAAGGAATGTAGCCTTGTTGACACCTTCCTCTTCGCCCAGTAAGACCTGTGTTGGACTTCAAGCCTACTAAACTATAAGATAATAAATTTATGTTGTTTTAAGCCACTAAGCTTGTGGGAATTTGTTACAGTAGCCAGGGAAAACTAAAAGACACAAACTCTAATGCTTATTATATCATCCAGAATATTTCCTATTACTTCAGATGCAGATTATGCCCAAACTGATGAATGTATCTTTTATATTCTCATTGTTATAATTAAGCATATTGCATCAAGGTAAGAACAAGTCATGTGGTGTATCACATAGTGGTTAAGGATATGGTTTTGAAGTTACATGCACTGGGTTAAAATTGTGGCTTTGCCAATTACTACCCACATGACCTTATACTAAGTAATTAATCTTCCTTTGCCTCAGTTATCTAACTTGAAGAATGTGTACAATATTTCATAGATTATGAGGATTGAGAATGTTAGAACATGCATATAAAGGACATAGCAATGGCTTGCACATAAAAAGTTTTAATTAATTATTTTTAGTTTAATATTTTAAAATTATTTACACGTTACCATAACTTTTCTTCAAGTAGAAATTGCTCATAAATCCAGCTCATTTCAATTATCTTGTCAACAAGGAAAACATCAGAAGACTTGTCAAATGCCTGGCTGAAATCCAGACCTTGTCTACAGTGTCTCTAATATCCCCTAATCTATTAAGCTACTAACCCTATTAAAAGAAGAAATTGAATTAGTCTGACATGACTTAGTTTGTGTGAACCCATATTGAAACTGAGTGGTATGTGTTCCTTCTTTCAGGTACTCACTAATAATTTCCTTTATATTTGGTTCAAGAATTTCATCTGAAATCAATGTCAATCTCATTTGGCTAATGTTTGCACAATGTCTCATTCCTCTCTCTGTATTGTTTCACTCCAGAAGCCCATGCTCAGAGCTTCTTGTGATGTAAGATATTGTGAAAGTATATAAGCAACTCACAGCAAGGTCATCCTCAGGATTCCAGAGCCTCATATTATTCATAATTTCTGGAGATCATAACAGTCTTTCCAGAGTTTATACTTTCAAGGCTTTTTAAAGGCTTAATTATTTTACTAAGAAGGATTTTCAGTAACAAGGTTAGCAACTAGCCAAGCTTGTGTGTCAAGGGTCTCCCATTTTTCTAGTCTTTTCTTCACCTTCCCAGATTTCCAAAGGTGTGAATAAGAATTGGTACCAGCTTCTGAAACACCTAATAAGTAACTTCTTCTACCTCTCAGAGCTATTTTTTTATTACTGTGGTAAAAACACCAAACACCAAACATGAAATCTATCTTACCAATTTCTTAAGTGGACAATAAACTACTGTTAATTATGTGGACAAAATTATACAGAGGATCTCTAGAACGTTTTCATCTTGAATGTCTGGAGCTCTATACCCACCAAACAGCAACTCCACCATCCCTCCACCAGTCCCTGGAAACCACCATTCCACTTTCTGCTTCAGTAAGTTTGACTACTTTAAATACTTCAATAAGCAGAATCATGCAATACTTAACTTTCTATAACTGGCTTATGTAACTTAGCATAATATCTTTAACTTTCATCCACAGTGAAGTATATGTCAGAATTTTCCATCTTACGCTAATATTTCATTTTATATATACACCACATTTTTTTTTTTTTTTAGTTTTCCCCTCTCTTGAGACATAATTGAAGTATAACATTGTGTAAAGATTAAGGTGTACAATGGGCGCCTGGGTGGCTCAGTTGGTTAAGCGACTGCCTTCAGCTCAGGTCATGATCCTGGAGTCCCGGGATCGAGTCCCGCATCGGGCTCCCTGCTCAGCAGGGAGTCTGCTTCTCCCTCTGACCCTCCCCCCTCTCATGTACTCGCTCTCTCTCATTCTCTCTCTCTCAAATAAATAAAATCTTTAAAAAAAAAAAAAAAGATTAAGGTGTACAATGTAAGGATCTGATATACATATGCACTGCAAAATGATTACCACAATGAGATTAGTTAACATATCCTTCACCTCACATAATTACCATTTTAGTTTGTTACTGTTGTTATGGTAAGAACATTTAAAATCCACTCTTTTAGTAAACTTTAAGTACACAATTCAATACTGTGAACTAAAATCACCATGTTGTCTGTTAGATAACCTGAAGTTATTCCTCTTATAATCTCTTATATCCCCAGAACATATTCCTCTTAAAAAGTTTGTGCCCTTGAACCAAGATTTTCCTATTTTCCCCAACCCTCAGCCCCTGGCAACCACCAATCTATTCTCTGTTTCTATGAGTTCAGCCTTAGTAGATTCTACATATAAGTGAGATCATATAGTTCTTATCTTTCCCTAAGTTATTTCACTTAGAATAAAGCCCTCGAAATTCATCTATGTTGTCACAATGGCAGGATTTACTTTCTTTTTCTTGTCTGATTAGTACTCCATTGCATATATGCCAGATTTTCTTTTTCAATTAATCCCATGGGCATGCAATTATCTATTCAAGATCCTGCTTCTAGTTCTTTAGAATAAATACCCAGAGGTGGAACTGCTAGATCATAGGGTAGTTCTATTTTTAATTTTTGAAGAATCTCCACATTGTTTTTCATCATGACTGCAACATGTTGCATTCTAGATTTTTTTTTTGAAGATTTTATTTATTTATTTGAGAGAGAGAGAGAGTGCATGAGCGGGGCGTGGGGGCGGAGTAGGGGTAGGGGCAGAGGAGAGAGGGATAAGCATATTCCCCACTGAGCAGGGTACATGAAGCAATGCGGGGCTCTATCCCAGGACCCCTGGATCAAGACCTTAGCCAAAGGCAGACACTTAACCGACTAAGCCACCCAGGCACTCCTGTATTCTAGATTTCTTACCTTAAGCTTCCATTGATCACAATTTGGGCAATACTAGTGTTTCTCATGCTTGCTATCTTCAAACATCTACTGAAGAACTATGAGCCACTATGACTAAAATATTGATTCATTCATTAAACAAATGATAAAGGTAAATTTAAAATTAGTAGGGGTGAAATAGGAAATTTCACCTATCAACCTCTTATGTGGCTCAGCTTTGACCATAAAAGGACTGATCTGATTTGTGATTTAGGTAATAGGGTTTTCTTTTTTTTTTCCAACTATTCCCAACTGTTAAATTCTCATTAGGGGGGAAAAAAGCAGGACAGAAATGATATGTATTATGTTCAAACAGCTTTAGCCTTTCAATTGTGGACAGGTGCATGCCAATGGGTGAGACAGAACCCCTGACTTAGGTAAATTTGTGAAGGAAAACATGCAAACAAAGTGACAAAAACAGCTAAACATAGAGTTCATGAAGAGAAAGCTTGACCGCTTAGATTATGTCACTTCACTGGCTTCTGTCATGCTCCATAAAATAGTTAAAAATAAAATGCAGGTGAGTTATCAAACAACTTTCATTCATACTGTTTGGTTTTGTTTTTTTAACAGAAGATCTGTCCCTGTGTTATCTCCTATATATGTAAAAACTACCTTGCAACTGCTTAGGTGGATTCTGAAATTGTATTACTGTGTTCCTTTCTTTGTCCAACAAGCAAAACTCACTCTGTATTTAGGAGTTTATAGATAACAGCTACTTATTGTCCAACTTGTTCCTTGGGATGGGTGTCACATGGGAAGGATATATATATATACCTACAGTAGTGGATATATCAAAGGTGCACAAAATGGCCTATTAATAATTCTCATAGTGTACTCATTGTCCCAGGGAATAATATTCTATTAATCTTAGTTAAATCAGATGATTACACATCCTAGAAATCCAAACTTATCTAAACTGGTGATTAATTATGTTTTATTTCAAATGTAAAATGTTTTTCTCTTTCAATCTAATGTCATTTCCTTATGTATAGAAAGTACTTTAAAATGAAAAAGATAACTGTATTTAAAATTCCATGTGGACAGGTGACATATTTGTTCTTCTAAAGTGTCAGCAAATCACCAAAAATATGATTAGGTACATGGTAAGCATTAAATACATTCTTGAATCGTCCCAATATTCCAAGCCAGATGGTCTGGTGCTGTCACTCCATTCTGCAGGTGATTAAGTATTTTTTCTGAAGATCCTATTCAAAGTTAATGATGAAGTCAGGAATGGAATTTGTTTCCTAAATCCTTCTGTGTTCCTTCTACCTTAACATGGTGCTTGCTTACACGATTTCACAGTGGTGAGGAAGAGATGAATTTTAAGGAAATTAGAAAATGAAGAAATCAAAGGAAACTGAATGTTGATAATCTCAACAGTCCTTGAAGTCTGCTTATCTACCACTAAACAGGCAATTCACTCAGAAGCTGGGGAAACCTTAATACACTCATCAAAGTCCTCTTTACAATTACAGAGGTATTAAAGAAAGTGTCCAACAGTGAGAGGTGAATCTTAAGTAGTTTAAAGATTGCATTTAGATGATGAAGATAGCAGCAATAATACTTAATGCTACTATAGGGCCTTTATTCCTGGAGGCTCAGAGTATTTAACTAAAGGTCAAATGATATAAACCCCTGATAGCTACAAAACTGGGCTGAAAAACTTTATCTATTTTAATAATGTTTTGTGGGTTTTTTTCTGCCCTTTTATTTTCCTGCAGTCGGTATTTCCAATACCTATCTGTGAGCCTTCTAGCACAAATTTTCTTTAAAAAAAAACAAAACAAAACAATGGGGGTATTTTCAACTTGCAGTAAAAGGAAATGCCTTAGTGCATTAACGTTAAACAATTGTTGAGAATAATTAAATCTATGTAAATTTCATTCTACCCCTAACACAAAATTTAAAAAAATTCTATTTAGCCAGTAGAAATATAAAAATATAGAAGCATGACTAATTGCAAGCAAGCATTACAGAAGTCCTGTAAAAAGGAGAAATATTAGAAAGATTCTGATAGTCTAAAATACAAGCGGACAAGCAACACAAAACTTTAGGTATTCTAAGCCTTGCAATTTTTGCCAATTACATATATCTCCATCTTCACAATGTAGGATAAAACAAGCCCCACTGGATGGCAACACTATGAAATGAATGTAAATCTAAGCTTAAATAAGTGATAGAGAAGTCTGCACTGCCAGACGAAATAACACAAAATATTTTCCTTAAATATAAATAACCATTTTCTTACATGAATTATAGATGTCTAACTTTATATTTCATGGCATGTTAAACTGCACTGGATGTGGCTGATGGGAAGATTATAACTTAATGAACTCTGGAAAGATTATGTAATCTTGTACACGGCAAACTTGTATGTTTCCTGCTATTTACAGAGCTGAAAGAATACTGTGGATCCACTGAATTGCTTCAGTCTTGTAAATTCAGCTGGGGTATGCAAATTAAAACCTAGATTTTTGAAGAAGTTAAGAATCTATTCTTCATACTGAATAACTCAGTAAAATGGAAGTGTTTTTAAATACGTAAAATACAAGGTAGTTGAAGTTTATACTAATAAATCATTCTAAGCCACTTTTATGAATTGATTTTAAAAGAGATGTTAGAATTTTAACTATTAATCATTACTCTTTTTATCTAATTCAAAAAATTATTTAAAACCATAGTAATATCATAAAACTAACCTAGTTGATTAAAAACATACTAAATACCAACTAATATTTTGGCCTTTAAGCATCTGCTACTTTAACATTATATAAAACGAAAATGATTTTTTTCTCTCCACTGGCAGTTCTCCTTCACTATAAACCACCATCAAAAAAAGATACATGTTTATGAATAAAAACCTCTAGCAAGAAAGTTATACTGCAGAAACTACACAGTGATATAAAGACAAATAGTTAAGAAGAGAGCTTCTATTTTAAACTGGTATTCAGTAAGAATCCCTAATATAGCCTAGACCAGATTTCATAAAAATACACATTAATGGGAAAAATTATAGCCAAAGAAGTATCTCAGAATTGTCATATTTTTAGAAGTAAAAATGACATTAATTGAAGCTTATAGCCTACCTAAAGGAAAACCTATTCAAAATTAATCTTTTAAATTTTTCCTGCCCAGTCCTATCTTAGACTCGCCATCTTTGCCCAAGTGGGAAAAGTAGATAGAGAAAATCAATTATAATATTGTGTTCACAACCAAGGCCCCCCTGGAGTACTGAGTGAGCCAGAGCTAGTTATGCAATAGCGCACCCATACACAGCTAAAACCTGCAGAGGTCACCCAGGAGACAAGAAAAGGGAAAATATTATGGAAATTCAGGAAGGGAACTATAGTTTGTTGTTGATTTGTTTGTTTTACACACTGTTTCAGAATACAGAGAACCAAGCAGTACACAAAAGAGAATGATACTGCCACAGAATAACATCTTCTACATTGAAATTACATATACACCTATATGTAAAATTTACCCAAAACACAAGGGTACAAAAAAGGTCAATCCAGGGATGCCTGGGTGGCTCAGTGGGTTAAGCATCTGCCTTAGGCTCAGGTCATGATCCCAAGGGTCTAAGATGGAGCCTGCTTCTCCCTCTCCCTCTCCCTCTGCCTGCTGCTCCCCCTGCTTGGGCTCTCTCTCTGACAAATGAATAAATAAAATCTTTAAAAAAAAAAGGGTAATCCACTCATATTTGAGCACTGGACAAATCTGCTGTCTGGACATTCTTTAAGGATGAGTAAAAACAAAAGAAAGCAAGCTACAAAAACACTCGTCCTAATGGTTAGGAAAAGAGGAAAATAAAAGCTTCTTTATGATTTGGGAGACAGCTTACCTTTGAATATGACTCAACAGAAGCTTCAAAAGGAAAACACAGAAAACTGACATACCAACTAGATGATAACAGAGCATGGTCCCCATGAATCAAAAGCAGAGCATAAAGCACAAAGGATAGACAGCTTTAAAAAAAAATAAGTACTAAATTTAAAAGAAACAGAAAAAGGATTAAAAATTTTTTAAAAATACAGTGGAATTACAACATAATTTAGAGACAAATAACAAACATAATGTAAAAAATGGTAGAGAAAAATGTTTTAAAAAGGTAAAAATAAATTATATCAATGAGAGGGAGTACAGTAGATATGCTAAAGAGAATGGTGTATGACAAGTTGATGTTTCCAAAGGAAGGACACAAAATAAAAAGAATAGAAGTGAAAAAGCAATGCCTTATTAGAAGAGAATATTCATAAACTATGAAAAATATTATACATATTAGTTTTAAGAATTCATTATTTTCTAGGGTAATATGTCCAATACATCAACATACCATTGCAATGTTTTTGATCTATAAAACACACAGAGAAAAAAATACATAAAAGGAATAAAAATTTGTCTTCAGAATTTTACACTGAAATTTTTGTGGGTAGAGCCACAAAAATTAAGTTACAAGGTATTACCACATTACTTTAACTTTGGGGAAAAAAACAATAAAGAGATAATGGATCAATAAATTTACTGCTCCCCCATTATAGTAGAAAGTTGTTTTCCATTTAAAATATTTTTTAAGATCTATTTATTTAGAGAGAGAGAGAGGGAGAGGGAAAGTGTAGGGGTAGGGGCAGAGGAAGAGAAAGGGAGAGAATCTCAAGCAGACTCCCCACAGAGCACAGAGCCCCATGCAGCTGATATCACTACCCATGAGATCATGACTTTAGCCAAAACCAAGAGTTAGACACTCAAGGGACTGAGCCACTCGGACGCCCCTGCCATTTAAAATATTTTAAAATGAATAGTTGTTTTCTGATATGCAAATACCTTCACAATATAGCGTCAGAGGTTTCTTTTTTCTTTTTAAGGTACAACCCTTATGTATAGTTATAGTTGTACCCTTTCATTGAAAACAATACTACAGATAGTCTCTGACTTAACGATGGTTTGACTTACGATTTTTTTACTTTACAATGGTACAAAAGCAGTATATATTCAGTAGAAAATGTACTTCAAATTTTGAATTTGGATCTAGTAATAGTCTAGTCTAGTAATAGGCGGTGTGAAATTCTCTCTTGCACTGCTGGCCCGCAGTGGTGAGCAAAGGCTCCCATTCAGCCATACCATCACTAGAGTCAACAACCTATATACTTACAACCATTCTGTATCCATTCAGCCATTCTGTTTTTCACTTTCAGTACAATATTCAATAAATTATAGGAGATATGCAATGCTTTATTATAAAATAGGCTTAATGTTTTATAATTTTGCCCAACTGTAGGTAATGTAAGTGTTCTGGGCATGGTTAAGGTAGGCTAGACTTAGCTCTGATGTGCAGTCGTTTACGTGTATTAAATGCATTTTTGACTTATGATATTTTCAATTTATGACAGATTTCAGATGTAACCCCACTGTAAAGTCAAAGAAGATCTGTATATGCATGAACTGGATCTTGTCCAGCATCACCAAGATGTGAGAGGGGTAGTCACAGAGTGGTAGCAGGATTGTGCATTTTTTTTTTTTCCTCAGTTCTTTTTTTCCCCTGCTACAATAACATGTCTTAGTTCAGGCACTAATACAAAATAGGTGTTTTATTTTCAAAAGGAAAATTTGAAAGATAATGAATTTATAGCCCTGACATTTCTAAACTGTGAGTATAAAAAGTTTGTTAAGTGATTGTATTCTTCATTAACTACATATTTACACTTGAATTGAAACATTTATGCTTGCGTTATATGCTACGCATTTACCATAATCCCTGGAGCTACTATCATAACCCTGATTAACATTTATATTAACCATGGGCTTCATAATGTACAGTTGACAAAGAAACCTGTTTTGTTTTAATCTCATGCCAACACGATCCAGTCACAGGATCAAGAAGTTATGTTTGCGGTTTTAGGGATTGCTGTTTAGTGGGCAATCTTGGTTACTACTGACAACTTGGACTCTGGGGCTTATTATATTCAGACTGGCCTTTTTCTGTCTAGAGTGGGCATGCTGATTGAATTTCACATTGAATGAATATACAGTAAGATTTTTTTCCTATTAAATTCTGTTTGAAATAAAAGCATTCCGAAGTTTAAAAACTCTGAGGTAAATCTTTATTTACTATGAAGAACCACACATAATCTCTTTTGCCCCTCTCCATATTTCTCAAAATAGTGTTCCTTTATGCTTTCTCTTGGCCACTCGTTCCCAGGTAATCTATCTCTTAATCTCACAGGGAAAACTCATGGAAAACATCCAGGAGGAAATCCTGTCTGTTGGTAATATTAAGAAGGGTTTTATTTCTTTTTTATCAGTTGACTTTATTTTTTTTAATGCTTTGTAAGCAAACTTAAATACTTTGTGAACTAAAACAGTATGAAAATTAATGAAAACATATACCATGCTGAAGGGGGAATCTTAAACTGTATGATTCATTAGACATAATGCAGCATTTTAAAATCCCAGGGCACACAAATGTGGATGCACTTACCAGTCACAGTAATTATTAGGTGATACAATTCCCAGCCGTCATATGCTATGCTCAAGAGAGGTTAACATGTTCTTGGCAATTTTCCTTGGATGCTTGAATTCATCCGCAGTGGTGTCCCATTGCTTTCAAAGTCCAAGCTCCAGAATTAGCACCTAAGTCCCTTTATAATATGGCCCTACCTATAATTTTTGCTTCCTTTTCTTCTTGCCTTCCCTACAGTTTGAGGATTTTTTAAATGCTCCTGCCACACTCAACTACTTACAATTCTTAGAATGTGTGTTCCATACTGCATTTGCTCCCCAAAATAGACTCCTGAGTTGCCAGTCATGAGGCAGCTAAGGCATCCTTCTATCTCAGTTCAACACAGACTTCATACAGGAAGGCATTACTGCTTGGCTACATGCCCCTTTTCTGCTCTCACGGCCCAGGGATAACTCCACATCTATCCAACTGAATAAGGTAGGGACAGCACCCTATTCAATAGTGTGTTCCCAGCAGATGGAATTTAATAGCTGCGATAGATTTTCTTAATACTAAGAAAATTATTTGACATTTTATTACACAGGTGGGATATGGAAATAAAACTGTAGTTGTGTTAGTAGGGATAGGACTTTATTATACCTCCCTGTTAAGCATACTACGGTTAACTAAAATTGTGGCACAACCCAAATGAGTTGTGTAAAACGTGGAGTTTTGTGAGTTAAAAACAAAGAGTGTTGTAAAATAAATAATGTTAAAAGAATTAGAAAATGGAAAGTCAACAAAGATCTTAGTACTAATTTATACTCTTTGTTCCTCAAATTATACCTTGTCTATTTTTGGTATATACTCTCTTTCTCTCTTTTTATTTAGCACATTGTTTTTTTTTTTAAGATTTTATTTATTTATTTGACAGAGAGAGAGCACACAAGCTGGAGGAGCAGAAGGCAGAGGGAGAGGGAGCAGGGAGCCTGATGCGGGGCTTGATCCCAGGACCCCAGGATCATGATCTGAGCCAAAGCCAGACAGATACTTAACTGACTGAGTTATCCAGGCACCCCTGTTTTTGGCATATCTTTAATTCAAAAATACAGTTCAGCTTTTAAGAATCCATAAAATGATAATCTCATTCATATTTACATGGGTGTATTTTATTTACTTCCAATGATATCAACTTAAATGATTGTCAGTAAAGATCAAAAGCCTAAAAGAAGCATAATACGATTCAATATAAATATCTAGCAGAGTTTCTGTGTGCTTCAGAATTTCAGGTAAGAGTAAAATTGGGAAAAGAAAGAAAATGAACAAATCTGGATCAAGTGACCATTATATTTTAGCATGTGGCCCATATTTTTCTATTTAATAAGTCTTAAACTGTTATTATTCCCTTTTTTTGGAATGGTGAAATAAAAATGCAATTCCATTACATTATTTCTCTAAAACACATCACTACTTAGAAAGAGAACTGGAAACTAAATCCAGATCACATGACTTTAAGTCCAGTATGTTTTTTAAATATACTATATTGTGTCAAGAGAAAATTTTTAGTTTTATATCGAGACACTGCATTGAGCTTGTATGCTTGATTCCTTTCCTTTTCAAATTCTCATGGGTATCTTAGGAAAATATGACACACTGCAGAAGTAGAACCAAAATGTAGAATCAAAAGGAAAAAAAAAAGTCACCAAATAAGAAATTGAGGAATTTTCACCATGTACAGTAAAAATGGGATCCAAGTGAGAAAAGTGGCAATTATGACCAAAGGTAATGAGCTAACATTTCTTGAGAACTTCGTGTGTGCCAAATGAAAACATACACAAGGCAGAAAGAAAAATATTAAACTATAATTCATTAGACACATATGTGCCAAACACTGTGACTATTACATGGCTCAACTCATTAAAAGAAAAAGCAGAGAAGGGAATAAGTGGAAAGAGTGGAGCATTTTTCCAGAAATCCATACAATAGAAAATTAGGGATCCACAAAAATGATGATATAAGTATCTGTTTATTAAAATGAAAATATTAATACTATTGACACACTCTTGATCAAGATATAAATAAGCTGAAGGTTAAGTTTACTACATGTATCATATGAAATTTTGAGAGTCATAAACAAGAAAGAATCAGAGATGGAAGAAAAAAGTGAATATTTGTGCAGAAGAGTGTTGTGGTTGATCTTTCTAGTGCTTTCTCACAGACATTTATCCTCTTTTCAGACATGTGTGAGGAAAGCACTTCTCTATCACCTCCATCACTTAGTCAGTGTCATGTGACTAACTGTGACTCATGAATGATGGCCAAAGAATTCAAATGCTGGTGTGGATCCCTGCACCACTACCCTCTCATCTCCTGTGATAGTGAAACCTGATACCTCATGATGAGATGGTGAGGCTTCTGCCAGCCTAGGGTCCCTGAGTGACTAAGGGAAGCAGACCTTTCCACTGAAAAGTGTGGAGTGTAAGTATAAGGGAGAAATGAACCTTTGTGTTTCAACCCACTAAAATTTTATGTTATTGCATCATAGCCTAGACTAGCCATGTAATATGTGCTTATGCCACATACTGGTATATCAGACATGTGTACATATGTGTGTATTTGTACATATGTGTGTGTGTCAAAATATTAAATTTTTACTAATATTTCTGGATGCCAGACATGCTATTTTATCATTCTTTGTTTTCTGGTTTTTGGGTGGTTTTTTTTTTTTTTTTGGTACATTTTGTACTTCAGATGGCATGTGCTACATGTGGAATAACTTAATTATTCAATTAGTAAACAGTGGCTGATTTTTGGAGAAAAAATAAGGCGGGAGATGGCTCTTAAATATTTACTTTCAGTTTAGATCAAGAGCCATAATTAAAATATATTTATTGAGTATAGAATATCCTTGATTCCCTGTTACAATAGAGATGAGAATACAACTAATTTTCAGAGATATTAAGAATGCATGCATTTGGCCAAACGTGTTCACTTATAAACTAAACGTTTTAACTTCACATGTGGAAGGATGGTGACAGTAACCAAGATTAGTAAAGAGAAGGGTTAATAAACACAACCTTTTTCTGTTTGACAAGATGTTGGAGTAACAAAAGCAGATATAAAGCTTAAAGACAGTCTTATATATGTCTTCAAAACCTAACAACATGGAATTTATCTTTTGAGTGGGCAGGAGAGTGCACATTAATGTATACCAGTGAGACACTTTTCTTGCCCTACTTGTAACAAGACTCCAGTGTGATCTGAATGGCTCCCTAGTGCTTGGATTTATATTCTTCTCAGAGGCATTGGATATTGTTTTTCACTACAAAGAGCTAAAAACATTGCAATCATTATTTATAAATCTTTTAGAAAAATACATTTTCTGAGCAGCAGCTATGGCAACAGGGAACTGGAAATGACACTGGAAAAGAATGGAGCTCAGTTGTAATGGGTAATGCACACAGGATTTATATTCTACCACCATCTATATTTTAAAACTGGAAAAATCAAAACAAACATCCGCTATATATAATTATTTTCTATATTTAAAAAACTAACTTTTAAATGTAATATGAAATACATTTACTTAATCTCCATGAAAAATTGGTAGACATAAAATGACTCCAGGGATTGAAACCATCTTAGTTCTAAGGTACAGTCAACTTTACATATTTGTAATAATATCAGCATTTCTTTCTTTTTTCTGTTTTAAAGATTTATTTATTTGAGAGAGAGAGAGTGACCACATGTGGGAGGTGCAGAGGGAGAGGGAGAGAGAGAATCTCAAGCAGACTCCCCGCTGAGTATGGAGCCCAAGGCGGGGCTCGATCCCATGACCCTGAGATCATGACCCGAGCTGAAATCGAGAGTCCGATGCTCAACCAACTGAGCCACCCATGCACCCCTTAAGAATCCTGGCATCTCTAGACATACTGCTTATATTATTGTCACTCATTATAGATTTAATAAACTATTTCTAGAATTGAAGATATGGTCTTTCCTTATAAGTGTTTAATTGAAGCAAATGTGATTTCTTTTTTTATCTTTTACATATTACTTTAAGCACATACCCACACTATCCTCTTATATTACATTAGACACAGAAGCAGTTTATTTCTCAGCAATTGTTTTTCCCTATATTAAGATCCCTTTTTTAATCAGAAAAGCATTTGCTACTTGTGATTTTTCTAAGATACATATTTTTTGTTAAAATTCAAAGCCTACATCATTTAAGGAGTGAGATGGGAATTCTTATGTGGATAAGCACTGTCAGGCCCACGTTAGCAGGTTCAGGCAAATTCCTCCTCCAGGAATAACATTCACAAATTAATATAACCAGTTATACGACTTTACCATGATTGTACTCGTTTGCTAGGGCTACCATAGAGGGTAGCACATACTGGGTTTTAACCACAGAAATTTATTTTCTCACAGTTCTGGAGGCTAGAAGTCCAGGATCAAGGTGTTTGTCAGCAGGGCTGGTTCCTCCTGAGGGTAGATAATCTGTTCTAGGCCTCTGATAAAGTGACCCCTGGAGGTGCGCCTGGGTGGCTCGGTTGGTTAAGCGTCTGCTTTCGGCTCAGGTCCTGATCCCAGGGTCCTGGGATCGAGCCCCCTGTCGGGCTCCCTGCTCCATGGGGAGCCTGCTTCTCCCTCTGCTTGTGCTCTCTCTTGCTATCTCTGTCACTATCTGTCTCTATCAAATAAATAAATAAATAAAATCTTTAAAAAAATTTAAAAAAAAAAGTGACCCCTGGAATCAGCACAGAAGAGAGGGTTCTCCACCCTCCAAACCTTATCACAGCTCTACTAGGGAATGGAAATTCCTCTAGTATTCTGGCATTCTGGCATTAGTAAATCTTGGCGGGGGGAGGGAGTTGGTTGGTTGGTTGTGCTACATATTTCCTTTGTGTCTATATGGAGATTTTCCTCAAATATTTCAAATGTCATAAAGGGGCTGCAGAAATCCTTTCCTACTTTTTATTATTTAAAAAAATTATCCTTTGTATGAGTCTTACATCATAGTAAATAAAAAGAATGAACAGTTTGACCTATGTAGGTCTATAAAAAGTTTTCTAAAATGTAATGAGACTGGTTACTTGATTTGCAGAAATCATGCTAGTCATTCTATAGTTACCAGATTTTGTTTCACATCTGGTAAGGTTAGTGCCTTCCATTTAGGGGTATCATAAAGTGAGAGGGGAAAGAGAAAATCATGGACAGACTTTAGAAGGTTGATCTTAGGGACCTTCCTCATACATGGACTAGCCAGTGTTTTTTTTTTTTCTTCTCTCTTTCTATACCTTGGACCCAGAGGTTAGGTAAGCCTGGCTTGTTCTTTGATCTATATCTATGGGTTCTTCTCCTAACAAGCTTAGCTATAGTCTTTTCAGAAGCCCAAGATGCTGTCCCTGAAGGCAGTCATACCAAGGATTCTTAAATTTTTTTGCCTTCATGACAGAGTAAAGAGAACAGAACTTTAAAATAAATTAATAATAATATAATGAGGGAAGTTTTCCACTTGAGTGTTATCCCTGCTCTAAGTCGATTAATTTTACGTACTCCCAATTATCCAAACTAGCAATACCTTGTGATTATAGTGCTACCTTAGGAATGACACAAGATCACATGGTCAAAAGCTTACATACTTAAAAAGAAAATAAGCTGCTTCTTTTTTTCTCTCTATTTTAAAAAAATCTTTTATCATTCCCCAACGAAGGTGATATGATTTAATTTTTTTGTCTCAAGTTTTTATTTAAATTCTATATTAACATAGAGTGTAATATTGGTTTCAGGAGTAGAATTTAGTGATTCACCACTAACATATAACACCCAATGCTCAACACAAGTGCCCTCCTTACTACCCATCACCTATTTAACCCATCCCCTGCCCACCTCCCCTCCGGCAACCCTCAGTTTGTTCTCTATAGTTAAGAGTCTCTTACAGTTTGCCTCCCCACCCCCTTTTATTTTTTTCCCAATTATACACAGAACCCTAAGGAATTAAGTATGATGGATAAGCATGTGATCTATACAAAAAGAAGAGAGCACATTTTGCCTTTCAATAAATAATCCAAGATCAAGAGACAAGTGGATTAATTGATCATTGGGAGTAACATCACCTAGAGTTCTACATGGATCTATTATCAAACGAAGACAATCTAGTTAAGATGGAAAAGTGATTCTAAAAATTATTGTATATGAGAACCACTAAGAAAATGTTTAAATCATTTCCCAGATCTCACTCCAAAATATCCAAGGATGGATATTTTCTGGAAATTCTGGAGATAATTTTTATGCAAAGCCAGAACTGAAAATCACTGTGATAGTTAATAAACCAAAATCATGAACTAAGAATGCACTGGCCAATTCTCTCCACAGTTTAACCTCATGAAGTTTACAATTGACTAATCTTGCATTTATCAAAGTGTCCTGTTACTATCATTATGGAAGAAAAATAATTTGAATAAAAACAATGCCATTTTTGTATTCATTTTTTTCCAGTAAAAATGGAATTTTCTTGGCACTTTCAATTATTATCTAGCCTTTCTATTAAATTGTAACTCTAACCTAATAGTGCTAAACATTTATTATTGATTAAGGTCTATGAGCAGCACCTAACATGATTTCTAAAATGTTCAGAAGATGACATATAAAAATGTTGAGATAGGGACGCCTGGGTGGTTCAGTTAAGCATCCGACTCTTGGTTTCAGCTCAGGTCATGATCTCAGAGTCCTGGGATCAAGCCCCGCATAGATCTCTGTGCTCAGTGTGGAGTCTGCTTGTCCTTCTCCCTCTTCTCCTCCCCTTGTGCATTCTATTTCTAAAATAAATAAAGTCTTTAAAAAAGTGTTTATATAAAACATTATACAAAAATGTCATACAATGTATAAAAATGTTCTTTTAATCAAATATAGGGAGATTTCCAATGTGGCTAAAGTGCAACTTAAGAAAACAAATATAGGGATAACAATTAAGTTTTTAATATGACACTCTACATGATTGTTTGCAACAATGCAAACCAGCTTTGTTGAGAAGAGAAATGCACAATGGTTCTTCCTACTTGTCATTATATACATACATATATGTCATTATATATATATACATATACATACATATATATATACACATATATATACATACCCAGGTCACAATTGTTTTCTTCATTACCACATGAATGATGAAAGATAATTTCAATTTCATAACAATTCACAGAAGATTCCTAAACTAAACGATAAACTTCAAAATTCAGTCTTATGACTGGAAGACCCAGAACATTGTTTCGTTTTCATGTGGTAGCAGAATATTTGCTACTTTCAGTCATCTATTTCTAAAATCATGAGCACAAAAAATAAAAGCCTGACTAAGTAAAACGCTCCCACCATCCATTGTAAGATACATTGAGACTCTAAAAGGTGGGCAAGAAATCTAGAAGAGCTTATTCATTATAATTTATTGAAAAGAAACACTTCTAATCTTTCAAAGAAAACATGTTGACAGATATATGGAAACATAACAACACACTGTCACCAAATGTGAGGATATAATGTCAGATACTGTTGATTTTTTAAAGTTTTTTTTGAAGTACATGTAGTCTAATAGACTACATAAAAGTGATGTCTTCTAGAAGACATGGGGTTACTTTATAACTAATTTGTAGAAATGATTATTCACAAGCCTTTTTCTTTAATCAGAGCTGTTAAAACTAGAACACCTGTACTAATTTTTGGTGCTCCTATTAGATGGAAATAGAAATATTTGAAACTTGGGCCGGATTTCTAAAGTATCTTTATATAAAAGGCAGGGGACAAAATAATAAGTGTTAAGACAACATAGCTTTACATCCTAGAATTGTGGCTGAGGTCTATCAAAGATTAGATGGGTAATTTGGGGCTAATTTACTAAACATGTGGCTCAATTCTTCATTTGTGATATAGAATTTATAATAAATAGCACATAGGGTTGTGGTGAAGAATAAATTATAAACAGTGCATACTATTTAATATAGCATCTAGCACAAATAAAGCTCTCAATTATTGGTAGCTACTGCTGTTGTATGTAAATCAGATACAATGTGCATGCATATCATCATTTATGGTTGATTACTATTTCTTATAGAAGGATTTGAAACATATATTTAATGTGTACATTCATATGTTCATTTTGTGCTTATTAATTATCTTCATCTACTTGATAAGGACATCAACTTGCATTCTAATAGCATCCTGGGCTTTCTATGCCTTTATAGTTAAATTAAAAGGAAGCTATAAATCATAATGAAAATCCAATCATAGCAAATGGAAAAGCACTTTGACTCTACATAGATGGACTTGTTCATTTTTTTAAAAAACAGGATATAAGGCCATACAATTGTTTCTTTTAAAGCTACTTGGACTTTTTTGGTTTGTCTAGGGTTAACAGTACAAATATAAACCTATCATAGAAAACACACTTTACACATTTTCAATATACTCTGAAGTAGATAGTTCATGAAATTTTTAAGATTACTTATTCTGTTTAATTTCACATATTTAAACTCATTTGTAGGAAAATGGATAACATTTATGCTTCTTAATTTTAAAACCACTGAATGTTGAGAACTTCTAATTTTGAGTTTATATGATAAAGTAATTAAATTTGAAAACCATAATACCATTACTAAAGAAATATATTATTGCTAAGAAGAACATAAGTAGGCACAACTAGCATAAAATATTATCAGAAAATATTTAATAACAAAGAATGATGTTCCATGAGGTTTTACTCTGGAATGGTATACATCCCAGAAAGATTCTTTTATGTCATTATATCACACAGACTATATTAAGTACTAACAACTACTAACAAAATGTAATAACTGCACAAATTACCAGAGCCATCTTTTTCATTAACACAACTTTATGAAAAATAAGAAAACTCTGGCTAAAACTATCACAGTAATATCCTTCTGAGATTTGAACTATAATTTCAGTCACTTTTATTTTGTCCCAGGAGACACAACAGGAATGCAAGAGACAGGTGGCAATCCACTCATGTAATTATATTTTTCCCTATGTTTGAATTGTTAGGCAGGATTTTTGCTAATAGAACTGAAAATGAGTCATAGTAAACTTGGTTATTCTTAGGCCACAGAGAGATTCAAACACAGGGTAAAAATGGCATATTGTGTGTGTGTGTGGCCTCTACTCAAAACTTATTTGTAACATGCAGAAGCTAAAGAATCATAAAAAAATAAATATAAGACATTGCCTAGCAACACCTCAAAAAATGAAAACTATGGACAACTCACCAGAAATGAGAACAGGTGAAATCATTTAAAAACTATTTTAGACATAGTTTCTCAGTTTTTAAGTCATCTAGGTAGGAAAAGAGAGCTAAGCAGAAATAGGCTCATTTTCTATGCATCAGAGGAGTGACTGAGGAATAGATAAAAATAAAGACATACTTCCCTAGCCATCACTGCAAACTCACATCAGGGCAGTAAAATTTCCATCAGAGTAATCAGAAGTAATCAGAAATGAATTCCACATTTAAAGCAATAGAATATATATCTAATACAAAAATTAATTTGTCTCACAATACTATTCAGTTTTGATTCAATGTGGCATCATGAGATCACCTATCATTTTATTTTAAGAAATAGTAGATAAATCTAAACTTTATTTTTAAATTTAAAGTTTTGTTATATATATTTATATTTTTAAGATTATTTATTAATTTATTTTAGAGAAAGAGAGAGAGAGCATGAGCAGGAGGGGCAGAGGGAGTGAGAATCTCAAGCAGACTCTGCACTGAGCAGGGAGCCTGACGCAGGGCTGGATCTCATGACCCTGAGATCATGACCTGAACCAAAACCAAGAGTCTGGTGCTCAACCAACTGAGTCACCCAGGTGCCCCATAAAGTATATATTTATTTTTAATAACTGAACCTGATCATTCAGATGTTTATTTCTTTGCAAATGGATCTCAAAATCATTAATAGCGGGACCCCAAGATTTCCTCTGAGGCAGTTTTGATGTAATGAAAAAAAATGGGATTTGAAGTCACGATACGCTATTGGTATTATTGTGAGGATTAAACGAAACAAGTAAATCCTAGTACCTAGCACTTTACGGGGAAGGGAGGTATTCTCAATAAATATTTGTTCACTTGTACTCTGATTTGTAATATCCCATGGAGACACATTTAATAGCAGAGGGGGACTTGTGTTTGCAATAGTATGTGGAGCACTGCAAACTATTCCAACACCCTTGATGAGGTTTCTGCAGGAGTTCTGAGTAAAATGTCTATACACACACCCCTTCTTAGGTCTGTGGAATGAGTTTGGGGGAATTACTATCAAAGAGATATTAGGGAAGGGATGGGATAGGACCACTTCATGTGGAAATGATGGTAGGGTAATACAGTCTGTCTTAATATAATCTAGCCACTATGTCTGGTGGGGGGTGGGAGGATAAAAGGGAGGAACAATTCACAGAAGCTTCTAGATACTGAGTAGGGTAGGGTATATATGCTAGGCTCTGTCACTCTTCAGGCCCTGTTTTCCTGGATGACTGCAATGCTATCTATCTGTCCTGCCCCTTTCATAACATTACCAGGGAAAATATAAGCCTGAAAGTTTCAGTCACCTTCTCAAAACCCTCATGTATTTTCTTCTTCTTTAGAATAAATTAAAATTGTCACAGGTTGGTAGGTATATATTTTAAAGTGGATTTGACTGAAGTCACCAAATTTTAGTAGAGAAGGCAGTTGTAATTCATATTTCCAAGAGGACAAAATCTTCTATATGCTTCTTTTGATAGAAAAGAAAGACAAGTGATGAATAAGTGTGCCCACGGTGAGTGCTGAGATCCTGGCACAGCCTGATTGTGGCTCAGACTTTCTCACACTCAGGTTAGTGTCCAGAAGCCCATACCTCTCTAACCTTAGGACTTCTTGCCACAGGGCTGATCCTGTGGTAAACACTCAACAAAAATTTGCTGAATGAGTGAAATGAGGTCCATAGGAAGTGAATTCCAAGTTCCTGAATCCAGAGGGAAGAAGTGTAGAGTTGAGTGGCAAATGGTCCATCATCGAGGCTACTTTAATGGAGCTACTTTTATCCATGAAATGAGTGAGCATGAAAGGGGGAAAAATAGTCAAATGATGTATCTGAAAAATTCTTGAGAGTTAGTATGAATAGAAGTCAGAAAAACTAGGGGGTGACAGCTTTTGCCTCTCTGGTTTATTACAACGACTACCAGACTGCGTGGACTAATGCCCCAATAACTAATAATTGTGTTAATGTACTAAGTGCCAAACACTGAGCAAACAGCATGTCATTGGGTATTATACTCAGTGTTTTCCCAACATGATCTCATTTACTCTTTAGAGTAACCTTGTAGAAATGGTATTATTTTGTCCTTTTCACATATACATAAACTGAGGCTCAGAGTGATCGCCTTATCTTGGATCACACAGTTAGTACATAGTATAGCCAGGATGCAAAGCATGCCTTTCTGACTCCAAATCTTAAGATGGTATGCTAAACTTTGTTAAAACATTGTCTTTTAAGTTCCTTTTATAATATACCAAGAATTATGTAGTCTAAATTAACCATCCTTTTATTCATTCATTATGGATTAATTCTTCATATTAAGGACATCATGTCATGTACATATATGAAAGAAAGGAACATTTGTAATGCACATCATTCTGAGAACACTGAACCATATAAACTAAGGTTGAAAAGATATGTGTAAAACTCAATTATTTGAGATGATTTCATGCTGATTACCTCTTATCAAATTTCTTTTATTTTTTTATGTTATAAATGCAAATCCTGTATACTAAATAAAAGTTGAATTGTAAACACTTTTGAAATTGTTTAAAAGTGTGCTTGAACTTAATTTAAATTCTCAAACCTTTCAAATACTAATCTGATAACTTCTTTCTAACTTCACCCATCTTAGTGACGAAGTTTCAATACAGGTAGTAGCTAAAACACTTTATTGTAAAACCAAATATTTTATAGTAAACTTCCTTCTCTGTCTTGCTCTTCATTTATTAAAACTAGTGCCTGAAAATGCTTTGAAAGTTTATATACATTATGCTGAATGAAGTGCTTTAGGCACTAGCAATTTCAGGTGTTTAATATTCAGCAGGCATCATCTTAAAAGTCAATGCATGTTTCAAAATTTTCATTGCATAGCCATGTGTTATTGCTGAGCTCTTAAAATCATTGCTTTGTTATGCTACTAAAAGTTGGCAAGATGACTCTTTCCTATGATACCTTCCATTTAAAGTAAAAAAAAAAAAAAGGTGGATGTTGTGTTTTCTGAAAATTGTGCAAATTGATATGCTTAAATAGTATGACCAGACTGATCTCCTCATGCTCCCATTTAAGCCTGTACATTCTAAGCTTCTAAAAAACATATCTATAAAGTCATTACCATGATTCAGTATAGATTATTCTGAAAGTATAGATGAGTTAAAATAATAGCATGTGGATGTATTTGTGTATGGAAAATGGATCACATCATCTGAAATCTCTATTTCCCTTAAACTTAACCATATGTGATGACCATGTGTCCACATCTACATCTTCTTCTTGTTGGCTGCATATGACCCATTGCACAGATGCATCATAATTTATTTATTCAGTCCCAGATATTGGGATATAGGTTCAATTATTCATATTGTCATTGTCAATTCTGTAATTTTTGATTATACATAAGATACATTATTTGAAGTGAAACTGCCAGGTGAAATGCTAGGTGTGATTTTTTAGGAGAATTTTAGTATGTGATATATTAACTAACAACAGAGATATAATTTTGTGTCCTTTTGCATCCTGCAGCATCTGACAGGTCACTTAGCAATGACAGCTTGCAGGGACAATGGCTCACATCAGGATGGTCTGTATCCCCCTTGCAATAGCTCTATTGCAATTTACCCTGGCTTTCAGATATTGCTGATCAGCCTTGTGTTGCAAAACCTTAAACTTGATAGTTTCCATTAAGTCACACCTGAGGCATTGGGAACAGACATATCCCAAAATGGTATGCAAATGCGACACCACTAGTATTCAAATGACTATTCAGCTTTGCAGCTGATAAATCCATAATACTCTCTCTTCTTCTCCTCCCCAAAGCAGTTAACCTGAGGCCAATTAGGGATAAATGTAATGCAGTTTTCTGTGATGTGGTTACCTTTCTAACTTTGAGGATATGAGAAACTATATTCTCTCCAACTATATTTGAAGAAGAGTTCAATACATGTGACCCTGATCTTCAAATAAAGTCTTTTTTTGTTGTTGTTCCTCAATCAGGTTATAAAGTAATGAAATAGAAAAAAAAGTTAAATGCCAAGCAGTGAACCACAATTGATTAGATGAAATCCCTAATCTTCTTAATCATTTTTTAAAGTAAAATTAAATACTGTCATTTTGTTAGAGTAGGCAGTTAGGTTCTAACAGGATGCCTGAAGGCCCACAAAGGGGAAGTCACGGCCAACTACCTGGAAAGTCAGCAGCCTGTCCTGGCAGCTCTCCAAAGAGGCCAGATCAAACCAGACAGGCTCATGATGGTGGGTGCCAAGACGGGAAACTCTTGACCAAATAAGGAAGAAAAAGCGGGAAACCACGCTTCCAAGAAATCCCCACCTTAAGTAATGATTATTTCACCCCCTTGTTAACAACTGTTGATAAAAGACACCTGAACCCCGGGGTTGCAGCATTCGATCTCTCCCCGCTTCTCCTCTCTTTCTTTCACCTGATCTCTCACATCTCAAGAGTGTATTTTCACTCTAATAACTTCCCTGCTTGTGTTGCTCAGCAGTGTTGTGTCTATCCTTGAATTCTTTCTCGCGACTAGACCAAGGGCTTTCGGTGACATCTTTAGGACAGGCTGCGTTGAGGCCTCAGGGCCCCAGGGTCTCCCCAGTTCATCTGGCAACAATTTCATATAGTTCTCTAAATAGTAGCTATATTCTGCTTTCATATATTTTGTAGTCTACTTTGGATACTAAAATTCTACAGACTATAAATGGGTAGCAGACCAATCTGAAATTTTCTCTGAAATATGAATTACTAGTTACTTTTTGCTTCTCATCTATACTTATTATATTTATCCATCCAGTATCCCAGATTTCATTTAACACATGTGAGATAGACTTTTTTCTGTATATGATGTAATGTTTATGACTTGTGCTTGTTTTTAAAATTTAATAAATGTCTTATATATACATACACACACATGCTTCCATTACACATACACAGACAGATGCATGTGATAATATGATTTTGGCATTTTATTTGCTTCTGTATAGAGAAGAAATTAAAAAGAAAGAATAATTATAATAAAATATTTGATGTTAAATAGGACATTTTCTTTATTATTAATAAAATGTGATACAAATCCATGTTAAAAGATACAAATGGTAAAGAAAAATACTAAATGAAAATTGAAAGGCACTAATATGTCCCTTTCTTATTTTTAGTTCTATCCCTAAGAGGACCATTTCAACTCTATTTTGATTATTATATTGGTTACTGCTATAATTCTCAATAATAGGCTGACCTCAACTTCTTGATTTTTAACTTCAAATAATGTAACTTACTAGCCCCTTTTAATTTGAGGAATTTAGCATATTCTCTTGCTAATCACTTTCTTCTTGTGAGTTTTTTAGGAAGGTATTTCTTTGTTTATCTCTTTTCTTGTGTCATGTGGAAAAAATAAATTTTATTTTTCATTCCTACTATATTTTTAAATTGACATATAATTAGCATACACTATTATATTAGTTTCAGTTGTACAACATACTGATTCAACAATTCTATATATTACTCAGTGCTCACAATAAGTGTAGTCACAATCTGTCACCATATAACATTATTAAATATTATTGACTATATTCCCTATGCTGTACTTTTCATCTCCATGACTTATTTATTTTGTAACTGGAAGTTTATAACTCTTACTCCCCTTTATCTCTTTCAAGCATCTCTCTACCCACCTCTTTATCATTTTAGGTAATATACATAAACCCCTGTTGTTCTGTCACTTGGGACACTGTCTCTTAATCCAGTCTACTTAAGAGGAAATAAATGTTTTTACATTTTCCCACCTTTCTTCCATCATCCCCACTTCCTGACTTCTATCAAACCATAGTAATACATGTACTTTGAGAAAGTTTGATGGCAGAAAACCCATTCTCTTAAGCCAAACTGTTTTCTAGTAGTTTCTATCAAATTATGCTATATTTGGGTATTTTGGGTGTTGGGTAAGTACATCCTAAATCTCTATAGAATGCACCAGTTTTGACTCAAAAAAAAAAAAAAAAACCTACTAACATAAACTCAAAATCACAAAAGAATCTAATTTCAAATTCAGAATTGCAAAAACAAAATGTACATAAAAGGCAGGGAAACAAAGCCCAAACATTTCTATTCACTAACAAATTCAAGAAAAAAGAATAATGAAATGAGAGGGCAAAAATAAAACTGCTTAATGATGATTCTTTGTTCACCCTTTCCAATGCAGAAAGGCGGGAGCTGTAATACAGTTCAAACAATGCACTTTTAAATGATATTAGAATAGCAACAGGTCCTGAAAAATTAAATGAACAGGTCTTGCAGGAAGGGCAGAATGACAAACATCAGACTCTCTTTTCTTTCTTAGGACTTAGGAAATATGAAAATATTAGAAATAAACTTCACTGATCTTCCAAGCTATGTGAAAGAACCATCCTAATGCTGAAGATTTTGCAGAACTTCTACAGAACGAGGTACAGCTACAACCATAATAAAACAGCACGCTCATCAAAGGCTGCCATTTAACCTCTCTATTAAAATGGGGCACACTGAGACAATGTTTAGTGGAGGAAATCTAGACCACAGAAACTCTCTGGTAGGGAAGGAGAAAGCTTGAAAGTCCCATCAGGCTGGGAGAGTTAGTAATTAATGGGAAAACTAGCCCCTCAGGGACATTAACCACTGTCCCTAGAGGACCAATGCAGTGGAATCCTTGGCAGTGCAGGTTTTTCAATAACAAAAGGCTGAAAACACACAGAATCCCCCTTGGGAGCAAAAGACTTAAGTAAACCATACCATACCCATATCATGGAAGTTTATTTCAATATGAAACTAATAGTGTGGGTCAGGGACGGGCAATTAGGACCCACAGGTCAATGTGGGACACTTCCTGCTTTTGTCACTAAAGTTTCATTGGAACACAGCCACACCCATTTATTTAACTCCTGCCTAAAGCTGCAGTTAAGCTGCAATTGTGGAGGTTATTAGTTGTGACTGAGACCATCTGTCCGGGAAAGCCTAAAATATTTGTTATCTTGCCCTTTACAGAAAAGGTTTTCTAACTCCTGGTAAAAAAGAGGTATTTTTAGTGACATGGAGACATTTTTGTGAGGTAATACAGAGTGAAAAAGGAAATTATAAAACTACATCTATTTTTGTGTATCTAAAAATGTATGTGTGTGTTTGTGCATGCATGCATTTGTGAATGTAGGGAAGGGTAAACACCATAATGTTAGCAATGGTTATCTCTATTAGATAGGATTATTGGTGACTTCCATTTTGTCACTATTAACGATTTTTAAAGTTTATCCATAAGAAACCATATTGCCTATATAACAACAACAAAAAAGATATTTTAAAATAGAAAATGAGCGAAATCATTGAGGCAGGTTTTATCATTGTTTTTGTAATCATTGGTCCTAACAGCTGAATTTTCAGAAAAGGAATTTGGCCCTTTCTTGTGTTTTAGTAGTATGGAGCTCACCACCCTCAAGGACTATGGGGGCCTCCTTCCAGGGCAGGACAGGCAGCAAATTATTTCAAGGTTCTCTGAGTTTGATAGCAGTTGTCTGGAAGGGGGGACAACTGCTCATTTTCAACTGTTACTTTCATCTGTGCTCCTTCAATCAACCATGGAACATCTGTCACCAGACTACTGTCTGATGTGGCAGCAAAGGCTGCTCTTGATAAAAGAGCCCCCGGGGTTCTACGGGAAAGGAAATCAGACACCTGCAACCAGTACGTCAATACCTATACCAGACCATGATGATTAATTGTTTTTAATAACATTAAGCATTGCAGCATTGGGAATAACAAACATGGCCATCTATATATATATATATATATATATAGTGTGTGTGTGTGTGTGTTTGTATTACATATATATGTATATACATGCATTTGTGGTTAGCCTGTCATTTGACCTAAAATAGACTTATTCTTAAAGGAAGAATGTGATAATATATTTGAAATATTTAAATCTCTCTCATAAGTCATGAGTTTCATTTTCAGTATGAATTTTTTTTTTTAAGATTTTATTTATTTATGTAAGAGAGAGAATGAGATAGAGAGAGAGCACATGAGAGGGGGGAGGGTTAGAGGGAGAAGCAGACTCCCTGCCGAGCAGGGAGCCCGATGTGGGACTCGATCCAGGGACTCCAGGATCATGACCTGAGCCGAAGGCAGTCACTTAACCAACTGAGCCTCCCAGGCGCCCTTCAGTATGAATTTAAGCCTTGGACTACCAAGTCTACTTTTTATTGTTAAGTAGGGGTTTCCAATATTGCCATAGAATATCCTCAAATTACTTGAGAGTACTGAGGTTTTTTGTTCGTTTGCTTGTTTGTTTTGGTAAAAATTGAAGTGAATTTAAATGCAAGTATAAAACAGTGTTCAACATTAACAAATTAGATTATAAAGCAAAAATTTGACAAACTCTAGATGCTTGGCCCTTTTTAAAAAATGTCTTCTGCATATCATTTTTGCATTTAACAAAACTGTCCCATTTTCTGAAGACTACAAAGAATAATATAAGTGAAATGTGGAGTTCACAAGGAATTACTCTACTTAGGGCATCTAAGGGGTGAGTGCTGATGTGGAAACAAACAAGAGTATTTGGGGTAAAAGCATACTCTCTGGAGTCAGAAAATTTGAGATTGAGTTCTGCTTACTGGCTATGGGAAATCGGGCAAGTTTCAAGTCCTCAGTTTGCTCAAAGCGCAGGCAACTATATGACTACCTGTCTCCCTCGTAAGGTAAGGTTGTTTTGACAATCAAATGGGTTAATAATTGTAAAGTGGATGGCATATATTAAAGACTGCATGTATTATATATTGGTTAAGTAAACGGTGACAAGTGTGAAGCTTATTTGAAAGGCCACAGTGGGCTACCAACATAGTCACTAAGAAGAGTGAGCAGGAAAGCAACAGCACTGGGGAAGGGAAGACAAGGTTGCTTGTAAGCTAAGGCATGAGCCAGACACAGACTTTAAAAAAAAAATTCCAAAAGACACAAGGTGGTTGAAAATTTTAGCCTTGGTAAAAAAAGAAGATAGACTAAAAATTAGAAGAGAGTCTCACAAAATACTGAGTTGACAGTAGAAACATAAGTAAACTTTGTTTTACATTTATCCTGGCCATTTTAAACGGATATGAGGCAATCTAAGTAGGGGACACTGGATTCCCCCCCTTTTTTTTTCCTCTTTATTATTCTACAAATAACTACCAGGCACAGTATGTTTTGCCTTTTTATCGTCCTGTAATCTTTGCTTGTACCCCAAATCCACACCTTGGACACCCAAATTATTAAAACATGTGATGCTTCTTTTAAAAGTTGTCTGACTTCAATCCATTTCACTGCCCACATATCTCTGTCATTCATATGAATTTCTCCCATTTATTTCTCAATATCGTATTCTATTCTACAAAAGTATATAATTCCTCAGTGTTAATTAGATGTCACTTAAATCCTCCTAATGATGTACAATCGGCCTGCTTATTCATGCTGCATTTCAGCCTCTTCTGGACTGTGATTGTTTCAATCAGTGAAAAATGCTATTATTAAATCCCATTCAGTTACATCAACAAGGTATCAAACCAATTATGTAAATGTGATTTTATTTTGGTGACATTACTAGATTTCAGTTCAGTACACAGAGCTTCAATTATCCACTTTGAACCTCACTTTAAAAATCTAGTTTGAAGACAAAAATGATTCTCAATTTAAGTATTTGTTAGATAATATATAAATAACCTCTTGTTTCCCTATGATTTATAAATCCTATATTTCAATTATTTCAGCTCTGCATAATTACTTATGTGGTTCTTAAAACACACACACATATACACACACACAAACATGCTTCCATAATGTGCCTTAAACCTTAAGTCGTTTCCAAAATTTTATCTAATAAAGGAAAATTCATCATCTAATCCTGACCTACTCTGGAAAAAAAAAAAAAAGAAAAACAAATACCAATTTATATAACTCTAAAACCAAATAAAGTTTTGATATGACCCTTCTATAATCATACAGTTTTAAGGGAGAATATTAACTGGATGTTGAAGTGAATGAATAAGGTTAAATGAGTCAGTACCAACAACTCTTCTTTGATAAGAGTGCCTGGAAATGAAGAAGAAAGCTCTTGGGAATGACAACAGTACATGCCTAAAATTAGGGTAAATAAATTTATATAAAAAGTAGGCATCTCTTTAAGTTGTTTTATTTCCTCCCATCATTAGGAAAATCTAACTCATATCATAGAGATAGATTTGTCAGACTGTTTATATCAAACCTGCCTTCAGTGACAAAACAGCCACATGGGAACTGTTGCTATGTTATCCTTCTCTACCTTTTCCCTTCATCCTGGCATCCACAAGCATCCTTCCTATCTTATTCTTTTTCATCTTCCTAAAGACTAACACAGAATATCCTTCTTGTTTATCTGTTACTATCCTGCTCATTTGTGTGTTATTCTTGCCTCCAATCTCTCCTCCACTTTGGCTCATCCCATATACTGTTGACAGTGTTCCTCCTGAAATTATGCCAATACACTTCTCTTTGAATACAAAAAAAAAATACACCTAAATGTCAATGATTCCTCATACGCTACCCAGTAACAACCAAATTCCTTGGGAAACCATACTCCACTCAAAATCAAAGTATTTTAATGCATTATTACATCCCCTTTGAACAAAAATCTGTTATTTATTGTTTTATTACAAAAGTCTATAGTAAAATGAAAAACAAAAACAAAAACATTGTAGTAGGGATTGCTGCCCTTGATTTTGAACCAGAGTCCCATTGCTATCTCTAAACTGTTGATAATGTAATTTATAATATACTCTGTGGCCAAAGAGGTATGTTTTAGAGGAGGTCTATATTTCATGTGATTGTAGTAAACAAATTGTCACACGTTTTAGATCAAGCTTATTTGTAATATTCAAAGCATCTAGATTTTTATTTACTTCATTTTCTTAAATGTTCAAATACCATAGAAAGTATAATAGAGGGTGTCTATAATTATAGCATTTCTCATCTTCTAGGTACATTTTGTTAGATTGTTTTATATTTTGCTGTACTTTAATGTTCAGTAAACAAAGTTTCATCTATCATACCTTTTTAAAATAAGTATTTGTATAATATTATAAATGTAAACCATGCTCAAATATTGATTAACAAAAATAATATAAAATCTAACAAATAGAGGTAAGCACACTGTTCAGATCTTGATTTATAGTCTTTAATGTATTTTATACATATATCTGTGCTAGTTTTCTAAGAATAGGATCATAACATATTTACTGCTTTTCAATCAGTCTTTCTTCACTTAACTTTATATACTCTATGCTTGACAGGTTTACTAATCAAAAGCTATTCTGTAAGATCATTTACTAGCTGTGTGACCATAAGGGAATAACTTACTATCACTGTGATTAAGTTTTCTTATCCAAAATATACAGAGGAAATACAGAAAAAATAGTACCTTCCTCTTAGGACTCTTGAGAGGATTAAATACAAAAAACGTAAAAAATATTCTGTACTATAAAATAACAATAACAACATACGTGAACATAAACCATTTTTTCTGGAATAGCATATGGCATGTGCACATTTTCATTAGGTTGAAAACAATCTATGTGAAATAGGGGGATTTGCTTGAATTATAAAAAACTGATGAAGTGTCAGAAGTTTAGGATATTATAGAATGTCATTATTTACAAAAAAACAATGTTTAAAATACATTGTTCAGTGGAAGCAGTAGGCAACTCATTTGCATAACATGGAAATAACTAGTGTAAATAAAGGTTTCCTACATTGTTTTTCCATTTTTCTATAACAAATAGAGATTGCTAGTACCATAAAATTTACTAAATTGTAAAGTGAGCAGAGCTAATTTCTTTGAATATCAAAGGTTATTGTAAGTGACCAAGAAGGCTTTGAAGTTCCCTGCAGTTTGACTAAATTTTAGACAGGCTGCATTCTGACTCTAAGCCCCTAACTTCCTTTTTCTTAGAGCAATTTAATTGCAAGGGCAATGGAAATGTGAATTTTTTCTCTACCCAAAGTCTCCTGCCTTTATAAACCAGAACTGTCCTTCTCAAGACCCTGAGAACTAGTTCTTTGTAATCATCAATGAAGATAGCGCCCCAATACGCTAGTTTCTGTGTGAGGGTAGGAGCCTAATTTTGCCATGAGACTTAATCCCAATTGTAAAATGTTTTTTCTTTAGGTAAGGCCAATTAGCAAACAGAGATGACCTATGATCCTCCTCAACCCAAGCTGCTAAAACCTCTCCAAATTTTTGTTTCAGCAGAACTGGTTTATCCATACTTGGATCTGTTCCATCTCCAGCAATCTTATCAGAATAAAATCAACTTGTGCTCTTATCTTGTCCTGTGAGTTCTCTCCCTCTCTCTCTTTTTAACAGAGGCACAGTGGTTCTGGATTCTTACAGCTTGTTTTTTAATTTGGAGCAAGTTACATGGTTAAATTTCAATTTCTGATTTGTAAATAGGAATTTACAACATCTCCCAAGCAGAGTGGTGAGAAGTTGTCAGGAACAAAGAAGATAATGCATAGGAAGTGCTCAGTAAAGGTTAGAAATAAGAGAGTCTAAGGTTTGAATAGGCAATTACAAAAATGATCTGCCAGTTAACAGTTGAAAAAATGTTCCATGTCAATTGTAAATTTTTTTTTAAAGATTTTATTTATATATTTGAGAGAGAGAGAATGAGATAGAGAGCATGAGAGGGGGGAGGGTCAGAGAGAGAGGCAGACTCCCTGCCGAGCAGGGAGCCCGATGCGGGACTTGATCCTGGACTCCAGGATCACGACCTGAGCCGAAGGCAGTCGCTTAACCAACTGAGCCACCCAGGCGCCCCAATTGTAAATTTTTTAAAATGCAAGTTGAAACAGTGAAATGTTAGTTTTCAGCATCAAAATGGCATAGATTTTTTTTTTTTTAATGTTTCTACAGAGTTGGCAAGTGATTGGCAAAGCAAATATTCTCACATACCAGGGGTAGAAATATAAATTGCTATTATCTTTATAGAGGGCAATATGACAAGTATCAAGAATATCAAAATTGTGCCTACTTAGCTATCCTGCTTTTTAGGGCTAAGAAATAGTTTCACATTGATAAATATTAGTCAAAACCAATGTTGATCCCAGCTCTATTTCTAATATTGAAAAATAAAACCAACCTAAGAAATCAAATTACAGGAGATAGCTTAAATAAATCACTGTGCAAATACACAAGTGAATATATTATATACACATTTAGAATCATATTTAAGAATGTTTTATAGTTTAGAAAAATTTCAAGATAAAATGAAGCAAAAACAAAGTAAAACAATTTATAGGGGCGCCCAGGTGGCTCAGCTGGTTAAGTGTCTACCTTTGGCTCAGGTCATAACCTCAGGGTCCTGGGATCAAGCCCCACATTAGGCTCCCTGCTCAGTGGGGAGCCTGCTTCTCCCTCTCCCTCTGAGCTCCCCCTGCTTGTGCTCTCTCTCTCTCTCTCTCTCTCAAATAAATAAAATCTTAAAAAACAAAACAAAGTAACTTATACATTGTAATCCATATGTTCCATACCAAGGGAGCTAGCTAGTGGCCTAAAATATATAATATAAAACATTAACAATGGTGATCATCTTTGCAGTTTTCTACCATTTCATAACTAATCACAAAATATGCAAAAATGATCAATCAGTTTTGGCATTTATCCTCTACTTAAAAAGCAGTATTTCTTTCAGGCCATTATTTCTCTAATAAGCATTAAAATAAATATTTTTTTTAAAGATTTTTTATTTATTTTATTTGACAGACAGAGACACAGTGAGAGAGAGGACACAAGCAACGTGGGGCTCGATCCCAGGACCCTGGGATCATGACCTGAGCTGAAGGCAGATGCTTAGCGACTGAGCCACGCAGCACCCCAAAATAAATATTTCTATATTGTTCAATGTCTTCTTTTTAGGCATTCTTTACTGCTCTTTTAGCTTTTTCTTACTTTACTCCTATAAACACTCACCAACTCCTTTACATAGGTCTATAGTAAATTATGTTATCTCTCAATTAATATAATATTTCTCACTATATTTTATATTTGTAAGACTATTGGTAAGACACACTTTATTTATTTATTTATTTTTTAAAGATTTTTATTTATTTATTTGACAGAGACAGCGAGAGCAGGAACACAAGCAGGGGGAGTGGGAGAGGGAGAAGCAGGCCTCCCGCCCAGCAGGGAGCCCGATGTGGGACTCGATCCCAGGACCCTGGGATCATGACCTGAGCCAAAGGCAGTCGCTTAAGCAACTGAGCCACCCAGGCGCCCCGGTAAGACACACTTTAAATATGCATTTTCCTTATGCATTTTCTTCATTTAGGTGTCAAATAATATTCCTAAAATTAGATAATACTATTTAACGTTCCCATAGAATCAGTAAACCACCAGTCAATTCACCCAGTACGCTGCTGAGGTGGGGGCTAGCAGGAACCTGGAAGACAATTTTTTTCGTTTGACTCTTTTAATAAATGTATTTGACTTATTGGTTTATTTCTAGTCTCCATATAGATAAAACTTAAAACCATTGACTACATACTGCCTACTGAAAAAGCAAAAACAAAGTCATAAAATCTCTCATCAAAGAACTATCAAAATAACATGGACTTATCATAGGTTGGTGATGCTGTTAATAAAGACTCATACGGTGGATTTTATTGCTCAGAAGATATAAAATTAGTGTATCATTGCTTTCCTCTTCAAATTAGCATTTTCCTTTAAATTCCTAATACTCAGTTTTATTTGAAGCATGTTGATATGGTTAAGTTAGTTGGCATAAATGGCATATGGTTAAATTGTTACATGAAACTAATACGGAGACACACAGGAAACTTTAAACATTGATAGACTTATAAGGACCATGGAAAAGCAAACACCCAAAATTTCCACAGAAGTGCTGCAGATCACATTGCCTTTTGGCTGAAAATTAAAATGACACCTGGAAAATATAACTACCCTTTTGAAGGGATAGAGCCCAAATCTAATAATCTCCCTACTTCATATCATTTTGGCTTGAAGTAGGATAGTTTATCTAATTTGTATAAAGAAACAGGGTGTACCAATTCATTTATGTAGCATTTATACTATTTTCTTTAATACTATAGTGATAATTATAATTTTAGAATGGATAATTTCTTAAGGATGACAAGGCTTCCACCCCCCCCCCCACCAAAGGCTCTCATTTGAAGCTAGACTGATCTAAAGATTTCTAAGAATAAACACTTGAGAGCTAAGGTAAATCTGATGGAATTCTGTAAAATTCTGAGTGCTATGGGTTATTTAGATACCTATCTGCTCATTTTTTATTTTGAAATGTGAGATTTATAGAATTGCAAAAATAGTACAGTGTTCCCTTATACTTTCACCCAGATTCCCCTGTTGTTAACAGCTTACAAAACCATAGAACAATGATAGAAATTAGGAAATTACATTGCTAAAATATTTTAAACTCACTTAACAGACACTATTTGAATTTTGCCAGTTTTCCTACTAATATACTTTTCAGGTCTAGAATTCATATCAGCATCCTACATTGCATTTAGTTGTCATATCTCATCAGGCTCCTCCAATCTATAACAATTCCTCAGGCTTCCTTCTTCTATCATGACTTTGACAATTTTGATGAATACTGGTCAGTTATTTTATATGTCCTTCAGTTTGGGTTTACCTGATATTGAAGTTATGGATTTTTTGGTAAGAACAGCACAGAAGTGATGTCGAGCCATTCTCTGGGCATCCCATCATGAGGTACATATTATTCTGACTTATTGTATCCTTGCTGCTCAGAGTGGGTATGTCTTTGGAAACATCACAGAGGTAACTGTTAGCAAGTGACTATCCCTAAATGTTGTCCAGACAGAATAATTTTTATTTATGCCTATGAAGCCTGATCAAAAATTATCAATAAGAAAAAAATATCAATGTTTTTGGAAGTTAACTCCTCATTTTTAAATGTCAATCTACAGATACTAACATCTTTCTATGAAGCTGAAAGTGAGGCTAATATAGAGTACAAATAAACAACAACAACTAGACATGCTGCATCTTCAGTAGAGAAATCTCTGTGTTGATATTTGGGACTTTAGGGGAGGGGGAAACTACTAGAAGATCTGTCTATCTATCTATCTATCTATCTATCTATCATCTATCTATCTATCTATCTATCTATCTATCTATCTATCTATCTATCATCTATATACATATATTTCTGTTTACCAAGAATTGTGTGAATTTAAAGCTATAGGGAAATTAATGTGACTGGTGTTTTTATATTCATTCATAGCAACTCCAAGAACTCTATTCATAATTATACAGATTTAAGTCAAAGATCTAATATTGAATTTGAAAATATGTCTAATTTGGTTAAGTGAGTAGGGTATAAAAGAACTGATTTTCAAAAGCATTTCTCCAAATCTCAAATGAAATATAAAGAACAGTGTAAATTAGGGTAAATTGAAATGTTTCTAGTATTTTATATTTTACTCTCACTCTTACTATTGAAAGCCCCTACCCCCCCATTACCCAACCCAAGAACCAGATTCCCTTTGTATACTTGAGTGCATTTTATTTCTTTAAAATGAAGGTAGCCCAGTATTAATAGACACAGCTTATGTTCTGCAAGTAAAGAAAATGAATGTAGAGTTTGGTGCACTCACAAATTCCTGTTTTGCTGTGGACCAGTCCCAAGTCCAGGTAAGAGACAAATAACTTAGCTAAAACCCAACTTCTACTTGATTCCAACCAACCTTCTCTCACTCTGCCCCTTGGAATTGTGGTGAGTCCTGCTGGCGAGGATGGGTCAGTGACCCAGTGACCAACAAGAGTTCTTGAATGCTTTCAACTTGTCCTTATGTCTCCTTCTCCTGTATCTTGTAGGAGCAACGCCAATTGGGATTTCGGATTCCAGAAGATTAAACCTGTCTGATTTTGTAGTGAGAAGCCCTCAAATATGAGTGTAAGTTGTCCAAGTGCAACACTTTCAGCACAGTTCACAATAAGCACAACTACTTCCTGGGTTTCAAACTAAGGACATCTACATTTTGAGTAACTATAATATACAGATTTTGATTATACTAAAATCAAGACTTGTTATCCATGGAAGATGTGCTATTAACCTCCCCAAAATGAAAATTCATTTATGCTTTTAAGTCAGGAATTCAAAATCCAGGCTTATACAATTTGTTGACTTGTATGAAAATCATCATAGAGCATCCATTCTAGCACTGGCCACTTAGAAAATAAATTTCTGTTTGTTTTTTTTTTAACTTTTAATGAAAAGGAAAAGGAAATAATATAATGTTCTCAACGTGCATTCTTTCAGGGGAGAATGTCCCAGTAACATCAGTCTCCCCATTTACCTTCCATTACTCTTACTGGGTTATTTTCTGAGCTTTCCCAGACACTGTGTAACCCTAGTGCCTCTCTCCTCCCTTTTCTTTATTAATGTCAGATCAACTAACTTTATTCATGCTCATGTCAAAAATGAGAGATAAAATGACCACTACACATGGGCAAAAGGCACTTTAACAAGGAACTAAAGGGCAAAAACAATAATAATAAAAATAACTGTGTTTTCCCATATTTCAGCTGGTAAAAGAGACTTGTAAGGTGCTCTCACTAACACTCTTAATTTCCCAATAGACACTGGCCATGGAAGAAGAAAGAAAATTTTCATGCTATTAGAAAACAGATTTAGTCTTCCCATTGTGATGACCTCAAATGTGATCTGCACGATTCTACCACAAAAATCAAATTAATGTGATTTTCCTTTCTTATCTCATTGAACAACATACTTGAAGTTAATACTATATTATTAAACATTATATACTATCTAGTGTTATATAACTATTTAAAATCGATTTCCATCTAAAAAGGATTTGAGGTGGCCAACTTGAAGAACATAATGCAACGAAGTTGATAGAAAAGAGATGAAGTCCAGAGCCAAAGAAAGAGACCAAATAAAACATGCCAAGAGCAAATGCTAATGTAGTTGTTGTTATTAGAGATCAAGAATCTCACCTTCATGGTAATTTTACCTAAGTCATCTCAAATTTTTAATTTTTAGTATTTAAAAATATTATACACACACAAAAATGTGTTACCAAATCAACATGAGTTAAAACAATATATGATTTTTTTAAGATTTATTTATTTATTTGAGAAAGAGAGCACAGGGAGGGGCAGAGGGAGAAGGAGAGAGAAACTTTAGCAGACTCCTTGCCGAGCTCAGAGCCCAATGCAGGACTTGATCTCAAGACCCTGAGATCAAGACCTGAACTGAAACCAAGAGTCGGATGCTTAACTGACTACATCATCTGGGGGCCCCTTGTGAGTTTATTTGTAATTGGCGTTATGATGGCAGTTAAATTACTCCAGCTATAAAAGCATATAGCATTTAAATAAACCACTGGGATATAATACTTATATTAACTTCAGCTTCTTTGATATTTCATCTTATTATTTGACTGATACCTGACAGGGAAATTGGAAAAACTGTGCTGAGCTTTTTAAGTACACACGTTAATAATTCCATAAAAGAAGCTTCATGTCATGGCAAAATATTACCTTGCCTCATTTTTTGTTAGTTTTATTAAAAAAATATAGAAAGGATATTTAGTAACCTCTTATAAATTTATTACTAAAAGCACCATCTGCTGGTTACTAGCATTTCGATCTGTGTTAAGATTCGTTGATAAAAGAATAGAAAAACATTTTTCTCTTGCATGCCTGTATAGATTCCCTCTGCATATTGAAGTTACAAGCCTAGAGAAACAGGAGGTAGATTTTATTGGTAAAATGTTTTAGTCTATGTGTGTGTGCCTGCAATGGAAATCAATTTTACAGCTTGCCTTTTATTGGAAAGCTTAGGTATATAAATGAGAGTATTTTCTCTTCTAAATCAGTCTTACATAACCAACAGGCAATTGTTAGTTCAGTAAGTGCAGAGGCCTCCCCCACAGGAGACATTACAAAATCACAAAATCTAAATTGAAGTGTTTTAACTAGCCCAGCCTATACCCTGATTCTAGCCCACAGTAGGTTCTAAATTAGTGCTGGCTGAATGAAGAAAGGGAAAATAAATTCGTGACTATGACTTGATGTGAGATAAGCCCAAACTGAGGGGGGAGGGTGGGATAAAGCCCTCGTATTTTATATTCATTAGATAGATATTTTTAACTATGCCAAAATTTGATGTGTGAATTTAACATTAGCAAGGGAGGAGTCATGCTTTTTATTTTTAAAGAAAGATCGTCATGCAAAGAATAAATTTAGAATTTTTTGAGATTTCAAAAAAAAGGTATTAATTCTGGGAAGTATAAGAGACTTTTAATATGAGCATTTCACCTAATGGATTGTAAACATAGAACAAAGAAATCTTCTGTTGCTACAGAGCTTTTTTGTAAATTCAATAGAACTCATTTTCTACATTCTCTTGAGAGGACTGAATTTGATTATTTCAAATTAAAATTTAAGATATGAAATCCTGAGCTGCAGGAGGGAAAAGTGTTTTTTGTTTTTTGTTTTTTTTTAATTAATGTCTCCCCATTACAGATAGAGAACTTGAGTTTCAAGGGTAATCAAGGTAAAGCAAAGTCACACAGGTAGAATTGAAAGAACTGACATTTGAATTTAGGCTCTTAATTTACAAAACCATTGTTTTTCAAATTTATAAAGAAGGCTCTCAAATATACCAGTATATTTTTCTGAGAGGTGGGAGGTGATGGGTAGGTGAGGGTAAATACAACTTCCCCTATACTATATATGAGTAACCTCCTAAGCTTCACTATGGTGGTACCTTATCACTTCTCTTACATGATCCAAATATGCCTCTTTAAGAAAAATCAATTGACATTAAGAACATTTACTAAGCATGGGGCTCCTCTAACCACTTTAGAATACACTCACAGCATTTCACCGTATCATAGTTGAACTAAAAATGATTCTGCTTTGATTACATGATAGGGCAAGTTTAACAATGGATTCCACAGATACTTTCCCAAATGTTGGAACATTTCTGAATTCAATGGGAAGAAAAAAATGCATTCATTCAAATTCTGTAGTATATGACAAAAAATAAGTGTTTGGTATGGCTTTAGGGGGAAACTGCCTCTGCCATGAATGTATACCTAGTTCTAGGGTAAAAATAACTTTCACAAATCCTAATATCAGTAAGATATCTTCATCAAACAAGTGTCAAAATTATTTTTAAAAAGCAACATATCTAGAGTCTATACACAATTTTTAAAATCCATCTGATTTTGGTATTCATATGCTAGAGAAGGTCCAAGACTGAGAGCTAGCATTTTGGGACTACATGATCTCTTCCTCTCTCTCAAACAGTGGTTTGTTCCTGATAACCAGTTGTGCTAACTAAAAATGCTGGCATCCAATATCTGTGACATAAATATTTATATTAATAACAAAAACACAATAATAGTAATAATTTTTAGTGAAAACTCATTGGTTGTCCATCCAACATCATTGTCTCTCAATAGCATCTGGAAGTTCCTTGAGAGAACTACCTATTTTCCACGTGCTGAAGTCACAAGGTTTGGGTGGCACTGGCTTCTGGGGAGAGATCTGACTTTCACACACCATCCTCTGTTCTACTTGTCTTGCCCCAATGAGCAGCAGCCCAGTTCTCTGCAACTGTCTCATGGCAACCTCCTATCCAAAGTTATTCTGAACAGAGTCAATGCCGGAACTCCCTTCCCCAGAATGTGTCTGATGGCTGGAAGAGAAACATTCTCACTCTAAACCAGAAATAGGCCAGTCCCCTCATTATTATCTGTACTGTGGTGAGATCATGACGGGATCTAGGTTTTACATTAAACTGCTACTGCAGAAGAACAGAGTAGATTAAGTCCTAAGTCCTGGGCCACACTGCTTTAACCCTTGTCTGAAGGCCTCTCAGTTGCATGAGCCAACCATTTCTCTTTATTGCTTATGACAGTTTAATTGAAGTTTTCTGTTGCTTGCAAACAAACACATAATCACAATGGCAAAGACAGTAGTTACCATTATTTAAGTATTTCCTGGTTGAAAGGCATTGTTTCCCCAAATGCTGCCTTGGGAGGCAGATGCTTAATTATTATTTCCATTTCATTGATAAAGAAACAGATTTGGGGAGGTTAAATGACCTGCTTAAGATCACACATCTCATAAATTGTCAGAACTACAATTCAAATGGCATCTTTCTGATTATAAAGTCCATATTCTTTTAAAGCTAACACTTTGGGTGTCCCAAATGACAGCATGATTCTCAGGAAAAGCCATCCTGGGCTTGAATATTGGCTTCACCATTATTAACTGGGAGACCCTGGGCAAGTTGTTTAACCTCACTGGGTCTCAATTTCTTCAAACATGAATTTGGGAAAATAATATTTCCTAATTTATATGAGGATTAAAGAAGTTAATATATATGAGTTGCTTAGAAAAGTATGTGTATGATAGTAATCACTCAAAAATATTAGTGCTTACTATAATTACTAGTGATAAAGTTAATTTGTATATTGGGGCCCACAAATGGAGGCCACCCTAGTGGCCCAGCACCCATCATAAATCTATACTTAAGTTAGCCTGCATTTATGGGAGACACTGGTTAAGGAAATCTAATTAATTACTCACAGTCCTAATGACAATCCTGTAACTGAGTGTTAGTTAGCTTACCTTACCCTAGAAAATAAGACCTGCTGGCCTTATACAGAAATCCCCAGCCTCCTAGCCAATCATGGCCAGTTTCTGGGTTGCCTCTTCTAAGGCTCTATAAACTCACTCTTACCCAAAATCCCTCAGGAAGAGGGCTCCACTGTGATTGAGGCACTGTGCTCCCCCAATCCAGGGATTGTCTTCCCTTGAATAAAGGACATCAGACTTGTTATCAAATTGTTTTAATTCTGCCATTTGACACCAGGCTTACATCTCTTAGTTTTCCTGAAAATGCCTTCAGGTTAGGTTTCCTAACCAACAGAATACAGATTTTTTTTAGGCATATCATCACTGCCTAAAACCAGCTCTAAACATGTTTCAGCTGGAGACATAGGTTTTTCATAGAGCTCACATAAGAATGACTGCAATCTTTCTGGTTTTGTCTTTTTATCCTACATGGATTTTACTTCGTTGATTTTTCCCTGAACATATATTTATTGAAAGTGTTAAGGAGTTTTGGAGCAGGAGGATGGAGTAGCAAACATAAAGCAGATAAGGTTTTTATTTTCAAGGAGCTTAACGGTCTTGTGGGGTATAGGAGACAGACACATAAATACGTAAGCTCACACACAATACACATATTTCAGACAAAAGTGCTACAAAAAGTGTCAAAAATACTGTGATACTGTGCAGATAAATGGAGGCTCAAATCTAGTCCAGGAAGCAAGGGGAGGGTCCTCTGAGGATGAGACTTTTATCTAGAGCTAGCTTCATCTGGAGAAAAGTATTTAGGACAGGGACCACAGCATGCCCAACAGCCATGAAGCAGAAAGCAACTTTATGCTTTCAGAGAACTCAAACATCCTCCTGTAGCTAAAGTAGAGTGAAGTAGGTAATATACAGTCAGGGAATTAGCTGGAGAGGTTGACACAGAACAGATCATACTGCATTTTGTAAGTCATTTTATAGATTTGTGAATTCATACCAGGTGTCTTAAGTAAGACAGAGGTGTGATTTCATTTGTTTTTTTAAGAAGTCATTGCTTTGTAGAGGATAGATGGGACAGGCATACAAGTAAATTTGTGAATAATAATTAGGAAGATGTATTTGTGGTTTTGAGAGCAGATTACTGCCTTGAAGAGGGTGATAGTAGAATGATAGAGGAAAGTAGCTGAATCAATAATCATTTAAGAATTTGAATGGGGGGGAGGAGCAAGATGGCAGAGGAGTAGGAAACCTAAATTTTGTCTGGTCCCAGGAATTCAGCTAGATAGGGATCAAACCATTCTGAACACCTACAAACTCAACAGGAGATCAAAGAAAAGAATAGCAGCTATTCTCTGAACAGAAAAGTGACCACTTTCTGGAAGGTAAGACGTGCGGAGAAGTGAATCTGAGGATTATTCCTGAATATTCAGGAAGATAGACGGTGGGGGAGGGGGCCTCCATCAGCCACTTCTGGCAAGTGATAGAGCAGCAGAGCACAAAATCGGAACTTGTAGAAGTCTGCTCTGCTGAGGGACAGTGCTCCAGTGGCTAAGCAGGGGGTGGAACCCTCACCGGGACAGTGTGGTCTCAGGCCCCTGGGGGTCACAGAAAGACCAAGGGTGCCTGAGTGCAGCAGAGTTCCCAGGTATCAGAGTGGGGAAGCCAGCTGCAGAGACAGAGCCGAGGAGCAGGCTCTCAGCTTGGGGTTGCCATAAACCATGAGCTGTGGCACAGTCGGGCAACTGCTCTTCCAGCAGGGACCCAACAATCAGCAGATCCAGGGAGACCCCCCTTCCTCCCCCAGGAGGAGTGGCACAGGAGCGCACTGCAGGGATCTGCTGGGTTTGGAGACTCCACATGGGGTCGAGTGCCAGAGATAGAAACTCTCGGTCACAGGCCGGGTGAGCATGGAGTGCGGCCAGAGACCTGGGAGAAGGGAGTGATTGACTGCTTCCCTCTGGAGGTGCGCTGAGGAGTGGGGCCCTGAGTTCTCCGCTCCTCCGGGGTGGAGATTGGGAGGCCGCCATTTTTACTTTCATCATCCAAAACTGTACGGAAAGCTTGCAGGGAACAAAAGCTCCCGAGAGCAAACCTGAGCAGATTACTTAGCCTGGCCCCCGGCAAAGACATTTGAGAACCACTGCAACAGGCCCCTCCCCCAGAAGATCAGCAAGAACTGCCAGCCAAGACCAAGATCAATGAGAACAGCAGAACTCCAGCACTAGGAGAATACAGCAGATAGAATTCATGACTTTTTTCCCCCTGATTCTTTAGTCTTCAAAGTTAATTTTTTTAATTTTCCTTTTTTTTTCTTTTTCTTTTCCTTTTTCAACCAACATCTTATCAATCCCTCTTTTAAAAATCTTTTTTTATTTTTCATTTTTAGAGTCATATTCTATCCCTTCATAGTAGTTAACCTTATTTTTGGTATATATATATATATAAGTTGTTCTCTCTTTAAAATTTTGGGATACAGTTTCTTCTAACAGACCAAAATATACCCTAAATCTCTAGTGTATGGCTTTGCTCTTGTCTCCGGCCTGATCACATTCTCTCACTTTTTTTTTTAAATTCCTCTTCTTTCTTTTTTCAACCAACTTCTTATCTTATCAATTCCTTTTATAAAATCTTTTATAATTTTCATCTTTACAGTCATAGTCCATCCCTTCATCATATTTACCCTTATTTTTGTACATATATAAGTTTTTATTTCTTTAAAATTTTGGGAGGCACTTTCTTCTGACAGACCAAAATACGCCCAAAATCTAGTGTGTGGCACTGATCTATGCACCAGCCTGATCATATTTGATCACACTCTTTTTTTTCCTTCTTCTTTTTTTAATCTTTTTTCTTTCTTTCCCTTTCTTTTCCCCCGGTTTCAGGTCTTTGATTTGTTTACTGTATATTTTCTGGGGATGTTGTTATCCTGTTAGCATTTTGTTCTCCCATTCATCTATTGTCCTCTGGACAAAATGACAAGATAGAAAAAAATCACCTCAAAAAAAAGAACAAGAGGCAGTACTGACTGCCAGGGACCTAATCAATACAGACATTAGTACGATGTCAGAACTAGAGTTCAGAATCATGATTCTAAAGATACTAGCTGGGCTTGAAAAAAGCATGGAAGATATTAGAGAAACCCTTTCTGGAGAAATAAAAGAACGAAAATCTAACCAAGTCGAAATCAAAAAGGCTATTAATGAGGTGGAGGCTCTAACTGCTAGGATAAATGAGGCAGAAGAGAGAATTAGTGATATAGAAGACCAAATGATGGAAAATAAAGAAGCAGGGAAAAAGAGAGATAAACAACCACTGGATCATGAGGGCAGAATTCGAGAAATAAGTGATACCATAAGACAAAACAGTATTAGAATAATTGGGATCCCAGAAGAAGAAGAAAGAGAGAAAGGGGCAGAAGGTATATTGGAGCAAATTATAGCAGAGAACTTCCCTAATTTGGGGAAGGAAACAGGCATCAAAATCCAGGAGGCACAGAGAACCCCCTCAAAATCAATAAAAATAGGTCAACACCCCGACATCTAATAGTAAAACTTACGAGTCTCAGAAACAAAGAGAAAATCCTGAAAGCAGCTCAGGACAAGAGATCTGTAACCTACAATGGTAGAAATATTAGATTGGCAACAGACCTATCCACAGAGACCTGGCAGGCCAGAAAGGACTGGCAGGATATATTCAGAGCACTAAATGAGAAAAATATGCAGCCAAGAATACTATATCCATCTAGGCTGTCATTGAAAATAGAAGGAGAGATAAAAAGCTTCCAGGACAAACAAAAACTAAAGGAATTTGCAAACACGAAACCAGCCCTACAAGAAATATTGAAAGGTGTCCTCTAAGCAAAGAGAGAGCCTAAAAGCAACATAGATCAGAAAGGAACACAGACAATATACAGTAACAGTCACCTTACAGGCAATACAATGGCACTAAATTCATACCTTTCAATAGTTACCCTGAATGTAAATGGGCTAAGTGCCCCAATCAAAAGACACAGGGTATCAGACTGGATAAAAAAAACAAGACCCACCGATATGCTGTCTGCAAGAGACCCATTTTAGACCCAAAGACACCTACAGATTGAAAGTGAGGGAGTGGAAAACCATTTACCATGCTAATGGACACCAAAAGAAAGCTAGGATAGCAATCCTTATACCAGACAAAGTAGATTCTAAACCAAAGACTATAATAAGAAATGAGGAAGGACACTATATCATACTTAAAGGGTCTAACCAACAAGAAGATCTAACAATTATAAATATCTATGCCCCTAACATGGGAGCAGCCAATTACATAAGCCAATTAATAACAAAAGCAAAGAAACACATCGACAACAATATAATAATAGTAGGGACTTTAACAACCCCCTCATTGAAATCGACAGATCATCTAAGCAAAAGATCAACAAGGAAATAAAGACTTTAAATGACACAATGGACCAAATGGACTTCACAGATATATTCAGAACATTCCATCCCAAAGCAACAGAATACACATTCTTCTCTAGTGCCCATGGAACATTCTCCAGAATAGATCACATCCTAGGTCACAAATCAGGTCGCAACTGGTACAAAAAGATTGGGATCATTCCCTGCCTATTTTCAGACCACAGTGCTTTGAAACTAGAACTCAATCACAAGAGGAATGTCGGAAAGAACTCAAATACATGGAGGCTAAAGAGCATCCTACTAAAGAATGAATGGGTCAACCAAGAAATTAAAGAAGAATTAAAAAAATTCATGGAAACAAATGAAAATGAAAATGCAACTGTTCAAAATCTTTGGAATGCAGCAAAAGCGGTCCTAAAAGGAAAGTATATAGCAATACAAGCCTTTCTCAAGAAACAAGAAAGGTCTCAAGTACACAACCTAACCCTACACCTAAAGGAGCTGGAGAAAGAACAGCAAATAAAGCCTAAACCCAGCAGGAGAAGAGAAATGATAAAGATCACAGCAGAAATCAATGAAATAGAAACCAAAAGAACAATAGAACAGATCAACGAACCTAGGAGCTGGTTCTTTGAAAGAATAAGATTGATAAACCCCTGGCCAGACTTATCAAAAAGAAAAGAGAAATGACCCAAATAAATAAAATCATGAATGAAAGAGGAGAGATCACAATCAACACCAAAGAAATACAAACAATTATAAGAACATATTATGAGCAACTCTATGCCAGCAAATTAGATAATCTGGAAGAAATGGATGCATTCCTAGAGATGTATCAACTACCAAAACTGAACCAGGAGGAAATAGAAAACCTGCACAGACCTATAACCACTAAGGAAATTGAAGCAGTCATCAAAAATCTCCCAACAAACAGAAACCCAGGGCCAGATGGCTTCCCAGGGGAATTCTACCAAACATTTCAAGAAGAATTAATACCTATTCTTCTGAAACTGTTCCAAAAAATAGAAACGGAAGGAAAACTTCCAAACTCATTTTATGAGGCCAGCATTACCTTGATCCCAAAACCAGACAAAGACCCCATCAAAAAGGAGAATTACAGACCAATATCCCTGATGAACATGGATGCAAAAATTCTCACCAAAATACTAGCCAATAGGATCCAACAGTACATTAAAAGGATTATTCACCACGACCAAGTGGGATTTATCCCTGGGCTGCAAGGTTGGTTCAACATCCGCAAATCAATCAGTGGGATACAATACATTAATAAAAGAAAGAACAAGAACCATACGATCCTCTCAATAGATGCAGAAAAAGCATTTGACAAAGTACAGCATCCTTTCTTGATAGAAACCCTTCAGAGTGTAGGGATAGAGGGTACATACCTCAATATCATAAAAGCCATCTATGAATAACCTACAGCGAATATCATTCTCAATGGGGAAAAACTGAGAGCTTTCCCCCTAAGGTCAGGCACACGGCAGGGATGTCCACTATCACCACTGCTATTCAACACAGTATTAGAAGTCCTAGCCACAGCAATCAGACAACAAAAAGAAATAAAAGGCATCCGAATTGGCAAAGAAGAAGTCAAACTCTCACTCTTTGCAGATGATATGATACTTTATGTGGAAAACCCAAAAGACTCCACCCCAAAACTGCTAGAACTCATACAGGAATTCAGTCAAGTGGCAGGATATAAAATCAATGCACAGAAATCAGTGGCATTCCTGTACATCTACAACAAGACAGAAGAAAGAGAAATTAAGGAGTCGATCCCATTTACAATTGCACCCAAAACCATAAGATACCTAGGAATAAATCTAACCAAAGAGGCAAAGAATCTGTACTCAGAAAACTATAAAATACTCATGAAAGAAATTGAGGAAGACACAAAGAAATGGAAAAATGTTCCATGCTCATGGATTGGGAGAACAAGTATTGTGAAGATGTCAATGCTACCTAGAGCAATCTACACATTTAAGGCAATCTCTATCAAAATACCATCCACTTTTTTTCAAAGAAATGGAACAAATAATTCTAAAATTTGTATGGAACCAGAAAAGACCCCACATAGCCAGAGGAATGTTGAAAAAGAAAAGTAAAGCTGGTGGCATCACAATTCTGGACTTCAAGCTCTATTACAAAACTGTAATCATCAAGACAGTATGATACTGGCACAAAAACAGACACATCAATCAATGGAACAGAATAGAGAGCCCAGAAATGGACCCTCAACTCTATGGTCAACTCATCTTCGACAAAGCAGGAAAGAATGTCCAATGGAAAAAAGACAGTCTTTTCAACAAATGGTGTTGGGAAAATTGGACAGCCACATGCAAAAGAAGGAAACTGGACCATTTCCTTACACTACACACAAAAATAGAGTCAACATGGTTGAAAGACCTAAATGGGAGACAGGAGTCCATCCAAATCCTAAAGGAGAACACAGGCAGCAATCTCTTCGACCTCAGCTGCAGCAACTTCTTCCTACACACATCACCAAAGGCAAGGGAAGCAAGAGCAAAAATGAACTATTGGGACTTCATCGGGATTAAAAGCTTTTGCACAGCAAAGGAAACAGTCAACAAAACCAAAAGACAACTGACAGAATGGGAGAAGATATTTGCAAATGACATGTCAGATAAAGGGCTAGTATCCAAAATCTATAAAGAACTTATCAAACTCAACACCCAAAGAAAAACTAATCCAATCAAGAAATGGGTAGAAGACATGAACAGACATTTTTCCAAAGAAGACATCCAAATGGCCAACAGACACATGAAAAGTGCTCAACATTGCTCGGCATCAGGGAAATCCAAATCAAAACTTCAACGAGATACCACCTCACACCAATCAGAATGTCTAAAATTAAATCAGAAAATGATAGATGTTGGCGGGGATGCGGAGAAAGGGGAACCCTCTTACACTGTTGGTGGGAATGCAAGCTGGTGCAGCCACTCTGGAAAACAGTATGGAGGTTCCTCAAAAAGTTGAAAATAGATCTGCCCTATGTCCCAGCAATTGCACTACTGGGTATTTACCCCAAAGATACAAATGTAGTGATCCAAAGGGGTACATGCACCCCAATGTTTATAGCAGCAATGTCCACAATAGCCAAACTATGGAAAGAGCCAAGATGTCCATCGACAGATGAGTGGATAAAGAAGATGTGGTATATATATATACAATGGAATATTATGCAGCCATCAAAAGGAATGAAATCTTGCCATTTGCAACGACGTGGATGGAAATGGAGGGTATTATGCTGAGCAAAATAAGTCAAACAGAGAAAGACATGTATCATATGACCTCACTGATATGAGGAATTCTTAATCTCAGGAAACAAACTGAGGGTTGTGGAGTGGTGGGGGTTGGGAGGGATGGGGTGACTGTGTGATAGACATTGGGGAGGGTATGTGCTATGGTGAGCACTGTGAATTGTGTAAGACTGTTGAATCACAGACCTGTACCTCTGAAACAAATAATACATTATATGTTAAAAAAAAAAAAAAGATAGTAGGAAGGGAAAAATGAAGGGGGGGAAATCGGAGGGGGAGACGAACCATGAGAGACGATGGACTCTGAAAAACAAATTGAGGGTTCTAGAGGGGAGGGCATTGGTGGGGATGGGTAGCCTGGTGATGGGTATTAAAGAGGGCATGCTCTGCATGGAGTATTGGGTGTTATATGCAAATAATGAATCATGGAACACTACATCAAAAACTAATGATGTAATGTATGGTGATTAATGTAACATAATAAAATTAAAAAAAAGAATTTGAATTAATAAGAGATGGTGATAAACTAGATAAAACTGGTGGAATAGAGGTTATGGTACCCACTCCAATCCCCTCGACTGGACCAGCTGCTGTTTAAATTGGCTGCTAGTCTGACAGCTAATCCCTTCTACAGAGAAATTAGAAAAGCTGCTTGGAAGTTAGATATTACTCCTTGTTTCTCATATCCATACCCCAAGCCAGTGACTGACACTCTCCAAAGGACTGTCCCCCTAGACACAGAATATCTGTGCACCCAAATCCCTGTCTCAGCTCTGCTAGTAGGGGACTTGAAATAAGATAGATGGGCAGTTGGCAAAGGACAAAATATTTCCAGAGCGATTCTCATTCTTCTGGCCAAAGCCAACTTTTACTTTACTTGCACTAGAGGTAGAGCTGGAGATGATAGATGTGGTTATGGAGATTATAGATGTGAATTCAGATTGGATGTTGGGTTTGAGACCCTTATGAGCCAACCAAGTAGAGATGTCAAGTTGTTGCTCAGCCATAGAAGGCTCTGGACCTCAGAAAGGAAAAGAAATAAAATCAGATTGTATGGATGTCATAAAACATAAATGCAGCAAGGGAACTGGGAGAGAGAGAATAGCATGAAAACAGGGTCAAGTCTCCCCTCAAAGATTTGAAATGATCAGTGAGCCATTTGCTAACAGAATTCTCTCCACTTTTCTGAGAGCCCTTTTCATGTTGAGGTTTGGGAAATGTACTCTGTTTGTTTTGGTGAGTGCACTCTTTCTGAAGTGATACCCACTATTTTTGCAGCTTTCAGCTTTTTGTATTTTGTATTGGTAAAAATTGTGTGAAAGGTTTTTTTAAAACTTTTTTTTTTTTTCCTAAGTAGTGTATCAGCTTTATCTGGGGTGGAGCCTAATAGTAGAAATATTAGGGGTCATGTTTAAACCACTCATAGTTAACTTTTTATCATCAAAGTACTCCTCTCCCCATCTCTACTTTGAATAGGATCTATAGAATGTAACCTTATTTCCAGCCTTATTAAGATGAAAGATACTGCATTTTGTCCTATTGGACTAGTTTCCCTTTCTCTGATGCCATCTTGTCACAAAAAATGTCATGCATACCTCATGCAGGTTTGAGACTATCATCTGACAATTTTTTTTTCAATAATTTAGCTAATGAGCTTCCATTTCCCCCTCATGCCTGTTTTAACTTCAGAATGTAAAATGTTTCCTAAACCCTGGGCCTGAGCTGTCTCTGCTGCAAAGACACATCCTATGCAAAAGAAAGATTTTTGTTGTTGTTTTGTTTTGTGTTTGAATCTATAGTTCTTTCTTCGAAGGTGCATACAGTAAAGGAGTAGGGGAAGGATTTTCTTCCTAAATTAAATATAGAGAACATCTCGACACCTGGATGCAAAGTAGCAATCAGGCTAACTCTATTATACTATTTCTACATACTACAGAACCGGGGGTAACACTGTGTAAATAAAATAACTCATGGGCCTAATCACATTGTACACAATATAAGAAGTTATAAAAGACTAAAAAAAAAACATAGAATAACCTCAGAATAGGATACAAAGTTTATTTATATATATCTTCAAGACTTTTAGCTCCTAAAGCTCCCCAATATCACACAGGTCTTGGGTGGGTGTAGAACTCGTTTCTCCAAGATAATTAGTAACATATCAATAACAATGAAGAGCTATTTGGCTATATATAATAAAGACTGTTATGTAAAACTGTTCTTTAGTCATGGAACATTTTATATTTGAAAAAGTAATTTAAATTCTTTATAGGGAACAGAGAAAAAGGCAGAACAATTGGTTATAAGTCAGGTGGGTAAGGATAAAGAAGAGAGTTGTTGAGGGGTCCCTTATCCTTTATGTAATTGCAGCATTTGGACTGATGTCATTCATCATTTGTCTTCTATTTTCCCTTTGTTTAATTACAGGCAGGCCTATCTTCTCTGGCAGTATGTGTTTTAGGAAGCAGGAAGCCCAATAACATTCTCTGTCAGCCTTTTATCAAAACGTGTATGTTAAGAGACACGGCATTGCATCTCTTACTACATACTGTGCTACACCCATGGTGACCTCTTATTTCTGGTAATAAAAGTTATAATTTCAGCAAATGGGTTTTATCCATTAACTCCATAGCCTGCTTGATACAACCTGAGATTAAGTGAAATTTAAAGTCCAAGTGCACTCAAAGGTGTAGGTGAAGCTTGTTGCTCTTAGGTCTAACTGAATAATAGCTCTCTGTGAAACCCCAGCCACATAAAACCCTGGATCCACAGTTGGAGCAACCGCATCAGCTTCAGATGGGACGGCGGCCAGAGAGTTAACTGGTTTTTCCATGGAAGCTCCTGAAGCTTGCTGTTTGGGCTGACAATTTTAGTGTAGTTGAAAAGGGACATTTCTATAATGGGGGGTAAAGTCATCTTTCTTTTTCCTCTGCCTCCCTTCTTCCTTTCCTTTCTTCTCCCTCATTCTTTTCTTTCATTTACTACCACTATTCCATCAGAACATGTTCAGGCCACAGTTTGAGGATATAAGGATTAGAGCTTTACTATGACAGTTTCTAGAACTATAACTTCCCAAATATATTATACATTCATAAGCAAAATGTGAAGACCTTGGGGAGAGTGCAGTGAGCCATGATCTATGGTTTACAAGTGCTGTCGCTGGGAGAAGTTACATAGGACTCTTCACATAACTCGGCAGGTGATTTATTCCTATTTAGGGATTTCAGGCTGCACCATAGGCACATAAATTGAAATAAGTTGACGAATGGCTTTATACTTCAGCCCTGATATCTCAAAAGGCACTGTGCATGCTCTAGATATAGAATCCCTTCGAGCAGAAATCTCTGGAGAGCTAGGTGGGAACTAACACGCCAAATGGTCCAACAGCTACCTGGGAACCTTCACCTGGTACCTTCAGTATTTCCAGACTGAGTTTTCTCCCTTGGAAAATGTAGAAAATAGCCAGAATTTCATGAATCTCAGATGAGATGGCTACAAAACGTTCACATCAGCAGAGTGTCTTCTCCCAAGTTTAGGGCACCGAAGTAGTTTGTTTCAGGATAAGAGCAATGCTAGGAATCCCCCACTCATCACAGAAGTATCATGCTGTCCTACTGACTTGTTATAAGACATTTGGCTCTGTATAACCTCACAGACTTCAGCCCAACTTATCAGAAAATTGCTCACGTCAGATTATGCCTTTACTTCTGTGTCCTCTAGCTTTCAGTTTTCATTCGATAGGTGTTTAAGCGAGCACCTCATGTGTGCTGGACTGGGAATTCTTCTAGGTGAGGAATACTGGCATGAACACAATAGAAACAAAATCATACCCTTGGGGAGTTTACATTCTAGAAGGAATGACTGGTATTAAAAAAAAAAAAGATATACTCATAAAAATTATACATGTTTAACAATGCTAAGTACTCAGGAAAAAAGCCAGGGAGGGCTCTCTGCACTATATTTGCATTGACGTTCTAAAGCTGGACAAGCCATGGTCCCTGGCCTGAAATGAAGGTGCTCTGGTTAGTTAGGGTGTCAGGCATGCCAACAAATATGTTGCATGGGTCATAGATGTCTTCATAGAAGGATGCACAGGAGCTGGTGGGAGGGAATGGAGAAGATATTTACCCCTGACTGGGATGTGCATGAAGTAGAGAAGAAAATAAGGAAAAGTTTCACAGAAGGGGTGGACGTTTGTTTGGGATCTTGAGGAATGTACAGAATGTGCCCAGATGGCCTGATTAGCCAGGGTGAAAAATTACAGGGGCAAATAATAGTCCCATGATTATAAGAATAAACTAAATATTCCTATTCTAGCAGAAGTTGTGAAGGTATTTAGGCCAGAAACAGTCAGGAAACTGAAAGAACAGAGCCTGATCTGGGCTTGACCGGATTGTGGGAGGACAGGCATGAAGAGCAAGGAAGGCAAGATCAGACCACACCAGCTCTTCTTCCCCCCAAAGCAACAGACTTGATTTGGTTGGGCCCTTAGGTGATTGAGTTACTGGTTCAGATTTGTATTTTAGAAATGTCACTTGGTAAATGTCACTTAGAGGGGGCTGATCTGGAGGGGCAGGACTATAGGTGGAAAGACCACTTGCTGAGTTTCAGTACAAGTTTGGGAATTATATTGTTATTTAATTGTTTGCTTCCCTAAACTTGGTTACTTACAATGTGCCCACATGGTTCAAATGACTTGCTAACTACCCACAGAATAAGCTGACATGTATCCAATTTATAGTGCTTTTTTTTTTAAAGATTTTATTTATTTATTTGAGACAGAATGAGAGAGAGAGAGAGCACATGAGAGGGGGGAGGGTCAGAGGGAGAAGCAGGCACCCCGCCGAGCAGGGAGCCCAATGCGGGACTTGATCCAGGGACTCCAGGATCATGACCTGAGCCGAAGGCAGTCGCTTAACCAACTGAGCCACCCAGGCGCCCCTATAGTGCTTTATTCAGTAGTGTTGATTGCAATCAAAATAATGATATTTAAAATATTACTAATTGTTTATATTTTGTTGAGTGGGGAGAGAATTGATCCTCCAAAGAATTTCATCCCACACTAAATGAAGAAAAATAAGCTGATAACCTGCCATCTAAGACTGTTAATAAAGAATTTTAATGATGTAAGGAAATTTCTGTGACATGTGAAATAAAACAAACATTTTAAAATATTATTTACAATCTGCTTTTCTATTTTATATATATGTATGTGTATTATATATATATAATATGTATATGAATAAATGTGACAACATTTAATAGTGGCCATCCTTAGATAAAATGATAATGGGTGGTTTTGGCTTTTTGTTTTCTTTTACACTCATCCCTATGGTTAACAAAATCTGCTCTAAACTATCAGTAAAACTACTTATTTGAAAAATTAAAATGTAAGAAGTTCCATGTATTTTATTCTTCTCAATGGTGGAATCAATTTCAAAGCCCAGCATATTGTAATGCTTTCCACGTTATGGGAAAAAATGATTAAGTTGTCAAAATATCAAAATGGTACTTTATCCATTATAGAAATAAAGCAGTCTGACTCACGTCAAGATTCCTCTATGTGTTTTGTTCATTAGGACTCTTTAGAAAGCGGCAGTGACCCACTTTTTAAACAATGGCTTATGTAATTTGAAAGAGGGTGCAACTGGTGTATGGGTCTAAAGATGCAAAGAAGACACAACTTCAAGGAATCTCACTCCCGATTCAAACGCTGTGTATTGTTTTTCTCTTATTCTTTTCCTCTTTGGTTCTCTTGTTCAGTTTGCTTTCTTCTTCATGCTGAGAGTATTCTCTTTTACTTCATGATTCTTTCAATGATACAGGTTTAGCAATCCCGGTGGGGGCGGGGATCAATCTCTCAGGACTTATATATCAATTCCAGGAAAGATTCATTGGCCCTGTTTGGTTTACATGCTCTTCACTGGGCCAGTCATTATTACTACGGCAGTGGGATGGGGGAAAATGATTATCCAGGACTATATTTAAAGTTTGGAGAGGGGAAGATGCTATACTAAAGAGTATATAGTAAATCATTAAGTAGCAGATCTGCAATCCATTCTTTCCTTGTATTGGATGCTGTCCCCGGGAGGGAAAGGGTACAGGGGTTATTAACCTAAGCGAAAATGGAGAGGTTGTATGATAAAACCAACAACTTTTCCTCTAAGTTAAGTGATTATACACAGTTATTAGGAACTTACTATGTTAATTTGGGCCTAGATGTGGCAAGAGAGGATGTGGGGAATGGTGTTTGAAGTCCCAGACTTTTCACTGTTTTGACTCTACCTTAGAGTTACTTGTACTCTCAGAAATGTTAATTAAGTTGATCCTGGGCAAGATCCCTCATTTTTGCAAGTACAATTGACAACCCAATCCTTTATGTTAAGCCCTGCCAAAACAATATGGAAGTGGGATAGTTCCGTCAAGAAATAAATGTACATACACAACTACATTATTTTTATGAAAATTCTCTGAGTACCAGATATGTACCAAAAAACTTATATAGAAGAACAGTAACTGTATTTTTATTAAGATCAACTTTAATAATAGAGCAAAGTAACAGATATTGTCATGAATAATAAAAATGCCAATATGTTTCCTTGCATTCCTAGTTTTCCAGGAAAACCTGTTCCCTATTATAAACTGGCTAATTTGTGGGATTGTATTTCTTCAAATTGCAAAAGCTATCCTACACATTGCAATCTGGTAAAAACAAAACAAAACAACCCAAATATAAAAATATGCATATTTTTGGATTTACTTGCATTCATTCCTCCAATAGGACTTGGACAGTTGGAATTTTGACTTATAAATAAGCTAAACAATAAATATGGCATATCACAAAGGGCAATGGGATGGATATTTGGGAACTTCTGCTGAGAGTCAAAGGAAGTGAGGAACCAGGAGTCCTGTAATTAATAAATCACAGCCCTGATTATTAGTAAACATTTTAGAATAGTTCTTCCCCATAATTATAAACTCGGTTTTGTTCTATTGTAAAAAAAAAAAAAATTATCAGCGGTCTAGCAAAGTGGTGTATGTGTACATAGTGATGATACAAAAATTGGTTATCAGGATTTCTTCCCTCAGTGAAACCATATATCAAATTCTACCTGACTTCTATCTTTAAATAGTCTTCAAGGAATTGTTGTTAATCATATTTGTTCTTAGAGAGCAACCACAGAAAGGTCAGATTATAGTGCAGAATACATTTTCCTCAGTAACAATATTAAAATGCCCTAACATCCCTAAATTGATTTTACATTGTTTTTACGTTTACTTGGATTTATACTCGCTTGCATAATATAATAGTTACTAGTTTTTGTAACCCATTGTAACTTATACCTACATTATATAGTTCTAATTATTCACAATTCTAGTTATTCATGTTTTAACTTTTGTTGTCCTAACCTTTGGTTGAGTACAGTTATAACCCTCCATAGTATATTTGTCTTTATCCTTTGGTTTCTGTCCATCTTTCTTGTAGGATATTGCTTTGTTAGAGATAAAATTATGTTTAATCAAGGATAGGATAACAGTCTTTCTCTGTTAATAATAACTCTCTTGTATGTGAGTTTTGACCAATAATATATCTAAAATACTAGTACAAAAATAAATAAATAAAATAAAATAAAATAAAATAAAATACTAGTACAGTGCCTGGCATATAACAGATATTTAGGAAATGTTAGTTTGTAATTCTAATACTCTCCCATTTATACTGTCTTGTTAGCTCTTTTTTAGCTTGCTTCTTTTACTCTCCCATCTTAATGGCTCTATGTTCTTACAGATACTGGTAATATTTTTTTCTTAATAGCTTATATTAACTAGGATATTGCATAGTACCCTCTTTGTTATAGAATCTACCAATTGATCCACCATGGAATTGGGATTTCTGGTGTATTTTTCCAGGCTTAATCTGCTTAAAATACTTGACCAAAACATCCAGATCACTTCCCACTTCAAATAAAAAATCAGTGTCTTGCAACAGCTACAAGGCACTGAAAAATCTGGTCCCTGTATTGATTCTATGACCCCCACTCTACCTATCCTGCCCCTTTTTCAGTTAGCTTCAGTCAGGCTGGGTTTTTCTAGGTGATCCTCTAAGCTCCTGCCTCAGGGCCTTTGCACTAGCTTTTCTATATGTTTGCAATGCTTATACACCACATTTCCCCATAGCCACACACTCATCTTCTTTAAGTATTTGCTCAAATTACACCTGCTCAGGAAGGCCCATCTTCATCACTCTGTTTAAATTTTCACCTTGCCCCATATCTCCACTTTCCTATATATTTTTTTAATTTGTTCCTGTATCCAGTGCAAATCATTTACTTATTCTATTTATTACTTATAAATAATATACAATTTATTTATTTATCATAATTATTATTCCTGAAGTTTAAGCTCTATGGGGACAGGAGTTTATGTCTATTTTGAGCACAATTAAATTCCTGCTAGCCAGGTCACAGCAGGTACTCAATAATCATATTTTGAATGAATGAATAAATTAACCCAAATGAGTCTTATTCTCACCATTTTTATAATTTAAGCTTTAATTAAATTAAGCTTTTGAGCTGTCATATGTCTCTAGTGTTAATAAGGTTGAAATTGCTCTTGGTGTTACTCAAATAGCTCAGAATTCCTTCAAAAGATGTTTCAGTAGAAACTCCTTCCCACCTTATGTGTTCCCACAATATTTAAAGTTAATAATTCAAATATCTGTATCTCATTTTTCATCCCTGACATAGGTAAACATACCAGCTATTTTGTGGTAGGTATCTACTTTTATTAAGGTCGAATATGCTTATATATGAGTCTATTCATGCATTTAATTATGTAATTTTAAAAAATAATGGACAAAAATATATTTCATTAAAGACAATATTGTTTTAGTATATAAAGAACATGAACTTTGAGGTCCTGCAAACTTGGATAGTTACACAAATTCTGACATTTACTAGTTATTTGGTCTTAAATGTTCTAAACTCCAGTTTTCTCATCTTAAAATAGGAATAAAACAGTACTTTGGTCATGTGATTTTGTGAGGTTGAGTGAGGTATTGCAATAGAACACTCCATGTGTTCTACACTGTAATGCTTAGTACATTTCATTCGCAGGCATAAAAAGGCACCTACTGACCTAGCTTGGCAGAATGGAATGAACACGTCCATATCCCCTTTGGCGTATCCATCAAAACCGAATTTGTCATTTCTACTCAGTCAGGACTGTTCAGATAGAAGTCATTTAAGAGCTTCTTACAAAATATCCCTTGTTAATTTGTCATGTCTAATAGTCCTTGCACTCAACAGGTTAGGGTTTAGTGCAAGATCAGCAAACTTTTTCCATATTGGAGCAGTCAGCAAATATCTTAGGCTTCGTGAACAATACAGTCTCTGTCGTAACTGCTCAACCCTACTGGTATAGCACAATAGCAGCTTTAGACAATACGTACATGGATATGTGTGACTGAGTTCCAATAAAATTCCACTTACAGAAACAGGCAGTGGGCCAGATTTGGTCTGCGGGTTGTAATTTGTTGACTCCTACTCTAGTGATTTTACTGTTCGTCAGTGAAATTATTTAAAAAAAAAAAGAATAAAAAGATACTCCCTCACCATGTCTCATAAGAGCTTTGAACCTTCAACAGTTAGTTTATAAATGAATTTTTGATCAAAACTGTAACTTTTTCATGGGGTGCCTGGGTGGCTCAGTCGGCTAAGCATTGGATTCTTGATTTCGGCTCAAGTCATGATCTCAGGGTTGTGAGATCGAGCCCCCACATCGAGCTCCGTGCTCAGCAGGCAATCTGCTTGAGATCCTTTCTCTTTCTCCTCTGCTCTTCTCCCCACCTTTCTCTCTTTAAAATAAAAAATAAATAAATCTTTAAAAAGTATGTAGCTTTTTCCTACAATTCCTTTAAGATAGATTAAAATACTCTGAAGTTTTTTCAAATTACTTTCCACAAAATATTTTAAATATTATCTTTATGTATTTATCTTTCCTAAAATTAACAGCTTAAAAATATATCTGTATATATTTTCTGTATATTAGAGGCCCTGGAGGTCACTGATTCTTGTGCAGTGGTAGGGCCAAGGCTTTCTCGTGAGCTGTCCCTGGCTTGCAGTTGTAACAAAGGCTAGTACATCTACCTTCTTTGCTATAAAATTTAAGAGAGTTTTAAAGCTATTGGACTAGACCAAATAAATCCTCTTACAGAAATTTAACTTTACATCCAGGTCAAAGAAGAATGCTATCTATCATTATGGTCACAATTGAAGTTCATATTATTTAAGCATGGTCTTATTTTTTAGTCACCAATCTTCTTAAGGGAAAGACATAGAAAGCTTCTGTGACTGCCAGGACATTTCACATATCCATTTACATTCCTTTCAAGATGTAGCCACATAAGGAATAGTTAAAATATATCTAATAAGATATGGTCTTGAAATGGCTTTGTGAAACAGTTTGGCATGCCAAAATTTAACTGTGGCATCAACTTCTAAGTGCCCAATCATTCACACAACCAAAGAAATAACATATAAACACAACTATTTACAAGTATCAGAGAGCACTATGACCTAGAAGTTTCTGATTGGCATCGTTTAACCTATCACAGTTCTCTGTCTTACCTATCTCATTATTCCAAGATTGGTCAGGTTCCCTCTTCTGATACCCACACTCAAATATTCTTCAAATAAATTTGAAGAAACTTAAAATAGCAAACTCAAATATTAACACAGCACTTCACAATTCAGAAAGCCAAGGTTTGCTTCATTACTTCATATATACCTCATTCAAATGCCAACTTCTCAGGAAGCTTTTCCCTGTCAGTCCTACATAAAGTGTCCTCTCCTGCTTCCCCATTACTCCTCATACTCTTTTTTTCCCTGTTTTATCTAAAGTAATTATCTCTATGTGATAGTACATTATGTGTTTATTTACTTGTTTAGTATCTGTCTTCTTCATGTAATTCCATAAGAGCAGCACAATCATGTAGCAAGTGTTCAATAAATATTTGTTAAATGAATAACTAGATAAGCCTTGTCTATTAGCAGTGCATGCATCAGTGCTCCAAATCAGAAATAAGGAAAGTAAGGGACGCCTGGGTGGCTCTGTTAGTTAAGTGACTGACTCTTGGTTTAGGCTCAGGTCTTGATCTCAGGGTTGTGAGATCCCACCCTGCTTTGGGCTCCTGCTCAGTGTGGAGTCTCCTTGAGATTTTGTCTCCCTCCCCTTGGCCCTCTCCCTGGCTTCCATGTGCAGCACCCTCCCAAATAAATAAACAAATAAAAATTAAAAAAAAAATGAAATCAGGAAACTGAGATTTTGAAGTATAAGTAAAGTGGTCAAGACCATGTAACTCATTACTAACGTTTTCAAACTTACACTTCTTAAAAACTCCCACTGTATTATGTTGTCTTCTCTTTCCCAGTGTAAGATGGGTCAGAGGCAGATATATAGAGATTAGATGGTAGGTAAGAGAATGTTAGAGCCATGGCTCCTCTGTCAGAGGCCAGGAACAGTGTGATGGGTAAAAGAGAAAAACAGGCTCATCTCCTGAGCAGAGGAAAGCTTCCTGTCACCAGAAGCTTGTGTATTCTTAACGCTCACACTTGATTTTATTCTTTTCAATGAATGTCGCTTCATTTCCTACCTAAAATGATTCACATTGATAACTGTGACCAAAGAAGTGGGCAAACACTTAAATGCCATAAATCTATATTCTGAATATAAGTTTACACAGATTTAAAGGAATGTTACCATAAAACAGATTCCCTAAGAAATGCACTGCACCACATTCTGATAGATTTTTAAAAATCTCAAGAGGAAAGAGGTCATGAAGTAAACTTTATTCTTGTTATGTAACCTAGTATGCATCTGTCTGGTTTCACTAAAATCTGTATTTTAAATATGGACCCTTGGCCATACCTTGTTACAGGTGCTAGTACAGAGGGTATAGGTTCACAATTCACAAGCTCACAGACACTGGGGAGAAAGAACCATTCTATGTTGGTGTCTTCAAGTATAAAATTGGGATAATAAAAAATCTACCATGTAAGACTGCTGTGAAGATAACACACCTTCACACATCTAATAAATATGGTATATGGCATATCCAAAGTCCTTACTAAAGGTTAGGTATTCATATCCAAGGAATCAAATATACACTTAAATGTTGAAATAATGCTAAATTAACCACAATAAAACTCTACACAGATTGTTGATCTTTTAAACACTTTCATTGTCCCCTGGGAAAAATGAGGAGTGCTTATATTTGGGGAAGAATTGGTAGGGATGGAATTGTGAGCCAGGAATTCAAATTAATGTAGAAATAAAAGAATTTATAGTGACACTATGTTTGTATTCTCTTGATTTATCATATATTGAGCATCAGAAATGATTTTAATTTGGCCTCTATAACTCATGATTTCAATATTCTTTTCAGGAGTTTGACACTACAAGTTGCTCAATAGAATAAAAATATGGACCTTGCCCAGGGAGCATGATCTACATTTCAAAGTAAAGGAAGATTAAAAAAAAAGTTACTTGGTAAGAGTATAGGCAGGGAATTTAACAGTGCATATCACACAACCTCATAAAATACCTCTGAGTCAGAGAACATTCAGGCACCGTAAAACTCTGATATAAAGCATTTTGCAGTTCCAATTTCAGATGTTCTGCCAGTGAAATGAAATCCTCCATGGGCCCAGTGACATACAGTGCATACCTCTTAATATCCTGTGGACTATCAGGAATATAAGGGTCCATTTACTCAAAAACACTTCTTGAATAACCTAAGTCAGGTACTCTGCTAGTCACAAGGGCAGACCTGAAGACTAGGACGCAGTCTTTTATATATAGCTGAACATACTAGGTGGAGAAAAATATATCTTCATGTAGAGTAGATTTCTCTTTTCATGCTCAAAATCTATGATCAAGTCCTCCCAGGACTTTTTGTTGTTTTTGCAATTCCATGAATGACATATGTTTTCTTTTGCCTCTGAGTCTTTGTTCATGTTTTTGTTCCGCCTGGAATGCTCCTCTACATCTCTATTGATTTTGTTTTTCTGGTGGATCCTGCTTAGCTTTGAGATTTATGATGAAATATCACTCCATCATTTGAGGCTTTCCCTAACTTATCATAGGCTATTTCAGCTGCTATGATTATAGAACAACCCATACTTCCTCTAGAACAATGCTTGTCACATTTTTTTTGATAATTACATGTTTTTATCTCCCCTAGTAGCTTCTATTCCCCATGAGGACAAGAACTGAATATGCTGTCATTCAGCACAAGACAATGCACTTAATACGTATCTATTGAATGAATGAAAAAATGAATGCCACCTGACAATTTGGGTTAAATGCTGAAAGACCACTAAGATAAAATAGTTTATTTTGGGGGAAGACTCCAGTAATTAAATTTTGGAGTTCATATTGAGTATTGACACTTTCACATGGATCTTTTAGGCATGAATAGGAGTTTACCAGGCAGGGTAAAGAGAAAGGTATTTATGAATAGAAAGAAAGCATTTGTAAGGACTAAAGGATCTTTTCCAAGTTTGAGTTGGAAAAGTTCCTTGTAGAGAATAACAATTTGTGAAGACAGATTATAAAGGGCTTAACAGAATATGCAAAGGCATTGAATCAAGATGGATGAAGCATCATATTATCACAGAGGTTCTATGTTAGTTAATGGGTGATTCAAAAAGAAGACAACATTTAAGTTAAATAAAATTTGGACAGGCTTCATTACTGCAGGATTTCTCAGAGCTATTTGCTATATCAATATACTATGCAATGTAATTTACCATGAAGTTATAGTATATAGAGAGCCTTTTTAATATGTTTGTTTATAGAGCACTCTTCTTTTCCATGGAGCATTATGAAGGATTTGTATACACAGAACACATGTTGAAAATCAGTAGTGTAGTGCAATGGTTCTCAACTGGGGTTGTATTTTTTACCTCAGAAGATATTTGGCAATGTCTGGAGATATTCTGAGTTGTCATAACTCCATAGGTCAGGAGTTGCTACTGATTTCTAGTGGGTAAAGGTCAGGCATGCTGCTAAACATCCTACAATGCTCAAGCCAGCCCCCACAACAAGGAATTACCCAGCCCAAAGTATCAGTAGTCCCAAGTTGAGAAAACTTAATGAAGTAGAAAGGGAAACAGTTGCACTTGAAATCTCCATTTTGCTGCTTAATAACTGTTGGATCTTAAGCAAATTTTTTAATTTGACTAGGCCTCATATTTTTCACTGAGAAAATAGAAGTGAAATTATTTAATTTGGAGGGTAAAGGTTATTTTAAGAAAGATACTGTATATGAAATTATATGGTAGAATATCTGCCTCAGACCAGTCACTGCTTCTGTTAACAAACTCTACTCCATGGACACACCAGTGGGAATGTGCCTCAAGAGGTTCAAACTTAGGAACCTATGCCAATAGCCACAATTAGAATCTTTTTTTTTTAATTAATTAATTAATTTTTATTTATTTGAGAGAGAGAGAATGAGAGACAGAGAGCATGAGAGGGAGGAGGGTCAGAGGGAGAAGCAGACTCCCTGCCGAGCAGGGAGCCCAATGCGGGACTCGATCCTGGGACTCCAGGATCATGACCTGAGCCGAAGGCAGTCGCCTAACCAACTGAGCCACCCAGGCGCCCCTATTTTTTTTAATTATTATTATTTTTTATTGTTACGTTAATCCCCATACATTACATCATTAGTTTTAGATGTAGTGTTCCATGATTCATTGTTTGTGCATAACACTCAGTGCTCCACGCAGGAAATGCCCTCTTTAATACCCATCACCAGGCTAAACCATCCTCCCACCCCCCTCCCCTCCAGAACCCTCAGTTTGTTTTTCAGAGTCCATCATCTCTCGTGGTTCATCTCCCCCTCCGATTCCCCCCCTTCATTCTTCCCCTCCTGCTATCTTCTTTTTTTTTTCTTAACATATATTGCATTATTTGTTTCAGAGGTACAAATCTGTGATTCAACAGTCTTGCACAATTCACAGCGCTCACCATAGCACATACCCTCCCCAGTGTCTATCACCCAGTCACCCCCTCCCTCCCACCCCACCCCCCACTCCAACAACATTCAGTTTGTTTCCTGCGATTAAGAATTCCTCATATCAGTGAGATCATATGATACATGTCTTTCTCTGTTTGACTTATTTCACTCAGCATAACACCCTCCAGTTCCATCCACGTCATTGCAAATGGCAAGATTTCATCTTTTTGATGGCTGCATAATATTCCATTGTATATATATATATATATATATATATATACCACTTCTTCTTTATCCATTCGTCTGTCGATGGACATCTTGGCTCTTTCCACAGTTTGGCTATTGTGGACATTGCTGCTATAAACATCGGGGTGCACGTACCCCTTCAGATCCCTACTTTTGTATCTTTGGGGTAAATACCCAGTAGTGCAATTGCTGGATTGTATGGTAGCTCTATTTTCAACTTTTTGAGGAACCTCCATACTGTTTTCCAGAGTGGCTGCACTGGCACAATTAGAATCTTAAGAAGGGCAGATGACCCAAACTGGGTCATTGGTGCTTTTCCTAAGGATTCCAAACTTGGTAGAAAATAACATTCTTGGGCGCCTGGGTGGCTCAGTTGGTTGAGCGACTGCCTTCGGCTCAGGTCATGATCCTGGAGTCCCGGGATCGAGTCCCGCATCAGGCTCCCTGCTCGGCAGGGAGTCTACTTCTCCCTCTGACCCTCTTCCCTCTTGTGCTGTCTCTCATTCTCTCTCTCAAATAAATAAATAAAATCTTTTAAAATAAAAAAAAAAGAAAATAACATTCTTGTTCCCTTATCAAGAGACTATGATACAGTTGTATTTGACATGCCTAAAGCCCTTTTACAGTAAGAGAACTTGAAGCTGGCTCTGAGAGAAAAGCATGGAAAGCTTGAAGCTGGCATTAAGAGATGTGGATGGAAAGACAGAATTTAAGCCCTGAAAGCAATCAGCTCAGAAGCCAGTCATCTGAAGTCACAGAAGCCAATATGTCTTCTATTTTCTTTAGCTAGCTCATTGGGTTTCTGTCACGTGCAAGCAAAAGAGTCCTAACTAACACAGATACAATTATTGTTTATTGTGTAGGAAATGGAGAGCTCTTAGTTTTCTAACATACATTATAATAATGTTATTCTAAGTAAGTGTCTTGATCCCATAATAAAATAGATTGCTCTAGGAAAAAAATATTAAAATGTCTCACAGAAAATAATGCAAATCATATTATTGAGTTAAAACACTAGGCTTCCCAAACCCCAATTTAGTTGTTGAATTTCATCCAGTGTATATTAATTTTTGAAGACTAGTTGATCTCAAATTTGTAGTAATAAAATATTTTATTCTGCATTCTATTTTAAAAACTTAGATTACAATTTTAGTTATTTATGGTCACTAGTACTTGGGTAACTTATACTGACGTCCCCCCAAAAAATCTTGAAAAGCAAAAAAAAATCACATAAACAATTGAAAATGTCATGACTTTGAAATTGAAATATACTCTGAAGATTGAATAATGAAATAATTTTAAGCTATATTTAGCAAATATTTATTAGGTATATGCCCACTATGTGCCAGTTATTATGGTGAAAACCTAGTATGTTTATATTAATGGTAAAAACAAATACTCAGTAAGATAAATATCTTTGTATTTCGTGCTATGAGGTAATAAGAAATTGCGATACAAATATAAGTATGAAAGTGGTCAGGGAATGCTTCTCTGAAGAAGGAATATTTAAGTTGATATCTGAAACTAGAGAAGAAGTTAGGCAGGTAGGATTGCTGGAAGAGTATTCCAAGAAGTTTGAATATTTGATATAAAGGTCTTTAAGGAATTAGTTTGTTGCAGTGGAGAAATAGAAAAAAATGGATAGAAAAATGTATGTAAGATTTGGATAAAAATAGATAAAATTTAAAAATTGGTGCCAGTCTCACCATTGAGTGGTATTCACACAACCTACCTAAAAGAGGAAAAATAAGCAAGCAAGCAAAAAAATCAGCATTCTCAAAATGATGTAAATAGGACCTACTGTTCCAGAACATAGTATTCAAAATATCCAGAATACAAATCAAAATTACTCTATATACAAAAGATATATATCATAATACATATTAAATATGTCATATTGCATTGATATGTCATAATAAAAAAGACAACAGAAACCAATTAATTCTTAGATATTCAGATGCTGGAATTAGGTGACAAAGACTACAAACAGCCATAATAATGAAGCTCCAGGAAGTAAGATAAACACTTTTCAAATGAATTGAGCAATACCAAATCTTGGCACAGAAACAGAAATAAAGAAGTAAATGGCAGTTTTGAACTAAAAATAATGGATTGGGCTTCATAGAAGTATAGGAATTATACAGGAAAATGTGAGTGAACTTGAAGATTTAGCAATAGAAACTATGTAATCTGAAAAACAGCGAGGAAAAATATTGAGGAAAAAAATGAACATAGAGACTTACGGGGCAAAACCAAAAGTTTAATATTTGTGTTATTGTAGCATCAGAAGAAAAGAAAAGTGTGGTACAAAACAAAAATATTTAAACATAATGGCTGAACACTTCCAAACTTTGTGAGGTGATGAATTCACAAATTCCAAAACCTCAGAGAATTTCAAATAGGGTTAACTCAAAGAAATCCATGCCAAGATATAGTGCAATCAAAACACTGAAAACTAAAAACAGAACACTCTTAGAGCAACTACTAAAAAAAAATATCAAAAGTAAAACCCTCAATAAAAACTGAAGGAAATAATGAAAATATACAGATAATTCAAAGAAGGAAGGAAATAAAAGAGAATTGCAAAATAAATTAAAAAAGTAAACTCCCAACATATCAATAACCATATTAAATGTATACTGTGCAATCATACCAATTAAAGAAAAACAGACTGCTGGGGTGCCTGGGTGGCTCACTCAGTTAAGTGTCCGACTTGTGACTTCGACTTAGGTCATGATCTCATGTGTTGTGAGACTGAGCCCTGTGACTCAGTGTGTGGATTCTCGGCCTCTCTCTTTCCCTCTGCCATTCCCCTCACTTGTGCGCGTGTGCTTTCTCTCTCTCTCTCTCTCTCTCTCAAATGAACAAATAAAATCTTAAAAAAACTCATCAGACTGCCAAAATACATTTTTAAAATGGTAAATTGACCTTTATTAAAGTTAATTTTTTTCTCCAAGACATGAAGTGGTAAGAGAAGGAAAAAGCAAGCCACGGGTTTGGGAATTTATTTTCAAATCAAAGATTTGTATCTAAAATTGAGAAAAAGGACTTGTACCTAAAATATATTAAAAACTCTAAAATCTGGAAGTTTCTTTTATATATATATTTGCTGTATGAATTTGTGATCTCATTCCTAGATATTTACCCTAGAGAAATGAAAGCTTATATTCATACAAAACGTGAACTTATGTTTAGAGCAGATATAATTATAATCAAACATAAATAATAATAAGTAATAAATAATTAGAATAATTAAAAAAAAACTGAATTTGAATGTCCATCAAATGAAGGGATAAACAAACTGTGGTACTTTTACATATGAATGAAATACTATTCACCAATAAAAAGGAATGAAGTATAGTTAAACATATCAACTTGTATGACTCTCAAGGGTATTATGCTGAGTAAGAGAAGCCATTCTCAAAAATTGCATTAGGTACGATTCCTTTATATGACATTCTGAAAATGCCAAACCGTAGGGTCAGAGAACAGATCAATGGTTGCTAGGGGTTAGGCATAGGAGAGAATACTACTACAAAGTAGTACCAGGTAAGGTGATGAAACCATTCTATATACCAGCCATGGTGGTAATTACATGGATCGAACTACGTGTTAAAATTCATAGAGTGGTAAGCAAACAAAAAATGTTAGTCTTACTGAAAACAAATGAAAAAAATTTAAAGAATATGAAAAAAAATTGTTCATTATGTTTGTTGGAAGATCATACAAAGGCAGAAATTGCATTAGAAAATATTAATTTAAAAGAAAATTGAAGCATTTTGTGATAAATAAATGCAAAAAAAATGAAAGCGGATTATATACTTCAGGGGTAGTTTTACAGTGCACATGACTATAAAAGGTTTTAATTAACCTGATTTTATGAAGAGCTCTTGCTAACTGATTTTTTAAAAAAAAACTGATACCATATAAAGATGTGTAAAGACATTTCAGGCAATTCACAGGAAAATGAAATACAAATGGCTAATATGATATGAAAAATGTTACATTTTGCTAGTGAATACAAATTTAAGAAGCATGAGAAAGTACATATGTTTAACAAAATGAGAGCGAGAGAGAGGCAGATGTGTGCAAGTGCACATATCATGTGCGTGTGTGTGTAGGAACCTGCACTTGTATGTGGACATGGGCAACTGGGCTACAGAAAAACAGACATGCAGATATGCTGCTAGTTACAATTGTTTTAATTGTTACAATATTTCTTAGAATGATTATGATTAACCTTAAAAATTTCCCCAAAAGTAGAGGAATTCTACTTCAGGAAACGAAATGAAGAAATCATCATGGATGTAGATAAAAATACAACGATAGGGTTTTCAACTGTAGCATTACATATAATACTGAATAAATCAATAAAAATGTAAATAACAAATAACAGGTTTGATTAAACAGTACATACACAACCATTGAAATGATGTTAAGACGTATACTTACTTAAAAAGAAGATACCCCAACAGATTTTTAAAAAATGAGTTACAGAATATAAGAACGGTTTGATAATATTTTCTAAACAATATTAATTTATTTCTTAATTTGTGCACTACCTCAAATAGTTCAGATCATGTACATTAGGATATCCTGCACCCTCCTCTACAGATACTCTCTCTACCCTCTTCTTCCTGCTCTGGAACTACCTCGATGGGCAACTTTGCACTCTGGCTCCTTCGCACTCTGGCGTCTAGTTGGTTTGGACTATGTGACGCATAGACATAACTGGAAGGGCAGAAGGGTACTGAAAGTGCTTATTCCTCAGCTATTTCCTTGCAGACTGTGACCTGATAGTGGTTACATGCCTTGACCATAGGCCATATCTCCCATCGAACAGTTAAACCCTAAAGCTAGAGTTTCCACTGACCTTCAGTAACAATTGCCCCCTCTACAAACCCAGGAGATAGGATGATTTCACCCTGGTCCACACCCAGGAGTTTTTCAGCATTCTTTTTCATCATAATTTCACGCCTTTGTAAGTAGTACTTTTGTTAAATTCTCTCTTTAATTGCCACATTTTAATTACCAGGCATTTCCTGCCGGGGTCCTCAACAATAATTTCACCAAAATATTAGAGGTTATTCCTTGCTATGGAATACTATTTATATATCTATGTTAGTTTATGTAAATTTACTTTTATGTATGCATTTTGTGTATCATTTACCTTTATATGGATTTTTGTAATTTCAAAAGGGAAAACAGGAAATTTACTAAAATAATGTTTCTCAAACTATCTGTGGTGAAAGATTAGTTGTGTTTTTTATTCAGTCATGCATATACAGTTTTATAAAATATAATGGAAATGAATTGTGAAAATTAAATTAAAATACATATGAAGCCTACAATTTTTACATTTCAATTCAGCAGGCATAAAATACCCTGTTAAATTGGGGCGCCTGAGTGGCTCAGTCAGTTAAGTGGCTGCCTTTGGCTCAGGTCATGATCCCAGGGTCCTGGGATTGAGCTTCGCATTGGGCTCCTTACTCAGTAGGGAGCCTGCTTCTTCCTCTCCCTCTGCTGCTACTCCTGCTTGTGTTCTCTCTCAAATAAATAAAATCTTAAAAAAAAAATACTCTGTTAAATTGCTATAAAGTTTCTAAATGTTTAATCTCAATTAATGTAGTGTTTATAAACCTGCATCTGTTTGCAGAACACACTTTTGGAGTCATTGGTCTAAAATATGATCAAGTGAATCAACAAATAAAAGGATATCTATTTCCTTATAATTGTATCTACTTACATGTACCTCTATCTATACCTATGTTTAGTTAATGATACCTGAACAAATTAAAAAAAAAAAAAAACAGTTAACAAAATGCAGAATACACACAAATATACATGCGATCTTTTTGATTACTAGAGTTTCAGAGAATAGGACTCTCTCATATACTATCTGGGGGTTGAAGATAGGCAAAACCAATAAATAAATAAATAAATAAATGTTTAAATAAGCATATTTTTTGATCTGATTATTAAGTTCTATAGTACTATTCACAAGTCAAGAAAAATCAAAAAATTCAAATAAATGTCCAACCAAAACGAAATGTTTAAACTGAGCCTGGATGGCTCAGAAAGTTAAGCATCTGCCTTTGGCTCAGGTCATGAACCAAGGGTCCTGGGATCGAGCCCAGCATCAGGCTCCCTGCTCAGCAGGGAGTCTGCTTCTCCCTCTTCCCTGCCTTTCCCCCTGTTTCCGTTCTCTCTCTCTCAAATAAATAAATTAAAAAAAAAATAAAATGCTTTCATAAAATCATGATGGAACACAATGCAGAGCCTAAAATAAAATTATAGAGGGGTGCCTGGGTGGCTCAGTTGGTTAAGTGTCTGCCTTTGGCTCAGGTCATGATCCTAGGGTCCTTGGATTGAGCCCTGCATTGGGCTCCCTGCTCAGCAGGGAGCCTGCTTCTCCTTTTTTGCTTGCCCTGCTAGTGCTTTCTCTCTCTCTGTCAAATAAATAAATAAAATCTTAAAAAAATAAAAAATAAAATAAAATTATAGAAGCATGTATAATGTCAGGAAAAGTTTTTTTTTTTTTGGCAAGAGAAATATGACATACAAGTATACAGAGTAGAATGTCAAATTTTAAAGTATATATATAAAATTGACATATCTCTATATATGGAAAAATATAGAAACAATATGTTAAAAGTTGTGATTTCTGTTAGAGGGATGAGGATATTTATTTAATTTATCCTTTTGTTTATATACCATCTTGAAATTTCACTGAGCCTATATTTTGAAATAAACACAGAGATAAAACTGTAGAACAAATGTTACTTATGAACAGTTATCAAAAATGCATAAAATAATAATGAATAAAAGACTATCTTTAAAAGATTGTGTTTAAATAGAATTTATTACATGAATGCAGAGGTGGTTAGATTAAAAAAAAATACTACCAACATAATTTTACATTCACAAATTAATGAGAAAATTAAATGAAAAGGCATTTGATAAAGTACAGCAGCCACTTAAAAACTCCAAAGAAAACAAAAAAAGATGACCATTAAAACTGACAGCAAATATGATTATAAATGTCAAACCACTAAAAGCATTTCCAGTAATATGTGGAGGTGGAAAGGGATATTGGCTAGCTCTATTTTCTTAAATCAACGATGTTTTGGAGGATCTCATGAATGCAATAAGAAAATGAAATAACATCAGAAAAGGAGAGATAATACCCTACTTATGTTAATGATAGTAGAAACTACTGAAAAGCAGTTAAAACTGATTCACTTTCATACTTTGGCTGTATACAAGGTAAATACATTAAAAAATAAAACCCTACCTCTTTTCTAGTCTAGCAATAGTTACTGGAAAAGCAGATGGAAATTTAAAAAAAAGAAATCTCCTATCCACAACTATAAAAAAAAACAAAACCTAGATAATGCTTATGGATGAATTTTATAAGAATGGTCCAGCAGAAATGGTAAAGAAAATTCTAATCATAGTTTTGAAGAACACAAATAACATTTAAACAGATGGAAAGTAATACTATGCACTTAATTGGAGATTTAATTTCCCCAAATTTACTATACATTTAAAATAATTATGAAAACAACCACTGGTTATGTATTTGTTGTTGATGCCATTGTTTGTTGTTGTTGGGGTGGGGGGATGGAGATAAGATGACTTTAAAGTTTATGAGATTGAATAAGTGCATTAAAAAAAAAAGACAGATTTGCTAAAGAATAATGGAAAGAGGAGACAAACTTCACCAGGTATTAGAAAGCTTACACATTTACAACAATAAAATATATATGGAAATAGTAAAAGAAATACCCAATGGAGTAGCATAGGAAATTCATAAAAATAAAATTCCAGTGTATATGAGAACATAAATTAGGAAAGTTGTGTTACCCCAACTCAGTAGGTAATTAATGGATTATAAATTACTTATTGTCACTGAGAAATCTAGGTAGCTATCTAGGAGATTCTAGATCTATCCTACACCACATGTAACAATAAATTCCAATTATCCCTCTAGTACTAGGTGTAGACTCTTCAATGATAGAGACCTTAACCACAGGAACTTCAACTCCTCCCTTCATAAATATTCCTACAGAGAGCCTAATAATGCTGAGGTGTCAGAGAATGAATTTAAAAGAATTTTAGAAATGGTAAAAAATGAATATTTACATGCTTCTTTATAAATTTTTAAGACTTCTCTGAAATTATACATAAAATCTATCATTAAGGGATAACCAAGACTTGAAACCCAAAACTATGGGAAAAAAATGGAGATATATCTGATTATAGAGGTCATTTAAAAAGTTTGTAGAAAAACCAGAAACAAGTTAAAGGTACAAATAATAGAGGTGGAAAAATTTATTTCCACCAGCAAGCAGAGAAGTCATAACCACAAAATATTCAAAAATACATGAAAATTTGTTTAGACTCACAAGCACTCAGGAATATGCTGTGTGAAATAAAATTATTTCACTATAGTGATACATCATTTTAAGTTTATCACTGAAAAAAAAATTAAAGGCTAACAACCAACAAAACCTTTACTGGTGAAAATATAAGTTGATATAGTGCAAAATGAAATCAAGTGGTCAAAACCCATAAAATTCAGAAATACATATCTTTTTTGACAAGATATTCCCAATCTAAGTATTCTATTTCTTAGAAATAACTATATTTAATGATGTAAGTGGAATGATGTTCATTGCAGTATTTATTATAGTATAATGGTAAAAGATTTGAAACAAATTGAATTCCCATCAGTAATAGGATAGCTAATGACCTTATGGTACATCTATACCACGGAATATTAAAAGATAAAAGAAGTAAATCAAAGGATTTAGAAATATTTCCATGAGATATATTTGAATAAAAGCAAGGTGCAAAAAATAATACGCTTTTGTGAAAGACAAACCTTTATATATATGTATTTATGTGCATGAGTGTGTACATACACACAAACACACAGAGAAAAATATAGAATTACTTATATTAAGTCATTAACTCAGACTACTTGGTGGTCACCGTGTGCAACGAGGAAGGCAGGAAATAAGAAAATTAGAAAAAAAATCACAGTAACAAAAAACAGCAACAGGAAGAAAAAATATGAAAAATACGTATATAGGACAATAGAATTCCTTCATGAATGTGTGTATTTTATAAAAATATATTTAAAATGAAATAGTGATTACTATGAAATACACTTAGGAACAGTGGATATTTTTTGTCTACATTCTCTGAATATTCTCCTTGCTTCATTTTGTGCAATTAATGAGCTCACCTTTATTACATGTGAAATATGTGACAGTGTAAATTAAAATGAGAAATGAAGGATCAAGGTACATAAGCATGTCCTAATTCCTAGTCAATCACGTGAACTTCAGTCAATAACAAGGGAAGATTCTATTATTACAGGACAACTTTCTTTTCCTCTATTCAGCATTCATGAGAAGCTGTTCACTCTCCTCTTGATGCTGAGCCTGACCTTCCATTTTATGGAATAACAGTTTAAAGCTATTTGTTTAGTTCCCCTTACTAATGTTTGAATAACAATTAGATTTTAGGAGTGAAGTCATATTACTGATTTGATGTACAACTCACCAGATGGCCAGAGGAAAATGTGTTAGTTTCTTACATTTGATTGCAATGAAGAGTAAATTCTAGTCTCCCTCAGTGACCTAACACACTGAAGACAGATTACTCTGGCAATTATTAAGTGATCCGCAGTATCCATGGATCATTTTGTGAACTCCAGGAATTGCAATTAATTTTATGCATGACCTACCTTATTTAAAATACTTGCTATCCCAGGGATTGCTTGGAACGGAGTTGTAATGAGAAGTTCTCATTGTAATTAAATGAATGAATGAATGAATAAAGAAGTTCTCATTGTTGTAGGTGTTTACATTTGAAGAGAGAACAGGTTTGTCCTTGCTTGATAGAGCTTAGTTTAATATGGTCTGAATATGACAATACGGGGATCCCTTAAGCCTCACAACAATTCCATCTTCCAAACCAAGATTTTATTGAAACCAGGATTGGAAACTCCAAGGGATTAGGGAGAATAAGAAAGAAGAGTGATTTTTGTTGCGCCTTAGTGCATACTATTACAAGTGTCTTTTCAGAGTAAGCTGATTGATAGAGAAACAAAGAACATAAACACTAGGAGCCTAATTGCAAGAATTTCAGCAAGGAGGGGCACCTGGGTGGCTCAGTATTTAGGCATCTGCCTTCGGCTCAGGTCATGATCCCAGGGTCCTGGGCTGGAGCCTCACATGGGGCTCCCTGATTGGCAGGAAGCCTGCTTCTCCATCTCCCACTCCCCCTGCTTGTGTTCCCTCTCTTGCTGTGTCTGTCTCTGTCAAATAAATAAATAAAATCTTGAAGGAAAAAAAAAAAAAAGAATTTCAGCAAGAAGCCTAATTGGTAATATTAAACAAATCAAAATGAGTTAATTTCACACATATTTCCTTATTAATCATTTTAAATAATTAAAATTCATGACTAATTTTATTCTATGAGTTTGAATTGTACAACATGTAAGTTAAGCATTATAAAATGCTGATTTTATAACTTTTAAGTACTGGTTGAACACACATGTAAAAAATGAAATTCAAACTATTTTCTTTTAAAAATGCTTTTATTTATATCACAATATATAGTCTAGATGTAGTAACACTAGGAAATACGAAAAACGAAACAGAAGGACCTAAATATCAAAGTAGGAAACACTACAATTTTAGTGTCTTTGCTAATGGATGTTAACCTCTCTTTTTTTTTTTTTAAGATTTATTTATTTATTTGACAGAGAGAAAGCAAGCACCCATGGAGTGGGGAGGGGCAGAGGGAGAGAGAGTCTCAAGGAGACTCTGCCCTGAGTGTGGCGCCCCCAGGGGGCTTGATCTCATGACCCTGAGATTACAACCTGAGCTGAACAGAAGAGCGGTACATTCAACTGACTGCGCCACCCAGGCGCTCCAATAGATATTAACTTTTGATGTATATTTTTCAAAGCTTTCTTCTTTTTTCTCTGCAAAAAAAAAAAGTGTGTATATTTTTGCTCACGGTATATTTTAAACATTTTTTTCATGTTTAAAAACTCTACAATGCCATACTTAAAGATTAAATAGTTTACTGTTGTATGGTTAAATCATAACATAGAAAGCTCATTCCTTGGATATTCAGATGGTTTCAATTTTTTCCTTATTTCATATAAACTATAATGGACCATCTTTATACTTACATCTTTTCTGAATGATATACATAGAGATGACACCATGTTGAAATATAATATACATATATATATATAAATTGTGTATTTTCATCTAGGCATTTTTTAAAATTTATCATTTATTACCTTTTGAAGTGTATTTTGGTGTAAGAACACAGCTTAACCTTTAAACCAAATTGTTATCTACACATCTCAATATAACTTACTGAACAATTCACTTTTACTGCTTTGAAGTGTGGCTTTATCACATGTTATGTATTTGTGTATATACTTTATATTTGTGCATGTATAGTTACATATTCAGGCAACACATATGTGTAAACATGTTTATACACATGCACATATGTATAGATACATATGCCATTGACTAATCCATCCACTTTAGTGTTTGTTCTGGTTCCATTTTGATTTTTTTTTAACTTATTATAGACTTGGAGTTTATTGGGTATCAGAATAAGTCATTCTTCATTCTTATTTTTAAGATTTATATAATCTTATATTTAAGATTCTTCCCTATTTATTCTGCCAAATGCTGTCTAAACTCACTTTCCTAGTTTTAAAAATCTCCTTGGAGTTTTAAGTTCCTTAAAACTATAAATGAATTTTTAAAGAATACACAAGTTGGCCATGTCTGAAATTTTCTTTCTAATCTAGAGGCCAGTATAAATTTGCATAAAAGTAAACAATTTGGGAAAGTTACTTAATCTCTCCTAATTTGGGTATCCTCTCTTGTGAATGAGTATGAGAATAGTCCTTTTGTCAAGGTTGCTGTAACGACTGAGATAATTCCTATTATAAAACACAGCACCCACCACAAAGTTCTCAAGATATTGTACCTATTGTACATAAATGCCAAGTAACTAAATAAAACCAATCTAAAACTGGGGCAGCTAGGTGGCTCAGTCGGTTTAGTGTCAGACTTCAGCTCAGGTCATGATCTCAGGGTCTTGGGATTTAGCCCTGCGTTGGGTGCCATGCTCAGCGGGGAGTCTTCTTGTCCCTCTACCTCTGCCCCTCTTCTCTGCTTGTGCTCTGTCTCTTAAATAAATACAATTTAAAAAATAATAATAAAAAAAGAGCAATCTAAAACTAATTGCCAGTCACTTAAATCATTCATCAGTTGGTGAAATAATATTTTTCATAAAATTGTTAGAACAAAATAAGTTTAGAAGATAACTTCATTTCTTACTATATCTCATTTGAATTGTTTTAATTCTTTTTTTTAACTGTTTTGATTCTTAAAGAAGAAAAAAACAGAGAGAAGGAGAATAACTAGTAAACAAAAGCCACTTATGATCTTAACTGCTCATCTTTTGTTTAGGAGTACAGGGCTGAGAAGTCTGATTATTTTTCCTTCCCTGCATGAGGGCAAGAAAAGTCCTTGAGGTTACAGACAAGCCTGTAACATGAGTAGAGAAAAAGCCAAATAAATAAATATAGTTTTATTTATTTGTCTTGCTAGCTACATGATGGTAAATGATAACTGAAAATCGCCTAATAGGCAAAAAGAATCTTCAGCTTAGTTGGTTAGAAATGAGAACAAGGATCAATTTTGTTTTGAGAAATCCTACAAAAAGGAATCAGTAACACAAGATGTCCACTGGTTTGCAGTGTCTTGGCATTATGTTATCACTTTAGAACACACAGTCACATAAACATTTATAATGACCACAGGGCTAACAGACCACCTAGGTACAAATTTCCACTTGAAATCATGATAAAACCAAAGACTTGAAATCCAATCTTAACACTAGGACTGATTGTGGGGTTTTACAGTTATCATTCAACCTTTTCATGTGTCATCTTTTCTACCTGCAAAAAGAGGGTATTGCTATAGTCTAGGTATTATAATGTCTATGAAGATCAAATTAATTAACACATTTGAATTTTCTGAAAGAGTATAATGTACCATTCAATTTTCATAATTATGAAACACTGATCCCTCATAATTTACCATGTTTTTCTCCTCTCAGTTTGTAGAGGTTTAAGCATCCTTAATTTTTAGGGACCTAAAATAATATTTAGATGTTATGCTTTATAATGTGTTACATGGTTATGAACTAGAATTACATTGTGTTTTGCCTGAGATATTATATGCAGGTAAACTTACATTAATATTCTTTCTAACTTCAAAATGTTTAGGTTGATTTTACTTTTGTTTAGGTAGTGGAAGTGAAGGCTAATTTCAAGTTTTTAAAGAAGAAAAAATGAAAAGAACATCCATTTACAAAAAGTGGCGTAGTGTAGCAAAATGATCAAATATGATACTGACCTTTTCCTATTTCCCACAACACATTATAAATTAGCACAGCTGGAATATTCTATAGAAAAATCAAGAATCATGGCATATTCAATTCCACATTGGTATTTTAATCATTGCTTAGGAAAATCCTTCCACAATATTCCTGATCCTCCTGAATATTAATTAAATGGAAAGTATCTAGTTAGGCTAAATGTCTGCTTCAAATCTTCCCCAGAGTTATGCATATAAATATGAACTTCATTCATTTGCCAAACCAAATTTGATTGTTTGCTCTATTCCTGGAGACACGTTAGGTGTTAAGAAGACAAAAGACAATTAAAAGATGGCATGTCGCCACAGCAAACTTAGAAACTTGACTAAAATTTATATAAATTTAAGATAAAGAAGACATACGATTTATTGCATTAGACAATATTATCTTTAAAAATTTAATTTTTAATAAGTATAACACAGATGTGTAGCTCATTTTAAAAGTAGTGAATGTTTATTATGAGGACTTAAGAAAAACAGATAGGGGTGAAAAATAAAATAACTCATCACTCAGACTTCTAATGTACTTCCTTCTTATGTTTTTTCTACATTTATGAGTAGTATGTTGGAATATATAATATTTTAGGCAAAAATAGGATCATACTTTATATACTGCTTTAGCATCAGATTTTTTCCCCATTTAATATAAACTGAAATCATTTCCTTAACCTTTCCCCTAAAAGATGATGTTTCATATCAGGGAAAAAAATCTACTCTGTGGTTATTTTCAGTTTTTAAAAGTATTCCTTTCCATACATAATTGTTCCACATCTCTGAATATTTTCCAATGAGATAATTACTAGATGGTGAATTACTATGTTAAAGAATATAAAGCTTTAGTGTAAATTGATAAATTCCCTTCCTGAGATTTTTTTATCTCTATCTAATGGTGATACATGAGATTGTCCATTGCCTCATGGCTTTGTTAACATTTATTACCAACTTTGTAATTTTTGTCAATTTAATTTAAAAATGTCTTTCATTACTAACAGGGTACAAACATTTAATATACCATTGACCGTTAAACACTGCAAGGGTTAGGGGCACAGACCCTTACACAGCTGACTCTGTATATAACTTTTGATTCCCCCCAAATTTACTATTAACAGCTTTGTTGAAGCCTTATCAATAAATAGTTGACTAACATATTTTGTATATGTATTATATACTGCATGCTTACAATAAAGTAAGCTAGAGAAAAGGAAATGTTATTAAGAAAATCATAAGAGAAAATACGTTTATAATACTGAACTGTATTTATTGATAAAAAAAAATCTGTATATAAGTGGACCTATGAAGTTCAAACCCATGTTGTTCAAGGGTCAATCATTTACTGTGGTTAATAAATCATCTTTTTGAGTATGTGTGAATTACCTCTCTGAATACTTTGTCCCTTTCCCTACTAGGTTGTTCAAATTTTTCTTATTGATTGATGAAAGCATTTCATATTTTAATTATACTAGTCCTTTATTTTCATTTAATTCCAATATTTAAGTAGTTTATTACCTTAAGTTTTTGATGCTTTTGTTAAATCTCATGTAATAAGTGTATCAAATTTTTCTTTATTATTTTATATTTAGATTTAATCATAAAATTTTGTAGCCTAAAATCAGGTAACTATAACCCTGGTTTGTAATTATATTATATTCTTGGTTTTCAACTTTAACCTTTTAATCTAAATAAAATTCATTTTTGTTGTCTAAGTCTGGGGACTTTTAGTCTCCCCTGCTTGCTCTAATTGAATTATTTAAATGAGATTTTTTTTATATAATCAATCATCTGTTTTCTCATATAAAATGGCATATATAAAAATTCTTGCAAATTTTGGGGTCTCTTTTTGAGTTTTTCATTCTATTTTAATCAGTGCTACATTAGGTTAACTACTACAGTTTAAAAAAAAAAAATTACCACCTCATATTCCCCCAGTCCCCCTCCTTCATTGTCTCAATGTTCTGACTGAGCATTTTTCTAATTAGAGAAAAATGTGAAGGTTTTTATAACATAGTATGCTTAGGTCTTATAAAACATACTGCTGTAAATTTTATTATCATTAGGAAAACTGTTGAATCTCTTTGCAAACTAAGAGCAATGTAGTAGTAGGGATGACTGAGATTTTGAGTCACACATCTTTCATAGACCGAGGTTTGAATCCTGGATCTGCCACTATATACAATTGCATTGTTTTTCATTTTTTCAACTATAAAATGGGACAGTCATAATTCCCTCAAATTATGGTTGTGCAAATTAAGGGAGAAAGATAAGATATGTAAAGTATCTGGCACATAATATTTGCTTTATATATTCCCTTGTACTTCTATTCAACAAGGTACATTAACTTGAAATATACTGTATCCAATTTAAATTAAAGGAAAAATTACCAATGTGAAATTTTTTATAAGCTCCAGCCTAGTTACTATAATAGAATATGAATTCTTCTGCTCTGTATTCTTTAAAAAAACCCGAGATATATATTTACATATCTAGGAAATGGAAATGGATTGCTTTATAAATGTGTTATAATAACTCATATCAATTTTATCCTTAAACTCCAATGATTCTATTTACTACTTTATTCACTTGATATGAACTGAATGCCTACCAAAACATAAATTGTGCTATAATTTGCAGATATATTAGCCCAGCAAAGTTAAATGACTTCCATAACATCCCCTTGTTAGACAACAGCAGAGGAGAATTGGGACTTTGAATTCCTGGCTCTCCAATAGTCCAAGGCACTATGATGTAACCAAATAGACTGAATGAAATTCAATAAATAAATGGGGCAAGTTAACATTTAATAATACACATTGATTCCTTCAGCATACTCTCATTCTATTATCTATTTTTTAGAAGTTATACTTCCTACACTAATATCCGCAATCCATTATTTTCCCTCAATATTTCACTCAGAATCCATCCCATGTGCCACCATTATTTCACCCATGGACTTAACTTTCTTGTTCAGTTACCTTCCTTTTGTCCCAGGCTGGGATGAATCCAACCATTTAGCTTCTCTGTTTCCAGTCTTGAAGAGTTGACAGTACATAAGAAAAATCTCCCAGTCTTGTTATAGCCTCAAGAAATATCCAAATTCATCCAGATCTTAAACTCTGCCAGATCCTCCTCAATATGTTCCTAGTAAGTTCTCTATGAACTCTCTCAGGATTTTTTTCTAAATATTGACTTCCTTCCTCCAGTGCCATATGCCTCATCCCCTCCCTCCTCTCAGCAAATGATCTTTCCTCCTTCATTGGAGAAAAAGGGGTGGGAGGTAATCAGGCAAGAACTTTCTACACTTCCTCTTTTTGCCACTGTCAAATGAATCAAACTGTGCTTTCCTCCATTCTTCCCTCCCATTTTAGTGGAAGACGTCTTCTGTCTATGAATTGTGTAAGACTGTTGAATCACAGACCCGTACCTCTGAAACAAATAACACATTATATGTTGAAAAAAAAAAAAAAGAAGAAGATAGCAGGAAGGGAAAAATGAAGGGGGGGAATCAGAGGGGGAGATGAACCATGAGAGACTATGGACTCTGAGAAACAAACTGAGGGTTCTAGGGGGGAGGGGAGTGGGGGGATGGGTTAGCCTGGTGATGGGTATTAAAGAGGGCATGTACTGAAGGGAGCACTGGGTGTTATACGCAAACAATGAATCATGGAACACTACATCAAAAACTAATGATGATTAACATAACATAATAAAAAAATAAACTAAAATTTATCCTTTTATCCTGCTTTCTGTTCCTGTTACTTTTTGAGACATTGTGCTATTTCAATCATTTGCATTCTTTCTACCTTCATTTTCTTTGGCTTATTATCTTAGGTAAATGATCATCCTTAATTTTATTTCATCTTAAAAGAAAATGTTTCCTCAAATCCACATCTTCTGCCAACTATGGTTCTATATATTCCCTTCAAAGCTAAAGTATTTGAAAGAATAATCTAGAAGACATACCATTTACCTTTTCAGTGGACTGATTATGGCTGATCTACCTTCAAACTATCCATTAAACTAACTATAAAAGGCAAACACAAACACACAAAAAACTGGCAACAATTTGTAAACTTAAGATTTGTGACGTAAGTCTAAGTCTGGATGTCATATAGGAACATTCCATCCCAACATCACATTTTCTTACCTCTTTATTTCTTGAATCCATCCTTCTTTCTTCATTTCTATCACTACAGCCATTGATATTTCATAGGTAAGAAAACTGAGCCATAGAAGTTTAGTTAAATTGCCAAAAGTAGCATTTCCTGGATTTCATTCCAGGCAGGCTGTCTTCAGAGTTCTTACCTCAAAACCCTATCTTCCTTCTTCCCCATGAACAGTAATATGGGGACTGACCTAATTCAGCTGTTATCCCAGAAGAGCCCATTTTATGAAAAGTAAAATCTGACCAGTTGTGAGAAGGATAATATGACTGATTCTGCCTTGGTATCAGGATCCTAAGATAGGAGATTATGACTACTTTTTTTTTTTCCTTTGTCCATAACAACCAAATAACTGAATCTTTTAGGTGTCTGATTTAGAGATTTCATAAGACAAAACAGACCAGTGGTATTAAAACTGCCTGTAAACAAAAGCTGGTCCAGAGTCAATATTAGCATATTTCACAATTTAAAAAGTATGAAAATTTTAACAACTTTTTAGTGTATCTAACAAAGGATCTTCATAAGAATTCATATGGACACTATTACTGCCCATCATTTTACAAATGAGAATATTGAGGCAATAAGAGGTTAAGTAACTTGTCTAAGGTAAGTAGGAAGAGGCAAAGAGGGGATTTGAATCCATGTAGTTTGTCCCCAGAATCCATCTTCTTAACCACAGTGCTATTTTGTCCCTTTAGAATTTATACTATGTCCACAGTTAAAATCCACAGTAAACTTTACCTTGGTTCATAATAAAAATTATACTATGCCTCCAAATTTCATCTTGTGTAGTTGTCACAGGCTATCCACATACTTTTAGTCCTTGGATAGTGAAAAGAAAAAAAAAAAAGTGGGAGGTAAGGAAGAAAAACAATGAAACTGAAAAGTAAAGGGAAGTAAAAGCAAAAGCAAAATGTACTCCTAAGAATATACTGTATCGTCCTGAACCGACACAGACTCCAGCACTGTCCCTAATGACAGCAGTGAGATGGAATCTAACAAAGCCGGGTATTATTACTGTCATTTCACTGAATAGGACTAGTGGTGGTAATTTCCCTTATGTCCTTTAAGGAATCAGGGCCATGCACAATTTCATGAATTCTGTCTCTTGTCATCCTGATATGGTTTATTGAGCCTTGCATCCAACCCGAAATTCCATTCTGACTCAAAACTGTGACATAAATAGTAAATGACTAATTTGAATGTACTCTTCAAAATGCTGTCTCATTAACATCAGGTCCTCAATAAAAAGGGGAGAATGTACCATAAATAATTGCATCCCCTATGTATAGACTACCGCTCTAACTGAAACATAAAGTGCATATATGAGATTCATCTCCTCATTTTCAAAAAGGTATTAGGAGGAATGCTTCGGGAATTTTAACTAAACATATTACATAACTCTCTTGAATTCTCAAATGAAAAGAAACTCTTTAAAATAATTGAACTAGAGTAACTTCTCGGTATAATGGAAAGCTTCAATTACAAGTGATACATAATTCCACATATGATTGACACATTGACCACAGTGACAAAATCACTAAAGATAAACAAGCTATGTGTTCCCTCTAAACATACCTGAATTTGAACCTCAAAGGGAAACTTTTATTGGTGAAGGCTCTCTTATAAACCATACACTTAGAGGCAGAGAATGCCATGGATGGCCAGGGGAAGAGAAGTTTCTGTTTACCTGTCTGTGTTTGCACGAACGTTCATTTGCATTCAGCATCGGCACACCTGCCACATTGTAGTAGGATGAGAGGCTTCTGAGTACAAGAATGCTTACCTTCTGCTCTTCAGCGCACGTTTGTTTAGAATTCATCTAAAAATTAGGTCTTCAAACTAACTGCTATATATAGGGGCTGTATTTAGAGAAAGCTACAAAACTGATTCCTTTTTAAAGGACTAAGAGAATTATAGGAAATTGTGGATTCAAGTCCAAACAAGAAAGGAAGAATTGCCAGCAGAGGACTAAATGTTAACTCCTAGACAAAACCTTTACCTGGATATATTTTTAAAGGGACAACTCTCTAACAGCTTAGCAGCCATAATAAAATTAGAGACACTGCTTTCTGAATTTATAGAGTCATCTGAATTCCTATGGCTCCTTCTGTAATTCCCATCGTGCCCTTGCACTCCCTCCTTTTGCTACAGCCCCATCTCCTGGCAGCTGGCCACCCTCCGTGAGTCAAGAGCCTCTAGCGCAGCCTCTATCCCCAGATGGAAGAGAGCAGAATAACTAAATCCATCCCAATAAATAGCTATCTTTACAGTAAGGGAGGCATATAAAATGAGCCTCAAAATCATAGAATCACCATAATAACCAGAACCACCTCTATTATTTTTGTTATTATCATTGTTGTAATAATTTCTGTGTGGGAAAATCACTGCTTTTAGATTCACCAGAGTAGAACAAATCCCCGATAATCAAATAATCCTACCTCTTAGCAGATAAACAAACAACATTTATTTAAATCAAACTTTTAAACCACATTGATCCTTCCGGTGAGAAGGATTTCACTTTTATGGATCCTATCAAGTCATTCAGGGTCCAAACCTCTGCCTCTACTTTCAGGGGGAAGTTGAACACTGAGGAGATGTATGAACTAATAATCTTTAAAGAAAAAGAAAGTGTAACATATTCTCTTTTCACCAGTAGGCTAGAGCTCTATTTTGACTCATATTAAAAAATAGCCTTAAGTGGAATGAAATTTACCAAGAACAGGTTTACGGAATATTGATGGTTTCAGAGAAAAGCTACATAGTCAATGAAAACAGTCTTGATATCACCTACTTTCCAAATATCACAAAGTTCAGGCATAATTCCAGAATATAATTCTTAATTACCTCCTATAAGTCTGTGTCCTGCTCTGTGAAACACTTAGTATTTTTTTAACTACATGAGAAAACTATGAATAAACTAAGGAGTCATTTAGTAATCAAGCAATCAGAAAAGCTGTCATGATTTTTCTCTTGACACAGGTTCTTTCATAAAGGTAAGTAATTTAAGTTTTGGCATGTCTCTAAAGTAAGTTGTTAGACCTCCACCTAAATAGATGGAAGGTAAGTAATGAGTATTTGCTTGAGTTACTTTTATTAATATAGTTGACCCTTGAACAACATAGGTTTGAAATGTGTGGTCCACTTATGGGTGATTTTTTTCCATAAATACAGTATAGTACCTGTAAATGTATCTTCTCTTATGTTTTCTTAATAACATTATCTTTAGCCTACTTTTTAAAGAATATAGTATATAATACTTATACAAAATATGTGTTACTTGACTGTTTATGTTATTAGTAAATCTTCCAGTCAACAGTAGTAGGCTATGAGTAGTTAAGTTTTGGGGGAGTTAAAAGTTATATGTAGATTTTCAACTGTGCAGAAGTTAGCACCCCTAACTCCTGCATTGTTCAATTGTTCAATGGTCAACTGTACTATAAATATCACGCAAATAAAATGTGTTAAGAGTGGTGGGATTGTGGACATTTTTATTTGCATCTTCATTTTCTCTATGTATTTTTAATATAAACAATAAATCCCTACTTGATGGAACAATATGACTATACACACACACACACACACACAGAGAAATAACTATTTCATATAGATAGATAGATAGATATGCCAGATTGATTGATGTATCTCTTTGAAAATTAAGTAAAAAATATAGTGAATTTCCTCTTCATGGCCAACTTTGTTAAAACATCATTCATAATTTCTACCAGTATTGTTTTTACCTCCCTCCAAACATTCACCCAGACCAATCTGGCTTCGTATACTGTCTCCTTCACAATAGCTCTCACCAAGGTCCCTAGATCATTTCACAGTACTGAACTTACTTAAATTCCTAGTTGGATTCACCTCAATTGATCATTCCCTCTTCTTGGAAACATGCTTCCAAGACATATCTTCTCACTTCACTTTCTCTAGTTACTTCTTCTCTGCCTTTGCGCCATATTACCTGCATTAAACTTCTACCCCTTCATAAACTCTTCATATCTTTCAAGACTTATCCCTAGGTGGCTTCCCATACTTCCTTTATATTCTCACCCTGGATTTTCTCCTATCTACCCCAAGCTTTGTTTGTCCCTAAATAAGCAGATGACTCAGAAATTTATATCTCTAGCCCTGACTACTCCTAAGAGCTCCAAGCAATTATATCAACTTTCTATCTGGTATCTCTACTTGGGTGTCTCAAAGGCCAATCTCATAAAAAATTAATCACTGATCGCTCTTACTTCTCTCAAACTTTGTCCATTTCCAGTGTCCCTTATCTTAATGAAAAGTACCACCATCCATGCACAGAAGAGTCATCAATGTTATTTATCTCATATTTATCTACAATATCCAGTACCCTCTCCAGTCTCAAGAACTGTACTATTATCATTCTTCTATGCATCAATGTCCATCTCCATCAACATCCTAGGTCAAGTTACCATCTCTCCCCCAGATACTGCATTAGCCACTTAACTTCTCCCCCTCCCATCTGTCTAGCCAAATAATAATCAAAGTGACCTTTTAAAAATCACAAATCTAGTCACATGTCTATTTCTTGCTCTTCTTCCTCCCCATTATTAATGAATACCAATCACTCTTACATGAAGATAAAATCCTTTGCCGCTCTCAGCTAAAAAGGTACTTCCACAGAGAAGCCTTCCAGTCCTTCCAAAATAGGTCAGTGCCTCTCCCCATTCACACAAAGGTTTCCATGGCACCTGCACTCGTTGGTATCATTCTTTCATTATTTTGTGTCTGTCACTTACTAGACAACAAGCCATGTGAAAGCAGGAGCTGTCTGTTTTTGTTCATGATTGCAACTCTAGCTACTACCATGAGAATGGGTACATGAGACAATGATTAATTTTGAGTGTGTAGCTCATTTCCTACCTGAGGTTGTAACCTGTTTGGAATTGAATAACTTGTCTAAAGGACTTCTGAACAGGATACATCTCATATGAAATTGTGCAGCAGGTAATCATTAATGCATCTGCTTTTTTCCTACTTTCCTACTCCCCCATTCAACTTTCAGCAATTCCCTCACCTGTAGAAGCTCAGTGACTTCCAGTGCACACTCCAACTTGGTCTACTCTCTCAGAACAATGCTAACACACCTTTCCCAGGATACTTCTCCTTAGAGGTATCTCAAGAACAGGAGAAGTTATAGAAAATATAAAAACTGCAGAATTGAATAGTAAGAGATGACAGGTAAGTGTGCCTTCCAGGTCTAGACTGGTCTAGATTGGAAGGGATTCATTCGTACATCCATTAAATAACAGCTTCTAGTTGTGATTACAAGATTCTGTAGCTGCACTGTCCAAGAGAGTAGTCACCAACCATTCAGGGCTATGTACATTTAAATTAATTAAAATAAAGTATTATTTCTTTGTCTGCAATAGCTATACTTTAGGCGATCTTTTCCATCATCATACAAAGCTTCATTAGACAATATTGTTCTATAATCTGTGTTTTAATTCATAAACTCTGTATTTGGAAAATACTGCTTCTGCCTTAATTTAGACTGTCCCCTGATTCATATGCTCCCAATGATGGCTTTAAAAAAACAGCTTTCTCTTGTATGACTGCCAATATTCACTACCCCCTCTCACCCAGGAACATGTGTGGGCAAATGCCCAAGCTAGGGCAACATGTCTTTTCCCAAGTTATTTGGAACTGAAGGAGAGAAAGATTCTTTTCTCTCCAGGTGATTCACCTATTTCTATCATGTGTTTTAGAGAGGAAAAGGAACTGGATTCAAGAAATAAAGAAGATAGCAGATGTGCCGTCAACCAAATATGGGAAGGAAAATGAAATTCATGGTAGCATTCACATACACTCTTGTTCTAAGTCCTTTCTTTATCCTTGCTCTTGGGGTACTATGAACTACCCTTGAATACTTAAACATAAGCTACCTTTTAAAAAATATAAGCTAGCCTAAATAGCTTTTATTTAATCCTCATAATAAGTCATGAGGTATATTTTAATATTTCTATTTACAGATGAGGAGAGGATAGTTCAATGAGTTCAATAAAAGTAATAGAGCCAAGGGGCGCCTGGGTGGCTCAGTTAAGCTGCTGCCTTCGGCTCAGGTCATGATCCCAGAGTCCTGGGATCGAGCCCCACATTGGGCTCCTTTGTCAGTGGGGAGCCTGCTTCTCTCTCTCCCTCTGCTTGCCACTTCACCTGCTTGTGCTCTCCCTCTCTCTATCAAATAAATAAATAAAATCTATAAAAAAAGTAATCGAGCTGAATTAAAATCTGTATGGTTTATGTGAATTGAAAACATGTCATATTTCCATTATGCTATAATATTTGCAAGGTGAAAGTCTCTGTACTAAAAGCTGAGGATAGGGATGCCTGGGTGGCTCAGTCGGTTAAGCATCTGCCTTCAGCTCAGGTCATGATCCCAGGATCCTGGGATCGAGTCCCGCATCGGGCTCCCTGCTCAGTGGGGAGTCTGTTTCCCCCTCTCCCTCTGCCTGCTGCTTGTGCTCTCTCTCTGGCAAATAAATAAATAAAATCTCTAAAAGCTGAGAATAAAGAATAAAGAAGGCATTGTGCTTGGTTAATTTTATTTTTAATCTACTATGGGTCAAGCTCCAGGAAAGGAATAGAGATTAAGGATGTTGAGGCAGGGCTGTGTGCACAATATAGAGGAATTCCAGGAAAAGACTGAAACTGAGGTCATCTCCAAACTTTTGTGATCAATGCAAACAAGTTACCAGGAACAGTTGAACAGACTGGATTTGGGGGACCCTCAGAGACTGTGGGTCAGATATAAGGTCCGACAATTATTTACGAATAGGCAATGTACATGGCATTTCAAGACAAATCTGCTCCCCATTAAGGCTAATCCAAATTCAGGCCTGGAAATAGGCAAGGGAAGATGCTGGATTTGGCTTGAGAAAGCAGAAGAGGGGGATCAAAAAATGTAAAAAAAAAAAAATCCTGATGTAAGACTTTAGATATATAGCCCATCAAGTTTCCAAGTCAAAGTATAACTACTGTCCTTAGCCATGTTACTTCCTAAAGCCTCAACCTTAGCATAAGGTTGATTTGAGAGTAATTTTTAGGTTTCTAATTTGGGGGACATAGAAAGCATTGTTTCATTACTTAGGAGCTCCATTCATATTCAAACTGTAAATGAGAGAATTTTTCCCATAGTTGCTGAACAAAAATGAAAAATAAAAAGAGGTTTGATTTGTTTTTGAAGCTTAGAAATAGGTCTATGAATGACTAGCCGAAGATGGCAGAATTTAGATATGATGAGATGGATTGATGCAGCCATCTGCCAAACAGCATGATTAAAACCATTCAGACCCTGAAAATGGAGCAGAGAACTTTGGTTTTATTACTGTAAACTAAAATGTCACCATCAGACTTAAGTGCTCTTGTCTTGTCAGAGGATTTATTATTATTAAGAATTTCTCTGACATGCATTTGCCAAGTGCTTCATTGAAGTTTCCCATCACTCACAGTTCTTCGGTGACATGGTATGACTAGACCTCAATAGTAAAAAGAACTAAGACATCCATGCAAATTACCTCTAGTTGCATGCACAAGGCCCCTCATTAATACATGATTTCATGACAAGGTGGATTTAATCTGTAATATGTTTAGTTGGATGGGGAGGACTGTATCATGTAGTAAAGAGATATTAGAACATGTATGTTAGTTTCAACTTTTACTGGAGAATTAAAAGGTGAGTCCTCTGTTGAAGGGACATTACTCATCCATCATCCCAATGGTTAGCTGTATCTCTGGATGTAAAATTAGCTAAGACTTGGGATAGGCATGTAACTTTAAGGTTCATCCCAAGATAATTATGGATTGATAATAATTATGGATAATTATCCATCCCAAGATGGATATTATTCTGTGTCTGAGACTATTATGTCACAGTGTGTATTAAAAACTGTACAGATTTTTATTTTCTGAACTCAGATGGGCCTTCAGTACCACCTATTGATTCCATTACCTGTCTTTAGTCAGGTACTTTTCCCATTCTCTTACTGACAATTTCAGAACTATCCCTTTTTCTCAAACTTTATATACAATTCTCACCCCACTCCTCAGCAGATAGCCTGACTACTTAGAAAATTATGGCCACCAGGCTTGATTTCCCTCAACTTTCCACCTCTTTATTAAACTTTCTACTGCTATCCCTTTTTTCTTTTCTCCAATCACATGGGATGAACTGGCCTTCCAGTTGCTCTAAATCACACTTTACTTTTGTTTCTTTGAGTTTCTCCTGTTAATGCTCTAAGACCTAATACATCAGTTATGTTTCCTTTACATACCTTGAACCACTCTTTTCCACTGGCTCCTCACTCTGACGTTAATCCTCCAAATTCTGTAGACCTTCATTTTGCTTCACAGTCTCCCTAGCTACTCACAAGGTCATCCTGTGCTCCATGCTAAATGGTTATGTCAACAACCTTGAAGGGAAGGAGATTTTACTCCACTTAAAGGCTAGCAAGTTAGTCTGCCACAGTTTCATACATACTGGTTGGAGCAAAACTCATGGGTAAGAGACACAGGATGTTATTATTTATGGTACAGCAAGAAGTGTGGGCTTTATATTTGCTTTGATCCCTTCTGTGTTCCCAAGTCCTACAGAAGTGATGCATATGGCCGAGAGGCTATCGTGCACACAGTGGGCTTATGTTATAGCTAAGGAACCAACCACACTTAGAAAAACCCCAATATTGTATTAGGCTGTAGGCAGATTTGTCCAACTTTGTGCAGGGAGAAGACAATATTTTTGTTATTCTGGTCAGGAACAAATGTGCCCTCTGTCCTAGAAGGAAAATCTCTATTTTCCAAGGCATTCTATTATACAAACATCCTTGAAAATATAATCTGGGACAAAAGCTGTCCCAATACATGTAGAAATGCCATAGAGAATTGTTCTTTAACAGGTTGCATTTTATTTATTTATATTCTTATTAATAAAAAAAAGTCTACTGAATGTTCTCTATATCCTAGCCATTTTACTCAGTGGGGAGTTACAAAATGTAGTGCACAGGACCATATTTGAGGAATCCTATTGTATTCTTAATAGACACAATGAACCTCACTGCACATTTTAGGAATAATGGTGATTTTTAAAGGCCCTTAATTATAAATCATAAATCACACATAGTCATTTCATTACAAACTGCTGAAAGGTTACTAAGCACTGAGGTCTGGTAAAACATCTCCACATACATCAGTATTGATCCAATAAAGAAAAATACATTGCAAATAATATTACAGCATTAACAGTGCTTTCTTCATTCCATAAGACACAAAAATGGTGCTTCTTGGAAAATGTACTATTATAGTTGCTGTAATCCTCCATTTTGTTTTAAACCAACAGTTGAAATCACATTATATTAAATAACTGTGTGCTTGGTCTTTTGGGGTAGAAATGAAGAAACATATTTTGCCAAGTTTAGCATTGTGAGTTCAGAGTTCAGAAGCAAATCAATTCTTTCTGGAAATGAGTGCAATAGAACAGCTGGTCAAACACAATTTACTTGCTGATAAAAATAAACTTAATGATTTCTGGGAGAAGAAAAAAGGCTTACTAAAAAGGGTCATAAGGAAAATCAACCAGACTGGGGACACTTTCTGCTTAAAATGGTATCTTCTTATAAACCCTTATGCAACTTTCCCTAGTCCTCAAATACAAATAAGTAAATAAAACAAAATGAAATGAAATTTAAAAATTAAAAACAAACAAAACTACATAGAGAATAAAAAATAAAGAGTCATTTAAAATGGCTAAAACTTAGGCTGATGGACAACTTATAATGAGGCTCTTTGGAGATATTTCATTAACTTTAAGAGTAATAGAGATTGTAGAAGAAGAAAACAAATAATCTGAATACTTGCATTAGACAACCAGGATTTGCTCCATGAAATAAAACTCACTTGGGAAAAAAAAAAACTGTTAGAAAAGGATTTATTTTCAATTTCTGTCTGTCTCCAGACTCAGATATCCAAGGCTTGTACAAAACACAAACTGGAACCGCTATCTTTCTACAACATTGGTACTGTGTCTTGAGGTCTATGGGTCACTCACTGCTTCACATCTCCTCCCCTCATTTTTTTAGTTTTTATTTTGAAAAATATCAGATTCATAGGAGGGTGTACAAGTAGCATGGAGAGTTCCCAGGTACCTGCAGGTAGCCTCCTTCAATCTAAGCACAGAGCATCAAAATCAGGAATTGAACTTGGTACCATACTACTAACTAAACTATAGACTTCATTTGTATTTCATTACTTTTATTGCCCTTCCCTTCATTTTTAAAGCTATATTCAGATATACAGCTCACAGAAAATAACTGTTCAGGGACCATAGTGGGAATGCAGTGGGAATGGAGGTGGAGGGGTGCCCTTTGCAAGGGACACTGCTCTTCACATAGCTCCAGAAAAGCACAGGCAGGAAGGGAAACAGCCTGAGTCACTGCACAATGTAAAGTCTACTTTGGTTGTTTGTTTGTTGAATATGCCCACTAGTTGACAGGACCACAGAACTGTCTAGTGGAAAATGGAGGTGAATGTGGTCAGTTACAGAGTCAAACAAGGCAAAGCCTTGCTAGAACTGAGGAACTGGACAGGAAGTTTTCAACACACACTCTTCCACATGCTGAGACCTGAAGTTAAAAGACAAGCTCATGTCCACATCCTGCCTACCCACAGTTTCTGCTGCCAAATAAAATATAAAATGTTAGGAAGGTTGGCACACTCAGAAGATTACATGACGATGTGATGCTGGAGGAAATTGCCACAGGAAAGAAAAGACTGAGGAGCTGTGATGAAATGTGAGATCAAGGGGCTAAGAAAGAATTTCAAAGCAGATGGAAATACATTGTGCACAGAAGAGGGGACTGACTTGCAGGGAATTAGGCAGGAACTTCATCTTTCCATAATTTACAAAGATGTTAAATAAGAAAAATCCAAGCACTAAAACCTACTACCCATCTCCTTATGGTTTCCATGTTAGATAGACATGGTTTCTTCAAACAATTAAACAACAACGCCCCCCCACTATTTCTTTTCTCAGAAGTATTTGTTTAAATGTGAGTGAAACCAACATCTTTGTACAGATTTTATCATCTTTTCTAATATGGAAGAGAAGTGATCAGATGACATTTGTAGGGGTTATAGTGGGACTTTTCTTTGGGATCAGAATCAATTTACTCCCTGGGCTGGGATGGTCCTAACAGAGTGACTACTCTCAATGGCTATTTATTTTTATTATGAAACTTTAATGCCATTCTTAATTGCATTCAAAACTCTTTATTAGACCATCTGGTCCCAAAGATTTATCTATATCTAGTTTATAAATGCAGTATCACATATTCTGTGGTTGTAGCACTACTTGATCTAATTGCTATAAATTTTAAGTTTCAAAGTCATTTTGGAGAGAAAAACTTTCTAGTCTCCTTTAGAGAAAGGGTGGGAAAGTATTAATTTTCTTTTTCTATTATGAATTTTTAATCTTGAGAACTTCTTCCAGAGATTATTGCATGATCCAATCTCTCAGTTTCCTCAGTTTATTCTAAAACTTTTAAGCTTCCTAGGTTCCTTATTTCCCAATTTTCTTCTAAACCTTAGTTCAAGCCTTTTTTTTTTTTTAAACAAACTTTATATGTCAAGCATCCATTCACTCTTCTTTCCACCCTGTGTTTTCTCTCTGTACAAACCTCACCACTCAACGAGAGTTCAAATTGTACAAATTCCAAATTGCCACCTTTCAAACTCAAGAGGAATCTTTTAATTTTTAAAAAATAAATGTAGGGCGCCTGGGTGGCTCAGTCAGTTAAGCGACTGCCTTCGGCTCAGGTCATGATCCTGGAGTCCCGGGATCGAGTCCCCGGATCGAGTCCCGCATCGGGCTCCCTGCTCAGCGGGGAGTCTGCTTCTCCCTCTGACCCTCCTCCCTCTCGTGGTCTCTGTTTCTCATTCTGTCTCACAAATAAATAAATAAAATCTTTAAATAAAAAAATAAAAAAATAAAATAAATAAAATAAAAAATAAATGTAGATGTTACAGCAAACAGAATTTATGTTTTGCTACAGCTGCCTTCAGCTCTCACTGGAAAAAAGGACACAATATTAGTAAAGAAAAAAAAAAAACAAAAACAAAACAAGAGGCAAAAAGCACATTGTATTTATAGCTAAACCTCTAGCCTCCAGGCCTTTTCCCTTTGCCTAACCCCATATATGGCCACTACCCTAAAGTCTGTGTGATCATTCAATCAATGCTTACAAATGTATGAACACTAGACGGAGACAGCTTGAGTCAGTATGTATGCTCCATTGTTTACTAGCTCTGTGATCCTGGGCAAGTAACTGACCCTGTGCCTTGGTTCTTCTCTCTGTAAAATGGGAAAACATGGTCATTGTTTTATGGAGTATTTGTGAGAGGGGAAAAAATTGAAACAAGCCCTTAGAAAATTCTCTGACAATGATAAGTGCTCTATACATGGTAAATAACTGTTATCATTATTATAAATGTTTTCTATAAAGGGACAAATAGTAAATATTCTAAACTTTGTGGGTCCCTACTATAGATCCTTTCCCCCTTCCTTCTTCCTTCCTCCCTTCCTTCCTCCCTGTTTCTATCCCCCCATCCCTCCTTCTCCCCCGCTCCTCTCCTAATCCTTAAAAATACAAAAAACAAACACAAACTCAACCAATCTCTAGCTTATGGGACAGTACAGAAACAGGCCATAGGCTGGATTTGTCCTGTTGGTCATAGTTTTATGACCCTTCATATAAATTAATTTAGGGATAGTTAAAATTTTACAATATTGATTTGTCTTGTCCATCCAAATAATAAACATCACCCTCATTCAAGTTTTATGTGGTTCAACAATTTTTTTTGTGTAGCAGTTATGCTTCTTTTGTTAGATGTACTCTTAGGTATCTTGTATCTTAGGGATCTTTTTCTGAGCAATTTCCTCCTTTAACAAATTATTTGAATGATCTCATTTTGTAGAATAGTTTTAGATTTATAGAAAAGTGACAAAAATATTACCAACAGTTCCCCTATACCCCTCATCTCGTTTCTCCTACTGATACCTTCCTACAGCTGTCACAAGAAAACATCGCTATGTTCTAATAACTGAACACTACAGTTTCTTCAGACTTCACCAGTTTTTCTCTAATGTCCTTTTCCTGTTCCATGATTCCATCCTGAATACCACATTCCATTTTGTCTTCACATTTCTTTAGCTTCAATTGGTCTTTGACAGTTTCTCAGATTTTACTTTTGATGACCTTGGCAGTTCTGAGAATTGGTCAGTTGTTTTTTTGAATGAAACTTTAGCTTACATTTTTCTCATGGAAGACCAGAGAAATAAAATGCTATCCTCATGGTTATCAACTATTATGATTTATCATACTATCAACATGATTTATCACTGGTGATGTTAGCCTCAGTTGCCTGCCTCAGGTAAAGTTTGTGAAGTCTCTCCACTGCCAAGTTACTTTTTCTCCCCTTCCGGTACTCTCCTCTTTGGAAGTAGGTCACTAAGGACATCTCATACTCCAGGAGTGAGGAGCTAAACTTCTTTTCCTTGGTGTGGGGGGGAAGGTCTCCAATAAATATTTGGAATTCTTCTGTATGGGAGATTTGTCTCTTCTACCATACATTTATATTTACTTATTGTATCCATTATTTATATCAGTTTAGATTTATTTTACACTTTGGGTTATGATTTAATATGTTATTTATCTGGTTGTTCAAATTGTTCCAGCTTTGTCCACTGAAAATTCTTTCAGGTTGAGTCCTGTGTCCCACTGAGATGTTTCAACAACATTGTGTTGTATTTTGAGCTCTTCCTTACTTTCTGGCATTAAAAGATCCTCCAGGCTTATTTTGTATATTTCCTTCCCCAGCCCTAGCATCAACTATTTCCCCAAGGATCTCTGATTCCTTTTTTTTGGAGAATGGTATTAGTGACCAAGATCTGGGCACAGGTTGGGCAATTTTTTTTTTAAATTACAATTTCTGATTATTTACAGCACACAAGATCACTATTGATTTTTATATATTGATCTTGCAACTATCAATATTAGATGTAAACTGTTATGTGTAATGTTATTCTGCAGATAATAGTTGATTTTCTATATGAATAATACTATTTTGACAATTTTAATCCTTCCTTCCAATTCTTACATCTTTTACTTTTTCTAAGTTTTGCTGTTTTGGATAGTATCTCCAGGACAATGTTAAGTTGTAGCATCTTTGTCATATATCTGACTTTAAACGGATGTTCTGCTGCTTCCTATAAAGTGCTATGCATTCTGCAAGTTTTTGATAATGCTACTTCTCAGGTTAAAGAGAAAACTTTCTATCCCCGAACTGCTAGGAGAAGCAAATAAATCTTACAGGCATACTGAACAGTTTCACGTGCTTTTCTAAATGTATGGAGAAGATCACATGGATTTTATAATCAGTTTATGGGATAAATTACATAAATTGATTTTTAAATACTAACACATCCTTGCCTGAGATACACCTTTTTGGTCAGGATATATTTATTTTTTGATTGCTTCACAGAACATGCTAACACTTTATTTTGTATTTTTGCATCTCTCTTCTTAAAGTAAAAATCAATCTACTGTTTTTCTTTTAAGATTTTATTTATTTATTTGAGAGAGAGAGAGCATAGGAGCAGGGGTGAGGAGAAGAGGGAGAAGCAGACTCCCTACTGAGCAGGGAGCCCAAAGTGGGGCTCAATCCCAGGACCCTGGGATCATGACCTGAGCTGAAGGCAGCTGCTCAACTGACTGAGCCACAGAGGCATCCCTACCTACTAACCTTTTAAAACTTTTGAATAAAAAAAAAATTCGATCTCTTAATGTCTGTATTCCTATCAGAATTTTACAACTTTTTTTTAAAGATTTTATTTATTTATTTATTCGACAGAGAGAAGAGACAGCGAGAGAGGGAACACAAGCAGGGGGAGTGGGAGAGGGAGAATCAGGCTTCCTGCCGAGCAGGGAGCCCGATGCGGGGCTCAGTCCCAGACCCTGGAGATCATGACCTGAGCCAAAGATAGACGCTTAACCACTGAGCCACCCAGGCGCCCCAGAATTTTACATCTTTTAAACATATTTTGATAATTTAGAATATTCTATAGAAGTCCACTTTGCCCAAGTTTTCAGATTTACCAGTTTATAATTATGCACAGTACACATTTATAATTACAAATTACTATTTGTAAATTATAATTACAAATTACTATTTGTAATTGTTATTACCTACTTCATTGAAACATTATTTTGGGGGTGCCTGGGTGGCTCAGTTGGTTAAGCGACTGCCTTCGGCTCAGGTCATGATCCTGGAGTCCCAGGATCGAGTCCCGCCTCGGGCTCCCTGCTCAGCAGGGAGTCTGCTTCTTCGTCTCCCGCTCCCCCCTCTTGTGCTCTGTCTCTAAAATAAATAAATAAAATCTTTAAAAAAAAAAAAAGAAATGTTATTTTGTTGAAATTTCAATTTTTTTTTCTCCCTTTGTAATTCTGCCATATATTTTTCTATTTCATTTTTCAAATAATTTTTGAGGTTATTAATTATTCTCTATTTCAATTCATTTTCTGCTTTATTAAATTTACTTTTATCATTTTCTTCCCACTTTCGGGGTATCTCTGTCTCTTTGCAATAAATAAAATGAATGATTTTCTATCTTTAATATATTTATGGTTATAATTTTTATTTGAAAGGCTGCTTTAAATTCATTCCACATCTGTAAATAAGTTAAATAAGTGAAAAACAATATATTTTGTTTCAATATATATTATTTCTATTATGATTTCTTCTTACAGCAATTTTTATCTAAAGTGTGTATGTATATGTTTCTTTTTTTTTTTTTTATATTTTTATTTATTTTTTTTCCAACAGAGAGAGAGACAGCGAGAGAGGGTAACACAAGCAGGGGGAGTGGGAGAGGGAGAGGCAGGCCTCCCGCCGAGCAGGGAGCCCAATGCGGGGCTTGATCCCAGGACCCTGGGATCATGACCCGAGCCGAAGGCAGACGCCTAACGACTGAGCCACCCAGGTGCCCTATATATGTTTGTCTTTTAAAAATTTCTCCATATGTATGTTTTGAGAGCTATCATATCTTTTTCTGGATAATTGGGTACATCAAGAACATGCTTTCTATGTTTTAAACTATTGAGTATTTTGAATATTTTTTTGTACCCTGGGACCTGATCAGGTGTTAAAAGTTCCACAGATGCTTGGATTCAATCTTCATTCTTTCAGATGTTGAGGTAAAAGTTTCTTGCTGTAGTTGTGGTAGCTTCTTTGTATGTTCTGCACCAGCCTGAGCTTTGCAACCAGACTCAGGTACATATCTGGATTCAAGCATGGCTGTATGTGTGAGCTCAGACTGAGCACTTAAACTTTCACCCACCTCAGTGTCCTCCTGTGTATAATGAACCTTCCTATCTGGTTTTAATAAGTACTGAGCAAGTTAATGTTTGTGAAGTACCTATGTCTTGTCTGGAATATATCAAGAGACATAGCGTTTGCCATTACACATTTCAAGGGCTCAGAAATATATTCTTCCTTTTCTCATTATGCATCATGATGTTCTTTGTCACTACAAAATGCTTTTTTCCTCATTGTGTCTAATGTTGCTCTCATTTATATGTAACTGCTTCCTATATTTTCCCATTTTTTGGCTTTTAATCTATTTTAATTTTATATTGTTCAGGGGGGTCTTTTTAAAAGATATGTGTATACATACACACATTTCCATTAAGTATGTATTTTTATCCTTTAAGAGTAGATTTTATTTGCCCTATTTTGAATATTAATATTTTCAGATTTATTTTTACTCTATTCTGTGCTTCTATTATCAGTGCCTACTCATTTTCCCCCTTTTCTTTCTGGATGAGTATTCACTGGTGGAATTTTCTTTATTAATTTTCATTCCCTTTCTTCTCACTAGTTCACAAGCAACACCTTATGTGATTTTAAAGTTCATGTGTATATTTTTAACATGAATATTTGGCATGGCGATATCTAGGAGAATACACCAACTCCATTCTCCCTTCTGGTAACATCTGGCATTTATATTAGTTTAACCCCAGTGTCTCTTCTCACTCACGGCATGTTATTGTTGTCCTTCATTTTACCTCCACCTTGAATTTAATCTCTTCCACTAGTTCCTGCTATTAATATTGATATATATGGTTAATTATACAAAGATTTCCCTACATGACTATCAATTCCTTTGCTCATAATTGTTATTTTCCCATGTTTTCTAATGAGTTTTTTTTTTTTTTTTCTTCTTGAGTTATACCTCTGTGAGAGTTCTTTGGAAAAGTGATAAACTCTACCTTGTTTTATCTTTTATTTTGTCATCTTTGTTTAATGGTGTTCATCTGGCTGGCAGTTATTTTTCTCAACAAGTTAAAAGTATAATGTCACTGTTTCCTGACCTTCATGCTGAATGTGGGGAGTCTGCTCTCAGTCTCATTGTTATTAATTTGTAGTGGATATATCTTTTATTTCTAGTGACTTTAAACGTTTTCATTTCATGTCTGATAGTCTAGTTTCATAATAGTGTGTTTATATGCAGATAGCAAGGAACAAAGAGCCTATGTGGCCCTTATTTCATTGGGTAATATTTTTTTAAGCCAGCACACTAAGTTATGATTCTTAGCAATCATCTTTAAACTTATGGCTAATTAAATAATATGCTTAAGATATAACAAGGGCAAATATTCCATGGAAACACATAATTAGGCTAAAAAACATCCTTTGTATATTAAATTTTCTAAGATTTTTATTGTTATAGATTGACTTTAAGAAACACTACCAAATGTTGGCAAGGTTAAATGTAAAACCTCATGCATAACTGAGGAGATAACAGCCATTAAAACATCTCTTTAGGGCAATTTGGTAACATATAGAAAAAGCTGAAAATAAATTCATATAAATTAACCCAGGAATTCAACTTCTAATAATTTTTCATAATGATAATTTTATTCAGAGGACTATGAAAAAATATATACAACACAATTTTAAATAAAATACCAAACTTAAACTGGAATTAGTATGCTTAAAACTTAATGGTGTGTCTATATAATGGGGTGCTTATATGGCTATTAAAGTAATGTTGGTTTTTTTTTATTAAAGATTTTTATTTATTTATTTGAGACAGAGAGAATGAGAGAGAGAGAGCACATGAGAGGGGGGAGGGTCAGAGGGAGAAGCAGGCTCCCTGCTGAGCAGGGAGCCCGATGCGGGACTCGATCCTGGGACTCCAGGATCATGACCTGAGCCGAAGGCAGCCGCTTAACCAACTGAGCCACCCAGGCGCCCTAAAGTAATGTTTCTAAGGAACTTCAGGTGAGAGGAGATATGTCCTATTTAAAAAAGTTAGTTTATAAGACAATATATAATGAGGTAAAAATATAGTCAAACTGATTAAACATAAGAAGTGAATAAAATACAGGGCATCTGGGTGGCTCAGTCAGTTAAGTGCCTGCCTTCGGCTCAGGTCATGATCCCGGGGTCCTGGGATTGAGCCCTGCATCAGGCCCCCTGCTCAGCAGGGAGTCTGCTTCTCCCTCTGGCCCTCCTCCACCACCCTGGCATGTGCTATCTCTGGCTCTCATGCTCTCTCTCTCAAATAAATAAATAAAACCTTACAAAAAAAATAAGTGAATAAAATATACTAACTAGTGGCAGATTTAGTATTTGGATAATATTATGAATATTTTTTAAAATTTTTTTCTGAAATTTCTAAGTGTTTTACATGAATTACCCTTACAAGCAAGTAAAGCATTATTCTGAATGGGAGGAACACAAGAAATGCAGTAAAAGTAGATGTAAACTAGATATTTGTACTATAGAGTATAAATCATTAGTATTAATTTCTGAGAACTCAAAGAAATAGACATTTCTAATTTAGACATTTCAGCCCTAGAAAAGTGTAAGATTTTCTAAGCATTGTACATACACCAAAGGCAGAAAAGAAAATATTGATAAATTTGATTACATAAAATTTTAAATCTCTTAGATTATAATTATATGTTTATATATATTTATAATTATATTTATAATTTATATATATTATATATGTAATAATTATATTATCTCTTAGATAATATAATTAACCAAGCTGAAGGACTACTAACCAGAAAAATATTGACAACCATATGACAGCAAGAGGGCAAATTGTTTTAACATAAAATGTCTCTTAGATATAAGAGAAAACCAGACCAGTAGCAGAATTGGCATATGCAAATAGCCAATAAGCATACAAATCTGCAATACCACTCATCAGGAAATAAATGCAAATGATAATAAACACATACCATTTCACTCCATATGGCAATAACAATGAAAAAGTTTAATAAGCTAATGTGGATAGGAATTTGGAAGAAGACTTGATTCTTTCAATGTTTTGATGAGCATGCAATTTGTCATAAACTTTAGGTACATGGTTTGGTGGCATTTTCAAAAAACAATATTCAATAAACTCCTAGATATTTACTCTATAGTCATGCGTACATATTTCTGCACAGAAGAAGAATGTTTAAGATCATTCTTACTTTCTTATGACAGGATGATGGACTTTTGAAAAAAAGCAATGTATATAATAATATAATGTGCAACATATAATAACAATATAAGGCATTTCACCTTCTCAACTGGAATAATAAACAAACTATAGGATATATAGATACCACACGGTATTGTTACTGTGTGATATGAATATTTAGATATTTTCAGAGTGAGAATATTTGTGTGAGGAGAACATTTTTCTAGACATTTTCTGCTGTCTTTTTTAAAGATTTATTTATTTGAGAGAAAGAGGGAGCACACAAGGGGGAGAGTGGGTCAGAGGGGGAGGGACAAGCGGAGTCCCTGCTGAGCAGGGAGCCAGACACGGGGCTGGATCCCAGGACCTGAGATCATAATCTGAGCCAAAGTCAGACGCTTAACTGAACAATCCACCCAAGTGCCCCTCTACTGTCTTTTGAGTCATGGTAAAGACTCAAGTATCAGGTTTATTATATATTCTGAAGATTTTCTGTGTGAATCTGTGGCATACATGAAAATATGGCAGCATTTTTCAAGCTAAATATAAAATATTTATTAAAATATGCTTTGTTCTCTCATCAGATATTTTATCACCGATTAGCATGCTTAATTTATCTGCACGCTTTCTAACCTAAAGGAATAAAATGTAATTTATTTTTAACCATGTAAATTCTCCCAGGAAGCTCGCCCTTGTCAGCATCAGCTAGCTATGGGCTCAGTAGAAAGTGCCTGGAGTATCCTTAAAACAACTGATTCATGAGTCAACTCCCAGAGATTACAAGTCAGTGGTCCTGTAAGATGTAGAGAGACCTAAATATTTCCCAAACATCCTGTGTGATTCTGGGGCAGGCACCCACAGACTATACTCTGAAAAACACTAGCAGGAGTATTTGTCCTTTACATAAGTCCTGGCAATGTTAATCCGTTTTTATTACCCCATGTGACTCATGAGGTATACAAAAATAATCAGGAACATATTCTCACAACAGTGGTCACAGAATGACCTTTTACCTAAAACTGTTTAAGTTGGAAATCATGCCACTGTATATTGTCCTTATATCATTGTAGATTAGAATAAAGTGATCTTATTAAAAACAGAAAGGAATGTTTTGTTTAAATTGGAATCTAAGTATACAACAGATCTAACCTCAAAATGGGTTGACTAGTAAAGTACTAGCCATACCAAAACCCATATCCATTGTATCTTTAGATATTATCTTATTACAGGGTTGCTTTTGCTGTTGAAGAAACTGATTTGAATAGAACCCTGGTACAATACACCCTCTGCTAAAAAAAAAAAAAAAAAAAAAAGCAGATTCTCCTTTGGAAAAATTAACTGTGAAATTCCCTCAGTTTCTAATTTTACTGCTTTCATGTTCATAAGGAATAGAGAGAACATTTGAGACATTTCTGTACTTCAAATTAATTTTTGGATATTATACCAATTTCATGTTCCATAACCTAATGTCAAATGACAGAAAACTACAGAACTTGTTAACTACACACAAAGCAGTGGTAGGTTTTTTTTTTATTATTTTTTAAAAGATTTATTTATTTATTTATTTTTAGAGTGAGAAAGGGTGTGAGTGGGAGAAGGGGGAGAGGGAGAGAGAGAGAGAGAAGCAGACTCCCCGCTGAGCATGGAGCCTGATGCAGGGCTCCCTCCCAGGACCCTGAGATCACAACCTGAGTTGAAATCACCAGTCAGATGCTTAACTGACTGTGCTATCCAGGCGCCCCAAAGCAGTGATAGTTTTTAAAAACCTTTATCTTAGATTTCGTACATTTCAGATTTGGTCCCATATTTATTAAAAATTAGCTGACTTTCTGACCTCTACTCTGTCCCTTTTTAAATCATCTTGCTTTCTCCTTCTTCTCCCAGATACTTTTTCCCTATGAAGCTCTCTGTATTCTTTGTACCACTGTTTGGATTTTCCACTAAGGCCTTTTCTCATGCCTTTCTCATTCCGCATTCTTTTTTTCTCTGTATTCTGAGAATCACAGCTCAGAGTCTACTTCTCAATGCTTTGCTTTTTATATTACACACAAAGGGCAGTCCAAGAGCTGGTAATCTAGATGTTTGCAACTTTGTAATTCTAGTTACTGTAAGACATAAATATGGTCAATAATTATTGAGCTTTATTATATATATGTGCCAGCCACTGTTCTAAGCAATTTATATATGCTACCTCATTTAACCAACACAAAAACTCTGATATTCCCTTGGCATAGATAAAGAAATTGAGGTCCAGAGATACTAATCACTTGCTCAATTTCATACAGCATGTAAGGTATAGAGTTGGGGTTTTAGTTCTGCCACTCTGATTCTGGAATCACTAATAGTGATTTCTCAAAGAGTGGTTTCTGGAAGATCAACATCACCTTCAAATTTGTTAGAAATGTAAATGAGCAGGTCTACCTCAGATCTTTTGAATCAGAAACTCTGTGCAGACTTCATTCGGTGCTTTGACAAGCCCTCCAAGAGATCCTGATGCAAGCTCAAATATGAGGACCACTACATTCAGCTGCATGGTTGCAGGGCTTACTTTAACAAGAGGTGGATGTAAATGAATGACAGATATGCTAGAATAAATATGCTACCGTTGGTTATTGTTACTCTTAATATTTGTATTTTGTTAAACAACATGTTTTATAATTCACTACATCAGCTGTTCAACTAAGGACTTAATATTCATTAAGGCTTTTCAGTGTATAAGAAATTAGGCTGTATGAAGGAGCAAGAAACGAGTAAGACATCATTTCCCTCAAAGATCTGGTGATAAATTATTTAGGGAGATAAAAAGATTAAAAAACAGGGATCACTAAAAACACTATATATACCTTGAGGCTTAGTTTAGAATGTGATGTCTTGAATTAGAAAAACTAGGTTTGAATCCCTATTCCAACACTGACTAGCTGTGTGACTTTATCCAAATTATTTGACTGTTCCAATACCGTTTCTCAATTTTCCTTGAAAGAACTTAACAAATTAAGTCACTATGAGAAAGTGAGTGTTTTGTACAACGACTAACAGATATTGAACTCACAGTAAATGTTAATTATCACTACTTCTCCGGCCACTAATAGAAGTTGACCAGATGTGAAGATCACTGAGGACTGGTGTGTTCAAGGAGAAGTTTAAAGAAAAGATGGAACCTAAGTTCAGCCACATCTGTCTTTATCTCCCTTTGGTGAAAAGGAAAAGAAGTTGGTAAAAAGAGGAATTTTGAAAGAATAGTTCTAGGGAAGTGAATAAACCAGTTTTGATGAGGCAACAGTTTGGTGAAGGGAATTAGGTGAAGATGGAACAAGCTCAGATTTCAGGTTAATATATGTGGGCTTTATCTTGCTATAAAGTAAAATTCATCTCCACTAAGGACAAATTTCGCATGCTAGAGCAAAACTGTAAAATTATAACTCTCCAGTTGTAGGCATTGACAAAGATCTAATAATCCCCAATTATATTGGACTTCTTTTAAACCTCTAAATGCCATACCCAGTGAAAAGTGCTCCTAGAAAGGAAGCATGAAGTGAAAAATGAAAACACTGTAACATAAAAAAAAAAAAAAAAAAAATCACATTGTTGGGCAATGCGTTTTAAGAGGTAACACTCACAGTAGGATCTCAGTAGGCTAAAATTTGAGCCTGAGAAACAGATCAAGAGATAATAGAAAACAGATTTTCTTCAAAAGGGATCAGAGTGGATTGCACTCTAATGACCCATCAGATTTTATAAATTCCATTAATAATACTAACTGTACATTTCTCAACCTTTTATCCTTAGGGCTTAGCCAAAATTAAGTTAACTAACAACAACATTAACAATAGGCAAGGGAGTAGAATTGTGTTTACCGTGGTTCCAGAGAGATTTCTGAAGTAGATTCACTGGTAAAGAACAAATCCTCTTAGCTATTGTTGGCTTTGAAAATGTTTGTGTAGTGTAATTCTTTGCTTCTCGATTAACCCTCTCACTGACTACTCGGGCAGTTGTCCTACGGCAATCATGAGCTTTGGAATAGGGTACTTTCCTAACAAAAAACTTCAGGTTGAATAAGCATGATTTATGATATTCTTAAAATGATCAGAAAGATTACTTTAAAACATGCTTTGGAAATGTATGAACCTCAAACTCTCTCACTCCACTGATACTACCAGATGTACCAGGCTAATCAGTAAACTCCAATCTTAAAAATAAATATCTAGAATATATTTAAAATGTTACATATTAAAATTTTAGAAGTTCTGATGTAGAAGATAGATTATTTCAAGAGAAAATATTTGAAGATATGCTATTGAAACTAACTCCTCATCAAGTTGTCCTAAAACTACTAAAAAACAAAAAGAGAGGAAATAGTGTTGTTGGAGAGGTTATTTCAATACGTTATCAGACATGAGTAAGAGTGACTAATTTCATAAATCTATAAATCTGGTCTTAATTTAGCACATTTATATAGTGAATATTACTGCCTCTTAACAAGGTGATTATGTAAATTTAGTGCATCTAATAAGTCAATAGAACAAAGAAATTTTGTAATCAGAAGGTGGTTATTACTTCCATTCCATTTTAAGGCCTCATATATATTATTTCTCAGTGTGTTATACTGGATTTAAACCCCAGTGCTGCTATGGAATGGTTTTATGACCAAGAAGCAGGTAATATTCCTGTATGGACATTAAATTTCCTTACCTATGCAACTGAGGATAGTACATCCTCATAGAGATGCTTTAGGAATTAGAGCAAAAATATATATGAAAATGCCTGGAATATAATAAGCATTTAATAGATGTTAGATATGACTAGATTTGGTTGATTATGTCATCTTTCTGCTTTTTCCTTAAGAAAGAGGAAATATACTAATTTTTATAATCATGTTGATTTATATACAAAGGTGAATTTTATAAGTTTTCTTGTTCTAATTTTGGTTTGTTTATGAGGACTTCTGGCGGAGAATTCTCCATGGATCCCACATGTTTCTGCCTGTCCTCTAAGCAAAGCATAGGTTTCTTTGCTGTCTAAGATGTCTCCATTTCGGGCAAAGTCATACAGGTTTGCAAGTTAGCACTCTTTAAAAGAGTGGAGCTTGGGATGCCTGGGTGGCTCAGTCGGTTACGTGCCTGTCTTTGGCTCAGGTCATCATCCCAGGGTCCTAGGATCAAGTCCCGCATGGGGCTCCTTACTCAGCGGGGATCCTGCTTCTCCCTCTGCCTGCCTCTGTCTCTCTCTCTCTGACAAATAAATAAAATCTTTTTTTTTTAAGATTTTATTTATTTGTGAGAGACAGAATGAGAGACAGAGAGCATGAGAGGGAGGAGGGTCAGAGGGAGAAGCAGACTCCCTGCTGAGCAGGGAGCCCGATGTGGGACTCGATCCTGGGACTCCAGGATCATGACCTGAGCCGAAGGCAGTCGCTTAACCAACTGAGCCACCCAGGCGCCCCAAAAATCTTAAAAAAATAAAATAAAAGATTGGAGCTTCCTAAGCTTGTTTCTTAGCTGTCACACAAATTGATTGCTTACTCATCACCAAGCTGGACAACTCCATATTACCCCAGGGGGTATCAGGGGCAAAAGAAGCATATGAACATGAAGCTTATGCTGTGTGCAGTGCCTTGAGTCCTCATGCACCTTCTGCCACCTCCCATGAAGGTGTGGTAGGCTAACCTGTTAGCTTGCAAGCAAGGTAACATCTCAGGCCTTTCACAGTGCTCAAAAAGGACTAGCTTACCTAAAGGGAAGTCATTCTACCTGATGAGATAAATTATGTAAAAACTAGGGACATGGTAACGAGTTGAAAGCATAAGGCTAATAGTTAATAAAACTACTTCATCGTGTTATGTTTTTGAATAGAGATCATCATATCAAAATGTCTTCAAACTTGTATTATATACCACTTCACTTGACAGTGAAACAAAAATATGATACAGGATATTTGCAATGGTTCTCTACTTGGTATTTTCACAGGACCTGGGGTAAGATCAGGTCCTTGTTCTTTTTCTGCTCAAATTACTCTTTTGCTGCAGCCATTTTATTCCTGACTAAATGAAAGCCCTTGTTGTAGCTGTGTGGTAAATTGATTTACCTGACAGTGTAATGGAAGACTAAGGGACATGCCCATCTTCAGGGAAGGAAGTCAGATTAGTAACTTCAGTCTTAAAAAAAAAAAAAAAAAGTAAGGGTTTCTGAAAGTTAACAGTCATTCAGGTCCTGTGTGTAGAGAAGTGACTGAAATGAATCTTCACAGAAAAGATTAGATTAGATACAGAATGTTAAAGCTGGATCAGACCATAAATATAATCTAGTCCAAGTCTAGAGAGATTCGGTCACTTGGCCAAGGTCACACTCTGCAATTGGTGGCACACAGATCTTATAACTACAAGGCCAGCATATTATTTCTCTACACCAGACATTCAAAACTGTGACAGCAATACAGATGCAGTTTGCAGCCCCTGGTCTGGGGAAAATAAATCTGAGAGAGTTTCTCCTTCTCATTTGGTCTCTTCCTTTCATTTTTGTGGGGCTGTTATTATTCCTTCATGCAGTTGTGTTACAGGCTCATGGAATGTAAGCATTTTGAGATTTATAAATACTGTTTCTCACTAATTTATAGAGTTTCTATTTCTATTACAATTATTTACATATCAAATAATTTTTAGTGGATATTAAAGAGTAGTAGTTATAAAATAGTAGGAATTAGTTTGGTGTCAATTGTATTTCAAATTTGGAACTTAGTTGGATGTTTTCTCTTTTTGTCAACATTTCCCAAGGCAGGCACCTTAGTGAATGTTTTTTATGTCACTAATTCATTATGCCATTAATTCATTTCAATGGATTATATAAAAAATGCATAAATGAATAGGCAAAACAGCAAATATTTATATGTGCTATTTTATATAAATACATATACTTCATTGCATATATTTTTAGTTTAAAATTCCATATATAAATAGAAGGGTTTTATAAACAGTCACTCAGGTGATATAAATACCAATAAATATAATAGAACTATTTCATTAGAAGTTAGAACATATTGTAACATTCCAAGGATATAATCGATTTTATAGAGTTACGATCTGAACTATGGAGGATTTCCCACAATGCCCAATAATATACTGGTGTACTCACAAGTATCTTAAAATTTATTAAAAAATTAAATGTAATTGAGCATGAAAAAAAATACCATGTAAAAATTTCACAATCTTTTAAAGTATCAGTGTTTAAATAGGTGTCAATCACGCTGGCATTCCAAACCAAATTAATTCCAGTTTTTAAAGATTTTGTTTATTTATTTGAGAGAGAGAGTATGCACAAATGGGGGGATGGGCAGAGGGAGAGGGAGAAGCAGACTCCCCACTAAGCAGGAAGCCCAATGCGGGCTGGATCCCAGGACCCTGAGATCATGACCTAAGCCTAAGGTAGATGCTTAAGGGACTGAGTCACCCAGGAGCCCCTAAATTAATTACATTTTTATTGTAACTATATTTTAACATACTTACAGGAGAAGAGAGTTAAGAATTCAAAGAGCTGAAAACTGCTTGGTTTTGTTCCAAAAAGAAATTTGGAAAATCTAAGGGACTGAATTAGTTATCAAACTCTACCTGCAGGAAAGGTACTGAAGATCTTCCTAAAGCCAGGAGCAAAAAAAAAAAAAAAAAAAAAGTGAACAGAGTTGTGATAAGGTAGAACCATTCAACTATGTTAAGACGCCAAAAGTAGGGCGGCTGGGTGGCTCAGTTGGTTAAACGACTGCCTTCGGCTCAGGTCATGATCCCAGGGTCCTGGGATCGAGTCCCACATCGGGCTCCCGGCTCAGCGGGGAGCCTGCTTCTCCCTCTGACCCTCTCCTCTCTCATGCTGTTTCTCTCTCACTCGCTCTCTAATAAATAAATAAAATCTTTAAAAAAAAAAAAAAAGAAGAAGCCAAAAGTAACTAGTAGGTGGGTAATTTCAAACAAGTGATTATCAGGTGATTATTTACTCCTCACCTCTGTTTAGACGTAGATAGAGAACCAAAGCACAAAAGCAATTTAAAAGGCCTTGATATTTGTGAATCCTTAAATGCTATCTGATTAGCCAAGTCAGTTGGTACTTTAAATCTATTCCAGGGTGAACATCTTTTAAAGATTGATACTTTCTTATATTCAAACTACCGCCAAAAGGAACTTAAAACTCCTATTTCAAGATTATACTGCTGAATGAGCTAACAAATCCCCACTTGTCCCATCACCCCACAAGAAGAAACCATTCTCTGCCTGAACAAAATACATAGAAGAGCCCCCTTTCCTTTCCTTCCTTTTCCTTCCTTTCCTTCCTTCTTTTCCCTACCTTCCTTCTTTCCTTCCCTTAACTCCATCCCTCCCTTCCTCCCTTCCCTCCTTCCTGTGCTACGTTTTGTGAATTCAGTGGGGAGCCTTTATGGAAATCATCATTAGGAAAGGCAGACAGTTCAAGAACTATATTGGTGCTACTGGGTAAGAGGGGTCCCTGCTCTGAGTCTTGGGCTTTAGAGGGCTCAGCATATCTCACACACATGTCCTAAAGAACACAGCTGCCTTGTCACTCAGAATCTAGCATTCAGGTCCAGCATAGGGAAACTCTTAATTCTAAACATCCACTTTCATAATAATACTGTTTAGAACCCAGGAAACACTTCTTCACATTTTAGCCCTATTCCTTCTAAACATGAAACAACTTTAACAGAGTGCTATAAAAATTTGTGTGTTGTATGGCAGTGGAAGATGGATGTTTTGTACACTGTTGAGAGAAGTGAGCAGTGGACGGGCTTAGCTAAGAGAATAAACATGTATTTACTTTCTAACATTAGCTTGAAGGCAATAGCTTCTTGTATAGTGAACTATTTCCCAGGAAGGTGGAGCATCCATTTTTTTTTCTTATTATTTCATTTTGTGCTTCCAGTGTTCCTCACACATCACACATACAAGCTGTACATAGCAGTTGGGAATAATTTTTCAGTATGAAATAATTCATATCATTGGTAAATTAGTGTATATGAAGGTTCGTACATAATATGTGTGAAGTGTGATCCCTGTTCTTACCATTGGCAACCAGAATGTTCTTTACATTCTAGAAAGCTAAAATTGCAAATAGTTTTATTATAAAAATGTTATAAATTTAAGTTCTCAAAAAGCTAAATAAAATGATCTAGATATAAACATCATTTACAATTTTGATTTATAGTAATTAAGAGACAAAACAAATTATAAAATATAATTTTTTTTTTAAGATTTTATTTATTTATTTGACAGAGACAGCGAGAGCAGGAACACAAGCAGGGGGAGTGGGAGAGGGAGAAGCAGGCTTCCTGCTGAGCCAGGAGCCCGATGTGGGACTTGATCCCAGGACCCTGGGATCATGACCTGAGCCGAAGGCAGTCGCTTAACCAACTGAGCCACCCAGGCGCCCCATAAAATATAATTTTTAATAATTTAAAAGAAAAATGTCATTGTTTTAAGAATATTTTGATTTATTTACATTTTTATTTTTGTTAAGATATATCCAATTCTGTATACTTTGTAAACAAATCCTATTTTAATTTTTAATCCTTTTGGGCATTGAAAATGAGTACAAAGACTGTTAAAGAAATAGGAAATTCAAAAATGCAATACTGAGAATAAAATAAACTGAAAACAAGAGGAGATATATAATCTTCAGAGAGGCTGCCTGTTTAAATTTTTAAAAACTTGAGACAGTGAAATGGAGCATATTTTTGTGGAACATGACCCACTTAAAATTGCAATCAGGACATTACAAATTCTTTATTAACGAATATTTAATTACTTAATTAACTGATCGAAACAGTGAAACTGAGCAAAAAAAAAATATTCTCATGAAATCCACTGCTTGAATAGGTCAGATGATAGCTTTATAACTTTATATTCTTTACTGGTTGAAGATTTAATTACCCATAGAAACAACAGAAATGTATGTGTGCTTCTATTTGCATATATTTGCTTGTGTATGCATAAAATGTCTCTGGAAGGGCACATGGGGAAACTCAGACAATGGTTATCTTGGGAAGGGATGTAGGTGACTGGGTGGATGAAGCAGATGCTTACTATACTTTTTGAACATTGTGTATAAGTTACCTATTAAAAAAATTAAATTGTTTTTAAATAAAAAAAACTTTTTAAAGGCCTTGGTTAAAAGTAAGGAAATTCTTTCTCAGGTCATGTTAGTTCACTTCTGTCTTCAGTGGAAAAAAAAAAAAAGATGATAACCTATAATCTTATACACTATTTAAACAAGTAATTGGATGTCACTTACCTAGCATGTTAAGAACTGTGCTATGAATAATCAAAAGTGGGCAAAACACAAAGGGTGACTAAGAGCCTTACTTTAGTTTTGCTGTTACAGCTTTTCAGAAACACTCTCATTTCATCCGAACTGCTGCCCTGATATATTATTAAACTAAAGAGCTCTGTCTTCATTCAACATACTTCAAAAATGTGTCAAACGGTGTGTATTAAAGTTAAAAAAGACAGTCCCTTTTCCCAGAGCACAGAGTCAACCAGGGGTACTAATGGGGAAAATGGCAATTGCAGTATTATTTGATAATTGTTAGAAAGTGCTAGAACTGGAACACTATGAGATAACATTAAGAGAAAAGACTCATAACTCAGACTGCTGAGCAGGAGCTAACCCAAGGAGGAAGGGAAGTTTGGGGAAAATCTCAGTCAGAGGACTCAGGACAGAATGAGGTTCACTGTAGGTGGAGTTTAATTTACAATGAATAAACTGGAGAGGAAAGCAGGTCCTAGATCACCTAAGGCTTTCCTGTGCATTATTTACTAAGGAGTTTAAATTTTATCCAGAGGGCTCTGGGGAACCATTGACAAGTTTTTAGCGGCAAGTCACTGTGGTCAGATTTGCGTTTTAGAACAATCACTTTTGCTACAGGATGAAGAATAGACTGGCTAGAGACAATTAGGAGGCTTTTGGAATTATTATAGTCGGAATGATTACGGTCTAAAGGAAGAAGGTTGCAGCAGAGACTGAGATGAATGTACAGAATTACTTGTTGATTGACCTGTTTTAGGGTTGACACACTGGGGATTAGTGAGCTTCCAACAGTTCAGGTTGCCAGATTTATCAAATAAAAATACTGGATGCCCATTAAATGTGAATTTTAGATAAACAGACAATTAACATAACATGTCTCATGTAACTTTGGGACATTATGCTTAAAAAGTATTCATTTTTTTAAATCTGAAATTCAAATTTAACCAGGACTCCCATATTTAATCTGGCAACCACCCTGCAGTGAAGGGTTGGATATAGTACCTCCATTTTTACGACATTCAGGAATTCCCTTTATCTTCTATCATGGATATAAGTTTATGTTTCATTTAATATAATTCATAATTTTAAATCAAGGATACCAGAAAAATCAAATCTAGGGCAAGAAAAGACTGGAGGAAAGGAAAGTTAATTGTGTAAAAATAAAATCAATTTGAATAAAAAATTCAAGGAACTTAATCTTTATTCTCATGCAGATTCTCATGCAGGAAAGTCAAGAATTATCATGATATTGTGACAATCAATTTCCCCATACCAGTGTTTTTCTCTCTATCTCTTCCTTACCGTCAGTTTTTCTCATTTGCTTTGGAGGGAAGAGTTACTGAGAATTAATGTCTGAGAAAACACTAGCCTTAAACTTTACATATATAAACTCATTACATATATAATGCTTGAGGTAGGTATTAATATTACCCTAGCTTTAATATATCTACTCTGGAACTTTCTAACAAGGCTCAGAAAGGTTAAAAATTTGTCTGAAATCACATAGCTAGATCCCAAAGTAGCCAGTGCTTGAATTTAGATCATGTTGACTAAGCTACAATACCAATCCCCATGAAAAGACCACCTCATCTACAACTTCTCTCAAGGCTCTTTGGTTAACTTACAGGATTTTATAAGTTGACAATTATTAGTAAGTTGCTCAGAAGCGTCCTCCGTATTTAGGTTGCTCTTTCTGAAAATCCATTAAATATAATGTGTTGATAAAATTAAAATATATTTGCTCCATGTCTATGCACAGAGACAAATAAGACTAGCTGGCCAGTGCTGTTTGCAAAACTTCTATGGTTTAAGTCCACTGGGCTGAGACCTTATTTCAAATTATTTAAAGTACTCACAACATGTGTAGATGTTTTAGCATCCACTTAATATCCACTTTGGTATTGTATCAGTTGTTCTTAGGGTTTTTTTGCTCTTAAATGATTTGTTTTCCTCCTAATATTTGCCACTTTAAAATAATTAGATATAAATGGGTATGTTTCTATGGTATTTGCTAAGAGACGAGAAGTTAATTTTGCTCATTATTAATCATTTCATATGTTTCATGTCTTGTAATTGATATTTGTACTGAAACATTTCTTTGAACTTTATTAAAATCAGGGTCATGTTTTGAATCATTTAGATTCTATCATTAGGACATGCGTAATTTTGTTGGTTTATATATGAAAGCCACCAAAACGATTTATCATGTTAACGACTGGTTAACATTTTAAAGGCTGACACATAAAAAAGCCTCACAAACATTTATAAGTATGTGTGTGTGTGTGTACACATACATGCATCTATGCATATGTATTCCACATCTACCTTCAGCAGGAAAGTAATCTCTACAGCTACTAAGCTCAATAGACTTTGTTTATGCTCTCCTTATGACATTCATCATTTTTTGAGCTTGTATTCAAGCTATTTATGCATATTTCTCATCTCCCCTAAGAGCTTTACAGGTAGAAACTGTGTTTAATTTATCTTTATATCTCCCACAGTGCCTACGCACAGTTTTGCATACTGTTGGTACTTGTTAAAAGTTTGTTAAATGAATGACAAAAATAAATAAACTTCTTTTACTTGACCCCCCGGTTTAGAAGTATTTTATATGAAAATTCAGTAAAGCCAGTCCCCATAAAAGCTTTTTTCCCCAGACCTTTTATTTCTTACTGATGTACTTCTTAGACCTTAAATTATTCCTTTAATCAATAAAGTACCATCTCCTACTGCAGCTGTGAGGTTAAAAAGGGATTTAAGATGAAAATAGAAAATACTTGAGATTTATTATCTTGCCTTCTGATTATACGATCCTTCTGTATTGTCCAGTGAAGCATAACAATATCAGTTCCTGATAGAGTAACTTAACTGAATAATCTAAGGATGCCAAAGATCAAAAGCTTACTCTATAGAATGTCGTCAGAGACTAGTGATAGCTTCACAATAGGCAACTAAAACTCTTCCTTTGATGTTAGAAGTTGACTGAAATGAACAAAGGTTTATAAAAGTAGAGACAACTTTCATCAGCACTGCTAATAGAGAAGGAAGATACCCACTTTTGAAATCTTCAAGGGATCTCTGCTTAATTCAATTGAAATGGAACCAAATTGAAGGGCAGTCACTTGCTTTCTGAAAAAAAGCCAAAAGAATCTGATAAATGTGGGTTAATTTTATATTTTTTTCTATTTTAAAGATTTATTTGGGAGAGAGAGAGAAAGAGAGAGGGCATGAGTTGGGGGGGGGGTGGAGGCACAGAGGGAGAGGGAGAAACAGACTTCCTGCTGAGCAGGGAGCCCAAGGCATTCTGGATTCCAGGTCCCTGAGATCCTGACCTGAGCCTAAGGCAGATGCTTAACTGATTGAGCCACCCAGGTGCCCCAATGTGCCTTAATTTTAGAAAGGTGAAAACTGGAGGGAAAGAATGAAACTAATCCTCTAGGAACTTCTTTGGCCATCCTAGATAAGAAAAAGAAAATATTTCCAAGTCAGCTGAACTGGTAGGCTCAAGTGTAAATGTGGCCACACTAAACTGAAATCAATTGTTTCTGTTTGCTAAGAGTTTCTCCTGATGCTACAGACCCCTCTCTTACTGGTGTTACCAGCAACAGAGAAGGAGGCAGGGCACATCACTCCTTATTTGTGGAATACAGATAAGTAGAACAGAAAAGCTAGTCCCTGTAAGGATAGAGAAGAAAGTCAAGTTTCAAAGTATCCCCACCGGGATTGCCATGGCAATCCTACTCTTAGATTTCTGGATCATTGACACACCAAATAAAGTTGCATCAGTCAATTGTTAAACTCCAAAAAGAATATCTTAGCAATAGATCTGCTAAGAGTGAATAGATCTGACTAGTTCATTTACACTATTTTGAAGTGAAAATAAAATCCTAAATATGGACCATTTTCCTCCTTCATTAATAAATAAAGCAAATGGAATCATGCATTTCCTTCAACAGAAAAGAAAATCAACATTCATGAAACAAAATAGTATAAAATATAAAAACATACTATGCAGATAATTATTTGTACAGGCTTGGCTTCCATTAAAATTATTGGAAAATATGATCTGTGTGCATAGAAGGAAAAGAAAGTTTTGCAAACATACTTGTGACATGCAAAAGTACAGATTTATTTTGTTTCTGGAAGGAAAAAGCCCAGAATGTTTTATTCTTTAATTTGATTTTTTTTAAAGATTTTATTTATTTATTTGACAGAGAGCTAGAGAGAGCCAGAGAGTACAAGCATGGGGAGTGGCAGAGGGAGAAGGAGAAAAAGGCTCCCAGGGAGCCTGATGTGTGGGGCTCAATCCCAGGACCCTGGGTTCATGATCTGAGCCCGAAGGCAGACGCTTAACCAACTGAGCCACCCAGGGGCCCCATGATTTTTTTAATCTTTATTTTTTTTTAAAGATTTTATTTATTTATTTGACAGAGAGAGACAGGGCGAGAGAGGGAACACAAGCAGGAGGAGTGGGAGAAGCAGGCTTCCCGCGGAGCAGGGAGCCCGATGCGGGGCTCGATCCCAGGACCCTGGGACTATGACCTGAGCCGAAGGCAGACGCTGAATGACTGAGCCACCCAGGCGCCCGATTTTTTTTAATCTTTTATTAACGACCTTGGTTAAATTATACCTGTGTCATTTAATATGGAAATCACAAGATTATGCGTTCTCCTTAGATAGACTATAGCATGATTACTGTCAAAAGTTATAGGAATTATGGTCATAGGATTAGAAGGTTGAGATCAACCGTGACCAAAATGGCCATTTAATACATGGGTGCTCAAAACTGTTAAGGCATAGTTTGTGACTCTAAGGAAGAAAGCCACTTTGCTGTCCTGGCAAAAATTTCCTTGGATGCAGATTTAAGACATTATTCCTTAAGGAGAAATTATGAAAGAGAAAAAGGCTCCTTTCTTGACAGTGAGAACAGTGAGAATATGAAAGTGCTATCTTCTGATGTCCTTTGAATATTACTAAACAGACATAGAAGTTCCCTCCACTGGATTATCTGTGTGATAAACTCAATTTTTCGAAACATTCAAAAGCAACTGAGTTAGTTGTTTATTTAAATTATTTGTTATTTGTCCTATTTCTTTAAAATATATGATAAATAGGAATGACTATCAAAATGGGTATTGCCCCCACAAACAACTACTCTAATTTCTAGAAACCAAAGCACTTCAAGCCTAATTTTAGCATGTAGATACATGGGAAAATTAAAAACACTTCAAAATGTTCTCCATTAAGAGGCACTTGCCATCCTCAAAGCTGGCCTAAGGATACAGTCTCTTGGGTTAGCTAAATTCATTTCTTTTAAGCCACTTAATCATATTAAAATATAATATCAATTCAATTCCTATACAAATAATTTTCTGCTTTTCTTTCTTTCTTTTTTTTTTTTAAGGATTTTATTTATTTATTTGACAGAGAGACACAGCGAGAGAGGGAACACAAGCAGGGGGAGTGGGAGAGGGAGAAGCAGGCTTCCCGCCGAGCAGGGAGCCCGATGCGGGGCTCGATCCCAGGACCCTGGGATCATGACCTGAGCCGAAGGCAGACGCTTAACGACTGAGCCACCCAGGCGCCCCATTTTCTGCTTTTCTTAAAACATAACTAACTGTCCCTTAGCAAGGATGGGGCAATGCTGGAGAATGTAGATAAAACTGATCATTACATATTAAAAATGTATTCTAAGTTTTGAATCTACTGACAGTTTGTCTGTAGATCATCTTCTGAATAGCAAGAAAATGACTTTGGATCTGCATATACGTAAGTTTCTGGGCTAGGTTACAGCTTCCCCTTTCTTCTGGATCACAGTCAATTGACCAGAGTTTAGATCCTGACTTTCATTGCCTACTTTTGGGATCTTGAGCAAGTTACTAAAGCTGTCTCAGCTTTCTCTTGTGTAAAACAAGCTTATTTATAGCACCTACTAGACAGATTTTGAATATTAAAGAAAATAATGCAAAGTCTTAATTATATCATTGGTTTTGCCATTATGTTTATCACCTTGTGCTGAATGTATGTTTCTCTTTTCTTAATGCGGGTACTTTTCTTAATGAAAGAAAATGCCATAGTTCTCTTCAAGTTTATCCATGCAAATGATGTAATACAAAATATTTTGTAAGTCGACAGAAATAAGAAATAAAATAGCATTTATTGAGCAACTATTATATACTGAGGTCTTTACATGTATTACCCGATTTTAATCGGTAGTTTTATAGTTGGTCTTTTTAAACATCAACTTCCTTTTTAACACTTCTTCCCCTCAGTGTTCACCTCAACCACTGCATAACAGCATTAATGCTTCAGAGGTCTTCACTTACTCAGTATTTACTCAACTGAAAAGGGAGATTGTTATGAAGTATCTATAGTGATCTCTAGAAGTATTGCAGATGACGCACACCAAGTCCACATTCACCCCTGGTTCCTCACTTCCTTCTACAGGTCTCCAGTGTCATCCAGGAGATACAGAGGACCACAGTTATTGCCATTCACCCTTATTTTCAGTTGACAGTGAAGTACTCAAAAGAGCATACAAAGGCAAGATTCTTTATTTAGAAGATAATTCTCAATATTTCTCAGAGATGCACTGTATGTCTCTCCTTTGCCTACTGTAGCATGTCTGAATTTCTGAGTCTAATCATCCAGGCCCTACAAAATATAATCAAAATAGCATAATATAAAGGAAAATAAATGAAGAAAGGAGAAAAGACACACAGAAAGGGAGAGGATTGGAAGAGAAGGAGGGGGGGAAAAGAGAGCAAAAGAGAAAGAGAGAACCAAAAACTGAGGTGACAGCTATCTCTAGGGTCCACATTTTTTGAAAGTTCTGAATAAATCGCAGAGGGTACACACACAATATGGTCTTTCCCTAGGTCATAAGAAACAACTTCAAATCCCCTTAAAGTCCAAGATAGATGAGTTTTTTTTTTTTTCTTCATGATAGAGCAAACTAATGCATCCTAAATTATGAGAGTTTAAGAAAAAACAGTGTCAGAGGTTTATGTTTCAGTGACACAGCTGTCAGGGAGTAAGTTATTTACTAGTGAGACCAACCTGCACACCAGGTGCTTGCAGAACAGAACAGTTAAGTGATTAAGCAGCATTGTTGCTGCTAGAGTGTTGAGCAACAAGGTCAATTGAAATCAATGACTGAATATATGTTTCTTAAGGAAGGCTATTTATACATAGAAGACAGTACATTGCTACAGTCTTACTGCTATTTTTCACTTTACCCATGAGTAAAGTTATGCACAATAGGAACCTCCAACCTGTGGCTCCCAGTACAGCAAAACACAAAGATTGATAGGTGGATTGACTCTTTGATTTGCTTATCCATTCAATGAATGTTAGCTGAATATAGGTGTGTGCAATATATTCTGGGAGCTAAACAAATGTAATTTGTACAGATTTTCATATTTCAAGTTTCTTTTTTCATGCATTGTCTAGTTGATTATCAAAATAAGAATGTGATGCCATACTAAAATATTTCCATTTGCATAATTAATGTGTACCAGGTACAGTAAGAACTCTCATCCTAGAATAAGTTTCAAAATCAACACTGGAACTCAAATCCTCCGATTCCATATTTCATGGCCACTGCTCATATTTTCAGTCCTTCCTTATTATAATGTGCTAACCCTCAGGATCTTAGAAACAGGAGGTGGAGGGAAGACCTCTAAGGCTGGTTTTTGCTAATTAAACAGACATCAGCAGACAATGAATCAGGGAAAAGATAAGAAATGGCATTTTAAAAAGACTTGATGGCTCACAGGCCAGCACGATGTGGTTATAACTTGATCAAATTATTTATCATCTCTAAAAAAGAATCCACTCTCTAAATGGGTGTGACAGTTTGTAGGGCATAGAATACAAAGAGCCTCACATAGAAGAATCTCTGCAATGCTCATTCCAGAGCTGTGCTGAGCTGTGAGGTGCTGCTGGCCCTAGGCTTTGCCTCTTTTATCTCTACTAAGATGCTCTGTGTGAAACTATCCACAATTTATCTCATGCACATGCCACTAAACATTTAAACTCAGATTATTATCCCCCCTTCTTTTATCCTGATTCTATGCAAAAGACACAGAGCTATGCGTGTTATTGTCCTCCCATGTGCCGAACCGAATGTGCTATCCCCTTATCAGTAAATTTTTAAACTGACACCTTGAGTATAATTCGGGTTTCTACATTCCTTGCCTATAGGGAGACTGCACCAAGTATATTTGATTCCATTGTCGTGATGGTTACCTTTGGAAAGCACCAGTCTGGCATTATAGTTTACACCTGAGTCTCATGAGATTTATTTAGGTGAGTCAAAGCTCAGGTGACACATCCATTCTGGAGGAAGAGCTGACAGATTTCTCAAGCAACAAGGCTGAAGGCTAGACAAAGGAATGGAGCAAATTCCTGTATAGCATGCAACTCATCAGGCTTTGAGAGCACCAACTAGATGGCCTGACCCAGAAACAGCTTCCACTTCATTGTGCCCTACTTTACACTTCCAATTCTTCTATTTCTGCATAAATGCTCCAAATAGTTCTAACAATGTAAATCATGTTCTTCTACCTGTGTTAGGACTTAAAAAAATCTTCTTGCAAAGGAACTAGTCATTTCACGTCATCACATCAATTCACAACATGTCCTGGTAAAGGATAATGAATAATGATACAAAAACAGGTCTAGAAAACATTCACTGGCTATGGAGCCAGATTTGTTTAGAATTCAGAAAATTTCAGAGTTTTAGAAAAGTAATTAAGCACATATTCTAAATATTGCACATTATATCTCAGAGAGGTCCTAGCTACACCCCATAATCAAATGCATTAATATTTTTTTCAGACATATATGAACATCTACAGTAAATGGAACAAATAAAGGGTAAAAAAGTCCCATGTAGATTCAGGTCAAGTTTTAATGTCAAGTGAATTACAAAAACAGCTTTAAGATTTCAGAATTATGGACCTTTAATGATAACCAATGAGGATTTAGTGAGTTCTCATTATATTTTCACAATAATCTTATAAGTAATTAAGTGGTTCCTTACTATCTACATATAAATAAGGATGAATCAAACACTTGAAAACATTTCAGCAATTTGTCCAAGACATAAAGGAAGTTGCTGAGAACATAATAGAGATCAGTGAACTTGCCCTTAAATATGACAACTTCACTAACTGCAAAAGAGAAATTGGGAAAGGTGTTCTGGTTAAATCTTTTAACTTCCCCCCTCACTGTGTCCACTTAGAAGTGGCTGAAAGTACAGACCATAAAGTCAGATAACTTAGACTGAAGGCTATCTCAGAAAATTTAGGTAAAGGCACTTCAAACTTGTTAATGCTAATTTATGAGGTGGCAGACTAATGATCCTTGTAGTAGCGTTAAGATAACTAAGGAGAGGGCATGTGAATTGGTACAGAGTGTGTTCACAAATGACCTTCAGCTGCCTAGGCACTGCCCTTGCAGGATTTATGAAGCCCACAAGGCTCGGTCCTACACCTCATCATTGACCCCAAAAGACTGGATGTAAAGCCACAAAACTCTTCTTTCTCCTGGTCAGACCACCACTCTTCCCCAGTATTTCAATATCATCATCTATGACACCACCCAGTCTCACGAAAATGCATCAGTTTGAACTGGGACACATATCCCCATTATGGACTGCACACAGCCTCATTTGAACCCCTCCCCCAGACCTTTCTTCCAGCTCTGAAAATATGTCCTTATCAACAGACTCCCCCGATTTCTTCTCTGAATATCTCCTTCATGAAACCAGGCTGCCCTTGCATAAAATGGATTCCTGAGAAACCCTTTCAAGAAGCAGCTTTGTTTATTTTCTACCACTTAATTTACACGATACTTGGAGAAACATAGAGATTTTCCTTGTCACTTCCAGACCACAAAAAAACCAGAAGTTTACAGAAAAGAACATGTACACCCTCTCCCCACATTTGCTATATCTGCACCTGCATGTTACTCTCTTCTCTCCTATTTCTATGATGGCAACCCTCCCAACAGTAACAAGAAGCCATCCCTTCTAACCAACTCAACAACCTAAATCAGCAATTTCTCTCACTCCCTTACCCTTCATCACATTTTTCTCTTTTTAATCCACAGCAGCATATAGACATATCACGATATCCCCAATCTTCACCTGAAGCGGCAGTGGGCAGGGGCACCAGTTCTTCTACACCTTTCCAGCCACTACACCATTCTCTGTTCCCTGTGTGAGCAAAACTCTTCCAGAACAACCCTGTAAAACTGTATTTCTTTTCTCCCATCCTTTCTTGAATCACATCTACGATTTCACAGTTTAGTGCTGTAGAAACTGTCAATGTCATACCTGTGCCAATTCTCCATCTTCACCTTTACCTTACCTCCCAGTGTCTGAACATGTTGACCCCATTCTTCTTGACACACTTTCTTTGTATTCTTTGTCTTTTCTCTCCCTGGCATGACGCTGTGTTCTTGGTTTGTTTCCTCCATCATGACTTTTCACTTTTTTTCTCTATTGCCTACAACTGAGTAATTGACCCCACAATTTACTCTGATGCCTACAGCTGAGGAATGGCCCTACAATTCACCTGGCTTCCAGACTGAAATGTTTAGAACTATCAGACTTCTTTATTCCTCTTTCACCCACAGCTCATCCATCAGCATGTGTAGGTGGTTTGTAGTTCAAAAAAGCTTTTTCTAGGGGCGCCTGGGTGGCTCAGTCGGTTAAGTGTCCAACTCTTGATTTTGGCTTGGGTCCTGATCTCAGGGTCATAAGATTGAGCCCTGTGTGGCATGCTTGGCATGGAGCCTGTGTAAGATTCTCTCTCCCTGTCCCCCACTACCCCTTGCTCCCCCCCATGCCCCATTCAAACATATGCTCTCTCTTAAAAAAAAAAAAAAAAAAACTTTTCTACTACCTGTATATCACTGCCCGAGTTCAAGCCCAAAGTATTCCCCTGGATAATTAAGGTAAATTCCTGATAATTCTCCCTGCTTTGTTTCTTTCTCCATTTTTTCTCACCACTTTGTCTCATGTTTATGTAGAGCAGCTAGAGAAGAACTTCAAAAATGTATCAAATCATGCCATTTCCCTGCTGAAAATCCCCACAAATTATTTACTTTATGAGAATAGAATCTGTGATGGGCCTATACAACTTTTCATGGATGCCTATACATATTTATTGACTATCTACCATCTTCGGGGCTCTGTATTACGATGGTAGATAAGAAAATTTCTGTCGTTTCACTCATGAAAAGTGTTCACAGTTTTCTGCTTTCTACTAGTAACTACCCTAATTGCAGCCAACATTATTACTTCTTAGATTTCTATAAGAATGTTTTCATGTTTCACTACCTTTAAGCCATTCCCCACACTGAGACATAAAAATCCTTCTAAAGTACAAATCTCATTATACCACTTTTGTGCTGAAACCCATCTAACATCGACTCCCTGTTAACCTCAGGTAAAGTTTAAAGTCCCTAACCTGATCAGGAAAAACTCATAATAGTCCATTTGCTTTTCTATCCTAAACTTTTAATATGATTTCTCCATGACCCATCCCCTTCCCCACCTAAAACAAAAAACTAAAAAGAGGGCGCCTGGGTGGCTCAGTCGTTAGGCGGCTGCCTTCGGCTCAGGTCATGATCCCAGAGTCCCGGGATCGAGCCCCACATCAGGCTCACTGCTCAGCGGGAAGCCTGCTTCTCCCTCTCCCACTCCCCCTGCTTGTGTTCCTGCTCTCGCTGTCTTGGTCTCTGTCAAATAAATAAATAAAATCTTAAAAAAAAAAAAAAAAAACTAAAAACAACCTTCCACTTTCATCTTGGTTCTAAGGCTCTGATACTGAATAGGTATTTCAGCGCTCTGATTATTATCTATGATTTTATAGATATATATTGATAATTGCAGCTCTCTCTCTCTGCAAAATCTCTCTTGCCCCCTTTTTAGCTTTTTTATCCCAACCTCTATCTTAAGATCTCTTGTTAGAATTATAGCAGCAGAAAGCTGATTGAGCTGACTGGTTAACCATATCCTGAGCATATGCCCAGAAATCACTTATTGCTACTCACTGGCTTGTCATTGCCTTATGATTGCAATATCCTTGAGACCAGGAGCTATGTGTTGTTTTAGCTGAATATCGAATACTTAGTATAGTAACTACTTGGAGTGGGTATTTAATATTTATATAAAGAAGGGATGAATAAATGAATGATGAATAAGAAATAATAGAGATTGGGAAGATTTCATATATATATATATATATATAACTTCATATACATATATAATATAAATGTATTTATATATCATTTAAAAAGTAAGTTCACCATCCAATACATTGACCTTTTATTTCTTCTTTATCCTTTTGCTCTATTTGATAAGTATTTAATAAATGATTTCTAACTATTCAGTAGTGGGTTTGGGACTTGGTGGGTCCCAGATAATTCTAAGGTAATTGTCAGGTCTTAGATAATTGGTCTTAGATAATTCCTCCCTTCAAATCTTTGTTCTCTGTCTGCTCTCAGATATATGTGTCACATTTTACCGTCACTATCTTGAAACTTAATCCTACCCTAACCCTGACTTGATCATGCGGTGGCCAACACTAAATATAACTAATTCTTGTTGTTGATTTAATAGGTCACTGTCTTTTTTCCCCGATTTATATGAGAAACAGACACATATTTTAGGAAAGGAAATTTGGTTGACGGATTTTCTTTTTTTCCTCACTAAGAGGAACAAAAATGTTTATTACACTTATTTTATAAAATATCTTACAGATAAATATAACACAAGGCAATTTATTGTTATCATTTTAAAGGATCCATCCTGGAATTCAACACAAATCAGCTAGAATCGTAAGTTGTCTTGCCTGGATAAATAAGACAATACCACTTCTATTCTAATTTATTGTTTTATATAGCAGAATAGTCCTTTGATCAGCTCTTATTACGAGAATGCTTCCTGATGGTATTCTGGTTTCTGATTTCGCAAGTCACTCTACTTTAAAATATGGTCACATAACCAATTTATAGAAATGAAAAACAAATTTGAAATTGCTGTAATTGTGTGCTGGGGAAAAAGCATGCTCTTCAGTTGTCACTATCTCTAATTTCCCCATCATCTTTTTTCAGATGGCTGCTACTTAATACAGGCAAAGGGTTTTATTCAATTCAATGTGTCAGCACTTTACAATAGTAATATCGTGATTAAATTTTTTTTAAATATTAGGACTTTCTCTACATTTCAGAAAACTACATTTCAGAAAGTGACACATTTAAATCCTCTAAGAGCAAGCGAAGCATTAGCCTTTAAGCAAACTTAAAGAGACAAAAGAGGACTTTAAGAGTGAGAGAAAATACTGGGAGGATATAGTAACTGAACACACTGTTAACATATATGTCACGATAATAGTTTGACCTCTGTCTCAGCTTGGTGAATTATCAAATGGACTGGAGAGATACGGGGTTTTCTTTCAACACCGTCAAAAACCGTCAAATTTCTACAAAAAATAGTTCAGCCATAGTCAGATTCATCTAACCCAACATATTATGCAACCTGCCAGTCTCACAGGAGTGATGGGAAAGCTAATTAAAATGGCCACAGGAAACTTCTAAATAGGTAGCTGCATGGAATAATAGTAAGAAAAAAAATAGCATTTTTAGTTAAGCAATGGGAATCACTGGGTGTCTTGAATTTAATGTCTCTTATGTTTTCCATGAACCCCTACTCCCCCCTCCTTTTTAAATCACTGAACTTTCACGTTATTGGTAAATGTGATGTCACTTTTAAGGTAAATTTATAAACCTATTAAACCTTCTGCAATCAGCATTACTAAATAGCAGGTGTAAGCCAAGATTTAAATTACTCTTATAATGTAATTTTAAAAGTCTAATATAAAAACTCAGCTTCCACAGATGTTTGAGTTGAAAGCTTCCACTTATCAGTCTCACTCTAATTGCAACCAAATTAATACAATTTACTTTGATTTATTGGCAAAATGCTAATTTTGACTTGGCTGCCCTCCTGGGAATTACATAAAGCCCAGCGATACTTTCACTTTTTCACCATTGAAAACTGGGGTGGGGTGGGGACTCCTGAATATGGCACAGACCTAAAGACCGGTGAGATCTATGAAGTGGGCCACCTCTTAACACCCTAATCCCTTAAAGCCTTGTTTCTGTTCTACAGAACAACATGCATTTACTTGAATGTGATAGATCTCTTGGACTTTGAGTTTAATTTCATTTCCGTATTGAGCATTACCTCAGTACATCACTATACCCCTCCTCTTCACCAACATCTCTTCCTTCACTCCCCTTCAAACTTCACTGGGCTAATACCTATTTTGTGTTTGCTATTTGATTCAAAGATATAACCTTCCAGGAATTCTCTTCTAATCAACTGAAATTAATTTAGCCACTGAGCTACTCCTGAAACAAAAGAGGTGTTGGCAGCTATCATTGGTTAAGTGGCCTTGAAGGAGAAAGGGAATATTTGAACTAAGAATTAGGACTTCAAATCCAGCCAACCTGCATTTACCCAGTGTCTTCTCGAATTATCTCTGTTTGGATTACCTGTTTCCTCATACTCAGTCTCATAAGTCTCCAGGACTTATCTCTCTCTCCTATCTTTGTATGTTCACATGTCTGACTCCTACGCTAGAAAATGAGCTTCTTAAGAGCAGAGCTAGCTTCCTTTTCTTTATCTCTGTAACAAAGCCCAACAGTACAGAAACAGTAGATATTGGATAAATAAATGAAAGAATAAATTATAAACAACAGCAAATCAGCAACACCATGCACATTTTAATAGATATTTGCCATAATGATCCTTCTTCTTTCAATGGTTGGAGGATAGGGATTAAAGAGAGAAGTTGAATTAAAAAAAAAAAAAAAGGATGGGAATAATACCTGGAAACTGCTCCCTAGAGTTTGGACTGAAAACTCAAATTGAGACAATTTATTAATCAATGGCTAAACTAAGCAACCAATTAATTATATTGGGTTTTGTAATAGGGACTTTTATACATATCATCTCTTTTGCTAATATTAGTTTAGATTAACAGTAAGAAAATCATGTTTATATTAAAGCAATAATATAGTTGCTACTATGAAAAGTGATGGTCATCACTTAGTACAATGCATAGATTAAACTCAAATATCTTCCATGAGTATGGAAAAGAGACTATTTCCATTTCATATAAAGAAAAACAGTTGAAAAGAAAATGTTTCTTGCTCTAACTCCACAAATAACAAGGAAATACCAGGATACAACAATTTTATACCTTAAAAATATGACTATCAAAAATAGATCTTTCCATTTTAATGGGAAATAACTAGAAAAATATACTGCCCAATGCTCAGGGGGAAATAAATTCTCTTTCAGCAAGCAGCTGATGCATATCCTATGAAGTTAACCACTATAAAGTTGGTCAATAAAGCCAATCTTTTAAATAGATAATTTCTAATTGTAGAGGAAGAATTTATTCCTTAGACCTGGATTATTGAGCTCACTTGTAATTAAAAGTAAATCTTACCAAGAAACTCTCACAAAGAATTAGTATCTGCTTATTTGTTTTGTGGTATTCATCAGGGAAAAGAAATTTATACACGCATGTCAATCTTCCATGCCCCTATTTGAGACAAACTGAGACAGGGACAAGGAAAATAATATTTGGTTAAGAGAAAAAAAGACTTTACATAAACCAAGTAAATTTACCCTTACATTATGTTTAGAATGTGCCCCCAAATGTTGTTTTATATGTAAAAGATGTAATCCTTGCATGAAAATCTCGAGAGCTGACTCTAATCACTATGTGTTGATTTCAGACTAATAAATACTCTGCAGAATGAAGCTTTAGTTTTAGACAAAAGCACATCTACTTTTGAGTATGTGTTTAAGTTTATTGTTAGTTTATGTTTCTGTTTGTTTTGGCAGTTAAAGGTCATTGGTAAATCTTGACAACAGGAGCCATGGTCAAAATCATATATATGCATTTAAAGGATTGCAAGTAGCTTCACCTACTACTCTCAGGGCTATTTCAATGCTTCCAAAATCACCTTTAAACACTAGCGCAGGCCCTTTTCCAAATCATGTTTGAATTATTTCTCTTTGATCTGGGTGTAGGTTTTGAAGACACAGTGATCCTCAACGCGGCGACAGGAAAAAAAAAAAATCACAAATGTCTAACGATTGTTCCTTTGGTCCAAACCCATAGCCTGTCCTTTTACCCTGGGTAAGTTTCAGGAGGGAATTCCTACATCAAAATCTGTAGGCACACACATAAGAATACTCTGTTTTGACAAACATTCAAAAAAATTTACCAACCCTTGTTAGAAAATATATTCTCTATTCACATTTTCCATTTTTAAAATCTGTTTTCTGAATTGATGCGTTCTATCCCTATCATTTAATCTCATCTAATAAGAATGATTTTTTTTCCTGTCTACATTTGTTTGTTAAGAGTATGGGCTCTGCCATGCACATGTTATCCCTTCATGATGTTTTTTAATCCTATGGAATTAGGCTATTTGCTCTTGTATCTGCTCCTGAAATTTATCTTCCAATTTGGTGATTCTTTGTTAACAGCTCAATATTTATCATGGTTTGAAATATTTTTCCAGACATAATTTTTTATATCAGGTCATAAATCTCAATTTGAATTAGTCGTTAAGAGATGTTGCTACTAATCAGGATTTCATCTATCTGTTAAGCTTAGAATTTAAGTCCCTAAGAAATATAATATAAAATCAATATTCAATTTGCTGCAATTCTGTTCACAAATAATTCCCATCATCTGTTTTCTCATGAAAATAAGTGATTGTAGTGACTGGGCCACTGGCTGCTACATTCTTCCAAATTGCCAGTGAGCTCTGCATATCTCCAATCCTCTCGTCCAGGTTAGATGTTCCTCCTTTGTCAAAGCCTTATTCCCCATGGTGGCCCTTATGGTTCTATATTATAATTGCTTTTTTACTTCTCTGACTCTCCCAGTAGACTGAAGCTCTTCAAAAGAAGAAATTATGCCCATGTTAAATCCCTAGTGTCTAAATACAGATGTTATAGTCTCTGTTTAATAAATATGTTTCCATGAAAAATGAATACAGTTAAACAGTCAATTAAGAAAATATGCAATGAATCACATGTGTATGTTCTACTGTCTACTGGTATTAATGATTTTTGTACTTTTTGAGAAAAATATTATAATTGAGTCAACATCTATCAGAAAAAAATATAGCTGTTTTTATCTAATCATACAAGTAACATTCTTCCACTGAAAGCATTTTGTTTGTTTTTCAATGAACACTGCATCCTGTTACGTGGGTACTTCATCAAGATAATTAACGGCAGGAAAAAAAAGAAGACAATATTTTCGCCCTACAGGATTAGTATACAAATTAAGTGTAATAAATGTATAAATGATACACAGTATCATTTAACTAATTAACTGATTAATTTAAGTGTATAGTTTGTGTATTTGTGTGAACATGTGCATGTGTTTTTACTTCCTTCAGAAGAAATTAAAAAAAAAAACTGGCAAAGTTTCTTTAATAAGAAATATTATTTCTTCAGTTTTTCTCTTTTAAAAAAAATAATTTTCTTTTTAAGTAGAAGAATCCTATCTTTAGTTGTACCTTATCTACCTTAAGCTGCTACTGAAGTTGACTGAAAAAGTTTAAGGAATAATGGTAATCAAACCCAGAATAGAAAAGGAGAGGCATTTGTAACCTCCTAGTGCAGCACTTCTCCTCTGGTAGCCATCCTACCCCTCCTTGCCCCACTTAACATCATGATGAGCAAAGTAGAAAATGTTTCCCAACAAGAAAAACTTGACTTGACTCCTGAAAGGAAACAACTTAGAGGAATCAACCTGTCACTGCTAACCTTGTCCCACAAGTCATGATTTCTTGAATTCTGAAGAAATAACTTGTTTTGTTTTTCATATATATACATGTATGCATATGATTATATGTATGTATATGTATATGTATATATGTATATATATATGTATATATGTATACATATATATATGCGCTTCTGAAGTAACCATACACATATATCATAGGTTCTCAAAAATATTATACAAAGGACAGTTGACAAATAAATGTTTGCTAAGATTTTACAATGCAATAGAAGAGTAATCGCCAGAAACTTTTTCATGTCAGGTATAACTGGTAATTCTGATGTCTGGGGACATGAGGCCATCCACATGAATAGGGAGTCAGTTTTGTTGCGATTTTTAAGGTTTATTTTAAAGACCTTCCTGCCCTGAAATAGCTCCCACACTGGTACTTGAAACCCTATTAGATATCTTAAACCCTGAAGATTTTGGTCCTCCCATTTCCCTATTAAATTGAAATTGCTTTACAGGATGTAACACCATAGGAAGTATCAGCTAACACCTGATCAGGGATTGCTTTCCAATCTGGCAGACAGCTAATTAAGTGAGATTGTTCCTATGGGAAAGTACATTGGGGATGGGGGGGCCATAAGGAGGAGAGGAATACTGACTGAAAAAGAGGATGCTGAAGAAAATTTGGTCAAATTGAAATTTATCCTAGGGATGCATGTATTGGAAATCAACACCCTTTCCCACTCACTAAAGTAGTGATTATAAACCAGGGATGTATATGAGAATCATTTGAGGGGATTATTAAAACCATGTTCTAAGCTTCAAAATTGATTGAATGTATCAGAATCTCTGGTGGATAGACCAGGTCTGCATATCTACAATGTTCCCAGATAATTCTGTTAGACACCAACGCCATAAAAAGCTAGTAAGTTAACTATATTGGGCTCAGTTCTGTTCAACAAACCTTCATTGCAAACTAACTATGTAGAAGGAACAACATTGAGGTAATGTGAATGGACTAGACACGAATCTCATTTTCAAGGAGATTATAATCAACCAGGAATAATAAATTGTGAGCATTAGAAATACAAGGAATAATCTAAGTAGTATAAAAATGCTACAAATAAAGGTAGAGGACTAGATTACTTTTGAAAAGAACTGTCAGGAAAGGTTTCCTGGAGCATATGTTCAGGCCTCTTCATTTTCCCTGACTTCCCCTTGTCCCTCACAAAGGACTCTGTGGGGTGGTTATCTGACAGCCTTAGTTTCCTTTGTATCCTTAAACTATGTTAGGCTCAAGACCAGAAGTTAGCCTCAGCAAAATATGCAGGGGAGCAGGATTGCAGTCATTTTCCCTTACACCTTGCCCCAGGATTGGGTACCCAGGAACTTGACCCCAAGACCTGGGGTTTCCACTACATCATTCTCCCTACCACCACACCAATGTATTTATTTAGGTGATCAACAGAAGGTTCACTGCTATGTAAAGCAGTATGCAAGGCTCTGAAAAACAGAAATGGATAAAACCCTTATCCTTGAGAAACACATGAACTACTGATAATGGGATGTTGGTGTCAGGCTCTGAAGCCATGCTGTCCCTTGCTTCTCTCACTTTGTTTTAGGAATGAGCTTCTGTGGTATCAGCCCAGTTACCTACCTCAATTTTAATCCTCCCAGGGGCACAACTGTGGTGGTTACATGGGTTCTTGAAGGACTGACTAACTGTTCTTGAATTCCACAGGCTGAAATTCTGCCTCCCTTTGGCATTATTCACAGGGACCTCCAAGTACTTCCCACATAAATATCTCCTCAGTTCAAGGGATGGCAGGTAGGTCAGAGGAGTGAGCAAAGACACTAAGCCTAGGCAGAGAATCTGAAGTTTGCCATACAGCCAAGATTCTAGCAGGATACCATTTGAAAGAAATTAATTTATCTCTGAACAACGACTAGCAGACAGTGGGAGAAAAGTATCCTCTCTTAATATGTTCCACTCCTAAGTTTTCCCAAAATCTCTACAGCATACTACAATCACATCTGTTCAGCCTCCTAGCAAATATTCCGTATTTGCAAGCATTTTGCAAGCAGCTACCAGTGTTTAATCTTGGGATGATGCCTTCTTGATGTGCTAACCCCAAGGGTATTTTTGAACAGCCTAAATGTGAATTACTGGTTGTAAAAAAGAAATTTGGCTGTTTCAAATCATGTCTGTCTAAAACAGAAGACATGACAACATTGAAACACAAGGTCATGTCTGTGCAATCAAAGCCCATTAGGGTAACTTTGGCTGCTGGATTATCAAGGGAGCAGGGTATAATAATCAGAAATTGCCATCATTAATGAAATATAATTTTGAAAATTATTCTACATTTTACCAGCAGCACAGCATGGCAGAGATAAATTTGTATAGAAAGTTAAAATATCTTCATTTAACTTTCTACTATCTAGTTTTGGTACCCTAGTTTCATTATTAGTAAGTAGGAAAAAATGGAGATATTAACAATAGTACCTTAAATTTATTTATTAATGTACTAGTTATAAAGTATTTTTATATGCATTGTCTCTATTGAGACAAACAGTATTTTGAAGTAGGCAGGAAAGTTCTTTTTTGTTTGTCTGTTTTTGTAGTTAGTTTTCAAACCACAAAGGTAACTTGCTACCAAGTGTAGTTGGTTAGTGACAAGATTATTGACTCAAGTGCGGGTGTTATAATTCCTAGTTCACCACTTGCATCATTAAGGATTCTTTCACTTGTGAGTGGAAGCATCTTGACCCAAAGTGTATTAAACTAAAAAGAAATGGATTGGTTCATAGACCCGAAAAGATTATGGGCAGATCTGGCTTTACTTGCGGTTAAGGCTCAAACCAGATCATAGAGATCCATATCTCAAGTCCCTTCCTGTCTCCTCATCAAGCTGCTCCCCTTCATGACAGACAATTGACCTCAGCAACTCTAGTCTCTCAAACTCACACTAACATTCCAGACACAGTGATAGGTTTTCCTTTTCAGAAGTTGCAGCAATGCTTCTTTTGATCCATTTGTTCTGAATGTGCTACTCTGAACCAATTATTGTGCCATGTGAAATGTATAGTCCAATTGGTTTAATCCAATACAGCCAGTGTTGGAGAAAATTCTACCCACACATGAGAATAAGAGGGATGATTTCTCACAAGAAATTTGGGACATTATTTCCAACAGGAGGAAGAATTGATATTGAGAAGCAAAACACAAATGCCTACTCTAGGGACCTCCCTCACCTAACCATCCACCCCACTATCCACTCCTGGAATGAAATTACCTGTTTATATATGAACCCATGTTTTAGAAGCATAAAAGGCCAGGAGAATATCAATAATATTTCTGTCTAGTTACATGCAGGGTTATAGTAATTCCCCCAACCGTGTAGATGGCTGGGGTCCTTGACTCTAACTTGGCAGGTGACTGTGTTCCCCTGTAGGACTTTCTTCTAAGAAGGGATGATCACAAATCTGTTTACATATACCAGAAAAATGAGGAAATATTTGCAATACTCCTGACTGACAAGATGGTTGAGGGTTGAAAGATTAGACTGCTTCCTATAATAAAAAGTGCTCCTAATTCCACTTGATTATTCGGGTGGCTTTCTTTTACTTTCATTCCTTTCTTCCTACATCCCTCCCCCATCTTTTATTCCTTTCCTACCTTCCTTCCATCCATTAAGTGTGAAGCACTGTACTAAGAGCTGAGAAAATAAAGACAAAGCCAGATCCTTGTCTGTAAATGAAATGGACAAGTACACAGATAATTATAATTTAGTCTGATAAATGCTATGAAGAGAGATGTTGATTGAGTGTTATATGAATAGCTTATCTGCTAGTTTCATTGTCCTGCCCAAGGAAGCCTTCCCTTGTTCATTGTCCAAACCGTGTCTGATTAGTGACCTCCTTCTGTGTTCCCAAAGAGCCCTGTTCATACTTCTATTTATCTCAGTGTGTTTTAATTGTCTCTATTTCTTTGCCAACCATAGCCACTATCAGCATTAAAACCAATTAGAGACCATGAACTCCATAAGGACAGGTTCCTAAGTATAATTTGCTGTCAGTAAAAGATTTGCTTTTTTCTATAATTTCTCATAGTGATTAGGGATTGTTCTGATCCAATCGTGCTTTCTTGGGAAGCCAGAAGCTATTAGGAAAGGATCGGGAGGAAAGTGAGCAGTGTAGTGTCATACAAAGAAATATATGCTTATTGATCCATGTGATCTATGAATAAGTCTCCTAGTCCTCCCTGTACACATTTTATACCCTTTCCCCCTCACATTTACACAGCACCAATAATTCATTTCCAATGCATGAGATACCTGGCTAGAAAGTCAAATATCAAAACATCAAGACTAAAATCAGAGATGGACCATTTGCTAAAAGAGTAGATCTCTTACGGTAATTGTGTAAGGTGACGGATGTGGTAATTACCTTGAGTGTGGTAATCATTTCACAATATATATATTTATCAAAACATCACACTGTACACCTGAAATACATACAATTTTTATTGGAAATAATAGAATTTGACTACTTCCAATGGTGTTTTTCCTATATAACGTGAAGAAGGTAGATAAGATAATCTCTAAAGTCCTATTGAAATCCAGTCATTCCATAACAGGTTTAGAAAGATTTAATGGTAATGATGTAGGAAGGAGGAAATATTGATTATGATTCTAAATTGTACTTACATGCTTGCAATCCAGTGTATTGCAAATCAAATTCACCATAAAATCACCAAAGAAGACACAAACAAGTTTCCCCACTTTACCCAAATATTTGATACACATTTCCTTTCTAAGGGAGTACTTTTAGTAAAATCATATTCCTATACACAATACTTATAATGGAAGAATGGCTCTATCTTAACTATATGTCACAGACTTTGCTTAGAGAAATGCATTTCTTCATGCTAATACTTATTCACTTTTAATATATTAAAGACTACTCTCTGTAATGCATCTGCCACTTGAAAACTGTTTTCTTTTATACAAGGTGTGAGAACATATTAAGTCCTTAAATTCATTCTTTCTCAGTTTTGTAGCCAACAAGATTTCTTGGTGAATTTGAGGTTTAACCACATGGCCTTCTTAAGTTCCATGCATCAACCATTTTGACCTACATTTAAGTCTTGCCAGATATCATATTCTCTTGATTCTCTATGAGAACCTTTGTGCATGCGAGAACCTGTTTTGTTTGCATTGAACATTCTATTTCCCCACCCATTTGCCTGTTTAATTCCTTTTCAACATATAGCTTCATCTTAAGCACTACAACTAAACAGTACTACCTTTCCTAGGAATCTCCTATAGAATCCCTTTTATGGATATCTTCTAGAAATTTTCCACAGCAGCTTGCTTTTCTCTCAACATCTGCATAGTGATTGCCTATTTATTTGTATGTACCTTACTAACCTTAATTTCATGAGATCAAACACAGCTTCTGTATCACAGATTTTAGCACAGTGCTTGATACATCATAAGTACTTCTTAGATATCAATCACATGCGTAAATAAATAAAAACAAATGTCATTCAGTAAATGCTAATTAACTAACCAAATTAAAAAAATTGATTCATTTCTGATTATTAGATTATGACCACAATCATCTATAGGATATCTATATAATTGACTAGTATTTCTCTAAATTTATACTTTCAAATCAAGGAGTAGTATGACAATATACAAGTATTTTTGTCTCCATAGTCCATGTAACATCTTTTTTTTTAAAATAAAATATGGTTTGTATTTTTCTCTTTGTGTGGAGAGTCCACTTTCCCAACCTGCTTTATTATAATTAGAATAATATTTATTTAATTTTGTCCTTTAAATCTTGAGGACATTCAAATCATGGCTGCAAAATTAATTGTAACAACTAATAAACATTCACCTCCACAAAAGCCTCCACAATGGGCCTACAAAATGAGCAAGCCAGATGCTATTATACTTTTTAGCCTTTAGTGACAGATAATATTCTGTGGTCACTTACAAATTATTCAGTTCATCTAGAATTTTTATGAATAAGTATATTATATACATATAATATATATAAATATATTGTATACACTCAAACATTTACTTGTAGTGGTTGTTACTGAATGCCTTAGGTTTGTTCATAAATACAGTTCACCTTTTACAAAGGCTTACACTTGCCAAACATCAAAATGATTACAAATCCATTCTCAAGGAAAAAAATTTTGCCTTTTCTGACCCTGTCTTCAAATAAATTCAGAAAATTACTATTTTAAAAGGTTTCTGTTACTATGGACATTTATTAAAGGAATATTATTAAAAGTAAAAGTATACCACTTCAGACAAAACTATAGCCTAGAACTAGGCTTCCCATGTTTAGCAAAAAGGTCTCCTTTCTGGCAGAAAAACTGAAGAAACTGAGTCAAGAAAAAAACAAGAAAAGAAGTTAGTATGTAACTGAAAAAATAGGTCTCTGAAATAAAGAGGTATCATTAAAATGCTATAACATTTCATCTTTTATTAGACTTAGTTATAAAAAATACTTTAAAAGCCTTCAAAAATATTAGTTCACCAGCCATTATAACTCTTTCCTTAAAAATGGAATAGTGAACACACATACATGATTATGGTACCCTCAGTCATTTGTTCAATCAACAAATACAGCTTGAGCACTTTCTCTGTGCCAAATATGGCTTTAGGTGCTACAGGTAAGCAAAACAACTCATCTGCCACATTTATTTATTTCCTTAAGTACTGACTTTATCAATCAAAGGACATTTTTGGTGTGTGGACTTTCTTATAATTTTTGCATTAAAATAGCCTTAAAAAGGTGAGAAATCTATAATATTTCTTTTGAGAATAGCTAATAAAATATAAATGCAATGAGAGTGGATTCTTGCTTATTTTCATGCTATGGTAATTTTTTGTGAAGACAAGTGGGGCAGTACACACTAAATTATATTTCTATTATCTTCACAACAGGGAGCAGAATTTTCAAGTAAGCATTCCAGTAGCTAACATCAGATATATTTTCTCTTGCTCTAATAAATTATATCAAATGTGTAAAAATAAAAGCTTCCCCCCCAGACATAAATGGTTTGCATTTCTTAAAAGACATAATCAAAAATATTTTCTAAAATCAATACAAAGTAACTTTTATTTATTTATTTATTTTTAAAGATTTTATTTATTTATTTGAGAGAGAGAATGAAAGAGAGTGAGAGAGCATGAGAAGGGGGAGGGTCAGAGGGAGAAGCAGACTCCCCGCTGAGTAGGGAGCCTGATGCAGGACTCAATCCCTGGACTCCAGGATCATGACCTGAGCCGAAGGCAGTCGCTTAACCAACTGAGCCACCCAGGCGCCCACAAAGTAACTTTTAAATTTGTAGTATTTCAAAAAATTTTGCCTTTGCTTAGGAAAGTATTTATATTAAGTTTCATTTTGTAAATAGCCTGCTAGTATGCTTTAACTCCCTAAAATGTCTTTATGAACAGATGTCTCTAAAACGATAGGCAAGGAATTTAAAAACATAAGAAGTTAACCATTTAAAAAACCAACTACATTGCAATAACTTAAACCTCTAAGAAGCATTTTTAATTTAATAACATTTTTTCACTTTAAACGTTTTAGTGCATGAACTATTACCCTGTTTGTTTAATGGAAAATAAACATTCCAAAATAATTTCTTAAATAGTCATTTTAGACCAAAACACTCAACCTGACACTTTGGAAAGTAAGTAAATAGCCCATATCCCAAATATAGCCTCTGTTAGACCTCAGTTTTAGAAATTTGCACTTCTGTGGTTTATCCTTTTTGTATGATTTCACCATTTTATTAGGACAAGAAGTGCTGAGAATTCAGCAAGTGTTTCTGAGTCAGTAGCAATGAGGATCATGAGAATGCAATCTTTATATTTGGTTCTTCCTCATCATGATTTACTGGAGAAAGGCATCAAGAGCTCACATGTATCAGACCACACTAATTTCCATCAGGCATATGCTAAAACTCTTGATGGTCACTTTTTCAAACTATGTCTTTTGCATCATTTCTCTGTTTTAGAATAATTCTTATGAAGATACCACAGTTCACTGCTAGGGAAATCCTTCCTCCCTAAGACTCATTCAGATTTTATCTGAGGTTGGGTCAGAGGAATGGGTATGAATTTCTTATTCTTGTACCATCTCTATGCAGACAACTGGTGAAATCAGAGAATAAGACATGGATATACTCTATTTTCCCTATTTTCCTATAATACAATTAATCATATTGTAGAAACCTGGCAATTATCATTGGATCTAGACTGTTTCACATAGCTTGAAATGCACTGAGTTAAATGAAAATTGTGTTTACTAAACAAAAAAAATACATGCAAAAGAAAATTTAAGGTTTTTTTTTTTTTTAGGCATATAAACGAAGCTATGTCTGAACTTGGCTTACTTGAAAATCTTCTAATCCTCATTGCACCTTCATTTATTCTCACATTTGCTTTTTCTCCACATAGGCTAGGTAACAATTTCCACCCACTCACATCTCTGACTTCCTTTAAAACTGCTTTAAGACATCTTCTTCAGTACATCTCTTGGTGAACTCTAAATTCATTCTGACCGCCGCTATTTTGTATTTCCACAGGACTTTATATCAAAGTCAGAAGAGGTTATCCCAAGCTTATTTTAATTATCTCTGTTTACTTAATCATGTCTGAACTTCTAATTGTATAATAAACTCAGAAAGGTCAGGAAGTCTCTTTCTATTCCCTTATTTATCCAATTATACCTGGTACAGAATTGTATAAACACCAACAAGACAGCAAATGATTGCTAAGTGAACATTTGTTAAATGATTAAATTTGTGGGACGCCTGGGTGGCTCAGTCGGTTAAGCGTCTGCCTTCAGCTCAGGTCATGATCCCAGGGTCCTGGGATCGAGTCCCGCATCGGGCTCCTTGTTCCGCGGGGAGCCTGCTTCTCCCTCTGCCTCTGCCTCTTTCTCTCTATCTCTCATGAATAAATAAATAAAATCTTTTAAAAAAATGATTAAATTTGTTCTTTTTAAGAGACTAAAACAGGAACACAAGATATATAAAACAAAATTTTTAAAACTGAGGTGAATTCTCACCCCTGGAACAGAAGGAGGAAAGAAAAAATAAAGTCAAAGAGGTGTTAAGGGCTCTGACTCGGGCAGAGCACAACAGGCCTAGGAGGATGTTGTCTCTGCTATGTCCTGCTAGGCTGATTCAACTAATACAAATAACAGACATTGATAGGAGGGATGGGGGAGGTAGGGAAGTGTGATGCGTAAATTCTTGGTACTGAGGCATCGTCGCACATGTGAACGGTGGAGTGTACCTGTTGGGCACCAACTGACCCAAGGTGTCCTGCCAATATTAGGAGATGAATTGCTTCTGCCTATATGTTATGCTAACATATGGGGAAATATTGCTGAGCTTACAGTCCTGGCTGCCTTTAGGGGCTCTACTCAAAAAGTAGAATTATTTTTAAAAAGTAGAATTATTTTTAAAAAGTAGAATTATTTTTCTCTCATGTAACTGAGACCTACTCCTCCTTCTTTTGTCAAAAACTGAGAAGCAGGAGGCTCCCCTTGCTTCTCAAGAAGATTCAGCTCTGAAGCCCATTTACTTTCAGCCCACAGGGAAAGAATTACTTCTGTTCATTTGCTAATGAATGACTTCTTATTCCCTGCCAATAGTAAACACACACTCATGTGAGGGTCATGGAATAGTATAAGTAGACAAAGGGAATTTACTCTTTGTTTAAGGAACTCAATTACTTGAAGAATAGAATCAAACCAACAAATTGCCACAGGTGATCTTCTCTGAAGAAAATTTAGTAAGAGAAGTTTAGAGCCAAAGGAAAAAATACAATATTTCAAACTCTTAACAGAAATCAAGAAACTATTACAAAGAAATGATCTGATATATATACACACATAAACAAGTATTTCACACATACACACACATTTATATACAAGATGCACTTAAAAAAAAAAACAAAAAACAAAGAGAATGATAACAGAGCACATAAATACCGAAAAAAAAGTTATGCTCTAGGATACCAATAATTATTTAACAACCCTGCTGTGGACTAAATTGTGTTCCTCCCAAATTCATATGTTGATACCCTAATCCTCAATGTACCTATATTTGGAGAAAGGGCTTTTGGGAGAAAATTAAGGTTAAATGAAGTCATAAGAGTAGAGTCCTAATCCAATTGGATTGCTGGCCTTACAAAAAGAATAAGAGAGAGCTCTTTCTCTCTCTCTCTCCACCATGTAAGGACATAGAAGTTGGCCAGGAAGAAATCTCTCAACAGAAATAGAACCCTGATGGAACTCAACCATGCTGGCACCCTGATTTTGGACATCTAGCCTCCAGAACTGTGACAATATAAATTGCTGCTGTTTAAGCCAGCCAGACTATGGTTTCTTGTTATGGAGGCCTAACCTAAGACAAACACTAAACAAAATTTTTTTAAAAATGAAAATTAAGAAGAAAAGCTTAAGAAACAAGAGAAATGCACCACTCTACTATCTGAATTACAGGAATTCCAGGAGAAGAGAAAGGAGCAAATGGAGAACACAATCTTATTAATTAGATGACTAGTTCTTATGAATTAGTTTAATGGCACTGGATAATATCTGAAGGAAAAAAAATATGGACTTGTAGCAGGGAAGTCCTAAGGCATTAACAAGAGGTACATAGCAACCCAAACAGCCATTTCTGTGCCGAAGAGTTCTTAGTTTAGGCTCTAACTAAATTTTTGGTATTTTTCTTAAAACACAAAAATGTGGGCTTATTGAGCTCTTCGAACTGACTCTGTGAGGTAGAGACAACAGCATTTCTGATTTAAACAGCATTTAATGATTAAAAAGTAATAATAATATGTGACTTGATCTGGTTTATTGATATATTTTTGTTGATTTTGATCTTCTAATTTTGTACAACATTAAGCAAAAAAGCAACATGTTTAGATAGCAAAGTCACATGGAAATTTGAGATCAGGTTAGAAAATTTTTAGATGGTGCTCCATCCCCTGAAAAATTCCTTTCTGACCACTGTAGCATATACTCTTCACTTATTTTGAAAAATGGTAGTTGAAGTAAAACTTTGTTATCCTATCATTACTAAGAATGATCTGCTCAAACATTTCCAATGATTCTCAATAGTGTGCAAAGTACAAAGTCCCTCCATGCTTATTTAGCCCTACACAAGCCAGTGCCTCCCTCAACATCTCTTTGACTTTATCTTTTCATTCATTCTGTCCCAGCCACATAATCTTACACCATGGCAGGTATGTACCTGCCACAGGCCTTTGAACTTGCTGTTTCCCAGGTTAAATGTTCTTCCCTAAGTCATATCCATGACTTTGCACACAGTCAGATTGTTAGAGAGTTCTTCACTATCCAACCCAGTTCAGTTTAAACACAACCTCATATATGTACTCCTTGTCTCTTGCCCTGCTTTTTTTATCTTCATACCATTTACCGGCTTCCAATATACCATGCAATTTACTTACTATGGCCAGCAAACTCCTAAAGTGGTCTGTAGGATCCCTGTCTCTTGATATTCACTTATTTATCATGTTTATTTTTTATCTCTTCCTATAGATTAAAGTTAGATGAGGGGATGGCATGTTTTCTGTTTTTAGTCTACTTTTTTTTTCACTGATGTATCCTGAGTACTTAGCATAATACTTGGTATATAGGACACACAATAAATATTTGTTGCCTTGTTGAATAAATTCTTCTTGAGTGCCCTATCCGTGGACTTGTCTATTTGTTTGTTTTGCGATACTCTCTATGCTGTGATTACAAACATCTGAGCCAAAAATTAATCCTGGGGCTCATGTGCCTGGTTAAGGGAATGAATTGTTATGAAGAATTAATGTCCAGACAACAGAAAGTCCCATATTTTGACACATATTATATTTTATTTGGGGTCTATAATTTATAAATTGCCATTTTCCCCCAGTGCCTACTAGAGGCCTTACAGAACAAACTTTGGGGGGGTTAAAAATAACAAGCATATAAGATTAAAAAATGGAATTTCAAAAAAGGCAAACAAGGATGAAGCATACCTATCCAGGCTCCTTCCTCCCATACACTTCCAGGAACATAAGGGAAAGGAATAATTATCAATCATCAAAGGAATATAGTCAATAAATATATAATGCAATCATTCCAAAAGGACATTTGGCAATGTCTGGAAACATTTTTGGTTGTTATACGTAAGGGGAAGGTGTTACTGGCATCTACTGGATAGAGACTAGGGATGCTGATAAACATCATTCAATGCAAAGAAATACAGCAAATAATGATCTTGACTAAAATGTCTATAGTACCCAGATTGAGAAATGCAGGTAAAATAGAATAAAGGTAGTATCGTAGTTATAAGACTACACCACACAGGAATTTTACAGCAGAGCCCAAATCAGCAATTTTTGAGTCAGGATTAAGCATCAACAAAGACACCTTCATATTAAAGGGACCATCTGGCACAAAAATGGACACATAGGCAAATGGAACAGAATAGAGAGTCCAGAAATGGACCCTCAACTCCATGGTCAACTAATCTTTGACAAAGCAGGAAAGAATGTCCAATGGAAAAAAGACAGTCTCTTCAACAAATGGTGTTGGGAAAATTGGACAGTCACATGCAGAAGAATGAAACTGGACCATATCCTTACACCACACACAAAAATAGACTCAAAATGGATGAAAGACCTAATGTGAGACAGGAATCCATCAAAATCCTAGGGGAGAACACAGGCAGCAACCTCTTCGATCTCAGTTGCAGCAACTTCTTCCTACACACATCACCAAAGGCAAGGGAAGCAAGGGCAAAATGAACTATTGGAACTTCATCAAGATAAAAAGCTTTTGCACAGCAAAGGAAACCTTCAACAAAACCAAAAGACAACCGACAGAATGGGAAAAGATATTTGCAAATGACATATCAGATAAAGGGCTAGTATCCAAAATCTATAAAGAACTTATCAAACTCAACACCCAAAGAACAAAGAATCCAATCAAGAAATGGGCAGAAGACATGAACAGACATTTCTGCAGAGAAGACATCCAAATGGCCAAGAGACACATGAAAAAAGTGCTCAACATCACTCGGCATCAGGGAAATCCAAATCAAAACCTCAATGAGATATCACCTCACACCAGTCAGAATGGCTAAAATTAACAAGTCATGAAACGACAGATATTGGTGAGGATGCGGAGAAAGGGGAGCCCTCCTACACTCTTGGTGGGAATGGAAGCTGGTGCAGCCACTCTGGAAAACAGTATGGAGGTTCCTCAAAAAGTTGAAAATAGAGCTACTGTATAACCCAGCAATTACACTACTGGGATTTACCCCAAAGATACAAATGTAGTGATCCAAAGGGGTATGTGCACCCCAATGTTTATAGCAGCAAAGTCCAAAACAGCCGAACTATGGAAAGAGCTTAGATGTCCATTGACAGATGAATGGATAAAGAAGATGTGATATTTATATACAATGGAATATTATGCAGCCATCAAAAAACCCCACAAAATCTTGCCATTTGCAAAGACGTGGATGGAACTAGAGGGTATTATGCTAAGTGAAGTAAGTCAATCAGAGAAAGACAAGTATCATATGATCTCACTGATATGAGGAATTCTTAATCTCAGGAAACAAACTGAGGGTTTCTGGAGTGGTGGGGGGTGGGAGGGATGGGGTGGCTGGGTGAAAGACATTCGGGAGGGTATGTGCTATGGTGAGCACTGTGAATTGTGTAAGACTGATGAATCACATACCTGTACCTCTGAAACAAATAATATATGTTAAAAAAAAAAAAGAAGATAGTAGGAAGGGAAAAATGAAGGGGGGGAAATTGGAGGGGGAGACGAACCATGAGAGACTATGGACTCTGAGAAACAAACTGAGGGTTTTAGAGGGGAGGAGGGTGGGGGGATGAGTTAGCCCGGTGATGGGTATTAAGGAGGGCATGTATTGAATGGAGAACTGTGTGTTATATGCAAACAATGAATCATGGAAAACTATATCAAAAACTAATGATGTAATGAATGGTGACTGACATAACATAATAAAATAAAATAAAATAAAAATAATTAAAGGGACCATCAAGAAAACATGGTGACATGGGATGTATTTGGTAGCTACATATGTACACTCACTTGTGAGTTCCTTCTCAAGTTTGAGTTTCTGGCATTTCTCAGCAACTCTTTCTTTTTGGCTATAGACACAGCTGATCCCTTTTAAAGTATGCAGTCTTGAAAAAAGTTGTTCATCACAAGTTTGCTTTTACTCACTGTCAACACCTAGAGTCAAAAGTTGGAATTTTTACCATAGACTTGAAAGTAGTACTAGGGGTTGTCCAGAGATATGCTCAGCATTTAACGACTTCTAAAATATGCCATTGTTCTTTCACTTTCATTTTATGAAAATGCACAGACAATGACACATGACCTCCTGGGTTTCTCTTTTCTTTTTAAAGAACATATCCTTTCCATATAAATGGAATAATAACTAACCAGGTACATCAGGCATCTAAGATTTTCACCTTTGAATGTGTCTTCTAACATTCATATTTAAGTAGAATGAGAGTCTGAGAGCCGATTAATTTGAGTTGTAAGCAATTCATGTGAGGAAAGCCCCATCCTGTTTTCTATCAAAAATCTACTCTTAATACAGCCAAACTTTGAGACTCCCTTGACTTGAACCCCAGATCTAGTGATTCTGCTGGTTTCTGCTCTTATAGGATCACTATTAATACTTCAGTATTTTGCATGTTCAGTGGTTTTATTTGTAAATACATTGCAGTGGCAAAATAAAATATAGTAAAACTATATTCTTTGAAAAACTGCTTCTTTGAAAATAATAAAAAACTGCTTCTTTGAAAATAATAATAAAAATATTATTAGTCACTTGTTGGCCTAATAAAGGGAAAAAAAGACAGTGAGCTGTTGTTTGGGGGAAGACTAAAATAGAGAACATTTAAAAACATAAAATTGACAAGGGTAAAGTAACTATTGAATCAGATAATTTTTTTAAAAAGATACTACTTTGAAAACCTAGATGAAATGTATAATTTTTTTAGAAAAATACAACTTAACAAAATGTCCCCATAAACAGAAGTCTAAAAAGGCCATTTACCAGAGAAGAAATAAAGTTAATACACAGCACCAACCAAAACCAAACAAAAACTTAAGTCCAACCGGTTCTATAGCAGAATTTTCTTCATAGATAAAAATTGGTGGATACCTAATACCAAAAACTACAACTTTCTCAATGGGGGATTTATAGAGGCTTTCTTGTTAGTGCCACAAATAAAACAAAGATATACATTATCTATGCTATTACTTAGATTTTATTGGAGGTAATATCCAATCCAATTAGAAAAGAGAAAACAAATAGAGGCATAAAAATTGAAAAAAAAGATGTAAAACTTTTTTTTTTCAGATAAATTATTATAGATCTAGAAAACCAAGAGTCAATGGGAAATGTATGATAAGCAACAAGATAATTAAACAAAGTAGAAAACACAAAATCAAAACCAAAATCAATAGCCTTCATAATAAAAACAACTTGTTATAAGATATAGTGGAATAGAAAGCTACATTTAGAATACTTCATAACACAGAAGTTGAGAAGACTCAAAAAAAAAAAAATCCTAAAACATATACTTCAAAGAGCCATAAAACCAGACTGGGAACAGACTCAGGTCAAGACCTGGTACAAATAGAAAGGTGTACCTCATTCTTGAATATAACAAGTTTATATAATAATGAATGTCCTCTTCACTTTATATATATATATATATATATATATATATATATATATATATATATATATATATTTATATATATATATATTTATATGGTGATTTTAATTAAATTACCATTTTTCAAAGCTGAAATTAAAACAAATGAACAAGAATAGCCAGGAAATATCTTACTGAAAGGTGGGTCTAAACTTTCAAACATTAAAAGATATGCTTTCTATAATGACATTAGTGTGGTTTAGACACATTGACAGACCAAAGTTAAACAATAGAAAATCCAGGGAAACAGTTTGGAAGTGTCTTTGAAAGTTAAACATAAATTTACCATATGATTCAGCAATCCCACTCCTAGGTATATACCCAAGCGGAATAAAATATGTATTGTACACAGCAATATATGTGGATGAATGTTCATAGGAGCATTATTCATAGGAGCTAAAAAGTGGAAACAATCCAAATGCCCATAAACTGATAAATACAATATGTAGTATATCCACACAATGGAATTGTGACAATATTTGACAATAAAAGGGAATGAAACATACTACAAAATGAATGAACCTGAAAAATAGTATGCTTTGTAAAAGAAGCCAGACACAAAATACCAAATATAATATGCACCACTTACATAAAATTTCCAGAAGTGGCAAATCCATAAAGACAGAAAGTTGATTAGTGGGTCCCTGGGTCTGGATATAGGAATAGACAGGATGGCAAAAGGGAACAGATCTTTCCAAAATAATTCTATCTTGGTGGTGGTTGTAAACTTTGTAAATTTACTAAAAGTCATTTAATTTTACCCTTAAAATAAATAAATTTCAAAGCATGTAAGTTATACCTTAATAAAGAATAAAAAATCCAGATAGAACCAATACATTTGGAAATGTATTATAAATGTATCATCTCATTTCAGTAAGGAAAAGATGAAGTTTTAAAATTAGCAGTGTTGGGATAACTGGGTAGGTACATTGAAAAAGATAAAATTGAAATTGTTCCTCTTATGAGGTACAACAGAATAAATGCAAAATTATTCAGAAACTATACAATTACTAGGGAAAACCATGATTGAATTCCTGTCTATTTTGGGTGTTGAGAGAGTTTCTACTATTACTCGTTCCAATTTTAGTATATGTGCTGCCGAAGCGAGCACTCTATTACTCGAAATCCAGATGCAACACAGAAAAAATACTGATTTTTTAAAAGAAGAATCTAAAAATTTTTGTATTGTAAACAAGTAAAAACACAAATGGTAACTGGAAAAACATTTTCTACTTATATTAGAAATGGTTAATATACCTAATACATAAAGATCTCCTAAAAGAAAAAGAGAACAAGACAACTGATAATAAATGGGCAACAGATATGAACAGACAGTTCACAGAAAAAAATAACAATGAACATAAATGTCTGAAAAGTTGCTGAACCTTGCTGCTCATAATAAGAGAAACACGAGTGAAATTACACTGAGATGTCCTTTCTCCCTATCAGACTGGCACTAATCCTAACCTTCAACAACAAACTGTATGTGAGGCCAGAGGAAATATTTTTACATATTGATGATAGGAAAGAAAAACAGTCGGAACCCTAAGCGGTGAGGGAATAATTTGCCATTATATTGCAAGATTACATATGCATTTATGCTTTGATGTAGCAATCTTACTATTGGGAATCTATTCCAATGATACACTGGCAAAAATATAAAAAAGATAAAAGCACAAGATGTAATAGCAAAATTCCAGAAAAGACCAAAATGTCTATCAATAAGGGACTGGACAAAAAAAACTATGGTATATGCACACAAATGAATATTGTGCAGCTGCAAGAAAAAAAAAGGAACATATTATATTTATAGCTAAGACAGTGGTTCTCAAAGGGATTGCTATTATTCCCTGGAGGATCTTTGGCAATGTTTAAAGTCATGTTGGGTTGTCACAACTGTGCAGAGAGGTGCTACGGGAATCTATTGGGTAGAGAGGGAGGAAACTGCTAAATATCCCATAATACAGGATAGTCCCTCACAACAAAGATTTAGCCAAAATTTCAATAGTGTCAAAAACTGAGAAATCCTGAAACAGATAATACTGGCAAATGAGCAAAAGCAAGGGGAAAAAACTATGTATATAATGTATATAGTTTGCTACCATTTACCTTATATCCCTATGAAAGGCTATAAATATATAAACATATTTGATTATATTTTCTCAAAAAAATAAAGTTACCCAGGAGAGGTTTGATAATATGATGGAGGGAACAGGGCTGGGAAATAGAATTTTCTGAATATTCCTTGCTTGTGGATTTAACCTTAGAACTATGTAAATATATTCATAATTATAAAACAAAACAAAATTTATACTAAAGAAAAGCAAAATAAAACAATGAATCTAATTTTGTATTTTGGTATTGAGCTAGTGGTACAATCGCACAGATAAGAGTTATATTAAATGAGTTTAAAACAATAACTTAACTGTCTATGTCTAGTAGTTTACATACTGTGGACAAAAATAAATGACCAGGAGGGTGCCTGGGTGGCTCAGTTGGTTAAGCGACTGCCTTCGGCTCAGGTCATGATCCTGGAGTCCCGGGATCGAGTCCCGCATCGGGCTCCCTGCTCGGCAGGGAGTCTGCTTCTCCCTCTGACCCTCCTCCCTCTCATGCTCTCTGTCTCTCATTCTCTCTGTCTCAAATAAATAAATAAAATCTTTAAAAAAATAAAAAATAAATAAAAAATAAAAAATAAATAAATGACCAGGAAACTTTTAACTATTTTGAATACATTTTAAATATTCAAATTGTTGGTGGCAAGGATACATATATACACACACACCTTTTGAGACTAGGTTGCATGTGCTGTATTAAAATCTCTCTGTTTCCTAGCTCACTGACGTGGTTGTTGGCAGGATTTAATTCCTCCTTGCCTTTTGTATTGAGGACCTCTGTTTCTCTCAGGCTGTTAGTGGGAGGTCTTCCTCATTTCTTGCCATGTGATCCTCACCATAGGCCAGCTAATAATAGAGCAGATAATTCTCTCAGAGCAAACCAGCAAGAAAACTAGAGAAAGCCAATAAGACAGAAGTCATACTCTTTGTAACCTAATCTTGGAAGTGACATCACATCACTTTTTCTGAATTCTATTCACTAGCAGTGACTCACTGGGTTCAGCCCACATTCAAGAGGATGGGATGACACTAGGGCATGACTACGTGGAGGTGAAGATTAAAGGAAAACATTAGAATTTGTCCTACTATGGGTATAAAGCAAACAAGTGACTATGTGGATATCATTTGTTATTGGGATTTGCAGCAGTAGAGAAAAGAGATACAAGTGTAAGATTAAAAATTAAGTTAAAATCCTGAAGTTCCTGAATTTGAATTGGAAATATAAAGTTAAATAGCCTAGTTTAATGTAACGTTCTAGCCTTTAGCATTCACACAAACTTGGCACACTGCTGGGCACATAAGAAGCATTCTATGTTTTGGTTTGTTGCTTTCAATAAAATAAGCAATCACTGTAAAGTTGAATTTGAGGAAAAAATAATCTTTGAAGGGATGTTCTTCCATCTATCCTCTAAAGATGGTGCTATAGCTCAAGACCTTTTGTTCTACTCCTTGACCTTTAAAAGTTCTCATGATATGTCTCATTATGTAATGAGCTGATATAAGCTTACTGTCAGTTGGGATAGGATTGGATAAACTCTTCAGTACCAAAGCATTAAAAGTAGACATGAGGTAGTTCATTATTCTCTGATAGAATATTTTTATTTTAACCAAAACCAGTTCCCTATCCCAATGGAATGTATATTTTACAATGTGTGATTCTCTGTTAGCAATTTTCAGATGGGTGCAATACTTCAGTAAAGGAAAAATTTCAGATCCCATTAAACAATGCCTTAGAGATGACTGTATAAATTGCCATCTCTATTGATATGAATATCATGAGATTATTCAACTGAAAATGCATCAGAACAAACAAATGTTTGGGGCACTTGCTATAAACTTGAGGACATTTCTGCCTTAATTACATACACAGTATTGGTGGAAGTCATACTATATTTGCCTATAGACCCAGGGATGCCTATAGATGGCAGAGGCAAATGTTAATGAGTCCGTTATTAGTGTTAGTTGTTCTTATTAAAACATCTCAAAGCTCCAGGAAGTGAACTAATATATTCTTTTTTATTTTAGATGCTTGATATTTTAAATGGAATATGAAATATGTTTGAATCACAGTGGCAGATTCTTGAGGATGATTAAGCATGGTGTCTATTAAAAACGTATGCAAATTACAAAAAGACCTGTGCTAAATAAAACTGCACTCATACAGTGAAAATTTTAGCATTTAGTAATCTTCAAATATTTTCATTTACATTTCTTAGGTTTTTCTTTTTCTTGTTTATATTTGTTCAGCGTAACACAATGTCTGAAAAGTAAGGATTAAGTTAGAGATCTTCTAGTTTCATAGTTAAACTTCTTGTAAAAGCTGTCTATATTCACTCTCTTCATTTTCAGCTTAGTCATAAGTTTAGTCCATCACACTACTTTAAAATTGTTCATGATGGTCACCAATCAAACCTATTTTTTAAATCCATCAGCTATTTTCCAGCCATCATATTATTGGCCTCTAAACAGCATTCACTTTTGTTAACATATTTTCCCTTGTCTTCCTGGTCATTCCTCTTTTCTGTTTCTTGTCTTATGTTAGACTATCTATTCTATGCCTTCTTTGAGGTCTTACTTTCTCTACTAATGCGAATTCCTTAAGACTCGGTCTAAAAATCTGTCTTCTTTTCACAATATGCTATTCCCCTAGATAATCACAGTAATAACATACATACCAATTGACATATAAGCAGAGACTCAATAAATTCATATCTCTAGGCCAAATCTCACTCTTAACTCTAGACATCTATATCCACTGCTTCCTTGACAAATTCAAAGGCATATGATCTCTACATGGTCCATGTATGTCTCCTTTCAAACCTTGTTTTCTCATGGATTGGAACCCCTCAACATCTAATTACTCAAGTCAGTAGTTAAGAGTTAACCATTATATCCATCTCCTTATTTTTTCTATCCAATTCATCAAAAATCCTCTCAAATACACCTGTTAAATGTTATTCAAGCTCATTTACTTCTGAACATTTCTATTGCTAACACTATTTTTAGTCCAATCTACCATTATCTCTGTCCTTAATATCCACAATAGAGACCTAATCATTTACCCACATACATAACTCTGGCTTCCCTACAGTCTACTCTTTACATTCAACCAGAGCAGTTTTTTTTTGTTTTGGGGGATTTTTTTAGATTTTATTTATCTATTTGAGAGAGAGAAAGCATGAGTGTGTGTGTGTGTGGGGGGGGTGGACAGAGGGAGAGGGAGAGACTCCTTACTGAGCAGGGAGCCAGGTGCAGGGCTCAATCCCAGGATCCTGGGATCATGACCTGAGCCTAAGGCATTTGCTTAACTAACTGAGCCACCCAGGCGCCCCAATCAGAGCAGTATTTTTATCACATTAATCTGATAATGATATTCAAGTAAAACACTGGTGGGCTTCCCTTTTATCCTAGAAACATTGAGTTACCCCTAGCAACATTTCATTGTGGCCATCAACTGGCCTTTCACATTAGTCTGTTTCTCTTTAGTCTTGTTTTATTAATTTCTACTTATTCTTCAGATTTGCTCCAGAGATATCTAGATCTAGATCTAGATCTATCGAGAGAGAGAGAAAGATGTAGCTTTAGATACATATATAGATAGATATCTTTTCTCTTTTCAAAGTTATAAAAATTTATTTCCTTTTAAGACTATTGATAGGGCGCCTGGGTGGCTCAGTCGTTAAGCATCTGCCTTTGGCTCAGGTCATGATCCCAGGGTCCTGGGATCGAGTCCCACGTCGGGCTCCCTGTTCCGTGGGAAGCCTGCCTCTCCCTCTCCCACTCCCCCTGCTTGTGTTCCTGCTCTCACTATCTCTCTGTCAAATAAATAAATAAAATCTTTAAAAAAAAAGACTATTGATAAATGCCTGTGTCTCCCATTCCTTGTTAAGTTCCATAAGAGCAGGGACCACATCTGGTTTTATTTATTCCTAGTATCTAGCAAAGTGCTTGGGACCTTGTTAGTATCTAAGAGATATTTGTTTAAAAAAATAAAATAAATGTTTTCAAGTCATATATCCCTACCTTAATACTATCTTTATGTATACTCTCTTTTTCTTAACTAATGTATTTATCAAGTTAAATTATTTTTCCCTTGGAAACCTCTTTTCTAAAATGAAAAGAGGTACACATTTCCATGTACACATAAATGCATGCAACAATGATCTACCAGCATAGAATACAGAGAAAATTTTCCTTTATTGGTAGTTTGAAGTTAAAATTCTTAGAGCAGTATGAGATAGTTAAGCTCTGTTTTGAAAATGAATCTTCCATGTGAAGCAGTTATGTAGTTAAACTGTTGATTTAACATATATTTTTACCTTAGATTATATGATATGGCTGTCAGTCTGCCATGGGGAAAGAAGAGTAGGGAGAACACTCTGTAGTTTTTGGATATATATAGTTTTTGCTTAGATCCTGAAGTGAAAGCTCAGCTGCATAGATGAAAGTCTTTGCTTATTGGCATATAAATCAATGTTACTAATGTTTAGAAAATTACAAATCATATAATGCTTAAAAAAGAAAGGAAGACAAGCATAAATTTGCCAACTTCTTCACTTGCCAACTATGGATATTCAAAATGGCTACATTTCTCCTTCAATAACCACATCATCAGCAAAGGAGGGCTATATTAACATAAAAAAATCAGAAAGACATAAGGATAGGCTTTTTAATTATAAAAATGTTACTACTTGTCATCCTTATTATTTATCATTCACTTTGGTCTGTTAAAATCGCCATCAAGAGACTGGCCTTGGTACATAATTTCACATTTGAGAATCACTCCCATAACATAGGTGGAGAAGGACTCAATCCACAGTAAAATATTTCCTATTCCCATTCTTAGGAATAATTCTAAGAAATTTCTACATTTTTCAGAAATAGGTTCCAAATAATTTCAGTATTGACTGGATAAGTGTTTAAAACTGAGAAGAAAATTGAAGTAGGCCTGTGTATTATTAATTGGAAACACAGATAAGGCCTTTCATTAATGGAAGAGTAAGAACGGAAAACAGTGGACATAACCAATGCATGCTCTTAAGCAAAGTTTCATCGAAACTGTTAAAAAAGCAAATAACGTTTAACTGCCTTGTGATTAAGTAGAATCTCTTTAATGTCTTCAAGCTCATTAGTATGCCCCCAAACCCTGGTGTCCTTTTAAGCACATAGTGTGCTACTTAACAAATACATATTGATTCCTGTGGATAAAGAGTAGACACAATTAGGAGAAAAAGAACAGAGCTAAATTAATTCACTACTGGGTGGGAAAGTTTAACAATGTCATTCCCCAGGTTTGACAGTAATTTTATTTCAAGATTTTTATAAATAACCTAAAAGTGGGAGTACACAGTAAGTTACCCAAGCTCTTCTAAGCAAAGGAATGCTGAGTCAGTGGGAGTAAAGTGCAGAGAGAACTCATGAATCCGTGTGGGGTAAGACAAATGGCAACTGAGCTTCAGTGTGGGCAAGTGTGAAGTAAAGCATTTAAAGAACAATTCCAGATATGGCATAAGAGATTATGAGATATCATTTTTGATGCAGGAAAATGATCTAAGATTTACAATATGCTCTTTCATTCAAAAAGTCTTTCCCAAAACTTCACTCACTATGGACCTCTTAAATGTTGGCAATTCCTTAGAAGACCATATGACTAAAGCTTTTCTTTCCTATACATTATTCAAGGTAATCTGCTTCCAAACTTATAGCTTTAATTGCCATATGTAATATTTCTTACATTTTCTTTCCTTTAATGTTCTTATTTTTCCATGGCCAGCATTCCATTCCCTTTCTTTGGTAACATATCCCCATTTTTCTTGGGGGAACCGCCACCATCTCTGCTTTTAGCCCAAGTGTTTCCAGATAAATATGATGCTGCATGTAGCTTCAATGAGGCAAAATTAGCCTTCAGCAATCAAGCAAATCATGTACGCTGCCCATGGCTATCAGTTCAGGAAAGAACAAGTAGCAGAAGAAAGGTGATGTGAGATGTTTGGTGGAGCTTTTGGAAAGAAAAGCATTCTATCTTTCTTGGGTTTTGTTGACATGAAAATATGGGGTCTAGATAGTAGTCATGGTTTGAGAGAAGCCTGATGCCGATGGCAACCTTCAAATGTTTCCTGAAGATGGAACCAACTCAGAGGGAATAAAGAAACACAGCATCTTGGATGCCCAATTAATCTGTACCTAGAAGTAGCCCATATAGTATATGAGTGAAAAATTATTTTTTCTACATTGATTTGAATTGGATTTCTGTCACTTACAATAGAAATAAATGCTGGCTAATTGTTGTACTGATATACTGGTGTACACTGGTGAGCTATTTGAAGTGAAAACCTCCCTTCTGAAATCCAGCCATATTTCCAATTGAATGATTATGTCCATCTGGGTATTCCTTAGTAATGTCATAAATTATGCATTCAAAACTGTGCTCACTGCTTTGTCTCCCAAAGCATGTCATTTTTTTAATGTTCTATATTTTAGGAAGTAACATTAACATAGTCTCGTACAAAACCATCAATGCTTTAGGAGGCATTTTAGCTTCCTCCTCACTTAATTCAACTTTTACTGAATTATTAAATTGGAAGACTTTATTTTTGTAGTCTCAACTTGTATATTTTATCTCACCCATTGTCACTACTCTAGTTCAGCTATTATTACTTCTTACCTCTCCCAACTGTCCTTTCTTTCCATAAAGGCAGATCCATCCCTCTCCAGACTATTATTGTGATTTTGACAAAATAAAAATACAATATTACCACTTCCTTACTTGAAATATTTCAATGCCTTTCCATGATTTTTAAAATTATTTTTTCTTGTTTTGCCTAACACTTTGGGAACTTTATCCTCTACCTCTCCCTACTTCTGTCCAAGTCCTGGGCCATATACCTACTTCTTGGGTATACTAAACTGTTTAGGGTTTCTAAAAACAAATAAAACTTTCTTATACAATGTACTTTTGCATTTAGAATTTTTGTTTTGTCTACCTGGAATGTCTCCCGATATTTCCACTTCTGGCAAACACCTCTTCATCAAGCAGAACTCAGTTTCCCTGAACACTTAACCATGGACTCCTCTGGATTTCTGATGCCAACAGATGCTCCTCTTCTGGGGCTCTATAATATTTTGTAAACCACTCTGTACTTCTAGGACACAAGTATAATGATTGAGTTCCTTGTATAAATTCAGCAATACATGTACTGTGTCTCATTTCATTTTTAATGTACACCACCATAGAGTGGGTGCTCACTGGTAAAGTCATCACACATGGATGAATGAATCAATAAATGGGCCTTGCCTTTTCCAGCTAATTTGGTTACTATATGTATATTAAACACCTTGACTAAACATTTTATTTTAATTCAAAATATAGGACCACATGGAAAAACAAATGCCCCAATTCTGGGTCCAGAAACTTTGCTTTTTCTGTTATACGTGCCTTCCTTTGAAAATAGAGTAATGAAGACAAATGAAGCCTTGTAGAAAATATCAAGTTTCCTAGAATCAGGAAGGAAATGTTATTAAATATTCATTAAATCTGTATTTGGTACAGATAAGGAAACATTTATTGTATTAAGAAACAAATGTACTTACTAATTTATACCTAGTATTCAAAGCAGTTCCAATGTTTTGAAATATTTGGTTAATGTTTTGTTTTTTCCTAGTTCATATTCTCCATTTATTATCTCTCTCCATCTATCTCTATCTCTCTCTATCTGCAATTTCAAACTACACATTATGTAGGAGTTATATTTGAAAGTTTAAGATTTAATTAGTAGTACAAAATATTCATTTCTATTAAAAAATATCCTGCCACATGGGGTGCCTGGTTCTCCCTCTCCTTCTCTCCCTCTATCCCTCCCCCCCTTCATGCTCTTGCTATCTCTCTCTCTCTCTCACACACACAAATAAATAAAATCTTTTTTTTTAATTTTATTTATTTGAGAGAGAGAATGAGAGAGAGAGAGCACATGAGACGGGGAGGGTCAGAGGGAGAAGCAGACTCCCCGCTGAGCAGGGAGCCTGATGCAGGACTCGATCCTGGGACTCCAGGATCATGACGTGAGCCGAAGGCAGTCGTTTAACCAACTGAGCCACCCAGGTGCCCAATAAATAAAATCTTAAAAAATATATATTCTGCTACATAATTGTCTGTCCTTCATACACATTTCTCTAAACTATCACTGCAAGATTTAGGTGAAGATGAACTTTGCAATTTGCACATGAAAATTCCAAAAACACTAAATAAAGCTAAGTTAATTCAGGGAGAGATACTTTGATTGTTGTTATAAGATGGGATCACCTTGCAGTTGGTCACTTACATAAAGAATGGCTTTCAGGAAGCTACTGTAACCACTTAATATTTCCAGTTTATTCTAGTGATATTTTAGAATTCTCTAAAGCATTGGCCTTCAAAAATTTGGTCATATGATCCACATAAGGCTTTGAAAACTAGGTAATCTCTTGTACTTTTTAAGTTGACATCTAAGATTATTTTATGTTCAAGATGTATTTTTTTAGGCAAATTGTATATGGCATATCCTTTAAATTCATTTTTTATTAAACTTACAAGGGGCAAATTTATCTCATTAATTTAGAGAAACCATCTATACTGGTAAAAGCTGGTCCTCATTGTCAAATCATTCAGTCAAATTAGATAACTTTTTCTCAGAAAAAAGCAAGACTATTTTTTTAATGAAAATCAACATATGGCTTATATCCTTATGACAACCTTCTTACTATGAATTCTAATTCTTATGCAGGTAAAGATACAGAGAGATTAAGAGATACATGCACCCTGGGTGCCTGGGTGGCTCAGTTGGTTAGGCGACTGCCTTCAGCTCAGGTCATGATCCCAGGGTCCTGGGATCGAGTCCCACATTGGGCTCCCGGCTCAGCGGGGAGCCTGCTTCTCCCTCTGACCCTCTCCTCTCTCATGCTGTTTCTCTCTTGCTCGCTCTCTAATAAATAAATAAATAAAATCTTTAAAAAAAAAGAGAGATACATGCACCCCTATATTTATTGTAGCATTATTTACAATTGCCAAGATATGAAAGCAACCCAACTATGCATTGATAGATGAATGGATAAAGACGTGGAGATGTGGTGTTTACACACACACACACACACACACACACTGAACTATTACTCAGCCATAAAAAGGAATGAGAGCATGCCATTTGCAATGACATGGATGGACCTAGAAGGTATTATACTAAATAAAATAAGTTAAAGACAAATACCATATGATTTCACTTATATATGGAATCTAAAAATAAAACAAAGCAAACAAATAAAAAAGATACTGCTAAATGTAGAAAACAACCTGGGGATTCCCAAAGGAGAGGTAGATGGGAGGTTGAGCTAAAGAGATAAAGGGGATTAAGAGATATAAACTCTCAGTTAGAAATAATCCAGGGAGATGAAAAGTATAGCATAGGGAATATAATCAATAATGTTGTAATAGTGTTGTTGGTGACTACACTTACCATGGTGAGCATTGAGTAATTTATAGAATTGTCAAACCAATATATTATACACCTGAGCTAATACAACATTGTATGTTAATTATACTTCAGTAAAAAAAGTAAAAAGAGATAAATACATATTTGGCACATATATACCCAAAAACTGTTGGTAAGCACTACTGAAAGAAGCAAAGTCTTATTTCATCCTAGATATAAGCAAGAAGCATGTGTCTAGGATGAAATAAGACTCTGTCCCTTTCAGTGCTTATTAACACTTTCTGTGCTTTGCTACTGAACTGTCTTTCAGAAGTAAAACATTCTTCAAGTGCTCCTTTTTTGTGCCCCCATTTTTTTTTATGGCTGTTGTCAGTGGAAAGACAGCAGCTGAGTAAAAGCTGCATCTTTCTTCGGTAAAATGGGTGAGGGAAAATTGTGAGAAAGGAGGTGGGTGAAAAAAAGCTGCAGCCAGGAGATAATTCTCAGGTATGTCAGTTTTAGAAAATAGTATTATCTGGGAATTAAATCTCTTAAATCTATTCATGCCCTGGGAACTTCTGAGCCTTCTTCCTGTACCATGAGGAAAGGCATTCAATGAAGGACTCAGGAAAGCCTCCCCCATTTATTTCCTGAAGTATGGGATAGGAGAGAATAGAAGAACAGAAAGTTATACACGCAATATGAGAAAAATAGGATGTATAGAAAGCTATAATATTATATTCTGAGGGACCAAGAACCGGAAAAGATCAAACAGAATCAGCAATGCCATCCTGAAATCAAATCAAGTTGCTGAGCCAAAAGGAAGATTACCTTCCATCTCAACCTTGCACCAATGTTAATGACTCTAAGAATGCCTAAACTTCTAAAAGTCAAGCACTATACCTATAAAGAATTCTCATTATGAAGTGGATTGTCTCCCTAATAAAAGGAAATTATACTGATTATATAATACTTTAATAACTTTACCTATGCATTTTTAATTCTCCATAATAAGAGTATTTTTAATTCTCCATATTACCATCAACTACGGGAAGCCATTAAGAACCAAAAAGAGAATTCCTTGGCTTCTGGATTTTCAAAAGCTAAAGTGCTAACACAAACAACAGTATCGGAAGGAAACTTCTAAGGCACTGTAAAGCTATAAAATGAGTAGATAAACCTCTTTCTATCCCCCTTTGAACTGAGACATGGCAAGCACCAATGAGAAGAACAAAAGAATTAAGTCAACTTTGGAAAAGCTCCTCAAGAAATGGCCTTTTACCTTGTGTTTCTAACCTTGTCTGAGCTTAATGGGAAAGAGAACAGTAAAATCCTTAGATAAGTTTTGGTAGAATCCCTCTAGAGCAGAAGGTACCTTACCCTCGTTTCATGAGTCTGCATGAACATGAGGTTCCAGAGTTTCCTGTGCATGAGTATGTTGTCAGAACAATAAAGTTACCATAACTGTCTATTGTGTCTAGATGAGCTTCTAGACACATTCCACTGGGCTTCCCACAGAGACAGAGTGGTATAGCATAACATTCAGAAGTTCCCTATAGAAGACACATGCTGTAGAGAGTAGCATCCAGGTCAGGATATAGAACAGGCAGAGTAAGATGCTCTATCAAAGCCCATTTGGAAACAGTGTCTTCCAAATGCCAGAGGGATATAGCTCTTGCCAAACAGAAGGGAAGTAAAGATACTGCAAAATAAGTCAAAATAACCAAGAACCGAAGCTTTAATGTGAGTCAGAAACTTATATGCAACTTTAGAAACAAAGGAAGAACACAATCACCCTTATTGTGTTAAGAAACTAATGACTTATTTGAGTCTATCAAAAAATTGAATAATTTTCTTTCACCACCAGGCTAAAAAGAGCTGGTGGAAGAAATGAGTTAGAATTATTTTTAAAAAGTTAAATATTTTGTACAAGACAATTGATATATCTTCAAAGTCACAGATGCACAAAATTAACACAGTAGCTGCCACGTATTGAGCACTCACTGTCCAAATTAGGTGTTCAGTGCATTGCCTGTATTATTTTACCTTCAAAACAACTCCACAACTTATAAATTGTTAGTACAGCATTCCCATTTTAAAGGTAAATAAGGTTTATGACTTGCCCAAAGTTAGTATTTAGTGGTAGAATCAGGAATTAAACCAAAGTATACTCATAACAATTCCACTTCAAAATACCACAACATATATTGAGCAGAAGGAAGGACAGGGATACTGGTGAATTAATGTATATGCTGAAGCTGAATTGAAGGTTTTGTGTCCACCCCCTACCTCAAGGGACCTGAACCTCCAGTTAAGGGATTCTTAGCCTTGGCACTATGAAATTTTGAACCAAATAATTATTTGTTGTTCTGAGATGTCCTGTACATTGTAGGATGTTTAGCAGCATCCCTGGCTTTTACCAACTAGATGCAAATAGAGCCTCCACCCCACATTGTAACAATCAAAAATATTTTCAGACATTGTCAAATGTCCCCTGGGAGGCAAAATGGCCCCTAGTTAAGAACCACTGATTTACATTTAAAGTGGCTGACGAGGCACTCACATGATCTTTACCAGCTGTCCTGATTCTAGTTTTGAGATTTCTTATGAACTTATAGTTGATGTTGAAAACTTGAATCTAAGTAATTAGAAGAGTTGAAAACATTTCTACAATTCATGGAAAGAAACTGCATCGTAAGACATGTTTTCAAGTTTTATTATTCAACCATTCCTTAACTGAGTTGCTTTATTGCTCAGCTAAAAAAGTTTTAGACAGGTCAATTACCCTATCTATGCACAGTCTCTTATTTCTAAAATACAAATCATAATATCCACTTTATATAATGTGAGTAGATGGGTAAAATAAAACAATAAAAGCAAAATTTGTTTAATTGTAAAACTAGGAGACTAAAACCGTGTTTACCTTGACCATAACCACAAGGGAAAAAAAAATCAAGGACCAATGGAACTATCAGAGATGTTTGATCAAGCCTGTACATTATGAATTCCTTTATTTCCGCCACATGAACATCCCTCCCAGGTAGTTTTGACTCTCCATTTATGTGAAAATATATGTAATTAAAAGAGACTGATAATTTCAAACAAGATAGAGTGTTGAAGGAAAGATACTAAAAGCAATAGTAAAATTATCGAATTGTCTTTCAAAGTGATGAAAACATGCTCTGTATTTTTATGAACTACTACAAGAAAGAATGCCAACAACAGGAACTAAAATCATTCATAGGCTACACATTATTTACTAAGTCAAATATGTTGCAAAGTGGTAAGAGACACAATATTTACCATGACACATATCCTGGCCTCCAGGCAATGTCATCTGTCTTTAGGAAATAGGAAAATCAACTGTATTTAAAGATCAATGTTAAGGTTGTTAGATAATTATATAAAATCAATTATATCAGGTATATGATATCACTTGATGTAATTGATTTTATATAATTATATAATGCCATAAAAAGTGAAACAAAAATTAGGAGTTACATACTGATATGGAAGAAGCAAATTTAAGACCAATGGAAGAAAGCTTAGTTTATCCCAGAGATCATTACCTCCAGAAATGACATGCACAAAAACGAACAAACAAAAGTACTCTAGAAATCTTTAGATGGATTGTGTATGTCATAATATACAACCTATAGTTGATGAAATATAGTGAAAGAGAAAAGAAGTAAAAACATTATGCCTTCAATTTTACCAAGGCTTCATTTTCTGTTATTAGTCCTATAATGATAATATTCAACTATTTTCTGTATGTAACATATTAGCTATGAAAGTTGTATTTTATTTGCATAGACAAATCATTCTGTCAACTCTCTAATCTCTTAAAATAGCAAACAAAGTTTAAGGACACAAATTTAATGCAACTTGTAATCAGTTCTTGGTACAGCTACAACAAAGAGGTTTGTTTTTTTTATCACCTGAGAATCCACACATAGTGTAGCAACTTAAATATTAATATAATTAACCTACACTAACAACTCATACATCAACCCTATAACAATTATAGGGTTAGAAAGAAAAAAAAAATGATTATCTGTTTTGACAGTGATCTGATTAGAAAGAACCCAGGGTATAATAATTTTGCTAAGAGTATCCCTCTTAATTGAGATGACCTTTCAATAATACTGGCATGTTACATTTCCAGTTGACTAAACGTGATGATTTTTATAAATTTTTGACCAAGCAAGATGTTTAGGATAGTTAAAGAAATCAACAATATCAATGGTATTTTTGAACATGAAAAGCCAAGCTTATCAAATATGCCCTTCTGAGCAGGCAAGCATGAGAAATTTGAAATATGCTTTGCTTTTCACAACAGTTTCATATTATATGGAGATTCAACTCTTTAATGAACTCTATTTGTTGACTCATGCAAGAAAACAAGGTAATTGTATTATCTCAACCCCAATGACTTTTTAAACCATGATGTTAAAGCTATTACACTCAATATTTGAAAAGAAGTATATTTAAAAATAACCAAATTGCTTTGAGGAAATTGGGGTATAACCTTTTCATATAAAAGAATGAAAACTCACTGAATTGGAAAAAAGTATACTTCTAGTAGGGACATTTAACTCACTAGATAAATGTAAAACATTAACATTGCTCTTGTAAAGTTATCAAAGTGATTAAAAAGAACATTAAAAAGTACATTCCAAAAATTAATTGAATCGTGTTTGATAGAAAACATAAGGCCAGAATATTTAATGAATACCTACTTTAGATTTTTTTGTTTCTATGGACCATTTAATATTATCTCAATACCTTTTAAAATATTTTTCTCCCCTGAATAGTGAAATATATGAGCACATATTTACTGAGCACTTATAATATTCCATTTTCCTTTTATTTTCCTCCAAATGGGAGTGATGGAGAAACTATGTTGGAATTATTTTTTTAGTTATAAATAACTCACATTATAAGTATAGCTACTCTATATGCTTAGCAAGATTATTACCAAGTTGTTATGGAGATTTAAATTCATGTAACTGATGTCACAATTATTGTATAAATGACATCTTTTACTAAATTTCTGAAAATTCAACAAAGCTAGATCTCCAGATTGTAGTGAATATATTCTTATTTCCAAGACTGAAATGTTCACACAGTGTATCTACAACATATACAAACTATACTGCCAAACTACAAAATAAACAAAATTTATGTATTTTGGTAGAGTGAAATATTGTTATAGCACTGAATAAAAATGTTCTAGAATGATCTTGACATGGATTATAAAATAAAGAAATTAATAGCGTAGTAATGTAAATTTAAAACTCAGCATTTTAAAAAAAATGCTTACTTTGCGGGAAGGGTAGAACTAAATGTACAAGGAAACCTAAAAGCTACTTTCTCTATCTTGATGATAATTAGAAAAATGGAAATTAAAGAAATATTCTCAGAAACTAAGGGCTATTATTAGCACAGGTATAAACAAATACATAATCGAACTGTGAACCCTTTGAATAGAAAACACTTCTTCATTCTAAGAAGCCTGGAATATTTTATAAAAGCAGGTTTCATTTGTAGCAAGGATACAATCTCAAAACTTTCTGAAAAGCATGAAACATATAGACCCTTTTGCATGGGCCTAATGCAATAGAACCAGAACTTAATAATGGAAATAGACCAAGTGATCCCGTCAAGTAGAAGTTAAGGAAGTCCTGAAAGTTACCATGGCAGAAAACTCAAAATGCACTTACAGGCTCTTCAGAATGTAACGAGGTAAGACAGAGTAGTAAGTTCATGATCTTCAGACTCAGGCTAAAGTGGTATGAAACTGAAAAGGTTATTTGACCCATTTAAACCTAAGATGCTGAACCTATAAAAGGGCATTAGAACCAGGACTGCACCCAGGATGTTGAAAAAATTAGAGATAACTCACAACTTAAAGCTACTAGCAGTCCTATATAAAAAGAATTACAATGCTAAGCTCTTATTTTTCTTCTTTCTCTCCTTCTCCTTCCTTTCTCCCTCTTCCTCTTCTTCCTTCTTCTACTGTATTTGTATGTTATGGAATAAAGCCAAATATGGCCAAATAAAGCCAAATACGGACATAATTATGTCTTTATTTATTATTCTGTTGTCTAACAAGAAAAACTAAAAATCTTCATTCAGTTCAGGAGCTAAAGGAAAAAGTAACCATCCATGAGGAAGAAACTAGTAAAAAAGAAATAAAATCTATTTAATGAGAAGATTGTTATTCTAAGGATTACTATTTTCCAAAGTCAATCTCTAAATTCAATGCAACAGCAATCAGAATCCAAACAGGATTATATGTGGAAGTTAACAGTATTGGGGTGTCAAGGAAGATATGGACTTTCTTCAAATAGCAAAAGTAATGATGATAGAGGCAATAATGACACTTCTATACTACATGGTATCTAAAGGCCAGTGACATGCTATTTTACATGTATTAGCTCATTTAATCCTAAGAACAAAACTGCATGGAAGGCAACATCATTATTTCCATTTTATCGATAAAGCAAATGAAATAGGGAAAATTTGAGTATTATTTTGAATGTCATAGCTAGTACAAAACAAACCAAGCTGGCAGATCCCCAGGGATTGTGCTCTTAAAAACTATACTGTACATCTAAATATAAAAGTGGTATCTTCCATATCAAATAAAAAGTAATTCTGCAGTACAGTAATTTAAGTAATGTGGCACTGGCAAAGGAGAGAAGGATGAGATTGGGCATTCTATAAACAGACCCGAGAATGGATTGAAAATCATGTGTGAGATAGCACCACAAGGGACTGCAGAGTCCAATGGGACAAAAATCAAGAATAAACTTATCTTCCAGAGTTTACCAAGGAATTAAATATTTGCTATGAAAATAATTTTATTTGGGGCATTGATTGCTCAGAATGTTAATGTCAAATAATATAAAACTTAGCAGTTCCTGTCTTTTAAGCTTTCAAATCTGTACCAGTTCAGCAGTTACCAATTAATTAACCAATTCTGAGTTAATTCCTTCAAAAGCTGTGCAAATATAATTTATTTCTAATGGATATACTGTCTTTTGTTACATATTATTTTCAAAACACCAAACTTGCTCAGGAACAAAAGTCTTATAGATAAGTTTAGTTTCAATGCCCTAGGAAAATTTAGATGTGTTTTCCTTCCTTAGTCACATAGATTTGGATTTGTAGGAATGAATGTAATATTTTGATGGAACAGTCTGATTGGCCATTTCATATATAACTTAAGAGGTGCTCTCCCAAACTCAATGAAGAGGTTGTGTTGACTTTAACAAATTTTCATACTTTAATAAATGTGTGTAAAGTCTATTTAATGCCTAAACATACCTATCTCACCTTGAACTGAAAGGGATCTGTTATAATTTATTTAAATCAAGGCCTTGGAATTAAAAAGGCAAAACTTTATCAACGATCCACTAGAATAAATGCTCAAGAGAGCAAGGACTGGATTTTTTTCAATGATTTTTATTTTTTAATTATACCAATGCCTTGAGTAGTAACTTGCCACATGCAGATGCTCAAAAAATAGTTGCCGAATAAATGAATGAAACAAATAGTTAATATGCATTGGGTACTTACTATTTCCCATGTATTGTGCTAAGTACTAGTCTCATTTAATGCTCACAATCACTTAATTAGTTAACATTTTTACTAATCCAGCTTTACAAATGAGTTTAAATGTCAGATTTTTACTAGGTATTTTATTTTGGCCAAGTAATCGAATCTCTTTCTCCCTCAGAGCCTGTCTCTCCTCACCTGTAAAATGGACATAATAAGCTTATCTGGTTTGAGTTGTGAGAAATAATGACTAAAAAATAAATGTTTATTATGGTGCTAGACACATAGCTGATCATATGTAATCACTAAATATATTTCATAAGCCTTCAAAGCAAAAAAAAATTTACATCTTATAAATGACAGTCAACTAAGTGGAAGCTGGACATAGTTTTCGTTGCTTGAATAAGTTATTTCTGGTTGTTTAACTAGACAACTGCAACTGCTCAATGTCTCAATGTTTTAGTCAATAAACCATTTAAGGACTATTTAAGGTAGGGATATGAGTCCTGACTGTTGTCTAGAAGTTTTCTTTCTACTAAAAACAAGAAAGTATCATCAAGAAAATTTCAGAATAGAAATTATCAGCTTTGAAAAACAAAACAAAACCAGAAAACAAGCAAGCAAAACAGAGACAATTGTTAAGTATTATTTTCAGAAACTCTTCACTACCAGCATTCTCAGTGTCCTAGAGAGCAATGGAATATGGAAAAACATGGGTACAGAGGGCTGTGGGTTTAAATCTGATACAGAAGAACAGGGCATTAAATGTGAAGAGGTTTTAGAAATAACATAAACAATTTTGGGGTGCCTGGGTGGCTCAGTTGGCTGAGTATCTGCCTTTGGCTCAGGTCATGATCTCTATCTAGGTCCTGGGATTGAGCCCAGTGTCAGGATCCCTGCTCAGCGGAGAGTCTGCTTCTCCCTCTCCCTCTGCCCCTGCCCCCCACCTGCTCATGCTCTCTCTCTCTCAAATAAATAAATAAAATCTTAAAAAAAGAAATAACATAACCAATTTATTTCACATATATTTTCCTTTTATCAATGTGCATATCATTGTGTGAATAGTCTAAAAGCATTATTTAAATAAGCAAAATATACAAGTCTAACTGACAAGAAAGCATCATGCTGTATTTTCATTTTCTTTGTGAGAAGTATACAAAATAATGGTGAGTCTATCATTGATATAATTTCAGACTTCCTAAAACTCAGTATAAGTTCATGTATTTGGATGGAAGCAAGAAGAAATTTTACATATCACAACTCAAAATTGTTCATCTTCCAGAAACAAAAATTTGTGACTGATACCACCTACCAAGTAGCATGGTGATTACATTAGTGCTTTCTATAAAACCTCCCTTAAAGCTGCATGTGTGTCAAACTCTTCTGTTATCAATGCTGCCTGCAGACATTAAAATGTTTGAGTAATGTGTTAAGGTACTTTAAACTCTGCTATCAAGTATACATTACTAATAGAGCAAATACTTGTTGATAGTATCTGTGTTCCAGGCCCTACTAGAAACTCAGAATTCAGTGGTGAGCAGCATTGCATTTGGTCCTCAATGCTATGTGAACACTGTATTTCAAGGTGTATGTTAGGTAGATTTAGCCAAGTCAAAGAGGTCAAAGAAGATATTCCTGAAAAAGTGATATTTGTGTGAAGGTCTGTTTGAGCCAAAAGTTTTGACTCCATGGAAGTCATGGGGGTTCATTAGTTGTTCACGTTAACAGAGTCTCACTCTTATGGTCATTGTGAGGATTAAGTTTTGTAATACATGTGTACTGCTTTGGTCAGCTCCTGGAACATAGTAAGAGCTCACTCAGTATATGTTAGCTACTTGTATCCTCCTCCTCCTTCTCTTCCTCTTCCTTCTCCTCTCTTCTTCTTTCACTGCCACCTCTTCTTCTCCCTCTTCTTGTTTTTTTTCTTGTTTTCCTCCTCCTGCTCCTCGACCTCTTCTATCTTCTTCTTCCTCCTCCTTCACGCCCTCCTCCTCATTCTTCCACCTCTCCTGCCTCCTCCTCCTCCTTCCTCTTGTTATTATTATTTTTATTATTATCATCATCATCATCAGAAATAATAACATGCTCAAAAGCCCTGTGTCATGAGAGATGGTGTCTAATAAAAGGTCTCAGAGAAAGGCAGTATGGCTCCAATGGAAAGAAAAATTGGAAAACTGTGTAACAAATAACATGGAATGAAAATGTAGTAGAGCTGAGTTAACTGTTTCCGAAGCCTCAACAAAGCACATTTGGAAATAACCTTAGTGTACTCAGGATAGCAATGTATAATTTTATACCCCCAACAAAATGACATTTGGCACAGTTACAATAAGTTTGTGGTCCCTTAGTTTTAAGATTTATAAAAATGTCTTCATAAAGCATCTCCATTCCCCATTCCTGGTTCTACTACTGCAAGCTGTATGACTCAGGTATTTAATCTCTCAGTTTCTTCACATGTAAACCAGCAAAAAAAAAAAAAAAAATTTGAATTTATCCCATGGACTACTCTGAAAATTAAATGAAATAAAACATGCATATTATTCAAAACAGTGTCTGGTAAGCAATTGGTAAAAATAATTATTTCTATCAATAGTATTACTATTAATTTTATTTTGCCAAATGAGATGTTGTTGTCACCAAGCAGAAAATATGTGATATGTTCTGAGTTCCTCTGGGACTGATATGCAGCATAATATAAGCACTTTCAAAACAAAACAGCATCATCATCATAGAATACTTATAGGGAGCATGTGATAATCTATTTGTTTATTTAAGTAAATAAAATGTTATGTTTCCTCCACATCATGTTTTTTTTCAATCTTAGCACTACTGATACATATAACCTTAGTGCCCAGGATCAAATTCTTTTTCTGTGGGAGGCTGGTCCTGTGCATTGCAGGCTGTTTAGCAGCATCCCCAGTGTCCTCCCCATAGATACTAGCTGTACATCCCATTCCTCAGTTGTGACAATGTCTCCAGACATTGCCAAATAGCCCTGACCAGATTGCCAAAAATGATCCCTGGTTGAGAACCATTGCTCTACAACTGATCTGCAGTGATGACAGTATTAGCCGGTCATCTTCAACAAGAAAACATACATCTTACATTGAAAATTAAGAGAATAAGATAGTTTGGTTATTCTTACTAATAACTTAGTATCATTAGCAAACTGTAATAATTAGCCCTTTGTGGGGGCCTAATTTGGTCTAGTTCCAATGGAAACTCACACCTTTTTTGCTTCATTAAGATTTAACATCAACCATACTGTTTTTCTCATTTTATTGATGTAAACAAGAATCAGAGTTTGGACTTTAGCCACAACAAAACAGTACTTTAAATATGGATACTGTAAAATCATGATGCCCCTGTTACATGAACTTTCCCCCTAAAATGAAGTTTTTCTGTGTAAAAAGTACTCTGGCAGTCTCTGTAACCCAAATTTGGCAAAAAGTGCCACACCCCTCTACTGGTATAGAAAAGCAATGGAAATAATAATTCAGGCTTTGGGGATTCACAAAGGTACCCAAATTTATAAAACCATATTTGGGAATAAGTTTGAAATTTCTTTGCTGAAGGAAGCATTTGTCATTTGAGAGTTTACAGTTTCCAAAGTATGAATAAAACTAGTACGAAACAAAGCTGAAAGATAAAAAACTTGTGATGCAAAAGAACTTGTAAAACATGGCACCAGAGGCAGAAATCCTATGGAATGGGAGTCTTACTGCATATACAATGTGCATTAATGTATGTATGCATTTGTGTATATTTATGGGAGAAGATTCACATCTTTAATCAGACTCTCCAATACTTTAATAACTCCAAATACTTCTACTACACCGTATTGCTTTTTTTTCCAAATGCAGTTTTACCATAACAATTGCTTTGAGAATGTAAATTTGTTTCAAGGCAATTGATATGCATATATGTACATATGTATGATTTATATATATGATGTAAGCAAATATATAAGGACAGGTGTATTTGTATTTGTATCTAGATATAAATAAAAATTTGTATGTTCAACTGTGTCTGCAAGAACACTAGAATGCAGAAAACTGCACCCAGCTTAACAGAGCCAGGTAGGAAATAAATGCACATCAAACGTCCACCCAGTTACCTCAATTCATTTTGCTATTACTGTGCCTGTCCACATCTGGTGTCTAATTTCAATCACCCTCCTTCTATCATTGTATAATAACCATAAGCTCCAATCATTCAAAGGTCCCATTAGCAAACTTTAAGTATTTTTCAAGTTTATCTGCCATATTTATTATGGTATTTGTACATTTCTTTTTTTTTTAAAGATTTATTTATTTATTTATTTGACAGAGAGAGTCACAGCGAGAGAGGGAACACAAGCAGGGGGAGTGGGAAGAGGAGAAGCAGGCTTCCGGCTTCTGGCTGAGCAGGGAGCCCGATGCGGGGCTCGATCCCAGCAACTGTGCTGCACTTTAGGTTACTATGATAATTTTTAAAAATATGTCACTGACAGAGTTTTTGAGTGTTGTTCCCCTAACTCCATCTTTCCACAAGCCCTGTGGATTTCACTGCATAATTTTGCATATCATAGTGGTTTTTAGGTACACATATGTCACGCTACAACAGACCCAACCATAGTTTAATAATGTTGGCAATAGTCCTATTGTTGTTGGACTTAGCTATTTCCATACAGAAGTTTTGGCAACTAATGTTGAATGTGGGAATGTTAGCACTGTATTAGGACAATTTATTTCTTAAACACTTTCCTTTTTATGTAAGAAGTAGAGGAGGCATTGTTTATTTAAAGAGCAGATTAGATGAGTGAACCATCAGGGAAACAGGAGAACGGTACAAAACAGAGAAAACAAATTATGAAAAAGTTCCCTTTCCTTAATCATTCTATAATTAATTTCTTACCCACTCTCAAGGGACTAAGAAGTAGGACGTGTGCCATATTACACAGAAGGTGGCATTAGCTCCTTTGTCACCGTCAGTAAGGTTTTGCGTGAGAATCAGCTGATGTGATGTGGATGGTTCAGCATGTTCTGACCTCCCGTCCTGCACTGTGGCTCAACTACAGACACCCCCAGCTGATGGGCAAGGGCTGAGCATACCTGGCTTCTGGAAGAGGTCAGCCCCTTATTTCAATGATGAAATTATTACTCATAATCCATACAGTACCTTCCCTAGCCTTTTTAAATTATTCATTGGCCTACAACAAAAATAACTAGATCCCTAGGAGGAAATAGTTTATAAGTTTGCATCTGTACCATTCTAATTTTGTTATCAAGAAAATCAAATATTGTTTTTTCAAGTAACTTTGTTCATCTCTGCAGCTTGAATTTTAAAGTTATCATTCCTTGATGTTCTCTAATGGGGAAAAGGACTGGAGAAGGTGTCCACGTTTATGATTCTTATTCTCACTCTCCTTATTCCTTTACATCCTTTTTCTCCTCAAAATAAATGAGAATAAAATATTGTCTTATAGACACACATACGCATATGTATATAGATATACATATATATTTAATGTGATCAATTGGATACGTTATTACTAACTGCACTTCCTTGTACTAACAATAGAAAATAATGGGGCTCAAAATCAATGATATGATAGCTGTGGAGGGAAAGCTTCCACTCTTTTCCAAACCTGGGCCCACTTCCTCCTTCTTCCTTGTTTTCTCTCATGAAGGGCAGAAAAAGTATGGTATTTGTTACTCTGATTGTTTAGAGAATTATACTAGCAAACACTTAAAATATGCTCAGCATTGTTCTAAGAACCTCACATGTATTAGGTCATCATACCCTCCCTGTAGTATTATTCTTGTTTTACAGGTGGGAGAGCAGAAGCGCAGAGTGGTTAGGTGACTTGCTAAATAGACTATACTTACCATTTGTTATGATGCCATTCTGAGTTATGTAAATGTGGAGTGATGCCAAGTTTCTTGCAATCATAACTGGGAACTTTGATTTGGGGAACATTGTATAAGAGAGGAAAAGGACAATTCTTGTCTAGATTTTAATATCTCTTTGGGGTCTATTGAATTTTGCAGAACTCCATAGTGCTCAACTATAATGCCTGCTTCATTGTAATCTGGATCATGTTCTCATTTGGGCTCACAGTATGATCTCTAAAGAGTCAGATTGGACAGCTGTGACTGCACAATTTGAGATGGGAAATACAATCATGGTGAATTCCTGACCTGGGGGATTTGAGGGCATAGGTCTGTCTTTCTCAAGAGATTTCAGAAGATTGTAAAGGAACTTAAGTATTTGAATAATAACCTCATATAGAAGAAAGCCAGACTCCCCCTATAGCTTTCTTCTCCTCCTTTGAAGGGGAGAGTCTCATTTCTCTTGCCTATAGCCTTAAACACTGAGCCCAAAGAGTAAAGAGAAAATGAAAATTGGAGGAGGAAGAAGAAACAGGGTATGTAAGGTGAGGAGAACTTATGAGTGCCTTTTCCTATTCCATGGCCATTTCCACCTATCTCCTTTCTATATTCTTCATTTAGGGAGGAGAAGATGTTAATCAGATAATTTAAAATATTAGACAATGATTGAGCTATGATTACTACTGAGTGTCTTAAATACAAGAAGCCATTCTCCCTCTCTGTTTCCACTCATCCTGCCTGCTCCCATTCCCACCTTGTAACATGGCACCCTCGAATCCTCTCTGTCCATCTCTGAATTTACTGGCTGGGAAGATATAGATGATAACTCGAATCAGCGCCCTCCACAAAACGAACCCACACCACTCAAAAATGATCACTTCCTTCTCTTCCCAGTTCCATGTTGCTAAAAGAATAACTTGGGACATGGCCATCTCTGAATCTCTACAGACACAAATGAACCCAGGTATTCTAAAATTCGAAACAGAGGACCAAGGATACCTACGTAAGCCTAAGTCTAAATGGCCTGCTCCAACACAGTCTTTTTCTAGATCTCGGCATCTTAACCAACACTTGTCAAGGGTTTTTCTGACTTCCTTCCACTCTATTCCATCTTGTGTGCATTATGTGTCTACTCAGTAATTCAACTGGAAGGAGGCATGAGAACAGGATATCATTCATGTCTACTAGCCTGAGTCTCCTGTAACAGGATTAAAACCACATCCTTGATAATTAGGAAGAGTTTTCATCTTTATTATGTCAAACTTTCCATTTTTCACCACTATGAACTATCTTGGATTTTAGTTATAAAATTGTACTATAGCATTATAAAAATTAAATACTTTTGGGGGATAGAAGTACAGGGAAAAATAAGCAGGAGGAATATGAAATGTGTAGTTCATTTTTCAATTGACACTCACAAATAGTTTCATTTCACTTCCTAATTTTCTAAAGGATTCTGAGGAAATAAATTTGATATAATAGCACTAAGAAGAGATTGACACAGATCCCATACCCATGTAACTGAAGTGCTCGCAGTTAATTTGAAACTATTTAAATGAGGTCCTGCACAAAACTAATCACACAGGTGATACTTTCTTGGCACTTAATAACTTAAAATCAATTCAAGAAGCCTTAGTCAAGGAAGCTGTTTAACTGGTTAGATTTCATTTTTCAGTGCTTTGCATGTAATCTATTTTTTAAGAAGCTGTCAACATTACCTTTGCATTTATAGCTAGGTTTCTCTCCAGGTGGAGCTTCTTCAACATACTTTATTTAGTTCTGGACCTATTGATTTATAAGTCTAGTATTTAGATTGATAAAAATGTTATTATCGGGGCACCTGGGTGGCTCAGTTGGTTAAGCGACTGCCTTCGGCTCAGGTCATGATCCTGGAGTCCCTGGATCGAGTCCCTCATTGGGCTCCCTGCTCGGCAGGGAACCTGCTTCTCCCTCTGACCCTCCCCCCTCTCATGTGCTCTCTCTCTCGTTCTCTTTGTCTCAAATAAATAAATAAAAAAAAAAATCTTAAAAAAAAAAGCAAATGTTATTATCAAGAAAATACATGTGGGATGAAGCAAATGGCAAAACTATGATTAGACTAAGTTGAACACACAATTAAATAAGTTGAAGAATACATCTAAAGAGGCTGGAACAGACATATTCATCCAACAAATAATCATTTATGACAGTGGTTCTTCAATTTCAATGGGTATAAAGGTAACCTGATATATTTGTTTAAAATATGAAGAATTCAGAGCCCTGCCTCCAGAGATTTTTGCAAAGTAGGCTCGGTATAGAGACAAATTCCCAGTGATTTCAGTGCAGTTGGCTTACTGACCCCTTTGTGGGCAGGGTGGGGAATGTTTTAGGAGACAGTTGTGTCTAACTCTACTAAAGACTAAGAAGATGAAGTCTTTGCAACTGAGTATTTTATAAATGGAAAGAAGACATTGAAGTAATTAGCCTAATAAACTAGTCTGGTTGAAGAATGCACACAGTACTCAAACACCAGAGAGGAGGAAGACCTAATTCTGCAGCAGACGCTTCAAGTTAAAGACAGGAAGTGAACACTGCAATCCCTTTAAGAATTAACTGGGGAAAGACAGAAGTAAGGGTGATACAGCTAGAGGGAATAAGCAGCATATACAAGGACCCCAAAGGAAGAGATCCTCCCAAGATCAGGAACTCCACATAGTTTTCTGACCCCGGAAGGAGGTTGAATGTGGGATAATGAGGTGGCAGAAGCAGTGTGGAATCAGGTAGTACCCGCAATCAGTGTCCCTGTCCCTCTGTCTGCCTGTCCCTCTATCTGTGCTGTGATCTAAGATTTGTCCTAAATCCAATAAAGAGCACTTTTTTAAATTGTTGTGTTGCAATCACATTTGATTGGAACAAGGAGAGACTAAAAGCAAAAAAAAATTTGATGGGACCTGTTGCTATAATGCAGACAAGTGACAATGCTTTAGGAATGAGGAGGACATTAGATTGGAAAGGTTCTCAGAAGATAAAGTTGACAACATACAGTGAATAGCTGGAGTGGAGGAGGGGTCTGTCACTTCAGGCTTGGGGAGGAATCACCACATCAAGTTGAAACCATCCATAGAGAGGGGCAAAATGCCGGATATTCTGATATTTAAGTGAAGAACTTAAATTTTTAAATGTTGACAACTAATTCAAAGCATTTTAAAACACTAGAGCCAACCACATTAACATAGTTGTCAAACATATATGGCTCATACTCTGCAATACACACCCTCTGATTCAGTTGGAGGAAAAAAAAAACTGATAAAGCAAACTATTCAAAATGATGCAGCTAATTAGTGGCAGAGCTAAGACAAGAATGCCAATTTCCTTTCTTTTCTACTAATGATAGTAACACTTGGGAAAAAATTAATCTGAAAATATTTGTATGTGTAGAAATTGCATGTGTCTCTATGTTCACTGTTGGATTATTGATTTAGGAAGAGGAAAAGTAGTTGTGTTGAAGAGATGGAAATAGCACTATCTCTGTGGGTACATCCAATGTTGATTCAATAGCGTGGTGAGTTTTGCAGGGAAAGGGGACTGCAATTAATTTATTGTGTATTTAGAAGTCGATGTTTTTTGTTTGTTTTTGTTTGTTTTGTCAGCACCATCATGCTTTGGGGATACCGGTTAACATAATAATGTAAAAGTAGAGTTAATTATCTTGTGTCCAAATTCCTTTGGTTGGTTGTGCTGTTTAGTTGGCTTGTTTATTTTAATTAAATGATAATCCCCAGCATTTATATTAAATCAGTTGAAACTAGCACTCTAAGTCTTTTCTGAATCTAACAGGTAAATCACGTCTAAGTGGAACCATATGATGAATATGAAGAATCATGCCAGGATTGTTAATTACGGGCCTGCTAATAAAACATTCTTGGGAACAAATTAAAATCATTTCATCCTGGGGCGCCTGGGTGGCTCAGATGGTTAAGCGTCTGCCTTCGGCTCAGGTCATGATCTCAGGGTCCTGGGATCGAGTCCCACATCGGGCTCCCTGCTCAGTGGGGAGTCTGCTTCTCCCTCTGCCTGCCACTCCCCCTGCTTGTACTCTCCCTCTCTCTCTGGCAAATAAATAAATAAAATCTTAAAAAAAAAAATCACTTCCTCCTAATTTGTCAAAAAATTTATAATATACATTGTTCCCAGAAATAATTCTGTCATTAAAATAAGCTGTTTCTCATTGTTAAAAAAAGCCTATGAATATCCAATTTTGAATGTAATAATTATGATTTCAATTAATAATAATGCATTGCAAATAAATGTACAGATACGTGTTCTACCTGAATTAACCTATTCCTCCTTATAATCTAAAATAAAGAGCAAGACATAAATAAAAGTTCTATGGGAGATGAAGAAAGAAAGATCAGAAATAAGCAATGCTGTTGACAGCTTATTGGTTCCTATACAGCACACTGAAAACAAGTGAATACCTTGGGAGACAGGAAGTGAGGTAAAACCCTTTGGATATTGCATTTCCTTTAGAGACAGAAAAAGAAGGTAGAAAGGAAGGATATAGAAAGGGAAGAGTTGTACAGAATTCAAATTTCTTCCCAGCGACCTAGCATATTATTAGCTCTGTTTGCATTCATGACCTCCAAAGGACTCCAACAAAAGTAGTCACCTAAAATCAAGGGTGGTTAAAATTGTAAATTCTGGCTTTAAGTAACATATATATGTTACATATCTCTGTCTTTTCTTTCTTAAATGTGATTGTATTATATAATTGTGCATAAAACATATATATTGTATAAAAGTAATAAGGAAAAAAAAGCTACAGAGATTAAAAAATTGAACATTGCCAGTACTTTTAGAGACCCCCCCATGTACCAATTTCTGATCATATCTTCTCTCTACTTCCTAAGATAGCACTGCACTTACTCTTGTACAAATCTTGCCCTTGTTTTACTTCTAATCCGAACTTTAAGGCTATATTACAAAATAAAATATATCATTATGTCATTTTATTATTCATTTTATAACATAACTAAGTTTTTTTCTGCTTTTAAACTTCATATAAATTGAATCATACTATATATATGTAAATATATATAAACATATATTTTGTGGCTTACTGCTTTCACTTGGTATTATGCTCTGAGATTCTTTCATTTTGATGTATGAGGCTATAATTAATCTATTTGCACTTCTGTATAGTATTCTATGGTATAAGGAAAAATCTATTTTCAATTCTCCTAAACGGATATTTGTACCATTTCCAGTTTGGGTTACTATGAACAATATTACTATAAATACTTGTGTGAGCATGAGCAAGAGTCTCCTGGGGTAGTTCTAAAAGTAAAAATGCCCAGCTGTATAGTGATCTCTTCTATAATATCTTACTTTTTTACATGGATGCTCTTTGCCAAGAATCAAAAGAGTATATTACTTCTGAGTGTACCTAACAAAGAATGTATTTTTTATTTTTAGTACATGTTTTCAGATTTGACCATATCAACAGGCAATGATCCTTATACAATATTCATGGAAAAGTGGCAGGTTCAAGTCATTTTAATATATGTGCAAATGACATTAGAATATTTGAAATTCGATGAACTTGAACATAGACAAACTATAAATATCTGACAATTCCTTCTGTATGACATACATTATGAGTCTTAATATAAGGAACAGTCTCAAACCATAAATTATTTTTTAAGTTTATATATCCCTTTTCTGTCATTGGTTATAAATTTTAAGTTAATAAGGGATCTAAAATCTTATGGAATCTGACTATTTCAACCAAGATGAATATATATTAATATAATATTTTATTGTACAGTAAGATATCCCAAAAGTATGTAGATTCAGGAAGGTTTTGTAGCTCAGGGTCTTTGGCAATAGGTTTTAGACTCTGATAGGACTCAGTTAAAATGTGGGGTCTTTGATGTAGTATTAGAATTTCTGCATGTCAGGTATCTCATGTTTTAAATAATTATAATAATACCAGAGATGTAGTAGATCTTAAATTAGATAATTTATAGGGAGTGGATATTTGTCATTTTTGTTTCTTGTTTGTTTGCCTTTCCAGAATTTTGCACCAGCTTCCTTTAATTAGGGAATACCCCACCTCATGAGGTACGGCACTCCTGCAATCTGGAGAACCTCAAAGTGCCAGGCTCATTTCCCAGCCTGTACAGAGTACAGTCATGCGACCTAGACTCTGCCAATTATCTGTACCCTCCACAGACCGTGAGTCAAAAGCCACTGATATAAAGCAGCAGGTCCTACACAGAACCCACTGTGGAAAGAGGTGGCCACTGGCAACAGCTACATCTAATTCCCAGAAGCAGCAGTTCTATGGTCCAGTGTGCTGCGTTACTGGGGTCAGTGTTGCTTAACTGCAGCTTTTGGTGCCCAGTGTGACCACAATGTAACTTCACTGGATTATTTCTTTGGCATAAATTTGGACAGTGCTACTGGCTGTGTCATCTCGAATCCTGTTTTCAAGCTCCACTGTTAATGAATTCTGCTCAAACTTCAATCAACCACTTCCTATTGCTTTTGACAATAAACCTTGACTGACACAGTATGTTAGATACTCAAGCAGCACCAGGGCCACAGTAATAATGAATATAAGCTTCAAGAGGTCAGGAATTATGTTTGATTTGTTCAATGTCACATGTCCAGCACCTAGCTCAGGTTAGCAGATAGTAGGCACTGAATAAATATTTATTGGATCAATTCTTGCTATTATCATCTCAGAAATAATTGTCAGACAAAAATGTAGTCATGAAAAAATTTAGTCATTGAAAGATTAAAATAATTACTTTAAAAATTTAATATAAGATTTTGATGATACTAGCTACATATTTGCCTTAGAAAGACATTATTTAACAGTTTCAATATTAACTTTCCCTGCCCCCAGCCACCAGCCACCCCCCCACACACACACAAACATATCACACACACAGGCACTTCATCAGGTACAAAGTTACAGGGTACATAATAAAAATTATCTTGTTTCATTCTCAAAAAATATACTTCCCAAAGTCTATCAGTCTAGAGCTTAAATCTGAATTTTAACTTAAACCAATAATATAGGAAGATATATAATATCTTTGATTCTACATATTTTCTGGTAATAAAGCTAAATTATTTTTTTAAATAAAGCTAAATAAAGATGATAGACAGGTGTATTTATTCTTCACCTAAGTGCCAATAATCAGCAATGTGATTGAACTACACTTTAAGAAATTGAAAAAAGGGGGCATCTGGGTGGCTCAGTTGTTAAGTTTCTGCCTTTGGCTCAGGTCATGATCCCAGGGTCCTGGGATCAAGCCCCACATCGGGCTCCCTGCTCAGCTGGAAGCCGGCTTCTCCCTCTCCCACTCCCCCTGCTTGTGTTCCCTCTCTCACTGTGTCTCTCGGTGGGAATGCAAGCTGGTGCAGCTACTCTGGAAAACAGTATGGAGGTTCCTCATAAAGTTGAAAATAGAGCTACCATATGATCCAGCAATTGCACTACTGGGTATTTACCCCAAAGATACAAAAGTAGGGATCCAAAAGGGTACGTGCAGCCCGATGTTTATAGCAGCAATGTCCACAATAACCAAACTGTGGAAAGAGCCAAGATGTCCATCAACAGATGAATGGATAAAGAAGATGTGGTATATATATACAATGGAATATTATGCAGCCATCAAAAGGAATGAGATCTTGCCATTTGCAACAACGTGGATGGAACTGGAGGGTGTTATGCTGAGCGAAGTAAGTCAAACAGAGAAAGACATGTATCATATGACTTCACTGATATGAGGAATTCTTAATCTCAGGAAACAAACTGAGGGTTGCTGAGTGGGGGGTGGGGGGGAGGGATGGGGTGACTGGGTGATGGACACTGGGGAGGGTATGTGCTCTGGTAAGTACTGTGAATTGTGCAAGACTGTTGAATCTCAGATCTGTACCTCTGAAACAAATAATGCAATGTATGTTAAGAAAGGAAAAAAAAAGAAGAAGAAGAAGAATGTAGCAGGAGGGGAAGAATGAAGGGGGGGAAATCGGAGGGGTAGACGAACCATGAGAGACGATGGACTCTGAAAAACAAACTGAGGGTTCTAGAGGGGAGGGGGGTGGGAGGATGGGTTAGCCTGGTGATGGGTATTGAGGAGGGCACGTTCTGCATGGAGCACTGGGTGTTATGCACAAACAATGAATCATGGAACACTACATCTAAAACTAATGATGTAATGTATGGGGATTAACATAATAATAAAAATTATAAATAAATAAATAAATAAAATCTTAAAAAAAAAAAAGAAACTGAGAAAAAGAAAAGGAAAGAAAAATATCCATGCAAGCAGCAATCAACTTTTCATAGGTGTCTCTATTATTCTTGCCTCTCTTCACCTCTGTATCACAGAGTTGAAACAATATCCGAGAATTTGATTCTTCTTTTCCTCAAAGTAACTACATCTGGTCACATACTAAAGGCTTGCTATTTTTATTTCCCCAGTTCAATGTTCCACTGTAGATATTCTAGCTGAAGCACCTATCACCTTATATCTAGACTATTATAATATTGCAACTTTTATTCCCAGCTCCATGTTCCTGCTAGTCCAATCTAACTCTACAAATTTCTATAGATTAAATCCTAACATACTACTTCCCCAATATTACTCCATTGCCAAAAAGGCATTATGAATCGTCATTGCTTACAAATTAATTTTTAAATGCACTTGGTGTTCAAGGATCTCCACAATCTAACTAAACATAACTTTCTAATTTATCTTCCACAGATTCTATAGGTAAACTTTTGCAATAACAAAAATAGTTCACATACTGTCTCATAAAATTCTTTTGGAGAGGATCATATCCGCATTTGCAAGTCTTGTTCTCCACTCCCCGTCCAGTCTATCTTACAAAACCTGATCTGAAGATTACCTCTTCCTGAAGTCATCCCAGGTTGTCCCAAGCCCAATCTGTTCTATGAATTCTCTTAGCTTTTTTAATATATCCCATGCATCGCAGTGTTAGAATCCAGGCCCCTCTAAGATGTAATACAAACATTGTATGTTGTATTTTTTAAATTTCTCACATCATCTAATCCTGCTCAATGCCTATAAGAAGCAATCAATGAAAAAAAAAAGCAATCAATGAATATCTGTTGATTGATTTTTAGATGCAATCTGAGCATCAATGCTATTCTTCCTAATGAGTTAGAAAATGAGACATGGAGGTTCAGTGGACTTGATTGGAGATGAGACTGAGAATACAAAACCAAGTATGGTGCACTTTTGTCTTATTTTGGATGTGGGAGAAACACTTCTGTAGCGTTACTCAATCTTTTATTATTAGTTCTAATTTTCCTACAGAACTTAGAGACAATTTCCACTTGTAATTATTCAATTAAAATCTTTTGACTTCTTCTAAATTCTAGGTACTATTCCAAGCACTGACAATATAGCAAGATCAAGACACTCTTTTCATAGATCTTTCTTCACAGTAGGTGAAAACAAAACTAACTAATTAAATAAATAAATAAGGTGATTTTAGATGGCAATAATTAATTTGAATATAATCCACAGGGTGCTGGGTAAGAGAGGAGAGGTCACTTCAGGTTAGAACATCTTGGATGCAACAGCTGAATTAGACATGAATGATAAGAAAGAGTGGGTCTTGAGCTGTGAAAAGCTCTCTAGACAAAAAATCTGTAAGAGTTCAAAGGCTTTTAGTTACCAATGAGTGTGGCATGTTTAAGGGTAAAATTCTTATTTCTGGTAAACTTCTATTTATAAGATACAGGAAGGGGTAGGCAAGTCGGGAACTGAAGAGCTAAGCCAGAAAAGATAATGTGCGTTATCCTTGTAGACCAATGTTAGGAGTCCAGATTTCATTTTACATGCAGTTGAAGGCCACCAGGATGTTTTAATCTCTAGAGGGGTTTTATGATTTAATTTATGGTTTTAAAAGTTACTTTCAATTATTAGGGAAATGGCTCACTAAAGATAATAACAGATAAAAGGAGGGCACCAGTGTAACTCAGTCGGTTAAGCATCCGACTCTTGATTTTGGCTCAGGTCATGATCTCAGGGTGGTGAGATTGAGGCCTGCAATGGGCTTCGCACTGGGCATGGAGCCTGTTTGTGATTCTCTCTCTTCCTCTGCTCCTCCCCCCGCCTCTAAACTAACAAACAAAAACAGATAAAAGGAGACCATTTAGAAAGTCATTACAGTGGTCCATGTAGCATGGAGTAAGATGACAGCAGTGCAGTTGTGGAGAAGTTGACAAACTCAGGGTATACATGGGTGGTAGAACCTATAGGAATGGCTGATGGATTGTATGTGGCGAGTGAAGGGAAAAAACTGACATCAAGAAAAGCAGAGGTCCGATTCCTTAGTAAGAACTTTGAATTTTATTCCAAGAGACATAAAAACATTGTCAGGGTTTTGAAAATGAATGTGTCATGAACTCATTTTAGTGATCTTTCTAACTAACAAAAAGATTCTGTATATGCAATGGAAGGTATGAGCTAGCATGAGCTCAACTGCAACAGTAAAAATAGGGGGAAATCATTTTAATGGATCATGTTAGCAGGCAGGGGGATGTGCCATCAAGAGAGACCAGATGTGCAACCTGTGCAGTGACATGAAGCCCCCGAGCTCAGGAGGGCTCTGGATTTGGTTTAATGTTCTGCTGTCATTGTCTTGAAATTCTTAATAATTTTTTAACAAGGGGTCCTACATTTTTTCATTTTGCACTGAGTCTTGCAAATCATGCAGTTGGTCCTGATAGTCATATTCAAGAATAGAAAGGGATAATGGGGATGAGTTAACTGTAGCTAAAACCATGGCTTTTTCAGCCAAGATTTTATGATTTTAGCTTCAGTACCCCATGGGTCACCAGAAGTAAGATTTATATTTTCACCTTCCAAGTCTTTATTAAATGCACTTTTTCATAAGATAACTGCTCCCTATTGGTTCACCCAATCTGTTGATGGTTTCTATGTAATATTGTAAATGACCTTTTATACATATTTGGAAAAAAATTCTGATAATAAAGGAGAACCTTTGATATACAACTACCAATCCAAAGTTATTGTTAATATTATTTAAGTCAAACATCCCTATTTTTGTGATGTTTTTTGATATACCAGGTATACATACATATGTTAATATATTCCACTATTATTTTTATTTTATCACTTTCTTCTTGAAGTTTTATATTCTTTGCAAATGTTCATTCTAAGATACTGACTTATAAAGATTCATTTGTGGTCTGTCCTAACTCTAGATTACACTTTTGATCCTTGTAAAACAATGATCAATATTATCTGATCATTGCTTTTAGCCATGAATTTTACTTTTTTGGATATTAATATTCCTATCTATATTAATATCATTTTTGGCATTTGTCTTATCAATATTTCTTTATCTTTTTGTTTGCAATGTTTCTGTGAAATTTTGTTTTTGGTATATATATCTCTTGCAAAGGCATACTGTTGAATTCTTTTCCTATATATTCTTTCATCCATTCACACTTCTGTGATAACCTTTCATTTAGACTTTTATGATTTTACTTACCATTTGTTTTTCCTTGTTTTCTTCTCAGGTCTTCCTCCTATACTCTTCCATACTGACCAAATTTTCTCAACATTTCTACTTTCCAGAGTAATTTCCCCTTGGTTCATCTAGTTAGCATCTGCTCATCTTTCAGATCACAACTCCAAGTTTCTTTAAATGCTCCACGTAACAGATACCCTTCTCCATTAGCTCTGCTCATAACACTTCATACCCCCCCTTTTTTTTTAAGATTGATTTATTTGAGAGACAGAGAGAGAGTGTGTGTGCACATGCAAGTGGGAGGGATGGGCAGAGAGAGAGGGGGAAAGATAAACTTAAGCAGACTCTGTGCTGAGCACAAGCCTACTATGTGGGGCTCAATCTCACCACCCTGAGATCATGACCTGAATTAAAACCAAGAGTTTTAGCTGACTCTGCCGCCCAGGTGTCCCAACACTTCACACTCTTTTAAAAAAGCTCTATCAGGGGCACCTGGGTGGTTCAGTCAGTTAAACATCTGACTCTTGGTTTTGGCTCATGGATCCTGGGATCGAGCACTGAGTGGGGATCCATGCTCAGTGCAGAGTCTGCTTAAAAGATTCTCTCCCTCTGAAGAAATCAGTGAGGGAGACAAACCATGAGAGACTCTGAACTCCAGGAAACAAATTGATGGTTACAGAAGGGAGGGGGTGGGAGGGATTGGGTAGCCGAGTGATGGGTACTAAGGAGGGCACATGTGATGAGCACTGGGTGTTATATGCAACTAATGAATCGTTGAATACTACATCAAAAACTAATGATGTGCTATATGTTGGCTATCTGAACATAAAAAAAAAAAAAGATTCTCTCCCTCTGTCCCTCCCCCAATTCATGCACTCTCTCTCAAATAAATAAATCTTTTTTTTAAAGCTCTATCATAGTTTACAATTACATATTTGTGTGACTATAATAGGAGACTGGGAATCATCATTGGTGAATTTTTCTAAAATGTCTATGAAAGCACACATGTATAAAAGAATTAAACCTAAGACTTATAAACGTAGTTTCCTTTACCTTCTTTTTTTTTTTTAAGATTTTATTTATTCATTTGAGACACAGAGATACAGAGAGAGAGAGAGAAAGCATGAGCAGGGAGAGAGGCAGAGGGAGAGGGAGAAGCAGGCTCCTCGCTGAGCCAGGAGCCCGATGTGGGGCTCGATCCCAGGACCATGGGATCATGACCTGAGCCGAAGGCAGATGCTTAACGATCTGAGCCACCCAGGCGCCCCTCATTTATCTTCTGATGGAAGTCCATTTTTTTTTTTTTTATTTTTTTAAAAGCAGAACAAGAATTTATATACACTAGCCAGGGAATCTGAAAGCAGAATTTGCTTTTTTATTACTTTTTCCCAATCACTTAGAGTTGTATCCCCCACAATTAATTCTATATAGTAATTGCTTTCAGTAATTTTCTCTTACCACATTTCTGAAATCATTCAAGTTAATTTTCATAGAATAAACAGCTCTCAGAGTTTATCCAACATTTCATTAAATTGCACCATCACAAAACAAGCACAAGATAGAAACAAGTTTAGGAACAAACACAACAGACTCTGGTTAAGCATAAAATCTAACTGGTTGCAGCAGAAATTCTCAGTGTATCCTGAAAAGAAGCTTACTGCAACTATTCAGAATGCTATGGACACCATCCAGTTAATGTCACAGAGAGAAGAGACTTCTGTTTTTATTTTTCAATCTTGCTGATTATTTAAATTCAAAAAGGTTAGGAGAGCGAGATTAGTAATGTGTCAAGTCAGAAAGCATGTCTGTTTTGTTCAGTAATGTATTGCCAGCACCTACATTAGTATCAGACACATAGATGATGCTTCATAAATATTTGTTGAGCAACTGACAAGTTTTCTTCTTTCTCTTTTATCCTGAAAACTCCATGATTTTTTTTAAATCATTTAAAATTTAGGCAATCCTGAGTAAAGAAACCACAGAGATTATCATATCTTATTTTCAAAAGATTGCTGTTAGTATTTGAGCATTTTTGTACGCATATATTTTCTCCTATGAGTAATTTTTATGTTAATTTTTTAAAGTACCTCAATGTCTATTTCAGATTTAAAATATGAGGAAATAGAACTCAAGGTCTACCATCAGCAAATTTTCTTATGTATTCAACCTTTTCCTCTGTGTTAATCTGTTGCCCCCCCTGAAACGTGACTGGCCCTAGATGACACTATTTGCATTGCAGACTTCTCTAAAAGGGGCTTTCCTCCAACACATCACACATGTCCAGCTTGAAGGTGAAGTGCATATACCTCTCATTCCCCATGTCCCTTCCATACTCTTTGTTCTCTCCGCCTCTTAGTTCCCAGATATCTTACACCCCAATACTCTTTTTACCATCTCACATTAGCCAGCCACACACGTAACAATTTTTTTTTTATCAGAAATTACAACTCCAATAAATTCTCTGTTACAAACAGCCACTGTAAAATGTCACTTTCCACCACTCCAGGACACTTACTCTTATGGTCTCACTCCAATATTCCTTTGTCTGCCATCCACTGATTTTTGTGAATTTTCCTTATCCATAACATCCTCAGGACCTCACTTCCCTCCTTACCTAATTTAGTGTACACTCTCTTAAGCTAGTTTACACCACTTGTCAACATACTTCAATCCCTTTACTTCTCCCACCTTGAACTTTTTGTAAAAATATCAAAACTAGTGATACTAATATTCAGTAAGCTCAACATTGTTACAGAAAATCATGAATCCCTACTGACTGAATTCGCTTTACACTTGTGCTCACAAATTTCAAGTGGGCACTTGGTTAATCCAGAAAATCACAGTGCACTCTATTACTTACTATTTACTATGCCACCCTAAAACTTCTCTGAACTCTCCAATATCTTCCTCCAAATCATGCTCTCAACTACTCATATTACCTGATACTTCAGAGAAAAATGGTTAAAATAAGAAACTATTTTATTTTCTTCTTACCAAATAAAATAGAAAAATATGTATCTACTTCCTTCCACAAATGCTCTGCATTTTCAGACTAAAGTTAACTATCCATGCTCATTAAGCAAGGTCAATTTGTCCCTTTGCAATCTAGGTTTCTATCCCTTTTTACTCACCTTTTGATTTCAGTCCTGAAATTATCCCCTTTCACTCCAACATACTCAATCTCCCTCTATCAGTTTATTCCATCCACCCACAAACACGCACTGTAATTTATATCAAATAAACACCTTCCTTACCCTTATGTCCTATATCTGCGAAGACCTCCTTTTCCTGGTTTCCTATATTGAAGTTTATACCCCTTCACTCTTGGAAAGGTCCTTATCAAGGTCACCAGTGACCTCCATCTGTCAGATCCATGGTATATATCCTGACCTTATCTTATTCTCCTCTCTTAGTATTTATCACAGTTATTTAAACACTCCTGCTAAAATACTACTTCCAGGGCACCTAGGTGGCAGTTGGTTAAATGTTCAACTCTTGGTTCTGTCTCAGACCGTGATCTCGGGGTGGTGGCATCAAGCCCCACATCAGGCTCCATGCTCAGCATGGAATCTGCTTAAGACTCTCTCTCCCTCTCCCTGTGCACCTACTCCAACCCCCCAAAATAAAATAAATCTTTAAAGATAAATAAATAAATAAAAATAAAATGCTGCTTCCTTCTCTAAGTTTCTGTAACACCATCCTTTATTTCCTCTCATCACTCCCCAAACCCACTCATCTTTGCTGACTCTGTTCTCTGAGAAACGCTAATTTTCAGCCCCCTGGGACATTGTGGCAAGACTTCTTCGCTATTCTTCCTTTGATGATTTCTTTTTGTCTGGTGGTTTTTAAATACTATCTATATGCTAATTAATTTTTAAATTATATCCCCAACTCGAATCATTCCCCGGAGTTGGATGTTGAAATATCCAACTGTCTACTGCTATCTTAAACTTAAGGCCATATAAGTGCACTTTATTCCCTACTCTCTCACCACAAAATCTGTTTCTCCTTCAGGTTTTTTTTATCTCAGTAAGTGAAGTTGAGGAGGCTAAAATCCATTCTTGATTTTTTTTCTTTCCCCAATTACCCCCATCTCTCAACACACAATCTAAAAACTCTTCAAGTTCTGCTGTATCTCAGCACAGAATCCATCTCTGTAGCTACACCTCTAATCTAATCACCTTCACTTCTCAGCTGGACTACATACAGCAAGAGCTTCCACAGCAACCTCCCTGTCTTGGTTCATTTTCTATACAGAAGCCAGAATAATATTTTAAAATATAAATCATACATGCTATCTCTTCTACTTAAAAACACTTAAAAAGCTTTTCATTTCCCTTAAAAAATTTCCTAACGCTGCATCACATACTGCAAGACCTCATGTGTTCTTCCTACTGTCCATTTCCTAATGCCCCCATCACCTTTCATCTTTCTCCTCTTCCATCAGGGTACTGAAGCCATCCAAGCTGTTTTTGTCTCCCCACAAAGCCTATTTCATTCCTGTATTAATGCCTTGACCTTTTTGGTCTCTGTCTAGAACAGTCTTCCCAAATATCATCACCCGGCCCCTTCTTCTCTTCATCATGCCTCAGCTCAAAGGTCACTTTCTAAGGGATGCATTCCTGGATCACCCTGCATTCTTGACATGGTTTTCTTTCACAGATCACTCTGGCTGCAGGGTGGACATGGGTTTACAGAAAGGAAGTCAGGCTAAAAGCAGGGAGCCCAACTGGATGATAGTTAAAATTATCCAGGTGAGAGAAATGCCAAATCTGTCTCCTAAGTAGCATTGGATTGATCCTTAGATTAACTCTCTTTCTAAAAACCTAGTCCTTGCATATGTCCAATATATTTTTCCACCACTACAGAGTGCAGATAGTCAATAATGCTCTTCCAGATTTGGGATTTGAGATGGGATCTATCAGAGATTATGTTGATCTCTGTTCAAATATTTCCGGACCAAAGGAAAAAAGGGGAAGTTTTAGAGTTGCTCTACTTTCACTTGCCAGCATGGAGTAGCAGGGGAGCTATAGCCAGAAAGAGCAGACATAGCGCTTCACCTTTCTGCCAAATCCTTTCTTTTTGTATTTCCCAGAGCAGCGGGCATTAGCTGGGTCACTGGCACTCTTTAGAGCTGGCGCCACTCCCTAGATTTGGAGCCAGCTCTAGTACCGCCTGCTTTACTTAAAAAGCCATACGTGCCAAATGGAACCTAGGAGGCAGGACCACTGCAGGGCTGTCCCACGGAACGGAACGGACTCACTCTTTGGTAGAAATCGGGGGGAAATAATGAGATCAATTTGTACTTCCCATCAACCGCCCTAAGGCTACCCTTGGCTCCAGCTTCTGCTGGTGCAAACAAAAGAGTGTTAATGGGATTCCACGGTGCAACCCCCACCCTTTATATCCAGGTAGGGTTTTCCATCCTTGCAGACTTGCTGAATGGCCAGTGACTGGACACTCTGTCCTAGTATGACGTTCGTTGCTACAATTTATTTCATAGAAATTTCTCAATACTTTCCATATTTGAGTGGCTTTCTACATTTCAATGTTGATGGGAATTTTTGCTTTTATTGCATTATTCTGTCATTTCAGTGGAAATTCAAAACTAAGGCAAGTTTAAATGTATGAGCTCTGATTGCTATCTTAAATATATATTGGTCTGACCAGTAAAAATTGCAATACTGTATCTATGAGTTCATGACTTCATGACCTTTGGTTCTTTTTCTATTCTGCATTACATCATCTACATGGATTTTTTTTTTAAGTTTATAATGCAAACTGTATAGAAATTCTTTATTTTTAAAAATCTGGGTTATATCACAACTTGTTATTTGTATTTGTTCAAAAGTTCAGCTATTTGCTTCTTATCTAAAATAACAATAAATAACTAGAATGATAAATTCTCCATTCTATATAATGCCTGAAGAAACCATTAGTTATCTCTTAAAAAAATTGACTTCATCTTCACCTTATTCCTGGGAGAGACATGCTGGGTTTTTACTTAGCTTTTGTTACATTACTATTAAGCTATGGATCATTTCAAAAGAATAAATAAAAGTGAAGCATATTTGACCCTTTGGATGACACAATTAAGGGGATTATTTCATATGTACCTAAAACTCAGCATGTTAAAGTTAGAATTGTTTGTTTTCTATGTTTAAATAAATAGATATACATGTACAGCTATTAAGAGTGGAGGTCTTCCCATGAAATGCATTTTAAAAGCCCTTCTCAATGAAATACAAATTCAGATTAAAAAAAAACAACAACTAGGAGTCAGCCCTTGACTATAGCACCTCCATAGCTCCCCCTTAGAGTAATTCAGTAAAATATTGGCCCCTTGCAAAATATCATATAAAGGCATCCATGACTTTTATAAAAACAGCTATTATTAAATATATATACTGTCCGGCCTAGCTGAGGCTTCAGTAAAATAGATTTCAGTAATATATTTCAGTAAAACAAGGGACAGAGATGTGAATTCTTTTTCCATGACACACTTAAAAAGCTTTATACCCTTAGTGTATAAATTTGTCTTGGTTAAGGGAAAAAAAAAAAAGTTTACCGCCAAACTGTGTGGCTCTTGAATAATCATTTATGCTATGGAATCTCAGATGCTCGCTCATGAGCTAATCTTGCCTTTTAGCAATGGGTTTCTGCCTTGTATTATGATTAGACATATAATTTCTTCTTATTACAATGACCATCTCATCAAGTCCCAATCTAACCTACGATCATGATGAAAAATGATAATCTTCAAATTACATTTCTCTTTCCAGTTGAGTGAACTAATTGAAAGAATTCCATTCTGCATTTTCCATGGATACACAGAAGAATAGAAGAAAACATCAGGAGAACTGACTGAATACCTAAATACCTGTGGAGCTGCTAAACAACATTAGATACCTTTTCTATGCTTTGAATATGCTGACTCCCTGATGCTCGCCCTCCCCATAATCAGGCTAATGAAGCTGGTGCTTATATCAGAGGCAAGTTTATTATCTTTCTTTAAAAAATATTATTAACCAAATTTAATTCTGTGTAGGAGAAGCAGTGTGACTGCTCTGATATCGGTATGACTTTGGTTAAGTTACTTAACTTCTTTGAGGTTTCTGTTGTAAGAGAAAAGCCGTAACAGCCGCTAGTCTGTAGATGATGATGACAAATCTCTTTTGCATGTCCATTTGTACCACACAAGAAAAAAATTTCCCCAGGTGGTTTATTTCTTGAGGTCATTTGAGTATGTCCTGACGACAATAAAAAGTAAATTTAAAATGATGATTTATATAGTTCATTGACCAAAATAATTATTCACACATAAGAAGATAATTAATCATGAAAGAACTTTTCTTTTGAAATTATGTAGACACTAGCTCAGATGTAGTCCAGTTGGAAAGGCAAAAATATTTTAAGTGTTTGACTTGGTGATTAGAGAATGCATTTTGCATTTCTTAAGGTAATTGGTTCTCTGTACCTAAGTTGAGAGCACCAGGAAAGAGCACCACTATAAAAGCCCCCAGGAATGCAGCTCCTTTGACCCCACTCTAGTTGGGGCAGTAACTTCCAATAAAGCAACTGCATTCTAGTAATCCCTTGTGACACTGGGAATTGCAGCCCATTTCCCCTATCCTCTACCAAGCCTGACATTTTTTAAAGTAAGGTTTGTCCCCACTGAATACCACAAATGGAATATAAACTAAATTTTAAAGAATTTGAAAATTATAATGTAATTGAGAGAAAAAAATTCTTCCACCCAGAGTCAGTCATTCTTAATTAACCATTTGGCATATTTCAAAATTTTCTCTTTTTTAAAACATCAATGTATTTTCACATACATACACACGTGCAGACACCAGGGTGTATAGGCTCATTTTGAATGTATTTCTTACTTAAAATAGATACTTATTTCATAAAACATGAAAATACATAAAAATACATTATAAGTCACCTAGAGGAAACCTCTGTTACCATGGATTTTATTTTCTGGTTACTGTACACATCCTCAAATGTGGAGAAATTTATTCAGACTCAAAACTTGCCAGCAAGCACCCCTTGGTGTTTGGATGTCCTAGGCTCTGCTCATTTGAGTGTTGATTAAATGTCTTTTCAGATTTGTAACTGAATGTGCATACCTTCTTACCATAGTGGAATTAAGAACTTCTGAGGCCATATGTTCTGAAAACGTCAAAATATCCCATTCCCTACTTCTAATTATCTCTATGCAATGAAAAATAAGTATAGCACAAAACTGTAAAACAACCATAAGGAGTATCATTTTACTAATGAGGACTACTTTTATGATTATTTTGAAATAACAAATATCAATTTTTAAAAATGCATGCATATTATTCTTTCTCTGGGGATCTAATCAACTTCTTCCCAGTTGATCCACTTCATTCTGAGAATCTGGGAACATTACAACCTTTTCACTCAGCGTTCCCTGCTCTGTGGCTAATTTTGGTCTCTTACCCTGGGAGTACTGAATTATACCGAGCAACCAGTAGAATGATTTTTCAGTCAATTGCCTCAAATGGCTCACTGAACTGCTGTTTCTTTCACCAGTGATTTGTTTTGTTTATTTGCCTTTAGTAAAAACTTACTGGTTGGTTTTATCTTTCTGTAATAACCCTCGAACATTTAAATAAAATGGGATCTTGAATTTACTTCTCTCTGAGAACAAATGGGGAGCATCTAAGAGCATCCTTTCTCTTTTTCCCCTAGTTATCTACTCACTTAACCAGCAGCTCAACTGACACTTTGGAAAGTCTGATTTAAATGCCCTACCTACTCTGTTCCCACAATATCCCATGCATACCTCTTCCAAAGCACTTATTATGCCTTATTGCAAAGGCCAGTTTGCTTGTTGTCTTCCTCATGGTGCTATAAAAGCCACGATGTGAGCTCTGGAGTATCCACCACTGCATCTCCAGTATAGAGCAAAATATTTGACAGAGAGAAGTCATTATCAAAACAAAACAAAATCTCTCAAAGCAATGACTAATTGCAAAAGGAAAGTAATCAGTCCAGGCATCTGGAAAGTCTTCCTTCACCCAGGAATTGTTGTGGTGTAGCATTCTTCCCTGGTATAGATCTGAATAAGCTCAGTGGAGAACAGTAGCAAGGGTTATTTAGAGTCCAGCCTCCTTCTCACACTTCCTGACTCAGCCCTACCCTCACTCCTGACCACTGGCAATCAGTTAATAAAACGCCCTCTTGACATAAGGAAACTTTACAAGGAAATGTTTTAGCATATGGAAATGCACTACCAGCTTACCAGGAAAAAAAAAATAAAAAAAATAAAAACAGGTGCAGGAAGATCTACCAACAGCTTTCTCTTTGATATTCACGCTGTTGCTGGGTTCACAAATGATTAAACACTCACCAGCAAAAGCTTTTAAATGAAAACAAAGCAGGTTTTGCTTGCATCCATCTTAATTAGCAATCAGCATAAGGAAAAATAAAATCACAAATCGTCTACCTGTGCAGAAATCATTGTACATACGAATTTTAAGATTTTGAGATTAGAGCAACACTTCTTATTTTAAGAAAGCCATCTAGGAGTGTCTGTGCATGTGTGTGCATGCATGTGTGTGTGTGTGTGTGTGTGCTGGGGTTGAGGAACAAGGGCAACCTGATTTAACAGAGGGGGATCTAGGCAAAGATTATGAAAATCCCAAAGAAGAAATGACTATGGAATCAGAGAGGACAATTACTTTGATTGTTAATGCTGTATTTAATTATTATTTGATTATATCATCTTAGTAAATAAGCAACAAACCACTGTTTTCTTCTATGGTAAGGTATTTTCATGAATAACCTGTACATTGCAAATCTCAAATATTATGCATGAATACAACTATTCTCTTTAATCAATAAATCAAACTCACATGTTCATAATTACTAAATTCATATTAGCTTTAGATACCTATTTTGCAACACAATACTGGAAAATGTTTATAGTTTCTAAGTACATATTTATGACTGTCATTATCCTCCAAGAAAACCCACCAGAGAATAGCAACTGTATTTTGTATGAATGAAAGGTCACTATATATTTTACAGTTCTGACATGATTCTAAGATGATATTTTTCTCATTCACAGACTGGTGACCTTCCTCCTAGTCCAATCTGTTTTTTACAAATGGAATAATGAGTAATGAAGTAAATGTACATATTTTATCATAGCTGCACTGCAGCCCCATCTCTGGTGATGTATTTTATAATCATAATGTAGCCAGTGATTGCACATCTCCTCTGTAAGCCACATGATTGGTTGCTCTACATTATGTAATGAAGGAGATATTACCATTGCCCCATTTTAATTATTTTCTGAGCAAATCAATGAATTGAAAAATTCAGAGTTACACAATAAATGTTGGCGGTAAAAGGGAATGTTTCTTAGGGAAGGTGGAATTTGAACTGGGCTTGATGGATCATATTATAGTCGAGATGGATTCTTGTTTGGAAGGACGGACAAAGCAAATAGCCTGGACCCAGGCTGGCACAGAACATAGCAAGTAAAGGCAGCACCAAGTCCGGTGTGTCTAATGCCTGTGGTGAGACTAGGAATATATCAGAAAGCGCCACAGGAACATGACCCTGGGAAGCAAGTTTAAGACAACAGTGCAATCATTTCCATAGAGTTTTAAATAAACAAGAGCTCATAATCGGTCTAAGTCCAATAGAACTACAATGCGAACCATATATATAAATTTAAATTTTCTAGCAGCCACAATAAAACTTTTTTTAAAAGGTAAAGTTAATTTAACAATATATATTATTTAACCCAATATATCAAATATATCATTATTTCAGCCTTCAATGAATACAAAAATTATTAGTGAGCTATGTTACTTTTTTTTTTTTTTTTTTTTAACTGAGTCTTCAAAATCCAGTGTGGGTTTTGCATTTTCAGTGCATCTCAACTTGGGCCATACACATTTCAAGGGCTCAAGAGTCCTTTGTATTGAACAAAGTAGCTCTTAGGTGTGAATTGGTCTTAGGCATTTTCATTCTTCAGAACCCTTAATGGTAGGGCCTGACATCAAGGTGATATGTTAATTATCCATTCTTCGGGGTGACTGCTTCTCAAAAGATGGCCATGGACCACCTGCATCAGATGTTTATTAAAACAGTCGTCTACCAAGTTTTATTAAATTAGAACCTTTGGGTTGGGCAATAAGAATCAGCATTTTTTTTTTTAAAGATTTTATTTATTTATTTGAGAGAGAGAGAATGAGAGAGAGCACATGAGAGGGGGGAGGGTCAGAGGGAGAAGCAGACTCCCCGCCGAGCAGGGAGCCCGATGCGGGACTCGATGCGGGACTCGATCCCGGGACTCCAGGATCATGACCTGAGCCAAAGGCAGTCGCTTAACCAACTGAGCCACCCAGGCGCCCCAAGAATCAGCATTTTTTAAACAACCTAACCAAGTATTTCTTATGTAGATTAATAACTGAAAACACAGCTTTTAAAAAATACTTTCCTGATAAACAAATGACACAAGGAGAGATACTACATGAAACCATTAGTATTTAAGATCCAAACCAATTCTAATAACCTTTACCTTGAGAGAAAGCATGGTAGAGAAAATAAAACTATGAAATACATAATTGTCATATTCTCAGAAACTCAAATCCTTAATTTTTCATCATAGCATTTATCACTGCCCTGCACTGTAATATAGCTTGGTGATTGTCTTTTTGCCACAACCAGCATATAATCTTCCTGATGTTTGGGACTGATGCATAGTATCTATATAATTCATAGTTTTTATTTATTAAAATAGTACCTAGCAAAATAGCAGCTGTCCAACAGATACTTGATTAATGAATGAAATCTTTACTTCCTTTAACCAGTTACTTAACTACACGAACTAACATTTTGTCCATCCAGAAACGGAAGATTGTGTGTACCTTGAAGGATCTCCTGAAATGAAAAAATGATTCTATACACAAGGTCTCCACTTAATATACGTTTTTCCCACTGTTTGTCTATTTTTCCTGTGAGAGGGAAGAGTGAATTCATAAAAGTGCAGTTATTAATAACTTGTATTCCCTCTCCCAAGGACATTTGCATTTTAAAAGCAAATGTCTAGAGAGATCCTCTTCAGTCCATAAGGAGTTGCTCTAATAGTTGTTATTCTGTCTTGTGACCATAGTGGGGAATAAGGGAAGTTCTCTATTATTTTATCATAGAGGGAAGCACCTAAAATTCTCCCACCCTCCTTAAACCTGGTTCAACCCAAAGATTATAAGTAGAAAACACATTTGTTTCTGCCAAAGATTTTACCTACTGGTTGTCCCAGAAAGCATTTTCTTTTAGAATGCAACTGTTCCAATGTTGTGATTTCTGTTTGGATTTATTGTTTTTAGCAGAATTTCTCTGGTTTTCACGGATATTGTGTCCCTTCTCTCTGCCCCGATTAGACTAGTATCACAGAACAGTACATATGGGCAGCTGGTACCTAAGGTAATGATAAAAACAGCAGGCTTCTCAAATGCAATATAGACTATTTTTCCTTTGTGCCTCTATTTTGCTTAGTGATTATGATCCATTCACAGAACATAAAACTTGTCTAACTCAGGCCCTAAGCAACCATGACTCTTTTTATGTAAGGAGGAGGTCTTTGTTTTAGAGAAAAACAACAAGACTTTAACTATGGGATACATTTCTTAGAAACAATAGAATTAAATTCAGATCAGCTCTCCACAGAGTTTCAATTCTGAACAAAGCTTATCAGAAAGGGGCATATGGGGACAGTAAAGGCTTGTGAATTTAATTGGATGGAAGTGAAAAAAACCTTGCTTCTGCAGAATTCTGATTTTTAAAAGACCCCAAATTAATTACTTCAGAGGAGTCGGAATTAAATTGGTCTTGGTTACCACTGAGCAGGAAGAAAAAATAATAATGAGAATATCTGGCAGATAAGTTAAAGTATTTTGAGTTTTATAACCTCAGAGGTGAGGTTAATGGTCTGGGAGAGATGCCTTAATGCAAGGAAGTGAAGGCTGCTGATGGAATGCACTAGATTCACTAATGAAACAATCCAGTCCATCAGCTATTTCAGGTTGTAAAGCAACTCTCCACTTTATATTATTATTATTAATAGTTGGATGATAATATCATGCTCTTAATCACTGTTTCTCTTTGTCAATAATCAACTAAATCAGATCTGTAAAACACCAACACAACTAAGTTCCTTTTCCAATCTTTCATTTCTGGAATAATCTGTCTTCAATAAAATATTTGATGCTGTGATAAAAGCTTCCGTACTATAGCAACTTTCACTTTCTGCGTGTTAATTTATTGTCGTAACTGAAACTAAGCGTCATATTTTACATGGTAACATTTTTTATATAAAACAAGACTGTTTTACTTTTTTTTGTTCTGGGTTTTTTGTTGGTTTTGGGGGAGGATAAGGAGAGGAAGTGGAGTTTGTTTGGCTGGATGATGTATCTTTTTTTTCCTCAAAGATTTTATTTATTTATTTGACAGAGAGAGAGAGGGAGCTTGAGTGGGGGGGGGGTAGAGGGAGAAGCAGACACCCAGCTGAACAGGGAGTCTGACTCAGGGCTCCATCCCAGGATCCTGGGATCATGACCTGAGCTCAAGGCAGACGCTTAACCAACTGAGCCACCCTGGCATTCCAGCTGAAAAATGTATCTTGCAGACAGCTCTGAGCTCTGAGTTTTTCACAGGACCTGGTGGTCAGCACATTAAGTTTCTTTACTCATGTATCCTCAGTTTGGAATGGCCATTCTGACACATAACAGCAAGACTTCGCCCCCTCCACAGACAGTTCCACAATGATCTCTCCATCTTGTGGGCATCCAAGAAAGACAAAAGCCATGCTCCTACTGTTCCAGATTCTTATTCACCAGGGACTGCACTAAAGCCACCTAGTCATTTTGCATATTCCTGTAAGGAGTCTGGGTGCCTGGATAAAATTCTACTTCAGATGGCCTAAGAATACACATTCATTTACACATTCACAACTGCATGGGTGAATATGTAGACTTGCACTAGCATTCTTAACCACCAACATACAGAAGGGAATCCTTTGAACATATTCTAAGAATGATGCATGTCAAAGAAATTGGGCCCAAGCATGGTAATTTGGTTATTAGTTATTCTGAGATTGAGTATATAAATAATGTAACAGTGATTTTAGACACAATTTAAATTGACATTTTATTCTGAAAACCACATACTTTAATAAAAAAAAAGTAATAAAGTGATCTTAAGTTTGGATAGTAGGGAAAATGACAAGACCTTTAGAAAAGAAACACATTTTGTGTGCTATAAAATCAATGGGTGTTAACCCTGAAAAAATATTTTGAATAAATGTCAGAGGTTATTTATTGTTTTGTCTTTTTTCCCCCATTACTGTTTACTTTTGAGTTGCAATCAGAGGCACTTATATAGTATTCGATGTCAGCCAAGTGATAAAAAAAGTCTTGTCATATGGTTTCTATTTATTTACTTTTGTGTTTTGCTTTTATTTCATTAGCTTTTCCCTTTTTTTCTTCAACATATCTATGATACTCTAAATATCCATCATGGAATACCTTGCCTGTGACTCTAGTAAATTTGTTTTATAACTCTCCTCTGCTTCTTCTCCAGAGAATAAAACCCAAAGATCAGAGTACCAAGGGAAAAAACGTTCATCAAAACCACGTTATCTAGCTACACATTTGGGTATCACTGACTTTTTCAGTTCCTCTATTTGTGTCCTCATCTGACAAGTTTTTAACTCTTACTATGAGTACAATACTACGTTATGCTCTTGGGAAACATATGAACTAAGAGTCATTTACTGAGGATGCAAATATGCTTAATACACATTCCTTGTCCACAGGAAGCCCACAGTCAGGCAAACTGTTCATTCTGTTACAATATGCTATGAAATCAAGGCATGCTTAAAACATTTTTGGAACAAACGGTATCTATTCTTCGAACACAGAAAAGCTGTTATATTCTGGGGTACCAAGTCCTCATTGGGCTTAGAGTCTACATTGCCATGCAGTGTGGTGAATGTCAGAACAGGGCTCTCTGCAGAGAGCTCTGGGAATATCATCAGCACTCTTTACCCAGATTTGGGGATGTAAATTCTGACTGGAGGAATCTGGAAGTCTTTACATACTCCCTGGCTCTCTTCCTGCTCTTATCCTGGTGCTGGGTCCTGTGTTCCCACGCATGTCTGCATGTGCATCCTCCTGGGATGTGATGTCTACCCACACACAGACCACACCCCTAAGATCCAAATCCAAATAGATCCTGACCCTCTCTCTAGGAGAGGGGAGAGGGGGGAGGAGGAAGGGGAGTGGGGGGAGGGGGAGGGGGTGGGGAGGGCAGCACAAGAGACCTACTCTGTCACTGAGGACATGACTGAAAATATCTGCTAAATGGCAACCCCCCCAAGATTTCAATGCTTTCAGTAGTACCTAGTAGGTTGTGTGGTTTTGCACATGTGTACTGAAATTGAAAACGAACGCAGACCTTCACTTAGGAGGGTCAGATCGTGCCCTGTGCATGCAGATGGTGCGGCCCTTCTGGAACACAGAAACTGTCCTTCAGTGCTCAACTTCAGCTGCTTTCTTAACAGGAAGGACAGAGAAAGGAGCAAGGAGAAAATAATAGGCAACAAGGTTAGCTTGATTCCTACCTAATCATTTACATTTGAGCAAAGTAGTTCAACTGCAGTGGTGGTCTCTAAAATCCACAGAATCGGCCTGGGCAAAGGAAACAGCGAGGGTTTGCCTCTGAAAGCAGGGGCAGTGGGGGAACCACAGCCCACACAGAAGCATCTTTATTTCACAGAAGGCCACTAATCAACTCCTCAAACAGAAGCCTGTTTGATGGAGAGAGAGAGAGAGAATGTGTCAGGGGGCAGGAAAAAAATCCTACAAAGAATTCAAACTGAATTTTAGTAATAGAGAGCTAATGTACTGAAAAAATAAGCTTGCTGCTAACAGTGAAGACACTGCCAAGAAATAGATGGAAATTAGTGCCAGGTTAACACATAAATCAAAATTTCGCAATTATGCAAATGAGAAAGCCAGAGACTTTATTTCATTTCCATCTGATTCCAGAATAAAGACCCTAATTTTGATGAATATATAAAAAGATTTTAAGAAAGTGAGATGATGAATTGCAGCAAACTAAAGATATGAATCTCACTCTGGAAAAGGAAGATGATTAAATTTTTTTAATGTATGTATATCACATATATTTAAAACATACATATGAATCCATATATTGCTATAAATACATTCAGTGTTATAATTTATACACATTCAAGGACAACTTTTTTTTTTTCTATTGCACTTTATACGCTTTCTGACATTTTCACACAACTCTTGAGGGTTGATAAGGCTGATATAATTATCTCCATTTCAAAGTGATGATTAGTTTAATACCATAATTGAGTAAAGTTTTTTTATTTATAAAAGTACAGCTAATCACAATAAATGTATATTCCTAGAAATGTAAGATTACACCGTTTGAAAGGCAGGGGTGGGTCAGATAGGGTAAGAAGCCAGTCACTCGGGATCAATGTGTATTAGCCCAATTAGGCACAGTTCCTTAGAACTGACACAGAACTGCTACAAAAACACAGACATATGTTGAGGCACAGGCAAACACATTTTAAAATGCATAACATTAGGCATGCAAGGTGTATGTATCATTTGTGATCACATATCATATAGCTAGGTAGAATATTTCATTCCAAGCAGTCCAACTATTCCCTTAAGAACTAAGGATTAAGAGCTATTTATCTTGGTTTTTGGCATATGGACAAGCAGATGGATGGACGTGAGAATTTTGGAAGGCACACCAAGTTGATGCCAAATATATTGAAAATTACATAAAACACAGACCAAATGACACAAAGCAAGTGTTTGAAAGCATGAAATCCTTTTGAAAAGGAAGGCATGATAATATATTTTTAGAATAACACCAAGAGGCATTTGGTTCACTATTTAATGAAGCTATAAAGAGCAGAAAGGTGAGTCCATTGAACAAGCATTAGGTAGATCCAAAGACTGTTGCATCAGGTAAGGTAAGAATATTTATGGTATAGTTCATAACCTTTCGTTATTGACAGTCCATAAAAATGCACCCCAGCATCCTAGGGTGAACCTTGGTCAGAATCAACATTTCATCGGGTGTTTTATGATAGGTTTGTCTTAGGGTTTTGCTTTTGCAATTATAGAACAAAAAATTCACTCTGGAGCCATTAAGATAGAACCCGATACTTTTTAATGTACAGCTTCTCTTTTCCATTTACGTTATATAGACAAGGCTATAAGATCATGTCAATTGTTTCAGAAATCATGAGAAATTCTGTAGGACCCAATTACTACCAATAAAGTGGGCATAAAACTTATTAAGACCACAATGACCTAGTAATTTAATGAGCAGGACTCAGCCTTAGCACCTCTTTTCTGTATTCTTCTTGCTCAGTGGTCCCCTGCAGTCTCTTGGCTTTAAATACCCTCCATGTGTTGCTGACTCCTGATATACATCTCTAGTCCACACTGTTCCCCTAAACTCTAAATTCACACAACAGCTCTGGACTTGACATGCCCACTTGCATTTTAAATCTCCATCTGAAACTTGGCATGCACAAAACCAGGTTCCTGGTTGTCCCTTCCTCACAAGCCACCTTCATACATTCCTCCCACCCTCTTGTAGAAAGCAACTCCATTCTTCCAGTTGCTCAGAGTCATCATGGAATTTCAATAAACTCTTTTCCTATAGCTTATGTGCAATCAGCAAATCCTATCAAATCTATTTTCCAAATATATCCAAAATCTGGTCACTCCCAACCATTCTGGTTCAAACTACTATCATCTCTAGCCAAACTACTGTAACAAGTTCTGGAATGTATTACCATTACTATTACCATTACCATCTCCTACATGGATCCTTGATTCCCTCCCAGCTCTTCCCCACAAAAGCCAGAGTGATCCACTTTAAATATGTCAGATTGTGTCACTCATCTTTCTTAAATACCCCCTGACTTCCTACAGCTCTCTCTCATGCCTCATGTACGCTGTCTCCTTGCAATTTCTCTGACCCTATCTCCCACAGCCTCATCTGACTTCAGCTCCCAGGTCTTCTTGCTTATCTTTAAACAAATTGCTTATGATACTGCCTCAAGTCATTTGCACTTGCTTTTCTTTGCCTGGGAGACATTTCTGATACATACCCACATGGCCTCTTCCCTAACTTTAAGATCTTTGTTCAAATGCCAGTTCATCAGAGAGGTCTTTGCTGACTACCTAGACACACAACACACACTCACCACCATCAACAGCAGTATTCTCTAGCCCCTGTACCTTGACTTATTTTACTCCACAATACTTTTTTTACCACCTGGTATGTCTTAGACAGACAGACAGACACACACACACACACACACACACAGTCTTTCCTCCTTATTCACAAATTCTCTATTCACAAATTTGCCCTATCACTAAAGTTTATTTGTAACCTCACACTTAACACTTGCTGTGTTTTCAGGGTCATTCAAGGCATGTGCACAGCTGCGAAAAATTTGTCACCCAGGGAGCACGTTCTCATCTGAGGTTGAACTCTCTGCCTTCTTGTTTCGGCTATCATAGTACCAACAAGTATCTTTTCTGCGGTCTATTTTGTGCCACATTTTTCACATTTTTTGTGCCTTTTGTTGGTGATTTTTCTGTTTAAAATTGTCCCAAGTGTACTGCTAAAGTACTGTCCAGCGGTCCTAAGCGCAAGAAAGCTATGATGCGCCGTACAGAGAAAATGTGTGTGTTAGATGAGCTTTGTTCAGGAATGAGTTATAGTGCTGTTGGCAGTGAGTTCAATGTCAGTGAATCAACAGCATATATTAAATAAGGTGTCTTTACCCAGAAACACACATAAAACAAGGTTATGTATTGATCAGCTGATAGAAACTGCTGTGACCAGAACCCACCCTGTGTTTCCCCTAGGAGCAGCAGTTTAGTGTGTGCTGATTCAGAGTTCACGGTGACGTTAGAAAACATAACTATTGTGAACAATGAGATTTGACTGCATTTGCTCTTTTTTTATTGTCATAACTTCCCAAACATAGACTCTTCTGTAAAACCATGGCCCGATTTATTTTCCTCACTAATGTATTTCCTGCATTTAACCCATGCCTGCAATAGAGCAGGTACTCAAGAGTGATAATATATTTGTACATCATTCAGTTCTCCCAACTATTTAGTATTGTAGGGACTCCTGCACCCACTTTACATATAAAAAAGCTTACAACAAGGAGTCAATCACTTGCTGAATTTTCTCAGTGGTAATTGTCAGTGCCAAGATATGAAACCAGGAAGAGTGTGTGGGTTCCTATCCACCTCAGTATTGTTCAAGATGAAGTTGGTGGATAACCAAATGGTTGATGAAAGAAATAAAGGAAGGAATAAATGAGTTAATTCAACAACAGGTGAGTTTCAGGTATATCTAATTCTAAACTGAATAAATCATCTTTTGGTGACAGTCAAGCTCACAGCCCATTGTTATTAAACTAATTGTGATATGAAGATTTATTATTATTCCTAAATTAAAATGTTAAATAGATAAAGGCAGTGATTAAACCAGAAAGAAGCCTGGAGGGATAATGGATTGAGGATTTAGAGTCAGAAAATGTGGACTCTTCCTCTTATCAGGCTACACGCACACACACACGCTCACACACATACAGTCCACCCCCATTATCAAGTCGCTAAGACTTTGAAACTCAGGTTTTGAGACTATTACATACATATAAGCATATCTCCCCTTCCCACTTTTTGGATTGTTGGGGGAATCAAGGTGGATAATAAATGTAAAAGCAACTCGAAAATGGCTAAATGTTATACTATTAAAATAATGAATAAACATTATGTAATAAATATTAATCACTCTTCTAAGTATTTGAAACAAGTATTTATCAAATACTCCATAAGGAGGTAGTTTTAGAAAAATACGATTATCGTTATAATAATAGAGCATGTAAAATCAAAGACATACACACAATAAATTAATGTCACTCAGACACAGGAGTTTTGCTTTCCCTTCAGGTGAATGGGATTGATTTTATGCACAGTGCTCATCTGATAGCCCTATTAGCCCCCCCCCTTTTTTTTTTCTTTCTAGAAATGAGTGGGACTGATGTACAAGTAAAATCAAATAAAGAAAGGACCACTGACCCAACTGCAGCTTGACAACTGGGACACAGAACACCTTCCACTCACAGACCTTGAGCTTTGGTTTTTGCCTCATGAGGCTTTCTGAGCTGTTACTTTGACTTAATTGTTTCTTTGGGGAGTAAGAACTGATAGTTGACCATGATTTGTGTTGATTTTCAATAAAGTTAATGCCAGGGGTATTTAATCTGAAACATCTGCCTGACAGCTTTATCGGCGCCAGTGTATGTGACACTAATAAAGAAATGAAAAAGAGATTTTCTTCTATTGTGCATTTCCCCACTTTATTTGGCAGGTGGAATTCTAAACACTGCAACAGTCAAGCCAAGCCTGCGTGTACGTCATTCTCACAGGTAACCATTTATTCAATTAGTCCTGGCAATTTAGAAAGTGGTCACTGTCACCTCTGTTCACTTAGATCGTGAGCCAGGTGGATCTGTCTGCTTTGTCCTTGTTTTGTTATCATCTCTCATTGGTATTACACTGAAACACAAACATGACTTTTTGTTATTTCTGGGTCAGTGATGCAGGAAAAAAAAAAATCAACTACAGGATTCACATTTAAAGTGTTCATGTGTATGTGTTTTAATTTTCAGAGAAAATACTGAAAAGAAAATTACTTTAAAAATTAGTATGTGGGGCGCCTGGGTGGCTCAGTTGGTTGGGCGACTGCCTTCGGCTCAGGTCATGATCCTGGAGTCCCGGGATCGAGTCCCGCATCGGGCTCCCTGCTCGGCGGGGAGTCTGCTTCTCCCTCTGACCCTCCTCCCTCTCATGCTCTCTGTCTCTCTCTCTGTCTCAAATAAATAAATAAATAAAATCTTTAAAAAAAATAAAAATTAGTATGTGGAGGGATAGGCTAATAGAGGAAGGGAGGGAGAGAGGGAAGAAGAGAGCAAAGGAAAGAGATAGCAGCTGAAAAAACAGAAGAAAAAGACCCTGAATAGATTCGGAGGTATTTGTTTGGGGCTGCAGCTATTTGTATACATAGGTAAGACTTTTTATAAATTGTCAATCTTATTTCTTCTTTTGTTGACTTAACCTTATCCGTGGTTTTCTGACAGAGGCAAACTGCCAATATGCATATGATTCGTTGTGTATATAAAATAGTCATGGAAACCTATTTCATTGGCAACTTCTCAACAGGGGTGGCCTCCAACAATATCAGGAAGGTTGCAACAGAATCAATATGACAGTTTTGGTTTAGACCAAAAACTACTGAAATTAAACCAAGATTATAAAATATTCAAGTCAAATAAATGTTACAGGAATTCTAGTACCAAATTATTAAAGGAAAATTATAAACCCCTAGTTATCCTTCGGTTTTCTTCATTTTGCTTTATAATTGACCCACATTGACCTCTTTAAATCCAATATGTTTGAGGGTCACAATTAGTTGTTTTTTGCAGATGTAGCAAGGATCACCTTTGATTCAGCTATGTTGTGTCTAGCAATCAGCAATTCTTTCAAATTGCACGCCTTATAAAACAGTAAAGGCACAAGATGATGAAATTTTCAAATATTCAACACCTTCCTTTGTGATATGAACATAGTTAAGGCTTTCACCACGTAATTGTTGGCTGCCAGGCAGCGTCACAGCATGATAACATAAATCTTTGTTCATCCAGCTGATATCTGGAAGTCCATATTCCATTTTGGGCAGTTGAAAGTTGGGGAAAGGGAAGGTTAAGTACATTGCAAACAACTGATTGTGTGAAACGCAGACATATGAACATCAAGAAAAATTTGCGACCAAGAAAGAGGATGTACTCTGATGGGAAAACGTTTTCTTCTAAATATGTAATAGAAAGGAAAATTGTTCTTTCTCTAATACCACCAACTGTGCATTGCAGAGGAAGCAACTCTAATTCACACCTACCAAGGAGCACAGGTGGTGTTGGCTTTACAACTCAGTTCATTCATAAGCAATTGATTTAGCTTAATTTGGGGAGCACATTAATCTTACCAGAAAAAAAAAAAACAAAAAAACAACTTCAAACCTTCAGTCATACAGATAGCCTGCATCATTTTGCTACCCAGCTATTTATTGCTAAGTATCACACGTTACTATCACAATGAGCAATGCTCCAACTATTTTTCACAAATGTATCATTTATTATGAACGGACACATAGTATTTAAGAAATATACAGTTATCTCATATAGAATTTTTTTCCTCTCTTTGTAGAATTTTTTATGCATACAAAGCAAAAATAAGCTAATGTCTTTTCTTTAGTCCAATTTCTCAGTGTTTTTTAGGTTAAATGATATGCATGTTGTAAAGTCTTTTAACACATATTTCATAATTGTCTTCTGGAAAAGTTTACCCATTCTCTGGCAACACTAGAGTTAATAATTTTTAAAATATTTACTAATCTGACAAGGAAAAAAGGTAACTGATTTTTAGGGTAATTTGCATGTCTTTTATTTATGTGTGAATTTGGCGTTTCTTCATAATTGGCACTTTATATTTCTTTCTCAGATTGCCTTTCATATTCTTTGCCTTTTTTTATTCAAAGTATATGACATTTTATTTTTGATTGCTTTGTTTGCAGGTCTACATTTTCTATTTAATAAAATAATTACTTTTCATCAGAGCAACCCACATATTATCTCTTTTCTTACGATTTTAAGGTCTTATCACACACACAAAATAAACTTTTATATTTCCCTATTGATCAGTACCGACCTTTTCTAACACAGACACATTGGAAAATTTAATAAAAGAATTAGAGTCTCAGGGGAAAAAATTCAATGGAATATTTTCTCAGGGGAAAAAGATGCCCAGAATGCTTTGCTTATAGATGTAAAAAGAAGTCTCAATAACTACCTGAACTCATTCATGGAGTCTGCATGCAAAATAATTCCCTTCCTTTTTGTTGTTCAGTCTCTCCTAAGCCCCCAGTGCCCTTCTGGGCAGTTAGCATAAACATATACTCTTATATTCTCTGGTTCTTTAGTAATCTCATTTATTTCCATATGTTCATTTATTTGGAATATGATTACTATTGTTATATGATGAGAATAAATTACCTCTTTCCATCTAAAATAGTTATCTCAGGGCGCCTGGGTGGCTCAGTTGGTTAAGCGACTGCCTTCAGCTCAGGTCATGATCCTGGAGTCCCTGGATCGAGTCCCGCATCGGTCTCCCTGCTCGGCAGGGAGTCTGCTTCTCCCTCTGACCCTCCCCCCTCTCATGTGCTCTCTCTCTCATTCTCTCTGTCAAATAAATAAATAAAATCTTTTAAAAAAATAAATAATAAAAAAATAAATAAAATAGTTATCTCAGCTCCATTAAGCTAATATTCCATTTTTTCACTGAGAAGAAACACTGGATGGATATGTGTGAACCTCACAAATTTATTACCTTTAATATAAGTTAATTTTCCCACTTTTGGGGAAACAAAATTGTAGTATGTCTAATTCCCAGACATATTAAACTTGTAGAAACATAAAGATGATCAAGAAATGGGGTAATGTAATTAAGAGGCTTTATTTCAGAAATATGTATTGACATATTTACAATACAAAGGATGTACCTTTCTTGTGTGCTCATAGAATATTTCTAAAAGGTGATCATATTCTAAGTGAAAATTAAAAAATTCAAAACCAGTAAATATATAGGTCAAATTCCCTGAGCGTAATGCAACAAGTCACAAATTAACTTTAGTAGTAAAACAAACAACAAAAAACCCCAAAATTTAGAAATTTAAAAGTAGGCAAAAATATTTTCTTTAATAACTCTTACATCAAAAAAGAAAAAAAAAACAAAATTATCATTTAAAAAAATTTTAGAAGACAATGAGAAGAGTAGAAAATACGAATTGTAAAACAAAGCTGAATTCCTTTTGAAAAATCTTTGTAATAGTAAATAATACAATTTAAAAATAATGTTGCAATAGAATATTAAATGGCATGGAACAACTGCTATGCTAAAGCCAGTTACAAACATTATTTACAGTAATAGTCCGAGCTTTCGAAAATGAGTATTTTAAGTGAAAAATTTACTGTAGGATCTTTCACCATAAAAATAAGTGAATGGTGGTTTTCTTTAAGGGGTAAGATTACAGATGATTCTCTTTCTCTTGCCTTAAGAGTATGTTATTAATTTCTCTTCCAAAAATGCTACTTTAAAAAGTAACAATAAATGCAGGTATGTGTGGAATAATTAATTCTGAAGCGATAGGTATATGTGTGTATGTGTTTCTGTGCATGTGTATATGGTTTTTATCACATAAATGTGATAAAAGACTGAGAAACGTTAACTTCCATCAGAGCTTTCCAATGTCCTTCTCTAGAAAATTGTAAAAGGATGGAGGGACAGGAGTAAGAGAACAAAAGACAGAGAGACAGAGAGGAAGGTAGAGGGTAGACCATATTAGTGTAGACCACATGGTGAGATCATTAGCATTATGTGCAATTCAAGAAGAAGATCCACTGAGGACCCAGGAAAGCAGTTTTTAAAAAATCAAGAACCACCACAGAAAATAAAGTATTTACTGAGATATATCAAATATTTTGGGTGATTACTGGATAACATTACCATAGCAAAAACAATGAATTTCTGAATAAGGATTGCTGTCATCCTGACTAAAGAAGTCCTAAGAGGGGATTTGGTAGGGTAATGGCCCTATTCTGTAGTGTCGAACCTTTATTTTAAATTCTTCCGTAAGTACAAAAGAAAATATTATGTTCCCTTTATCTTACTTTTTAAAAATTGATTTATTTTGAGATGGAGATCTGTGTCATACAGCACTGGAAATGTATTTATGCTTTCAACAGCCACATGAGGCAGGTATTGTTAATTCTATCTTAAGAATGAGGGAACTGGGCTCAAAGATGTTCAGTATCTTCTTCCAGGTAGCACAGATTCTAAATTGCAAAATGAATTAAGCTAAAATCCAGTGTTGGCAGTCTTAAAAATTACTGCTCTTCCTGCTATTGCTTGCTGCCTCCTAAATATTTGTCTTGGCCTCTATTTTCTTTTCTATCTCACATAGTATCAAAATTGATCATGACTTTCATGGAGATAATGGAAACACACAAGTTCAGACTTAACTCATGGAAAGTCATCTTTTTTTTTTTCATTGTTAATACACAATGTAATTTGACATAAAAATGTTATTTTAAGTGCAAATTTATCTTTACCTCTATGCAAATATGATTTATCATTCAAGACAGCTCAGCTTTCAAAATTTCAAGGATGAAGTACGATAACCAATATATGTGCCTTACTCCTCCATTTCTTTAAATTATTTGGGTTCTAGAGGCACCCGGGTGGTTCAATCAGTTAAGTGTCCAACTTTTGATTTGGGCCCAGGTCATGATCTCAGGGTCCTGAGATAGAGCCCTGTGTTGAGCCCCGCATTGGGCTCCATGCTGTGTGTGGAGCCTGCTTAGAATTCTCTCTCCCTCTCCTTCTGTCCCCCCTCATGTGAGCTTTCTCTCTCTCTAAAAAAGTCATTAGGGTTCTTAAGGGTTATTTACAAAACTTTAGGTATCTAAACATAGAGTGTTCTATATCTGCAGTTACTATTTTAAACATTTTCTTTTCTTTTCTGGTTTCCTTAAGGAAAGAAACTGCTTCTGCAAGCACTTAGTTCAGTCATGAGCAACTTTCACACTTTCAGCTAAAGCCCATTGACTGAGAGGTATTTGTCTCTACATATACACATGGTATATACACACTAATTCCTTTCCTGGAAAACAATCTGGGTTTCCAAGATGTTCGATCAGAGAAAACGAACTTCTGTTTGTTCATGTCATTTCAGAGGCATTTACTTCTAAAGACCTGTAAGTAGTCTCTGATGTGAAGATGATTTCTGCTATAATTGCCACATATGAGTTCAATTTGTACCTTTTCTAGAAAGAAAAAAAAAAAGCTAGTCTTAATCACTCTCCTTAGTGAAGTATTTTTATGCAATTCCAATTTTATTTTTATATGAGGACTATTCTGTCTCTTAAGGAGTGGAGTTTCCTAGTTGACCTTTTCATTAATGTCAATATACGTTTATATATATATGGAAGTGTGAGAATCTTTTAATGGGCTAATATCCATCATAAAAAAGTGTAAGAAGTGAGATACTCCAGAAATGAATATTTTTCTGTTAACAACATATATCTGACAAAAAAAAAAGATCAAATAGGCAGTACACTTTGTAAAAGCTCTGGAGGTTTCAAAAAGCAAGTCCTCAGAGTTTACTAGAGAATGTGCACCTTAGCAGGGTACTAATCTCTGCAGACTTCTAAACAAAGCTAACTAACAGGAGGTGACTTTGACTGTGAACGTGGCCTGACCTGCAGGAAGTATGCTGTGTATTATTGCCCTGTGAGTCATCCTGAGCCACAATGGGTCTCAGGGTTAGAGGAGGATTCCTGCCATGCCTTCCTGCGATTTCCTGCCCTCTCTCTCTCTCTCATGCCCATGGATCCTCAGATCCCTTCAGAATGATTGCACACTTCATCTTCTCACAAAGGCTGTAAACCACCTGTAAATTGAAAATAAAGAACTCGGAAAAAACTAAATGTCTAGGGAACAAAACAAAAATATTTTAAATAATACTTAACAAATGACACAGGTTTTCTCATCTTGGATCTCATTTCACCCTTATTCCTGGCTTAATTTGGCATATGATGGTGAAGATGAGGAAAACGAACTTCCCAGAGCTAGAGTGCTTGATCAGCGCTGACAACATTGGAATTTGTAGTAAGGGAGAGACGGGTTCTGCTTCAGCCTATGTGCTTTTCTTTAAACTACATTGCCTCTGATTATCAACCTCAGCAAATCCTGCCTAATCAGTAAAGTTAATGTTTGTGGGTTTCTGCTTTAAAGAGGAAACTGTCAAGTATAAGGAACCACAGAAGAGAACAGAGACCATGCTCTTGCAGAACACGTCCAACACCACCGCTGGTGGCAGATTATTTTCAGGTGATTCAGAAGGTGTTCACTCTTCTTGAGAGATGCTTTGTGCTAATTCTTGTCCTATTTTCCCAAAAAAATAGTTTATTCCTTCAATTTTTATATGTTAGTAAATGCAAAAGAGAGAGAGCACACAAGCATGCACACAGCCCATGAAAAATTAGCAGCCACCTCACCCAGGGTTAATGTCTGGCTACTCACTGGACACTCATTCAATTCACCATTGTGAAGGCAAACAGTCTCAAGAAAATCAAGTAATGTATCATTTCAATTCCTAGATAGATCGCTTTCTGTCTACATCATACTGCCACTATTAATAAAGCCGGCAAATTAAGCACTGACAGCATTGGGGGGTAAAAAAAAAAAAAAAAAAAAAAAAAGTGCAGGCATAAATGCTCACACTTCACAAAAAGAGTGATGCATATGAGCCATTTAGCATCACTCCCCAACATCCTGATGCTCAAAATTTGCTATATATGGCTGTTTTAGAAGCATCTGCGTGTGTGTGAGTGTGTGTGTGTGTGTATGAGAGAGAGAGAGAGAGAGAGAGAGAGAGAGAGAGAGAGGGCACAAGCAAGCACCAGAGTGACAAAAACAGAAAGATAGACTGCAATAGTTCTTATGCAGGTTTTTCTCTTCTTTTCTCTTCACAGTTGAACTCTGCATCCAGATGCCAATGATTCACCTAACACATCTAAAACTGCCACATCTGATAAGGACTTGAATTGATGTAAGATTTTTCAGATACAACGTAAATGGAAATACAATGTATCTGCCACCCCTCTCTCCACTTCCTGCCTAGAGAATCCCGGTTCTCCCACCAAAAGTACTCAGTCATCCCCTACTTATTGACACTTTTCAGAAAAAAAAGCAACATGAATATTAACTAAAATTATTGAGCACATTCCCTCTGACAAGCTCTGCTCTAAACTGATACGTTAGCTCATTTAATTGTCTTAATTCTGTAATAATTCTGAATAGTATTTCCATTTTACAAAAGAGAAAATTTAGGCTCAAAGAAGTAAGGTAACCTGCCTGGGATCACAAATCTAGAATAAGGCAGAGCTGAGATATAAATGCAACAATCTGGTCAGAACGTGCTTTCTTAACCATGAGCATTATCTGGCTTTAGCAAGGCAATCCAATAGTTTCCCTCTCCTGTTTGCACATCAAAGAACTAAGCAGAATAAAGTAGATGAACTCTGCCTTTGCCTATGTACCCAAATATAAAGGTTTGATAAAATTAAAATATTGCAAGAAAAGTTCTATAGCTGTCGGAGCCTGCTCATCCTCTAGGTTAAGAGTCTACCATCCCAGGTCTACTCATGCACTAAGAGGTACCCTGTTTCTCCATCCATGTTCTTTGCTTTTTTTTTTTTTTTAAGATTTATTTATTTGAGAAAGCAAGAGAGAGGGAGAGCATGGGGGCTCTGAGCACAGACAGAGCCCAACACAGGGCTTGCTCCATCTTATGACCCTGAGATCACGACCTGAGCAGAAACTTAGAGTCAGACACATAACCAACTAAGCCACCCAGGCACCCCTATTCTTTGCTTTTTAATTTAAGATTGTGAAAAAAAAATTTTTTTTAAGTGTGTGGTATTTGTCTCAGGCATCCCTTTGTCAGTTTTCTTCGGTGATACATAAAATGGAAAACCCCTTTTCTAAAAAGTTTATTTATCCAAGGCATGAGGGCAGCTGCTCCAATTTAACTTATTTTAGGATACTACAGATTAGTAAAGGAAGAGGGTAGAGGTTGTTTTCTCCTTCTACTTATTTTGGGAACTGACAACAAACATGAGATGCACCAGTTCTCTTAGTAATCCTGGATTGCTTTAAACTTCGGTTGTAATTTTTATGACCTAAAACTAGTGTACATCTGTAATTTCTAATCAGCTGTATGAAGATAATGAAAAATGTTCTAAAATTTCAAATCAAATGTTTTATATTTTCAGGTCAATGGATAGCTACACTTTTCCTGAGTTTGAATTAGTGATTTCAATAAAAAGAAGGTAATGGATGGGGGAAGCATGTTATGAACGGCCATAAATGATTCTCACTAATTTGAAGTCACTGGTGCTTTTTTCCAATATGATTTGGCAAATCTTTATTCCAACTGTGACAGAATAAGAGAAACCTTTATTTCTCATTTGATTTCCTACAAGGCATTGGTTTATAAATGGAATGCCCTACATGAGATTTTTGAGACTTTAGGAAGTAAATAAAAAAACAAAGAAAGAAAAAATGAAATATAAATTATCATAAAAAGCAATGAACTTTTTTAAAATTTTTTATTCTTATATTATCCCCATACATTACATCATTAGTTTTAGATGTAGTGTTCCATGATTCATTGTTTGTGCATAACACCCAGTGCAAAAAACAATGAATTTTTGAACACAAAAATATCCCTAGAAATATTTTTTAAAAGATACATTAGGACATGTAATTAACTTTCCATTCTACTTGAATGCATTAGAAAATAAAACTTGACACAGATTCCAGAGAGGTCTTGATCCAGAAAGGAACAGAACGATTACATGATAAATTTAAAAGGAGTTTAAAATCATCATATGATATATTGACTGGTACATTTTTAGACATAAAACAACATGGCAAAATGCATTTTATCCTACTGTAATTTTAATACAAATAACTATGATATGTATCACTTTACAGATCAGGTTTTAAAATTTTATTCTCCCATTATTTGCTTAGAATGTACTTTACTTAATAGACAAACTAATTAATATTAACTGACCAATAATAAAACTTGTTTTTCCATTGCCCCTAAATATTTTTCTACCTAATCTATAATTTCAAGTTATTGGGTTTAAATGCCATGAGTTTCTAAGTTACAATGCATATATATTGTCTAACAATTTATGTGTAATAAGTGAGTTCTTCCTATTAGATGAAAATCTAAAAGACTGCATATGACATTTTTAAAGTTATGTGGAAGACAGACAAGTATAGAGCAGAGTTTGACAACATCCTGAGAAGAAGACTTTGAATGGAGTTTCCTCTTTGGGGAGAAGCTCTAGGCAGTGAGAAAATAAAAACGAACTTGAGTGCAGATTGAAATCTGAATGAATGTGGACTAAGAAGACTTTGGGGGATTGGTATGAAAAAAACTAAGTTTATTCACCTAAAAATTTTTACTAACACTATTTTGGTTAATATAACAATCTTTAATAATAGCTTGAATGTATTGATTGTTTAATATATGCCAGTGATTCTTTTTTTTATTCTTATGTTAATCCCCATACATTACATCATTAGTTTTAGATGAAGTGTTCCGTGATTCATTGTTTGTGCATAACACCCAGTGCTCCATGCAGAATGTGCCCTCCTCAATACCCACCACCAGACATACTCTGGTTTCTCTTCAGATCGCATAAATCTTTCGCCAGTGATTCTTTTTATTTAAATATTTCAAAGTAGGTGTTTTGTTTTTACATCACTGCTAACTCAGTCTTAGAACATTTGTCTAATACAAATCATATGTGTTGCTGTATTACCATTAGACCATAGTATACTAAAGTAAAAGTTCAGCTGCATTTATTTGACTGGTTTGAGTCTTACTGAAGGGTTAGACTATGTCTAAACACACACACAGGTTAAGAAACAAATTCTGTCATCTATATGCAGGAAGTGGATAATTTTTGAGACATTAAGTCAGGGTTTGGGGCCACTGCAGAACCAAGCACCTCAGTTAGTAATAGGTAATTTCTTGGGCAGTTTACTTGAATTGTTTTTACAGTTCAATGGTAATATTTCTGGTAATTTCAGTTATTCTTTTTTCTTCTCTAACACACTTAGGTGGCCTGACCCTTTAAGGAGGCTTGTACAATATTAGATCATGAAATCATTCATATACATCTGCAAGGTTAGTTATCTATCTGAAGGGATGTCTCTCTCTTAGAGCTAAACAAAGGGGTGCCCGTGGATTCAAGATTGGTCTAGAGTTTGAGGACTTTCTTAAAACATATTTATATATATGTTTATGGAGAGAGAGAGAGGGAGGGAGGGAGGGAGAAATATATATATGTATAGTTTACCTTTTAGGAATCTTTTACTCTTTCTCAAGGTCAAGAACATTGCCGAAAACCAGAGCATTAGTAATTATGATCAAATTTGCTGAAATTTATAATTGTTAGTATATTAAATAGAAACACGTGTTTTAGACATCCACAAAATGATTTCGACACTAAGTATAACTCTAATTTTGAAATTATTTTTATTTGATTAAATACAAATGCTTGAAAGTTAACAAATTTTCAGGGATTTTTTTCTTTATGCTGATAAACTCACTTTTCCTTTATTGTTTTTAACAGTTAATAAAGAACAATCTTGCAATCAGTGAATTTAATTACTATAACCCAAGCTCACCCAAGCACAAACAGAAGTTAATGACATGTTTATTAATAGAATATCTAGGCATAGAATCTTTGCAGACAGACTAAGAAAACACAGGTTAAAAACAAAAATGCTCAATGAATCAGGATGCCAAGTAGAATTATAATAAGTTCCAGAATTGGTTTCTGTTCAGTGGGTTATTTGCAAGATTTAATGTGTTCTTCAAACCACCTTTACTTTTACAATTTATTTTTGAGAAACTTCTATGTGTCAGACAATTTACTAGACTCCTAAATATAAAAGATAAATGTTTTTACTCCAAGGAATTCAAATTCAAATGTGGACAATAGTATGTAAACAAAAAATATTTTTAAAGAGGGTCATGTAATACAAATGAGGAGAAAGACAGAGTGTGCAAACCTTGGGAATACATAAGAAGGCACCATCAAATTGCAGAATTGAAGATGAAGTTTCAATGGATCTTAAATGAGGGTGATTTCCAGGTAGAGGAAATAAGGCAAAGTATAGACTGCATAGACAGGAAATGATGAACAAAGACCCAGTGAGTGAAGAAAAACGTGATGTTCCTGTACAGTTGTGGACCAATGGGATCTTGCTAAAAAAAAAAAAAAGAAAGAAAGAAAGAAAAGTATAATGGGGATTAACAGGATTTTAATCCAGACAGAAGGTCTAAAATGAGATCATAAAGAGGTTAGGAATTTGACTGTTTTCAGGTGGGGAAAGGAAATCAAAGAGGTTTTCAAATCAGGAGTGTAACATAAGAGAAGCACTCCAAAAATAAAGACTGTCAGCTGCATCCATATACTTCCTCAAAGGAGGGGCTGCATTTTTAAAAAAATAAATTTAAAACCTCTATCAATGCCTTTTAGGGTCATGATAAATACTCAGTGACTATCACATATCTATGCTACTACAATTAAGTTGGAAGACTATTTTAATAGTTATTGCTTCACATTGACTAGGATATCCATTTCCCTCCAACTCAATAGGGCAGTTGCATCAGACACAGACAGATGGCAGCTATTCTTATGGAAGTTAACAGTATATTAATTAATTTTTTTTAACATTTGTTAGGATACGAATTGTTATTTTAAAGATTTTTATTTATTTATTTGACAGAGAGAGAGAGACAGCGAGAGAGGGAACCCAAGCAGGGGGAGTGGGAGAGGGAGAAGCAGGCTTCCCACTGAGCAGGGAGCCCAATGCGGGGCTTGATCCCAGGACCCTGGGATCATGACCTGAGCCGAAGGCAGATGCTTAACGACTGAGCCATCCAGGCGCCACTAATTAATAGGTTTGGGAAATAAATTTTAAAAATTGATTATGTCCTTTCTCTGCCTGTTCAAAAAAAAAAAAAAAAAAAGAGGAAGGAAGGTATGTTGCCTTCCATTCTCATATATTTGCATTTTTGGGGAAAAAATAAAACTCTTTCTTCACTCATTCTGTCAAGTAGAATTTGTGTAAGAAATTATAATGTCCTTACTTTTGTGACTACCCTAAGGAAAGGCATGGTAATTTATGGATTGCAAGACTAAATACCCTATAATAGCATATTTCTGATGAAAAAAAGCAATATTATTAAGCAAATTAAAAACTTTTTTTCAATTTTACACATAAGGCCTGATTGATCAGTGGCCTATGTATACTTTCAAATAAATGCACTGAAATAAAAAAAAATGAATTAATGCCCGAAGAGATATGCTGTTTGGTGTTTCGCAAGAATGATAATGTTCATTTCCAACTCTTATGACAAACATCTAAAAATGACAGATCTATAATAGGAATGTTTTCCTTTCATCTGAACGAAAGAACACCATCAGAGATAACATAGTATGCAGAAAGAATACAAAATTAAATAGTTAAAAATTTCTAGTAGCACAAATAATTTACAGAAGATTGAAGGATCATGTTTTATTTGTACTTAAACATCAGTTAGATAATGAAAATTTTAAAATTAAATAGAAAGAGCAACATGTTGAAGCTTTAATGGAATCTTAAAGTGACATACTTGCAGATCAATCAAGCAAAATAACAAGCTGTTCTTTAGTACAAGTACAAACAAATATGAACTAATTTCCAATACTATGAGCTAATCAATTGCAGAATTTAATAAACTGATTCACATCCTCTCTTCTTATCCACTGAACTTATAATCTTTGCCATGTTTGAACGTGGTACTAGAATGAACCTTACCAAGGCACTGAATTTTTGGTATGAGGCAACAGGCTTTAATAATCAGTATCTAATTGTGACCTCATAAAATATTCTAAACCATTACCCATCATCTACTATTCTATCTAATAGGTATGTATTAGTAAAACATACAGTGATGATCAGATGGTCTCTATACATATTCATTTTGCAATACAATTCTATGATGTTTACGTCTGATCTCCCCAAATTGCCTATTGCCCAGAAGACTGTAATCTGGGCTGAACCTGGGCAAATATTACCCTTTGATAGGGGATAGCACATGAGTTATGGCTACAGGTGGTCCTTCAGGTTTTCCTTTACAGAGAACTGCAATTTACCTACCATTTATTAGTCTTTCTTAGAAGTCTGCTTTTAGTATTTGGAGAAGTGGGGACTGATACTCAAAATATTTAAACAACCATGTCTAACATAGACTCTGATTTATAATTGCACAAATCAACAAAGCAAAGAAACAAAAATAGCTTGTTCACAAAATTAAATTAAATAATTCTGCTAAAGGAATCGTATTCAACATTTAGAACAACATGCATCTTTAAGAGTTTTATTTCATAAACACGGACTTCAGTGCCTAAGGAATGATTAAAAGAGTTAGCCTTGGAGCTTGCCTAAATAATTTAGCATTTAAAAAACAAATAATGTGGGCGCCTGGGTGGCTCAGTCGCTAAGCGCCTGCCTTTGGCTCAGGTCATGATCCAGGGTCCTGGGATCCAGCCCCACATAGGGCTCCCTGCTCAGTGGGAAGCCTGCTTCTCCCTCTCCCACTCCCCCTGCTTCTGTTCCCTCTCTCATTATGTCTCTATCTGTCGAATAAATAAATAAAATCTTGAAAAAAAAAAAAAAAAGCAAATGTTCTCTCACAACATACAAGAATTGTAACTAGATAAGCTAAGATGACAAAACCTATACTCCTAGATTTCTAAATTCTAATGACCTTCATGTACTCTTCCCATCCTTTATCTTCCTTTGTATTCTCTGTATGATATATAAAGAAGATTTAATGTGATATGGAATATAATTGTGTACAATAATTATTCCCCTGCTAGAGAACATGATGTCTATCTTGAGTTTTAGATGTGTTCAAATTTTGTAAAATGTGATTGAAATTATTCAGCAGCTATCTAAAGATAAAGACATTATATTATAAAAGATGTTATATCTATTATAGCAGATCTGTTCAATCAATTTATTTTAAAACCGAGAATGTCAGCCCTACCCAATTTAAGGGAACTGATAACAGCCAACTATATTTATAGATATAAAAATCATATGCATGGGGTTTTGTAAATATAAAATGGCATATAGCTAGCAGACTCTGATACATATTCTCCCAATTCATCATTAAATCATATACAAATAAAAAAGGATGAAAATTTAAAATAGGATTGAAAACTAAGAGAGAGAATATTTTCACAGATATTAGATGACCCTCCAACACCATTAGACAAATAAATCCTGACTGAGACAGTCTTACACGGAATAAAGAGGCATAATGTCATAAAACAGTGATTCCTGAAAATAGGCAAACATTTAAACCCTCCTCTCCTTTCCAACATTGTTTCAAAGACCTAGGCACTACACCACCAAGAAACTGGCCAGCCACCTTTCACTGATGGTTCTCAAACATGCTATGCAGGATCACAGAATTAATATAAGATTTTATAGAACTTAGGTGAAAAGTATTTTTCTGGACAAAAAGTATCAATATATATTTCTAATTGCTACTATTCCCAAGTGACGTAAAAATTTCTAACACTTCATGTGTGAAATAAGTAACAATGCATATACACAAACCTATTCATACTAAAAATGGAAGGGATCAAGATGTAAGAATCCACTATGAAATTAAGGATTGAGGTATAGAAAACTATGAAATTAATACATAGCTCTTAGTTTTGAGAGATTGATAAGCAGAAGACAAGCAAGAAATTATACAACTCAAATAATATCTTTAAGAGGGTTAATATATTGAAAGTTACACCTTAGAAAAAATAATATATTTTTATTTACACAAGGCCCACAACACTTAAAGATTTTTGTGCATTGGTCAACATAAGAAAATCCCAATTTGTCTCACAAAGTAAAAGAAAGTAATACAATGAAATCAGAAATTAATTAGAATTGTTTTTAAGTCTTACAAATCAACAATACAAAAACAAAACAAGCATTCTCTGTAATAAATCCAAGGCTAAAATAGGAAATAAAACAGCAAATAAAGTCCATTTGGAAATTATGGGCCATCAGAACTGTACCCATTAGAATTCATGGAATGTAACCAAAGCTATACTCTGAAGAAATGCCAAAGACTTAACTTCTTTTATTATGAACCAAGAAAAAATGTTAAAAACTAAACTTCATACTGAGTAATAAAAATGGCATAAGAATATATATTTAAGAGAAGATATAAATTAATAAAAATGAAACAGGAAAAAATGAATGAGTAATAAGAAATCAGGAGACAAAATTGGTATGCTTGATAAATAATTCTTAAGGCATTTTTAACAATAAATATATGAAAACATATATATGTATGTATATATACAGATACAGATACAAAATACTTAATATTATATAGCCAATTTACTTCAGCAATATGTTACCTTGATATTCCATGATAAAATAGTTTCTAGTAGTAAAGCAATGAGGGTTGAAAATTACAAAGCCTTATAAAATAAGTCTACTTGATTAATGAGTTAATAGAAATCATCTCCATAGATACAGCATCCTATATGATAAACTTATAACCTACATGCATTTCTTATGAACCAATCATAAACTGGAAGAGGTAGAGTATTTCCTTAACATGGTAAAGAATTTGTGACTAAGAACAAGTGCTGTTCTTGTCAATAATGATGGACAACAGAAGACTTGCCAAACTTTGCCTAAGAGTATAGGGAATCTAAAAGAGGAAAATAAATTCTAAAAATTTATAGACAGAAATGCTTTTAACAACCTCATTTGTTTGGATTTTTTTAGACATTTCTATTGAAGTATAATTATTGGAATGATCCATCATTTCCATTTTAGCTGTTCTATCTGTGGTTTGTATTTTTATTCCCTTAAAAGTGCCTTTCTAAGAGCAGAAGTTTTAATTATGATTATGTCTAATTTATCATTTTGTTCTTTTATAGATCATGCTTTTGTTATCATATATGTAAGAAAATATTTTATCCTATATTTCACTCTAGAAGTTTTATAGTTTTAAGTTTCAGATTTGGGTCTGTGACCATAGAATTAAACTGGTATCAGGTGTGAAGTGTTATTTTGTTTGTTTATTTATTTATTTTTTGCATTTGGATATCAAGCAATAATTGTTGGAAAGACTATGTATCCTCCCCTGAACTGCCTTTGCACTTTTGTTAAGATCAATTGTCCATATATATAGGGTTTATTTCTGGATTCTCTATTCTGTTTCATTGTTCTATTTTTCTATCTTCCTGTTTAATTCCACACTGTATTGAATACAAAAGCTTTATAAGTCCTGAAATAAGGCAATTTGCTTTTCAAATTGTTCTTCCTTTACACATTTGTTTTAGGTTATATTAAGTCCTTTGCATTTCAGTACCAATTTCAGTATTTCAATGTCAATGTGTCATTTTCCGCCAAAAAAAAAAAAAAAAGAGCCTGTGATCTTGGTTGGGATTGTTGTTATATCTATAGATCAATCTAGGGAGAACTGACATCATAACAATACTGAGTCTTCCAATTCATAATCATATTACTTATGCCTTCTTTAATTTCTCTCAGAAATATTTTGGAGCTTCAGGTTTTGAGAATTCGTGTCAGACTTATTCCTAAGCAACTTACATTTTTTGATGTTATAAACAGCACTGGTTTTTATTTATTTTTTTTAATTGTTAATACAGTAATACAATTGATTTTTTGTGTAATAATGTACACTGTAACCTTGCTAAACTCACTTTTTCTGGGAACATTTTGTTGTTATTGTTTTTGTGGATGCATTAGATTATAGATGATCATGTCATCTACAAATAAAAGTAGTTTTTATTCTTATTTCTGATAATGGATACCTTTTATTTCTTATTCTTACCTTACTACACTGGCTAGAACTTTCACATTATTTTGAATAGATGGTGAGAACAGACACGTTTGTCTTGTTCCTGATTTTAGGAAAAAGAAGCATTGATTTGGCACTATTATGGGTGATTGTTACTAGTTGATTTTTCATAGATGTCCTTTATCAGGTTGAAGAAGTTTCCTTTTACTCCTGTTTGCTGATTTTTTTTTTTTACTAGAAATGTATATTGAATATACTCAAATGCTTTATCTACATGTGCTGAGACAATTATATGTTAATTATATCATATAATAAATTACATTGATTGATACACAGATATTTATACCAACCATACATTCCTGGAATAAACCTCACTTGGTCATGATTATGTATTTTTTGGGTATGATTTACTAAAATGTTTATAAAATTTTGCACAATTTTTATTTGGTGTATTTGCCCGTAGTTTTCTTCTTGTAATGTAATTTGTCTGCTTTTGGTGTCAGTGTAGTGATGGCCTAATTGAATGAGTGAAAGTGTTTCTTCCTTCCTCTCTAATTTTCTCTTTAATCTTCTTCAACTTGTGTAGAATTTGTATTATTTCTTTCTTCAATGTATGATAGAGTTTATAGTGATACCACTTACACCTGGAGTTTTACTGTGGGAAGGATTTTAAGTACATATTTATTTAATAGACACAGGGATATTCAGGTTCTTTTTGTCTTCTTGAGTAAACTTAGGTAGTTTTGTGTCTCTTGAGGAATTTTTAAGTTATGTCTAAGTTATCAAAAAGATGTCTATAATATTCCTTTAATATGCTTTTAATATCTTTAGAATCTGGAGAAATTTCACCAGTCTCATTTTTGATATTGGTATGTGTGTGTTTGTACTTTATTGTTGTAGATCAGTCTGACTAGAGTTTAATCAATTGCATTCCTTTTCTCAGAGAATAACCTTTAGTTTCACTAATTTCATTATTTTTCCATTTTTTAATTGATTTTGACATCTACAATAATTACGTTCTTCTGCTTACTCTGGGTTGATTTGCTCTTCTTTTTTCTATTTTTTTTTAAAGATTTTATTTATTTATTTGACAGAGAGAGAGACAGCAAGAGAGGGAACACAAGCAGGGGGAGTGGGAGAGGGAGAAGCAGGCTTCCCGTGGAGCAGGGAGCCTGATGTGGGGCTCGATCCCAGGACCTTGGGATCATAACCTGAGCCGAAGGCAGATGCTTAACCATCTCAGCCACCCAGGCGCCCCTCTTTTTTCTATTTTTTTTTTAAGTAGAAGTTGAGGTCATTGATCTGAAGCCTTTCTCCTTTTCTAATATAGGCATTTATTCCCTGTAAATAATGGCTGCAGTTTTGCTTTTTTTTTTTCCCAGAGCCTTCTTCTGTATCTCCTTATGTCACAAGAAGTCAAGAAGACAAATATTTTAAGTCCAGGTCTACATCCACATTCACCACACACACACGTGCACACACATACACTCACACAAACACTAGACAGATGATAGATAGATAGATAGATAGATAGATAGATAGATAGATAGATAGATAGATAGATGATAGATAGGCAGACTGATTTATATGGAACTTTAAATATGTATATAAAGAACAATTATAATCATATCTTATATAATGGTGTATTCCAAAATAAAACCACATATTCTGTCTATGCTTAAATCACTGGTAATTTTACAGACATCACTGAAGATTAGTGATATCTGGGTAAAGATGTAGGATGTTACAAGCATAGTAACAATACCACAGCAATAGCTAGCATTTGTTAAGAGCACTCAATGTGTGCCAGAGACTATGTTATGTCTTTTACTACGTGATGGCTGTATTAAAACCCTATAACGTAGACATAGTAACATTATTTTACAGGTAAGAAAACAGGTTGACATAGGCTAAACTAATCTGCCCATAATTCCAGAGCTAAACATGGCAGGGCTAGTGTTTTGGCTCAAATCTTTTTGACTCCAAGTGTTTCTAAGGGAAAAAAAAAAATCATTTTATTTTTAATTTAAGCCTTTCCATGGTACCAGTCTATGGCATTTGTTCAATTTTCATTACTGTATGTGAGCCTAAAACTCAATTGGAAGAAATCTTTCATCAAGAGTTTAACCATATCTCTCCCATATAATAGGAGAAAATTCTACCATCCGTGAAAATTGCTTCCTCCAATAGAGCAAGTCATCTGAGAAACCATCTTCTTAGAGATTGCAGAAAATTACAGAAATGTCTCTGTCAGTCCCCAAGTTCTTCCTGAGGCTAGTTTCTTCTATACATTTTGAATTGGTGTATTAAAACCTTTTATTTGCTTTTCAGTTTCCCCTTGATTCTTGCTTTACAGGTCTTCCACCTTGAAATGAGCGTAGGAACCTTCTTATTAAAATTTTTCTCCTTTCCATACATAGACAAACAAACATAGTCATAGCCTTAAATTCACTGATGACTGACAAACATTAAATATTCTTAGGCCTGACGGGTGCTATTTGCCCTAAACCCAATTACTCAGAAACCTTGTGGGAAGATATATTTCTTCATGCAAAATTCTCTAGGTCTGCAGTACTATTATGGTGGTAATAAAATCATTTCTTTTTCTTTCTTTTTTCTTTCTTTTTTCTTTCTTTTTCTTTCTTTTTTTCTTTCTTTCTTTCTTTCTTTCTTTCTTTCTTTCTTTCTTTCTTTCTTTCTTTCTTTCTTCCTTCCTTCCTTCCTTTCTTTCTTTCTCTTTCTCTCTCTCCCTCACTCCCCTCCCTCCCTCCCTTCCTTCTGTCTTTCTTTCCTAGAATATTTTTATCTATACAAATTTATCTACAGAAATTTGTAATTTAACCTTGGCTAAGAGTCACAATGAAGCAAAGCATGCCATTCTTATCATCAGCAAAATCCTGACACCACTTTATTAAAACCCTAGACACAGAAATGCCCTCAATTTTGAAGTGAGCCTGAGTTTACTACCAGTCTCTGCATAGATTACCCCCCACTACCTACATAGGACATCAAACTCTTTAAGTTTTAGGATCACTGGTGAACCTTCCTAGGCTACAGAAATGTATCCCTTACCTCTTCAAGAGCAGATTCTTTGTACTATATTAATGGTTCTCAATCATGGTTGATTTTGCCCACTCCCCCAGAGAGTTACTTCAATATCTGGACACATTGTCAGTTGTCACAACTGGAAGAGGGGGATTGCCGCTGTTACCTAATAGAGGCAAGCCAGTCATGTTTCCTACAAAGCTCAGGTCAGACTCCATCTCCCCCACCACCAATTACCTGGCCTCAAATGTCAACAGTACTAAGATTGATAAACCCTGTACTAGATCACTTCCTACATTAGCAGTTTCAATCTTTGTATGGAAATGTGTCCATGGAAAGTAGAGTTGCCTAAGAATTTACAAGACACTGAGGAAAATTTTACTGGTTCTAGTTCTCTACATACTTACCTGAGTCTGCCCAGCTATGCTAGATGTTAATTGTGTCTCCGCGATGCAAAGACATAAAGGCATGATGAGAACAAAGAATTCAAAAAAAGCTTCATCAGTTGCCTAATTCCACCATGGTTTTAGTTCTTAATCCCAGCTTTGGTAAACTGGTAAATCACAAAGACTGCTTTCAGCCCTTTAAAGCTCAGAATCAATCACTCTAACTAGGTAACCAAAAGAGAACTTTTGGATCTAATCTATTTTATCTGTCTAGAAGTGTTAAAACTCTGAATGCCTCCATAGATACTCTGCAGACTGTAGGTGTCCATGGTCCTATTAATTCCTAATGCTTGGTTATTTAGACATGCTGCTTCATGTAACTACCTAGGTTACTTGCCTCTCTTGCTCTTGAAGGCATATGAGTCGGCCTAGGCTTCATTAAATACAACTCAGAAAAATTTTAACAGACCACCTTTCTTTTTGCCCCAAACTCACATGCTTATTTTGGCTTCCTTGTTCTCTCTAATCAAAAAATAATAAGAGCTAGAGGGAACCTAATTTAAAAAAATACTAAAGAAGAAAATGATACAAGAGCACCTTGTCTAAGTCTACTTCCCACTCATTGGAGAACTGCTGCCAGGCTGTATTCTTGCATTCTCTTCCCCCAGAAGAGCCTTATTGTCAACTATAAATACTTCTCAATCACTTTGAACATTCCTCGATGTGGGCTCAAGTCATCCACAGTAATGCTTTCCTCCTCAAAACTATTGTGGAGGTGAGTGAAGAGAACGTTGCTGAGCACCCTCAGAGCTTCCTAATTAGTCAACATCATTTCAAAAATTTGACTAATAAAATAAAGAATGTGAAGCTTAATAACTGTCATGGTTGAAAGATAATGAATAAAAATGTCCTATTTATTAAACCAAAGAAAATATACTGAAACACAACTGGAATTAATATTTGGAATATTATTGTTTCTGATTACAATAGGCACATTAAAAAATATACCCCCGACCCACAAATATACACAAGTCTGCATTAGATGGGTCATAGCAAAAAACAGATAGAAGAAAATATTGAAATATAAAAATTCATTATATTGCTATTAGGAACAAAAATAAAACAATTATTATATAGAGAGAAATAAATGTTCTCCTTTATGCAGAATACTTTAGTATTTTACAGTACACTTAACTCACAAATAGAAATTAGAGTTTTATCATATCCCAAGGTTAAAGATTTAGAACCTAACAGATATTAATGCACTCCAGATTATTCTTTAAAAATAACACAATTCCAATAAATGTATCAAAGAAATTTTATTAGAGTACTGACATAATAATTCTAAAGTTCATCTCCATAACCTCAAACATCTCACTTGTCTACCACTAGAGAATCATTTTAATAAATTAAAAACAAAGAGGTAGATTTTTATTTGCTGTCATGGGGAAATATCCAAGATATATTACATGAAACAAATAAATCCAAAAGCATACAAACAGAATTTAAATCAGTACAGCTAGTATAATATTATTTGAGAAGAAAAATGTATTCATTTATATATGCACAGAAAATATCCAGAATAATACAGAGCAAAGTGTTAACAATGATTTATTTCTAGAATATGGTTCTGGAAAGGATAAGAGGCAATAGAAAACAAGATAGTGGGAAAGAACCACTTTTATATATGTATATACATAATGAATTTTATAATTAAATATAGAAACTGGGTAAAAATGATAGCCAAAAACATTTTTAAAACATGAATAATGAAACATAATTTAATCTATTATATTAATTAAGCAGTATGATGAAAGGATTAGGAAAATAAAAATAGAAGAGCATGTGTATTCATATATATTTGCATATATATGGAAACATGTGAATACATAATCCATGCACATAACACATAAGTATACATGCATAAAAATATGTATCTGTAAGTATTCAATGCTTTTTAAGTTCACAAAAATAACATTTCATAGCTCTGAGTAAATGATAAATGAGTTTGGGAAAGTGGGTAACATTTTTGATAACAAAAGTTAGTTGAATTAATGATTTGCATGCAAAAAATAAAACCATGAAACTATTAGAGGAAAATAAAAATTATTATTTATTTAATATTTTCTGGAGATAACCTTTGTACCATACAAAGAATCAGAAACAATAAAATAAAATATAGAATTTAAATATACGAAATTAATTTTCTAATTACACAGTCAAAATCCCACCTAAAATAATTAAAAGACAAATGACAAGCTCTGAAAAAACCATCTGTGATGTTTATAGAAGCGAAAGGATTAATCAACTAATTTAAAATCAATCAATAAAATTATGAATTGGCAAAGAACATGAACATAAAATACAGAAAGTAAAATATACAAAGGCCAAACAAATATAAGAAATTATATATATAGTCAGTAAAGTGATGAACATTAAAAAAAAAAAAACCTTTTGATCTCAATTGGAAAAGATCACTGCCAAAATTTAAAATACCATTATAAATTTTTAATCATTAAGAATATTTAGAAAGACATAGTGCAAGAGTGGCCATCTTAAGTTTCTTTATTCCCACAATGTCAAAACAACCACTAAAACAAAACTGGAACCTGTGTACAGTAAAGTCATATACAATATTATCCACTAACTAAAAGTATGTTGTAGATGAATACTTATTGATGTATAAATATGCTCACAATAAAGTAAAAATTACAGATTATAAACATTTTGCAAATTTATGTAACAAAAATACAGAAATATGCTAGGAAAATGGCAAAAAAAGCTATATTAAGTATTTTTTCTCATTTTTGCCCTTACATTTTATCATGTTGAACATGAATTGTATAATAAAATGGCATATTAATGAAAAAAGTCAGTGAGGAAAATGTATATTACAAAATGGGGTACTTCAAAATCTATACCCTAAAGGTAATCCATAGTTTTAAACTTCAAATAATGAAATAAGCTTACTAATTTTTCAGATAAAAACTTATGAAGAAACTTTTCAAAGAAGAGAATCTAATTATTTTTAAAAGTTAGAAAATAATGAAGAGATGTAAAATTTGGAATGCAATCATTTATTCATTCAGTAAATATTCTTCCAATAAACATATAATACATGGAATGAGGCACTGGAAATACAAAGTCAAGCAAAAATAGTCATATATTATCTGCCCTTGAGTACACAGAATTGGAAGATATTAATCAAATCATTATTTAAAAAAAAAGTGGTGGTAAGCAAGAATAAAATACTGTGGTTTGACAACACAAGAATTTCAGCAATGGCTTCTTGAGGAGTTGATAACTAAGTGGAGTGAGTAGTACCTAGGGCTGGGCTTATACAACAATGTTGTCAAAGGAGAGAGCACAAGGAATAAGAGGGAAAGGAAAGGGGGTCGGGGTAGAGAGTGTGGAGGCCTCCTGGGATGGAGATTTGAGAGCAAGGGGAGTGTGATGTGAGAAGAATCTGTAAAGGCAGGGCCAGGTTAGTCAGTGTTTTTAAGGTCATGTTAAGTGTTTTCATTTTTATTCTAGGAACAGGACTCCACTAAATTGCTTTAGATTAAGGCGACCAGCTTTCATTTCAAAAGATGCACCTGTGTGCAAAGTAGAGAATAAATCCAATGGAGCAAGAGATCAGTTAGGGAGATTAAACAGGACAAAAAGAGGCTCTATTGAAGACAGAATGGATGAATTTAAGAGATACTTAAAAGGTAAAATCAACAGGACTTCATGATGGATTTTTTTATGGAGTGTAAGGATGAGGATGGGGTCAAGTATAGTTCCTTTGATTCTGACTTACAGAAAAGGATAGTTTCATTCACAAGACAAGGACCACTGAAAGAAAAAAACAGGCTTGGAAGAAAAGACCATGGTTTGGTTTGGAAATGGGTTACAGTATCAGATCTTTGATCAGATGCCAAGTAGCAAATTGTTATGCATGTGGGGGAACTCAGAGAAGAGGTCAAGCGATTAAGGAATACCTTTATTAGTAGTAAAAAAAAAAAAAAGTATACTGTATATGTCTCTCTCATTCAGAAAGAGAAAAAGAGAGTGAAGGAGGGAGCGGGAGAGAATGAATGAATATAGGGGTGTAGAGAAAGTGCAAGGATGAAGCCATAAGGAAAACATAGTATTTAGTTTACGAAGGATATGAAAAAGGAATATGATAAAATGGAAAAAGAATGGCCCCTATATAGAATTCCAAGGAGAACATTTGAAAAAGAAAGAAAAGACCAAGTGTTGAACGTTAAGATATCAAAGGTAAAGCAAAGAATAAAAAAGTCATCAAATTTAGAGCTAATGAAGTCAGTGGCAAACTTAGCAAGAGCTGTTTTGATGGCTTTCAGCTCTGATGACAGACTGTAGTGGGTTGAAGAACTAAATGATTGATGAGGGAAGGCAGACTTGAGTAGAATCTTTTAGAAAGATTTTCCATGAAGGGGAAGAACAAAAAAGGGCTATAATAGAGGAAGATATCAGGTTAGGAGACAATTCTATGCAGTTTATTTTGAGGAGTAAGACTCCAGTGTCTTTAAAGGTCTATGACAATGATCTAGATTAGGAGTCAGCAAACTATAAAATATTGAGGCAGCATGTTGCCTGTTTTTGTAAATAATATTTTTTTGGAATGCAGATGTGACTTTCCTTTACATATTTTCTATGGTTGCTTTCATGCTACAATGGCAGAGTTAAGTAGCTGTGACAGAAAGCATATGGCCCACAAAGTCTAAAATATTTACTATCTGGTCCTTCACAGAAATATTTTGGTGACCCTGATCAGAGTAAAGAAATAATTTGGCTTTATAAGAAAGTAAAAGGTAAGATAAGAACGATAAGGTACAACTACTTGGAACATTAGAGCACACCGGTGGAGGGATTCATTTAGACAGAGGTGATGTTAATACCTTGCGGAAAAGAACGCTGATATAATTTGAAGGTCTCCTCCAATTCTTTTTAAAATATCAGTAAACCTGAAAATCCTTAGCAATTATGAACAAAATAAACAGAACTAAAATATAAAACAAAAAATTAGACTAAAGAAATTTTACATCCCTAAGGAATTTACATTCTTAAGGAAAAAGTGCATCTAATATCTAATGATCTAAGGGTTTTATTCTGGATTTTAGGAGTATGGATCAAAGAAACTCACCTGCCTCATTTACAGTTTCTAGTACAGTGGTCCATAGAGACTGAAAGAACAAATATATGACTAGAGAAGATGCTTAAGAATAAGTAATTACATAAAATAAAAATCATTACATATGTTACATTTTCAATGATATTTGTATTTTTCTAGGAAAGTGTAATTCACTATTCTGATTCAAGGACAGCAAAAGGCAAACAAATCTGAATAAAATCTATGTTTTCTCAGTATTATATCTCCAAAGGGACAATACAAAGGGAGTTTTCAGTGGTTATTTTACAAATTTCAAGGAAAAGATAATGTCTATATTATTTTAACCATCTCAGAGCTAGAAAAAGAGATATTACTAAATATAACTCAGCTGATAAAGAATAATATTGACCATTCTCCATTTTTAAGAGAAATTTTAAGATTGCAAGCAAAATAAAACTAAATCCAATGAGAGCTGATTTAAGAAAGCATATTACGAAAGAAATGCCATAATTCCAGAAATGCAAATAACATTTAAAAATAGGAAATAAAATATGTAATTCATAAAGCCAAAAACTAAAAACTGGGAGGGAAAGATATGCCTCACAAAAAAAAAAAAACAAAAAACCACAATTCCAAAAGTCATTTAGTGAAACTTAATGTCTATCCTGATAAATGAGTATTTTATAAATGAGACTATAGGTATAATGATAAATGTGATAAATAAATTTTACCTAAAACAAAGTATTGTATCTGCTATTGTACACACAAGCATTGAGCCTAGCATTAATATCTATTAATGAAGGCAAACAATACATTTTTGTGTAATAGATAAGTTAATGAATAAATAGAATAAAATGGACAAAAATACAAAAGGTCATCCCATTAAAATTAGGAACAAAAATATTGCTTAAAATCACTGTAATTGTTTGATATTCTAGATTTAGTCAATACAAATAGAAAACTAAGAAAAGTTAACTATTAGAAAGTTAACGCATTTTGTAGTTTACAAAATTATTTTTGAACTAAAATTTTCAAAAAAATTAGTCTCCTAAAATTAATGGATTTGGTCAAAATGTTGATAATAATTTTATAGGCATCTATACACTTATGATCTTATTATGCATTAGAATTTTAAAATAAAGCAAATCAACTCATCTTTATTGGGGACACAAAAAATAGGTAATGCAAATTGAGCTCTATGCCATTTCTATGTCATCCATACATTTCCCTCTGACAACAGTAGAGATATCAATTATTTCCAAATTGATTTATAGATCCACATAATCCCAGTTGTGTGTGTGTGTGTGCGCATGTGCGTGTGTGTGTATGCGTTCAGGAAAGAAAAGGTTAGAGAGAGAGGGAGGGAGGAAGAGAGACATGGAAAATTTTATTTCAAATAAAAATAGCAAAAGATAACGAAGAGAGTTTTTAAAAATATATGTGGAATTTAGTAGAATACTCCTTTATAAAAATTAAAATATATCTTAAAACCATATTAGCGTAAAAATATGTTTCTGATACAAGAATAGAGAATGAATCCATGGTAAAAATACAGAAACAACAAAAATGACATGGATATATGAAAATTTTACATTAATATTAGGTAAAACACACTGACAAAATCGTAATTCTTTAGTGAGGAAAAAACAAGTTAGGTCTATATTTCACATTATATACTAAAGGATATTTTAAGTAGATTAAAGAATTAAGTATAAAAATAAACTTATAGAGGAAATAATCAAAACACAGTGAATGTTTACTTACATACAGGATGTGAAATGCCTTTCTAAAAATAAAAGCAATGTGAGAGAATATAACAAAAACTACTGTTGACCTCATGGACTGTCCATATATCGTATTTCAAAATAAGAAATCCAACAACACAGAATATTGCACACAAAAAATTCTAATGCACTAAGGTTAAAGATGTAAATATTAAACACTAAAAAATAATGTGTCAACTTATTTTTAAAATAAAATGTAATAAATAATGGTGTATATATGGGGAAATGTTAAATCTCATATTATGCATGTGTTAATACAAATAGATACATATTTTTGAGGGGGTAATGTAGCAATATGGCTAAAGAAGTTTAAAGTTTTCATTCTTTTCACTATATATTTTCTCTTTGAGGAATCTACCTACATGAAGAGGTCATTCACTAACAGTGAAATAACTCAGCATAAATGTCAACAAAAAAGAAACCTTAAGTAAAAGATGGCGCATTTTAGGAATGTAGTTTCAACATACAGTATTTTAAGAAGTTATTCTATTCATCACAAAATGTGAACTTTAAAGTAACAATATATAAATCCATATATACAGTTTTCAATGCCAAATTAATTTTATAAACACCTACAATACACTACCTGTGCATATACTAGAAGTAAAATAGAATTTTAGAAGTATTATCACTGCATAGTGAAAATTTTTGATAATTATTTTGTTTTATTTTTATAAGTAACCTCATGTTTTCAACATTTTCGAAAGAAGCATTCATTTATAACTAGAAAATAATGTAAAATAAATAAGATACATCAGGTTAATGCACAAAATTGTACCTCATATTTCAGATTAATATTTATCTTTCTAATTGTTTAGTATCTATAAAATAGAAATATTCTGACAACATTGATAAAATAATATATTTGCATATGTAGTTAATAACTATGTTCCAATAAATTTTCTATAAGAAACGTAATGAGAAAGAGAATGGATACTATTGTCTTTATAGGCCAATGATCTTTGCCAATCTTCATGTTTTGGTGGAGATTGTATATACATTTTCAAGGAAGATGCTATGCCAAAATTAAAGGAGCATAAATTTGGAATATTGATTTAAAGTCATCTCTTATCATCCAGTCATTTGAGGAAACACAGAGAGACAAAGAGATTATGATTTGCAAAAGGTTAAAATATTATATTTATAAATAATATTCTTTTATCTTTCAAGTCTCAAGATTAGAATCTAAGCAGTGAATCTCAAAAATTAAAAAAAAGATTCTGGTTAGAGTTCTGTAGACCATATCCCAAGAATATGAAATGGATTGACTATCTGACAACTGGGGAAGGGAAAGAGTTTGAGCATAGTAAGGTCAGGGTTTATGACTCTGGTCACTCTATGCTGTAGGTCAGAAATCACAGTGAGAATAGGTACCACTGAACTGGCATTCCTACTTCAAAAGGAAAAATGAGATCCCCAGGTGGCATGGGCCTAGTGTCAGCACTTAATTGCCAAAGACAAGATAGGCATAGTTACCATAAGAGACGGTAAAGTCAAAGCAGTAATCAAAATAATTTGACTCAAGAGACCCATGGTGTTGTCTATTTGATCATGGTGTCCCTAGGAAAAAAGTACATAAGTACTAATTCCTACTTGATCAGTGTAAGTAGGTCAGATCTAGGTCAAGTGAACAGAAGCATAACTTGAATCACAAAAACAGTGTCATGGCCCCATAATCAATTCCCAGACTTGAGCCAGTTTACAGATCCAGAAACATTTAAATGAAAGTCAGATCCCCCTGAGGAAAGACGAAGCTACACTGTCAAAATGTATACTCTTAATCTCTCTCCTAGCCCTTCCCAAAGAGACAAACAGCTATTTACCAAGGTGACTAGGCATTGGGGAAAGTGGCGTAATTAGTTTTGGGGGCTTACTGGAAATTGACTTGGAAGGGACACTAATTCCTGCAGATCCAAAACATCACTGTGGTCCCAGAGTTAGATTATGGGCTCACGGTGACTGATGGAGTTTTAGCTCAGGTCCATTTCACAGTGGGTCTAGTGGGTCCAGTGGGTCCATGGCCCCATCCCGTAGTTACGTCCCTAGTTCCAGAATACATAATTGGAAGAGACATATTCAATGACTGGAAGAATCCTCATTTTGGAATAATTCTGCCTTTCCAAACACAAGAAAATAACTTACTGTCTTATCCAGAAAAGGTAAAATTTTGTCTTTTGTCTGTGGGGTATTTGTTTTGTTAAGGACCTGCTCTAGTGATGCCCTTTACTTAACAGCACACAGTGGTATCACAGGAGGTATTATTCCACAAGGAAACATAAAAAGAAATGTATTTCACATTAAAATACATTACAAATATGGGGACCAAAATAGGAATTATATAATAATCTATTTATGCAAAAATAAGAGCTCATATTATATTCAACAAAAATAAATACTTATATACATCAAATCATTAAATATTATATATTTTTGCTAGAGAAATATCAGGTCTTCTTAAAAATACATATTAACTTCTTGTTATGCATAAACACTTTGGGGAAATTAAAACTGCCTCCACTTGTTAAGAAAATGAACTGAAGGGCAATACTTGATCAGAATGGAAATTATTAAGTTGTTTCTATAACGCATTTCTTCTTTAGAGTTACTACTACTAAAAGAACTGTAAATGCTACCTTCTTTGAAATGTGAATAAAATGTTCAGCCAAGGGAGTATTTTACAAATCCTGAGGTATTATTTATATATTAGTGTGTCTGGTACCCAAACTAAATTACAGCTCAGACAAGGGACTGAAAGGTCAGGTTTATTATTCACTTTAGTAAAAATGTAACCACAACACTGTTTCTACATCAGGGAGTATTATAACCATCATTATAACTAATAATGACAATGAAAATAATACAGCCACAATGTATTTTGCATTTTTCAGTAGACAGTAGGGCTTATGGCTAATAATCATTTATATTTACACTGAAGCTTTTTATGGAGGAGTTCAGAGTGGTTTTCGGATAGTAGCTCATTAATCATTTCAACAAGTTAGCTGGAAAGTTATTATCCCAGTTCAATAGATGGAAAAATTATATCACAGAAAGGTCAGATACATATTTACTTGTCCAATATTACAGAAGTAAAGTGAGTCAGTTTCAAATCTCTCAGACCTTTTTTTCACCCCTTGATCTAACCACTGGACCAATGCAATTTTGGCCCATACTATGGTGTGACCATCAACCTAAAGTACTTTAAGGCTGACCTCTCTGCTATTACTTTTACAGACCTATAAACACAGAAGAAAATCACAATTTTTCATCTGTGGAGATCATACTAAAAAAGACTCAGACACAATTAATTTCTATTTCTATTTCTTTTTTAAGTCTTATTAGAAATATTTAACAATGTTGGTGTCAATTTAAAATTACAAATATCAAAACCTTAATAGTGAAATGCATCATAATTAAATTTATGCTGAAACAAACAAGCAATATTTTCAGGGCTTCATTTTAACATAAACACATTTAATAGGAGTTACTGAAAGGAAACAGGAAACCAACTTTTAATAATTCCTACCCTCACAAATAATTAGATCACTAGGAAAAAATGAAAGGACCAATGTGTCAATAAATATGACCTGAGAGAGGAGGGAGGAATTAAAAACAAGCACAGAATTTAAACTCAGACTGTTTCTTGTTTGTTTGTTTTTAAAAATCAGTGTAATTTCCATGCTTTATCTGATGATACTTAAAAGAAGACAGAGAAACAAAATTGTTATCATTTAAAATGAAAATATACCATGAATGTGAATGAAATAGAACTGACTTTCTAAAATAAAATAATTTCAAGTATCTTTCCTCTTTGTCTATATCATTTACTACTCCAAAATTAGCATCTATATAGTTTTGCACTAACCTTGAAAATGACCCAAAAGTGAAATCAGTTTATAACCCTACACATCCCTACTTGGAAATATATAGTTGCTCATGAGATCCTAAAAAAGAGTGAGTTTTCTTAAACAAATCCATCTATTATTCACTTTAGCTTGTCTGCTTTGAATATTTAAATATGCTGTAAAAATTTTGTTTAGTTTTTAAACTCAATGGGATTTGAAGATTTCAACCACTGAAATATTGAATAAAAATGACAATCATAAATTTATACAGGAAGTTTTAATATTATAGTTACTTTCTTTACCTTAAATTTTTCTTTTAAAACCATTGTGATAAAAATGTGTAATGTAACATTCTTCTACTAGAAGAATTCACATTTTTAAAAAAATAAAAGAAAAAGATGACACTTCTTGCTATGTTTAATGATTATATATCTTTACCCTTCTGAGGTCTGAGAATTCAGTAAATATATAAAAGACTAAAGTGAAGGAGGAAATAGAACTTTCCAAGAGATGGTGATATGGACATCCAAAAATTCAGAAAACAATCATGATAAATGACAGAAGAAACAAAATTTTGTTGATGTCTTTAAATTTTTTTAATGCCTCCGCAAATATTTACTTTTGAGGCAATTCATGTGAATTGGACAAGTAGTAAAGAACAGTGTCTATTGAAAAGTGTAATATATATTACTTTAATATCTGTGTGCAACATACATCTTAGCATTTTAGAAATATTTATGTGGGATATATGGGTGTTTATTTGCACATGGTTGTTTAAATACAATTATATTTCAAAGTTACTTTTGTATATATTTAATAACACCATATAAAAATCTCATTGCCTTATACAAATAATAATGCTAAATATCATAATCTTACTTAGTTATGCATGGGTTTACTACTTATCTGGTATCCAGGCATCAGTTTTTGTTCAATGTTTTCCTTTTAGTCAAACTTATTAAGAATTTTTGGACAAGATTTTTTTTTCTGATTTTTAAAAAATATCCTCACCATTACTTTAACCATTCATTAATGCGTATCAGTTTTATTGTCCTTTCACTCCCAAACTTTAGGTTTACAAGTATTATAAGATTTGACTTAAAGTCAAACATCCGACTCTTAAAAAACAATTTTCCCACATCTATGGTTGTTTAAACCTTAATTTCTCTTGACAATGAAAGCATTATTTTTTGAACTATTTAGCAGGAGTATGAGTCATAGCGTTTGCATATATTGAGGAGTTTTAAGCATATTAAAGCTAGTGATTTTGATACCACAGGAAATAGTGTGCTTTTTCTCAACTTTCTTTAATTGACAGCTAAATTTTTAATGGCTTATAGAGTGCCTACGAAAAACACTCTCATAATTTCTCTTTCATTTTAACAATACTGAGATTTTATTAAATTGACCTGATAAATGATACTTCTTTTGGTACTATAAAAAGCAATTTTAATTTTAAAACATATTTAACATGACTTTCATGCTTTTCACTGATCCAAAGACATACTGATATTTCAAAACTCCCAGTCTGGTGATATACAGGTTGCCAGTGTTTCACTTTGATTTAGTGATTCATGAAACTCTAGAGACATGAAAATTCTGATGAGTCACCAAGTCCCCAATGCTAATATTACTGAGCAACTTCCAATGCATAAAGCTATCTATAAATGTAATTCCTGATAACTAGGATGCGAAGATTTTATTCAATACAGAAGAAAAATTCTGAAATTATACGAAGATTACTGGGGTGTGTCAAAAGTGGTACATTCCTAAGAACATAACATAGTCAGACTTTTCAATTTGGAATCTTACTAAAATTTTGCCCATGACATGCTAAAGCAAACTTATTCTAGAAACAGTAACTGAACCCCTTATCATCAGTTTAAAATCTTTCCTAAATTAACCATGTCAGGCTTTCTTGGAAGCTATCACTCTTCACCACTACCATTTGCAGATTCTAATGAAAACTCTATTCACAAATAGATTTTAATTGAATCAAATTCAGACAATAGATTAAAAAAAAAGTCATATTTTAAATGCTTTCAAAATAACTAGTTACCTGGCAGAATTTAAAAGATATATAAATTTGTGTGTGTGCCTGCATGTACGCATATGTGCGCATGCATGTGCATTATGTATTTTCCCCTCAAGCATAAAGAAATTACAGTGTTCCTCACCTGAGCACACCAATTTTTATTAACTCAAGAAGTTCTTTCTTTTCTCACTGACAATGGATATAAATAACAGTTTTTCCTCCATATCCCATCTTGCCCTTTTAGTCCTGGGACTGTCTGCACACAGTTTACAAAGTTTACTAGGCTGAGGAATGCTTTGAGTTGGGATATATTGTGCTAGCTGCATATACTCATTTAGTGATGGGTCACAGAGAAATGAAGTGACTGGCCCATAGTCACACCAGAAATGGCAATGTGTAGTTTAAATTCTGTTTTTTGAAAAAGAATATTAAGACTATCTAAACATGAAATACTAATAATTTTAGAGCGGTTTAAACATTTAAGAAGTATGTTCCCTAACAAATTCTGATAATTATAACCCAAGATTCCTTCACAAATATTTCAAATGTCCAAAATAGACAGGAACTTTAATGGAAATATATTTCTCTCTCTGTGTATATGAACACATACACATACAAATTCATACACACACATATACACACACATAAATATACTTTATGTGACTGTACAAAGTAGAGTTTCAGTTATAACATTTTGACATAAAAGCAGTAGTAAGCCACCAAAATGACGTTTATTTTCTATAGTTTTGTATTGGAAAATATGAGTTAAACAAGGATATTGGGACTGCTTCACTTAGAAATCCTCTTTGAACACATTACACTTTAAGCTCTTGGAAATTCATTTAGTATAGTTTAAAATGCCAATTTCTAAAGTGTAAAAAGTTAATAATCCCTCTTAAATCAATAGTTAGGATCTGACATAATATATTCAATAAATATAAACTGTTAGAAATGGTCTATACCACCCACTGCACAGCAGTGAAAGAAATAATGTAAGCTCAATTACAACCATTATATTTATATTTTACTTGATTTTGAAGAATTGTTAACTAAAATATCAAATATTTGGAAAATATATATCTAATGTCACCTATACTCCCATTCTCCTAATGGCAGCCCTCTTAGCATTATGGGATCATTAAACTTTATATTTCAATTAGTTAATTTCTAAAATACTTTGGATGGACGATTTCTTTAGAGACCACTTTCATTCATTCATTCATTTTAAGGTTTTACCAATTCTACTTTTTTTTAATTCGCAAGACAAACTTGAACTGTTCTCTCCTCTCCTATATTCACAATGACTAGTTTTATAAAGGTCCTTGCAATTTTCAATTGATACAACATATCCTAGAAAAAACAGGTATTCAAAATTTTGTTCTGTATAACTTTTAAGTAAAGTTTTGGTAGGCAGAATAAAGTAACTTCATAATTCTTGTAATATTTTTAGTGAGATAAACCTATGCAAAATTTCACAAACTATTTTCAAAAGTATGTATTGCAATTCTCTCTCTCTCTCTCTCTCTCTCTTTTGCAATTTTCTCTTTTAATAACACTTTACTAAGCTTTAGGCAAAGCTGTTTCCTTTTGGCTTCAAGTTCTTTCTGAGCACATATTGAGGACAGACAAATTAAATGATTCAGTTCAACCAAGCACACTGCTCCACTCAAGGTATGATGATTGAGATGCAAATATCTATTAGAATTGTGCCATATATCATATTAATTATTACAACTATCTACTCTATTCTTCTTTTATAGATATAAGAGATTTTTACTGCCTAAGGTATTATAACATTCTCCTTCAAAGTCTGAGCATAGAATGGGCACGTGGCCAAAGTTATTCACTTATTGAATGCTGTATTTGTGTGTTAGCTCACAGACACCATTCTAATTAGGGGTCTTAATATTTCTATTTTCTTCTTAAAAGAAATAGACAAAATGAATATTTTGACTATATTTGGATCATGATAACTAAATATAACAGTTGTATGAGTGGAATTTTCAATTTAATGAAGTTTTTTTTTTTTTCAAGGCACTGTCTTAGAAAATTAGCATTTAGTGCTAAGTTTTCTAGTTAAATATTTATGGCTTTATTGGGTAGAGTTTGGTGTTTTGAATTAAAAAAAAGCCTACCTCACAAAATTGCATTATAAATATATTAATGATTCTTTATTTTTCTAAGCTACTGATATGTGAGGTTTATGAAAACACCAGGCTAAAACTCAGCATACCTCTATAGTCTTAAAAAATCATAAACTTGGACAAATCACTCCTCTCTTGGCTTCATTTTGTACAGAAATTTTCTCAACAGGAGAAATTTTACTCCATGGTGACAAAGACATAAGGGGAAGTTATGGTTGTCATCACAATTTCTAATAATTTGCTTTTTCTCATTTCTTATGTCCACCTATAACTCTAATAGATTGAACATCCTGTCAAAAAGCGGGAGTGGTTGCTGCAATGTTCTTATGTACTTGTGTTTCAAAACAAGTTAACATTCATTCAAATGTAGCTTTATTGGACCCCTTGAGTTAATGATCTTAAATGTATAGCCTACCATTTTCCACTTTTTAGGGCATGGAGAGTTTGATCTACTTCAGCAAGGCTGCCATTTCAACTCTCTTCATTACAATATTTAATTAAATTCTTCATTATGTAATGTCTTAACACCATATTCATCTCTAACAAAGCCACTGCAATTTCATGACCATAAACTCCCCTCTATATAACATATAGTATCAAAATGTGTTTTGAAACACGTTTTTATAGAATAAAACATGTTTTTATTTTGTTCCTATCATGGTAAAGCCTAGGGTCTTTGAAAGAATAATCTCTGGAACTGAAGATCCCTGGAAAAGTTTTAGAACCACTATACTCAAGTCCTAGTTCTTTAAGAATCTTTCTTCTTTCTTGGTGATTATTATAAATAAAAATCACCTTTCTACTACAAAAGTCAAGAGAAAATGAATGAATGGACCTGGATTTTCCTTTTCTTCTTATATTATTAGCCTTTAAGAGGATCTCAAAATATAAAGAGAACTTAGAATAAAACAAGATGAACTTGTTTTACTATATTCATGTATATTATATAAATATCAACCTGCAATAAAAGCATCAAGCCTTGTTAAGGCTTTCATATAAAATTTTTTATTCTCTTTAATTTTTAAGATCAATTGCTCATACAGGTTTCTTTTAAGCATTTATTTTGGGGATTACTTTTCTTATATCCAATTGCACACAAAAAGGAGAAAATGAACTCTGTGAAGAATATCTCAGTATTCCAAATTCTACTAGGTTTGAGAATATTTCAAACTCAGTGCCTTGTCCAAAACATTTTCATTAGCATCTGCCTTTAGGACTACAGAAAGACTGGGTATATATTAACAAAGAGCAAATTATTTTTTCCAACTGTTGTAACTAGTAATAAAAGGAAAAATTCTCATTCAATACTCATGAAAACTTTACTTTGAAAAACTAATCATCTAAAATCAGATATTAAGACAACATACTGCCAGAACTGTCTCTCTCCATTACTTTATTCAGCAACAAGGCCTTGGCAGTCAGTCTTTGTACTTTTTGTACAAGCAAAGAACAATTTGCATCCAGTACTAACTTATCAACAGGTTGGAAATATTTGTCTATTTCCTACTCCTAAGCATGTTACTAAAAGTGATATTTAAAATTAAATAATCAGAAACTGGATCCAAATATATCCTCATGAAAATGAAAATAATGTAACATGGAATGCCTTCATTTGAAGCTAATGTTACAGAAAGGGAAAATACCCAGAACTCAAATCTCTCTCTTTATTTATAAATATTTGCATCACTTAGTTTTGGATAAGTTTAACAAGAATACACATTATTTCTTTTGGGGATGACAGCAAAATTGACAAACAGTCCCTGTTATGCCTGTCATTATGTTATTGCTAAATCATCCACAATATCATGACCTGATTTTAGTTACCAGGGACATAGCGAAAACATGGAATTTAAGTATCATTCTGATTACATACAAATAGCCAGCACTTAAGAAAACCTATGAAGAGTGATCTATGTCCAGTAATTAAAAAAAAGAAAAAAATGGAAGGAAGGAACCAAGGGAGGAAAGAAGGAAAGAAGGAAGGAAGGAAAGAAGGCAGAAAGACATCTTTAAAAGCCTAACACAATTACACAGTAGGCCTCTGACATTCTCTATGCTGGTATAATAACTAAATGGCAAGTAACACAGAAACAGTTATCCTTGTGAGATCCCTGTTGCATGCTTTAATTATAACTAAAAATTTACAACAAAATCAACCCTTGGGTAAATTGCTCTTTGGTTTAAATCTTCATTACCTCCTGGAATTTTGGTAAAATCACTTTGTTTTTAAATTAAGCCGGTCCCTCCTTCTTTACTCCATTACAGAAGTCAAACAATAAGAACCAGACATTAATTTTAGAATGAAAAGAGTTTTGTGTATATGTGTGTCTGTAAGTCCAACCCCTGTATACAAACTGTTAAAAAACAGATGTTTTAACATAGTGCTTTATTCCAACTTAATCTCATCCTTGAATGAACTTCCTTCAAGTTTCAACCATTAAAAAAAAAAAAAAAGAGTCAATTTCCTGGTGGTTGTAATTTAATTAAGTAACCTTTCACACTGAGCAAAAACCCAAAAGCAAAAGGGTCATTAATCTTTCTAGTGATTAGAGACACCTCTAGAGCTTCAAACATTTACCTCTCCTTCCCCGTAGTAGAAATGCTTTTAGGAGGATCATGGTTCATACCTCGCATTCCCTGGAGCCAGAGATGGTATATGTGCAGGGCCCAGATCCATTAACGGATATATCCATGGTCTCAGAGTTTGTAGGCTTGTAGTCCACATAATACTCCTGTAAAGGGGAATTCATTTGTCTTTCAGACTCTCTGGTCTTTTTCCGCCGCCTCTTCATAAGAGAGTGTTGCTGAAGTTGTTTCATGCTGGCTGGGTAGCGTTTCCAAGACACATAGATTACCAAGAGGATCATGGCCACCGAGAGGAAGAGAGCCACACTTCCTGCAATAATTTTGTGAAATGAAACATGCTCATACTCTTGCTCTGTGCCAGGAATCTGAAACCCTGGGGAAGGGCTTGGTGTTTCAAGGGCGGGCTGGGTGGGGTCAGATTTGGAAAATGTAGGTTTAGGGATAATCAGAGGCTTCTGGGGCGTTTGGGGTACCAGGTGTGATTTTTCTGTGTTGACCACCTGAACTTCAGAGCAGATATTATATGTTTCCACTGCATCACTAACCTTTTCACCCTGGATATGCTTAGGTCCTGCACATATCATGGTGCTTTCCTTATTTCCTTTGAAATTCTTAAGCCAATAAAATAGAGGACAAATGCTCCGACTGCATTCCCACATATTTCCAGACAAAGTGATGGATATTAATGATATCCATGCATTGACAGTTTCCTGTGAAATGTTGGTAAGCTTGTTGGAATCCAAATTCAATTTTTGCAAATTGGGTAGACATTTAAATGTGCCCGGCTCAATTCCTTGGATGTCATTCCCTGATAAATCCAAGTTGTGTAAGGAACTCCAAGTCCATGTCAAGCCTTGGCTAATGGAACGAATCCTGTTCCACTGTAAGTAAATTGAGCGGAGATTGAAGAGACGTGGAAAATGAGCAAAATTGATCTTGGAAAACTGATTGTGCTCCAAGTGGAGCTCCTTCAACTTCAAGAGGCCAGCAAAAGCATTTCGGGACAAGCTTCGAAGACGATTGTAACCCAAATCCAGAAAGTCAAGATTTCGACAGTCTTGAAAAACTCTTATCGGCACAGTCTTTAATGAGTTAGATCTCAGGTGCAAAATGATGAGTTTCCGAAGACCTTTAAATTGTTCCGATTGCAATGTCTGAAGTTTATTGTAGGAGAGATCCAGATTGCGGAGATTGGGAACCGGGTGAAATGTTTTATTGTGCAGATAGGTAATTTTGTTGGAGCTTAGAATTAATTCTTTCAGTCTACGGATCCCTTGAAATGCATCTTCATCCACTGAGCTAATGTAATTATGGTCAAGATAAAGCCATATAAGCTGGTTAAGGCCGGCAAACTGATTGGATTTGAGTTTCTGAATGCTGTTGAACCTTAATGATAAGCCTTGTGACCCTCCAGAAATGTTCTCAGGGATATCTGCGAAAGCATGAGACTCACAGTATACAATTTTGCCATCACATCTGCAGTTCTTTGGGCAAGCTCTCTGAGCCCCCGTGAGCATAACAAGCAGAAGTGTAGGAAGGAGCACTAGCACCACACGCATGCCTCTCAGCTGCGTAATTAAACGGAAACCTACAATATTAAAAAGAAGACAAATGCACATTGTAAAGCTATTAATATAAATCACCACCAGTTTACCCGCTATCAGGGGCATTTCATCTAGTGTAGTAATGGGACAGTTGATATAAGAACAATGTATTTAACATTTGAAGTCTTATTTTCTTCAGTGTTGCATGTTTGCTATAATGAGGTTTCCTTCTTTCTTCCTTGATTTTCAAATCACCACAGTGCCGTGGAGCTAAAGAAAAGCCTTCCCGAGTTTCATGAGTTCATATGTTCATCAACACTGAAAAGCACACAGCTTGTCTTATCCCTTAATGCCAACACTGTAATAACAACAATATTTGGCTAGTCACTCTGTTGAACATCAGTATCAGAAGGAAGAGTACCAAGTCTTCTGGTAATGGCAAAAATGTGACTTAGAAAACCCCATACTTGAACATTTTTCCTAGTTGAGCAAACAGGCTTTGATTTGACAAAAGAGCTTCAGTAAGCTGTCAAGGTAACCCAAGTTTGCCCTGCCTGAAATTGTATCCTTATTGCATAATGGAATAACAATGCATGAGCTCTGAAAAAATGGCATCAGGACTAGTATGGACAGCCAATGAAGCATAGTATGAAGACTAATAACAGTGCAAGGTACTCTCAATGTGTTAATAAGCATATATGCTCTTAGCATTCAGGAAGATCTGCCTACTGTGCCTCCAGGGATACACCAGCTCAGAACCCTAACTGCTGATAACGCAGAACAGTCCAAAGTTAAGATTGTCAAATTCTTATTAAATATTTGCATAAAATGCACAATAATCTTGTGTAGTATTAGGTTTACTATTATTTTTAAGGTAGTTGTTTTTGCAAATTTGGGGGATAAACAAGGAGTGAAGCAGTAGACTACTACCCCCACTCTCCTCCATCCGGACCTGCACAAATTTCTGACTTTTTTTTCTTTCTCCCCTACCTCTATTAACTTCAGAAAACCTGCAAAGTTGCAATGTACTGGTACTGGTGCTGCATTTCCAAGTCACAGCATGGTAAGGGATTTCTTTCCTCTGTCAACAGTGGATTTATTATTTCTTAACGGTTGGTGGGGGGGGGGGGGAACCTGTGTGCTGTAGTTTATTTCTCTTAAATATCCATATTTTAACCAAGGGGCAACCAGCCAAACCTCTAATCAAAAAACTCTCCTTCTTTTACTTGACCAGTTTTTTTTGTTTTATTTTGTTTTGTTTTTAATTTGAAACCCGATCTTGCTCTCTGTCCTCTTGCCAGCTACAATCTCACTGAAATACATTCTGGCTCTTCCAGACAGGAGAAAGGGGGGAAAAAAGCCAGTCACACTTGAAAAAATAAGACTGGCAAATGACTGCTGGAAATTTGGAAGCTGTGTTCAGGATACAGCTTCAAAGATAAAACAAACCCTTGTGCGACCTCCGATAAAGTAACGACCCCACCCCTACACACACGCAGTAAAGTGTTAACAATCTTCCTGACAGCGACCAGAAACACAAGCATGGTTAATATTATCAAGAAATAGAAGCAAACACAATATTTATCTCATGCTCAATTCCCAAGCTGTAGAAACACATACAGAAGAGACCGTCTTAAAGATATTTCTCTCGAGTCTGTTTAAGTCCGTGTTATGCATTTACGGATTAAAAAAAAAAAAAACTACTAAAGGGAAAATGATCTAAAAATATAATAGCAACTATACCGAGTCAACTGGCAAACTCAGAGGCTGCTGCTTTTTGCCTGTTTCCCCGTCTTTTATCAGCTAATGCCACGACTGAGAATAGGAAGCCAAGAGGATCAGCTTTGCTAAGAAGGAAACAACAAAAGTTCACTTACCCATCCTTTGTCATCCAAAAACGGATCCCCCCTCTCTCAGCTTTCTTCTTATTTGGTCTCTCGTGCTGAAACCACCACCACCTTCATGACACAGTGCGGCTGTCATTCACACCATTCTGATCCCGCATGTGAGCTAGTAGCCCCATACAAACTTCCCCGGAGAGGACAGGCAAAAAAATATATATACATATATGAAAAAAAATCAGCATGGGGTGGGATGGGGGGGCAGGGAGAAGGAAGCCGTTGCGGGGGGAGGGGGAGGACCTCTAAGCTCTGAGGACCATTGTGTAATTCACCAGAGACCCATCAGCAGTAATTGGCAATCTGTGCAAAAAAGCTACAGCCCATTTCGAAGGTAACCAACTTCTCTGTAAAAAGAGAGGTAAAAAAAAAAAAAGAAAAGAAAAGAAAAGAAAATCTTCAGAATACCTGGCATTCCTTATTGTGCTGGCTTTTGCCATTCCCAGATAAAGCAATTCATCCTCTGGATTTTCAGTTCTTGAAGCAAGTAGGCCTCCTGTGCTGTATGAGACCCCAGTTTAAAAGCTATGCAGGCTAGGTTTATCCATTTAGCTGGTCAGGTTTAAAGTGTTTTGTAGCTGTGCTGAGAGGCAGCCCTTGTCTAATTCAGAAGGCTTTCCAGAGACTGATGATGCTCAGAGCTTGTTGGTGCTAATGCTTGAGTTTGTGATACACTGAGTGCCCTCCGCTGGAGAAAACAGATTGCACATTAAAGATGGGAACAAGTGAGCCTGTCAGTGGTGTGCAGCCTTCCCTCTCTCAGAAAGGGAAATTAAAGGCACAGGACCACTTTTTTTTTTTTTTCTCTCCAATAATATATATATTATGAAAGCCTTATGACAAGGAGTTCCATTCAGTGATATCAAATATTAAGTAAAATATTGGCTCTCTATTATCCAATTAGCAGTTTTTAAAAGTTGCCTTGGCTTTTTTTTTTTTTCCTGCACATATCACAGATTTATTATCTTTTTTTAACAGAAACAGTTTGAGTTTCATTTTTGTTGCTGTCAGTTTATTTATTTATTTATTTAAATTTTTAAAATTTTTTTTTAAAGATTTTATTTGCGAGAGAGAGAATGAAAGACAGAGAGCATGAGAGGGAGGAGGGTCAGAGGGAGAAGCAGACTCCCTGCCAAGCAGGGAGCCCGATGTGGGACTCGATGCTGGGACTCCAGGATCATGACCTGAGCCAAAGGCAGTCACTTAACCAACTGAGCCACCCAGGCGTCCTGTCAGTTTATTTATTTATATATTTTTTAAAGCAGATCACATAGAGAAACAATTGTACTTAAGGGGAAAATGTAATTAGGTCACTTTTGAAGGTAGTCATTTTTAAAATTTTAGGTTTAATTTTTCAATTCCCAGCTTTTGATAGTAAATACATTCTGTAATTTTGCACATCTTATTGAACAGTCTAGATCATTACTTTCTAAAAATGTACATTCTTAGCCTTAAAGTGGTTGTCTTTAATACTATATTAACCAATGTGCAAATATCTAAGAGAGACTAAATGTTACTTCGATAAAAGTATTATTCTGGAGCATAATTGACCTCCTTAGTGCAGTCACTGTATTTTAAAATCATCTACATTAATAATGCAAATTTTTCTTATGCAAGTTACTTATAATGTGCAATTGCAGAAAAACAAAAGCATGTGAGTTCTATATCGCTATGGTATTTATCTAAAATTTGCAAAATATCCTCAAAATTAGGAAGGATGAAATGATGAAACACCTGAAATATGTATTTTAAAAAGCCTATACCTTCCTTCAACTTGCAATAGACTTTGAAAAAAAATAAATAAATAATGATGCATCACCTTCCATTTTGCTTCTCTTCGTTACTTGTTTATTTCATAATCCTCTGGCAGAGAATTTTTGGAACAACCAAAAGAATGAACCAATGTAATAGAGAGAGAGAATGCTAGATAAGATTACTAACCTAACTTAGCAGGTGTGAGAAGTTTAAATAAATTTTACATAAGTATCTAGAATTGCTATGGATCAGTGAAAATGAGTATTTTTAGAAATATTTCTTGGTTTTAGAATAACTGCCAATATACTAATAAGGAGGGCTAATCTTAGAAATAACAGAAATAATTTGACTCAGATTTGTGAGTAGGCAGAAACAGGCAATTATCTAATTACTAAGATTTTTCAAGGAACAGAAAGAGATAATATATCCCCCAAATATATCCCTTTCCCATTAACTGATACCTGAATTCTATTTTAGAAATGTATACTTTTGGCTTAAGGTTTAAAACCTATTGAAATGCAAATGAACACCCAAAGAGGCAATATTATTTGGTTAATGAAAGAGGTGTACCTTTCTAAGGAAACAAACATAAATGATACACATATAATTTGTTCATAGTAGTGTAGTTTACACAGAAACAAAAATCCCACCCAAATATTCAATGATGGAGGGTCAGTTCAGGAAATATAAATATATTCATGATTAGAATACGTGCTGCCATTAAGATAAAATCGCTTGTATTTGCTGACAGGGAATGATGACCACAATGTGTAAAGTAAAGAAAGTAGAGGCAGAGAACACAGGTCCTAGAGGATAATTAAGGGAGTCTATTTCTGTGCATATTCTTACTTGCGTGGGGGCAAAATAAAATGTACAAATTTTCCTGGGAGATGAATTTTGGATGGATTTCATTTCATTTTTTATGATTTTTTGTCTATTTATATTTTCTAACTTTTTAAAATAAGATGAATATGTGGTACATGTGACATATGTGTGTGTGTGTATATATATGTATTTTTGTGCATGTATGTATAAATTTTCCTTTGTTGGAATATAGCCATGAGAACAGCTTTTGATAGTGGATTGGAAAAAATCTCATGATGTTACCCACATTTATGGTGTAATAACCAATGAAAATGCAAGTTTTCTCTTAAGTACTAAGATCTAATAGATGCTATATTCCAAAGCAGATACTAAATCATATGCAAATTTTACAAAAGATGTTGTCAAAAATCAATTATATACTGTGTCCCTTGAACACATTGTGAGGGCATAAAAGGGCCAAGAGAGTTAAGAGTGACAAAAGACGTTGTGTGGAGGACTTTACTGGAAAGAGTTGTCCTGGCATTACCTACAAATGTACATAGACACACACACCCTTCACCCAAGTGAAGGGCAGGGTATATCCATACCTAGCTTCATTATAGTGTGTTAAAAATTTTAAGACAAAAGGTCCAAAATGGAGCCACTTACGCTAAGCCTCATTTCACCAAACCACAATTTAACTTAATTAGTGTTTTGGCCACTCCCAGAAATGGAATCTTAAACCAGTCAATAAGGAATCACCTGGTCAGCACTAATAAGGTAATCTGCCTGATAGACCCCATCATCCCCTGAAGGAAAGTGACCTTGTCACAATCAATCTGCCTTTTACTAATATAATTTCTTAGTCCTGCTCCCTTTGGCCTATGAGAGTCCTTCATTTTTATAGTTTCTCAGAGCCCCTTTCTATCTGCTAGATGGAATGCTGCCCAATTCATGAATCACTGAATAAAGGCAATAAGATCTTTAGAATTAACTGAGTTGAATTTTGTTTTGTTTTGTTTTTTAACAGTTTTGGTGTCAGTGACAGGATCCAAACAAAATGTGTGTGTTTTGGGGGATAACAAGAAACACAGGCACTGTTACTCATGAATCCTTTGAATTCTTGGTTCTTCTTTCCATTTCCTAGGGCCAAGAGGTACGTTCCTCTCAGTTTTGAGTTCTGCTTTCTTTGCACTGAGCTCCTGATCCAACTGGCTTTCTAGTCCAGGTCAGTTCAGGTTAAGGTAACAGATAGTTCCACCAGAACCTAAGCCCCTAGTTCTTGGTTCAGTACCCAGATGCCATATTGAGAACAGCGGGTGGCTCAGTCTGCAGTTTTTCATTTGATTGGAATCCCAGTCTGCAGTCCCCATTTGTTGGGTCCTTTCCCCAGTCCTCAGTTCCACATTGGAAATTGCTGGTGGGGCACACAATGCCATCTCTTGTCCAGGTTACTGTTGGTTTCTGTTAATGGGAATATGAAGTAAAGGCTATTGCTAATGGGAATCTTGAAAGCCAAAACAACAAAATTGGTGGACATGGGTCAAGCACTTAAAAGCTGTTAGGGCACTTGCCACCTAACTCTAAGACTCTCATGTTAGGATTAGGTGGCCATGGAATGGAGTTAGATTGACACTGGGTCACCTGCCAACCTTAAGAAAATTTCCATGTAAAATGCCACACAATCCTCAATGCAGTGACACATCCCTGTTAGGTATTATTAACTTTGCTCTGAGAAACCCAAGGCTTACCTATAAGAAATGGGATCCTTACATTCCAAAGATTTGAGAGTGCCACCTTCTGGTACACCTGCTTATTTTTTGTCTAAGAAATGTGGGTCTCAGAACCCATAGATACCTACAAAAATGAAAAAATCTTACTAATGACAACCTAGAATTGCAATGGTCATTATGGGGAATGTTCCAATTAGACAAGATCGTTCATTTAAGAAGTACACTTGAAAATAAGAATTCCCAAAACAAAAAAAAAATAGAATGGGATATCAATTTTAATTGGCATGCAGAAGCCTCCAGAAGTTTTCAAAATTCCAAAATAGCTTCAATGAAGTATTTGCTACAAAAGCCTAAAGACAAATTAAAGATATAAAAAAACAGGACTAACAGACTGAGGTAACTCCTACTGCTTCCCTCTGTCCTCCTTTACCTGAGTACTCAGTCTACTAATCCTGTCTGAATTGTCTTCCACTCTGAAGAGACAAAAGGACCATAAACAAAAGTCCACCAAGTTAGTGGCCTTACAGACACCCCCAAATATATTCTTGAAGTAGGGCCCCCATATGGGCCCCTGTCAGGGTTAATAGAAGCAAGGGGGATTTTCTGGTAAACTGATACATTATATCCTTAAACAGCCAAAAAGAAATGTCTCTTTCTTTTGGTTATCTTTGAGAGTGGCTCTGGATCTTGGGAGGTAATATCTTCTCCATCCTCTTTGAGAATGCCTCTTGGGTTTATGCGTCCTTCAATACTGCCAGGAATATTTATTGTCTGTCCTGGGCAGAAACCGATGTGCTTTTTTGTTTGTTTGTTTGTTTGTCTGTTCGTTTTTCTGGCAAGATATTTCAAAGGATTTTTTAAGTATCTCAGTGGTCAGAAGTCAGCCAAATTGAAAACTGATATTCAGAGCCTGACAGAAATTTTTTTAGACCTCCTCCCCTAAGCTAAATATACCCAGAGGGAAAGAAAAAGATTTGGAAGAGAAAGCTCTAAATCTAGAACACAGGAGTCTTTCAATTCCATTTTAGTTGAAGAACTTCTCCCTGGTATAAAGAAGCAAACTGAGGATAACTTAGTTCAACCTCTAGATGTCATTCAAGCCAATTCTTTGAAGAATTAAAACCAACTCTTCTTATTTTACAAATGTTTACAAAACCAGAAACACAGCTCTAGAAATATTCAAAGTCCACCTATCATTTTAACCAATCCCAAAACCTCACCTATTCATCTCAAACTGAAAGCTTATATTGAAAAATTCTGGCCTTAAGAAACAGAAGTGCTTATTGAAGGAACTGGCATTCTTTCTCTGTGCCTTTGAGATGTAAATATTCTACCCAGTCTTCTCTGGAAATTCTCATCTAAACCATCTTTGTGAAATGCAAACTTGAGGGGGCAACTCATTAATAAAGAGGCTATTTGGATATTTGAAATTTAGGCAAATGAAAAACCATGTCTTCTCCAAAAATATTAATAAAAAGCTTTAGCCATCTGAGCAGATAACCTTAACCTATTCCATCTGCCAGAAACATGATTTATATCCAACTGCTTTTCTATAAACTAGTGAATTAAAACAGGGTTGGGATTGGCTTTCACTTTCAGAGTTTGTCTGGATAAAATATGTACATGTGTTTTCTACACAAGAAAGAAGGACTATATGAAAGAGAAAGTGTCAGCTTGAAGCTATTTTAAATCCTGGTGGTACCCCCAACAGGAAGTTTTTATAAGAGCACTGCCCAAATGAAGAGACAAATAAACAAAAAACAAACAGAAATCCATCAAGTTTGGAAAAGTACTAGATAAATGAAGAAAAAAATGTGTCATTCTTGTCAGGGGAAATCTGGTCCCTTATTCCTAAGGGGGCTATTAAGGATCTATCAATGTGTTCATGAAAAAGAGAAATATCTTTTAACATCTGCTAGGCCTAGAGATCAAAAAAACCTTTTTAAAATTGTTAGGTCAACCAAGAAGTTTCTTGGAAAGGTCTGAAATAGTACTAAGGGTGGGAGGAGGTAAGAGAGAATGAGAGAAATTGACCATACTTTTTTTTATTCCTAGGTAGTAGACAGCCCACCTGTAACTGGTCCTACACTGGAAAAGGATGACAATGTTTAAATGTGAGCTTATATGAAATATGATGTATTGATTAATATGGTGGATTTAATATTTCCATTTACTTATTTGAGACTTTATGAACTAAGGATATAATAGGAATTTTTGAATTTTAATTTTTGTAATAACAGCATTTTGTTACACTCAGAGAGCATTCAGTGACCTCACCTTGATAATTTGAAACTGACCATGGTAGGAGTATTCACACCAAGGAAATCATCAAAAAGCTAAAGTTTAAAATATGACTTATTATTTTGTTGAGTATCGACACTTAAGAAAGTGATGTTGAAAATATTAGTAATACATATTAAACTTAAAAGTGTAATGTTTGTAGCCATTTAATTATAAATAGGTTTTATGTAATTATAAATAGCTATTAAATAAATACAAATTATAAATAGATATAATTTCAAATATGTAATATTTGAAAACTATGACCTGATTGGGCAAATAAATTACCATGTGACTGACAAACAAGCAAAATTCCAACCTATGTCTACATTGTTTCACTTTTGTGTTACTCATTAATGTAAGCAAAAATATCAGACAGTATTCATGTTGGAATAATACTTGGAGAGCCAGTTGTTAAACATTTATCAGCAAACCACTGTGCCTACAGTTCTACATCTGTATTGCTCCAACAGTGAACTAGTTTGAACACATAAATGCTAGTGATGACCTGGTTTTAACAAATAAATCAAAATTTCAATCAATTATTATCATCATAATCAATGTCACTTTCAATACCATCAATATCTTCTTTCCTAAAATATTATTTGTTCTCTCCAATTAAAAATTAAAAGCCTTTGTCAATTAAGAAATTTAAAATTACAAGTGAAAGAAATCTCAACTCAAACTCAATAAAAATAAAATGGAAAATTATTTTAGTTTGTGTAAATCAAAATTTCATAGTCAGATAGAGCTGGATTCAAAAATTCAAGTATCACTGGTAGCCAGTTTCCTTTGGTCCATTTCTCAGGCCTAATACAATAAATTATTTCCATTGTAATTCTGGTTTTAAAACAGCTCTCTTAGCCCCGGCTCCATGTATAGTAAGATTCAAGAACTAATAAATGTTTCATTGCATGGAGAGACTCTAGTGGAGTCTTTTTTTTTTTTTTTTTCCTACTACCTCTGAATAATTTTCTGTGACGAAGATTGGGCCTCCCTGGGTAGTTTACATAAAGGTCATGTATTCTACCACTGGTGCTGGTGGGAATACCTTCTTAAAAAAAAAAAAAAATGTACTAAGGATGCCTGGCTGGCTCAGTAGGTAGAGCATGCAACTATCTCAGGGTTGTGAGTTCAAGCCCCACATTGGGCCTACAGCTTACTTAAAAACAAACCAAACCAAACCAAACAACAACAACAAAAACACATGCTGACATGCTGAAAGGGGGAGGAAAATGATGTGTGCATCTCTTGCAAAGTATAAAGTCATCACTAAAAAGGGGCTGCCCTGCTGGGGCACACCTTGAATCTAGGTGGGGACCATGTAAATAATCCTCACCAAGGATTATGAGCAGAATTGATGTGGAGCACTTCCAGGTCGAGATGGTCAAAGAAAAAGGGTCCCTTTCTTCTTCGTCTAACTAGAACCCAGGATTCTAAAACCCTGTTAAAGCTACTGGACTACAGGGGATTATTTATGTCGCAGTATAAATGGGATAAGGAGTAATGGTGAATATTGGGAGATAAAAATATACACCATGCAAATAAATACACAAACCAAACATATAAACAAACAAAAAAAAATAAAAAACAAAAATAAACCAAATAACAAAACATAACAACATCCCAGTAACCTTTTCCTCTTGCTCTACCCTGTCATTAGGATGTGGTGGTAACTATGCTTCCTTTATTCTCAATATGTAAAGCTCTTCATACACTGATTTATCAAATATTCCTAAACATCCTCCTAACTTCACTCTCAAATAGTAAAAAAGTAAAATTAATATATTGAGGGGGGCGGAGCAAGATGGCGGAGGAGTAGGAGACCTGGATTTCATCTCCTCTCAGGAATTCAGCTGGATAGGGATCAAACCATTCTGAACACCTACAAACTCAACAGGAGATCAAGAAAAGAAAAGCAACAACTCTCTCATCAGAAAAGCGACCAATTTCTGGAAGGTAGGACGTGCGGAGAAGTGAATCCGAGGCGATATTCGGGAGGATAGCGGCCTCCGTCGGCCGCTTCTGGCATGTGAAAGAACCATGGAGCACAAAATCGGAACTTTTAGAAGTCTGCTCCGCTGAGGGACGTCACTCTGGTGGCTAAGCGATGGGTGGAACCCTCCGGGACAGTGTGGTCTCAGGACCCTCAGGGTCACAGAAAGACCGGGGGTACCTGAGTGTGGCAGAGCTCCCAGGTAACGGAACAGGGAAGCCGGCTGCAGAGGCGGAGCCCAGGTGCGGGCTCTCAGCTCGGGGTTACCCTCCAGCAGGGACCCAACAAGCGGCAGATCGTCGGAGACTCACCTTCCTCCCCCGGGGGGAGCCGCGCGGGAGTGCACCGCAGGGATCCGCTGGGTTTGGAGACTCCACCCGGGGTCGGGTGCCAGAGATAGAAACGCGTGGTCACAGGCCGTGTGAGCACAGAGTGTGGCCAGAGACGGGAGAGACGGGAGTGATTGACTGCTTTTGTCTGGAGCTCACTGAGGAATGGGGCCCGAGTTCTTGGCTCCTCCGGGGTGGAGATTGGGAGGCCGCCATTTTCACTTTCTGCCTCCAAAGCTGTACGGAAAGCTTGCAGGGAACAAAAGCCCCGGAGAGCAAATCCGAGCAGATTACTTAGCCGGGACTGGGAAAGGCGGGGCAATTCCACCTCCGGCAACGACATTTGGAAACCACAGCAACAGGCCCCTCCCCAGAAGATCAGCGAGAACAGCCAGCCAAGACCAAACTTACCGATCAATGAGAACGGCAGAACTCCAGCGCTAGGGGAATACTGCACATAGAATTCATGGCTTTTTTACCATGATTCTTTAGTCTTTCAAAGTTAATTTTTTTAACTTTTTTTTTTTGAATTTTTCTTTTTCCCTTTTTCAACCAACATCTTATCAATCCTTTTTTTTTAAAAACATTTTTATTTTTCATTTTTAGAGTCATATTCTATCCCTTCATAGTACTTACCCGTATTTTTGGGATATATATATAAGTTGTTCTCTCTTTAAAATTTTGAGATAGTTTCTTCTAACAGATTAAAATATACCCTAAATCTCTAGTATATGTTTTTTTCTACTCCCATGCCTGATCACATTCTCTCCCTTTTCTTTCTTTCTTTTTTTTTAAATTCTCTTCTTTCTTTTTTCAAACAACTTCTTATCAATTCCTTTTATAAAATTTTTTATAATTTCCATCTTTACAGTCATATTCCATCCCTTCATCATATCAACCCTTATTTTTGTACATATATAAGGTTTTCTTTCTTTAAAATTTTGGGAGGCACTTTGTTCTAAAAGACCAAAAGACACCCCAAATCTAGTGTGTGGCACTGATCTATATACCAGCCTGATCATATTTGATCACATTCTGTTTTTTGTTGTTGTTGTTGTTGTTTTGTTTTGTTTGTTTTTGTTTGTTTTTATCTTTATCTTTTTCTTTTTCTTTTTTTCTTTTTCTTTTTTCTCTCTTTCCGTTTCTTTTTCCACTGCTTCAGGTCTTTTCTGATTTGTTTAGAGTATATTTTCTGGGGACGTGGTTACTCTGCTAGCATTTTGTTCTCTCATTAATCTATTCTCCTCTGCACAAAATGACAAGATGGAAAAAATCACCTCAACAAAAAGAACAAGAGGTAGTACCGACTGCAGGGACCTACTCAATACGGACATTAGCACGATGTCAGATCTAGAGTTCAGAATCATCACTTTAAAGATACTAGCTGGGCTTGAAAAAAATATGGAAGTTATTAGAGAAACTCTGGAGAAGTAAAAGAACTAAAATCTAACCAAGTAGAAATCAAAAAGGCTATTAATGAGGTGCAATAAAAAATGGGGGCGCTAACTGCTAGGATAAATGAGGCAGAAGAGAGAATCAGTAATATAGAAGACCAAATGATGGAAAATAAAGAAGCTGAGAAAAAGAGAGATAAACAACAACTGGATCACGAGGGCAGAATTCGAGAGATAAGCAATACCATAAGATGAAACAACATTAGAATAATTGGGATCCCAGAAGAAGAAGAAAGAGAGAGAGGGGCAGAAGGTATACTGGAGCAAATTATAGCAGAGAACTTGCCTAATTTGGGGAAGGAAACAGGCATCAAAATCCAGGAAGCACAGAGAACCCCTCTCAAAATCAATAAAAATAGATCAACACCCCGACATCTAATAGTAAAACTTACGAGTCTCATAGACAAAGAGAAAATCCTGAAAGCAGCTCAGGAGAAGAGATATGTAACCTACAATGGTAGAAACATTAGGTTGGCCACAGACCTATCCACAGAGACCTGGCAGGCCAGAAAGGACTGGCAGGATATATTCAGAGCACTAAATGAGAAAAATATGCAGCCAAGAATACTCTATCCAGCTAGGCTGTCATTGAAAATTGAAGGAGAGATAAAAAACTTCCAGGACAAACAAAAACTAAAGGAATTTGCAAGCACAAAACCAGCCCTACAAGAAATCTTGAAAGGGGTCCTCTAAGCAAAGAGAGAGCCTAAAAGCAACAAAGACCAGAAAGGAACACAGACAATATACGGTAACAGTCACCTTACAGGCAATACAATGGCACTAAATTCCTATCTTTCAATAGTTACCCTGAATGTAAATGGGCTAAATGCCCCAATCAAAACACACAGGCTATCAGACTGGATTAAAAAACAAGACCCATCGATATGCTGTCTGCAAGAGACTCATTTTAGACCCAAAGACACCCCCAGATTGAAAGTGAAGGGTGGAAAACCATTTACCATGCTAATGGACACCAAAAGAAAGCTGGGGTGGCAATCCTTATATCAGACAAATGAGATTTTAAACCAAAGACTGTAATAAGAGATGAGGAAGGATACTATATCGTACTTAAAGGGTCTATCCAACAAGAAGATCTAACAATTGTAAATATCTATGCCCCTAACATGGGAGCAGCCAATTATATAAGCCAATTAATAACAAAAGCAAAGAAACACATCGACAACAATACAATAATAGTGGGGGACTTTAACACCCCCCTCACTGAAATGGACAGATCATCTAAGCAAAAGATCAACAAGGAAATAATGACTTCAAATGACACACTGGACCAAATGGACTTCACAGACATATTCAGAACATTCCATCCCAAAGCAACGGAATACACATTCTTCTCTAGTGCCCATGGAACATTCTCCAGAATCGATCACATCCTAGGTCACAAATCAGGTCTGAACCAGTACCAAAAGATTGGGATCATTCCCTGCCTATTTTCAGACCACAATGCTTTGAAACTAGAACTCAATCACAAGAGGAAAGTCGAAAAGAACTCAAATACATGGAGGCTAAAGAGCATCCTACTGAAGAATGAATGGGTCAACCAGGAAATTAAAGAAGAATTAAAAAAATACATGGAAAACAATGAAAATGAAAACACAGCTATTCAAAATCTTTGGGATGCAGCAAAGGCAGTCCTAAGAGGAAAGTAGATAGCAATACAAGCCTTTCTCAAGAAACAAGAAAGGTCTCAAGTACACAACCTAGCCCTACACCTAAAGGAGCTGGAGAAAGAACATCAAATAAAGCCTAAACCCAGCAGGAGAAGAGAAATAATAAAGATCAGAGCAGAAATCAATGAAATAGAAACTAAAAGAACAGTAGAACAGATCAACGAAACTAGGAGCTGGTTCTTTGAAAGAATTAACAAGATTGATAAACCCCTAGCCAGACTTATCAAAAAGAAAAGAGAAATGACCTAAATCAACAAAATCATGAATGAAAGAGGAGAGATCACAACCAACACCAAAGAAATACAAACAATTATAAGAACATATTATGAGCAACTATATGCCAGCAAATTAGATAACCTGGAAGAAATGGATGCATTCCTAGAGATGTATCAACTACCAAAACTGAACCAGGAAGAAATAGAAAACCTGAACAGACCTATAACCACTAAGGAAATTGAAGCAGTCATCAAAAATCTCCCAAAAAACAAAAGCCCAGGGCCAGATGGCTTCCCAGGGGAATTCTACCAAACATTTCAGGAAGAATTAATACCTATTCTTCTGAAACTGTTCCAAAAAATAGAAATGGAAGGAAAACTTCCAAACTCATTTTATGAGGCCAGCATTACCTTGAGCTCAAAACCAGACAAAGACCCCATCAAAAAGGAGAATTACAGACCAATATCCCTGATGAACATGGATGCAAAAATTCTCACCAAAATACTAGCCAATAGGATCCAACAGTACATTAAAAGGATTATTCACCACGACCAAGTGGGATTTATCCCTGGGCTGCAAGGTTGGTTCAACATCCACAAATCAATCAACGTGATACAATACATTAACAAAAGAAAGAACAAGAATCATATGATCCTCTCAATAGATGAAGAAAAAGCATTTGACAAAGTACAGCATCCTTTCTTGATCAAAACTCTTCAGAGTATAGGCAAAGAGGGTACATACCTCAATATCATAAAAGCCATCTATGAAAAACCTACAGCGAATATCATTCTAAATGGGGAAAAACAGAGCTTTCCCCCTAAGGTCAGGAATGCGGCAGGGATGTCCACTATCACCACTGCTATTCAACATAGTATTAGAAGTCCTAGCCACAGCAATCAGACAACAAAAAGAAATCAAAGGCATCCAAATTGGCAAAGAAGAAGTCAAACTCTCACTGTTTGCAGATGATATGATACTTTATGTGGAAAACCTCAAAGACTCCACCCCAAAACTGCTAGAACTCATGCAGGAATTCAGTCAAGTGGCAGGATATAAAATCAATGCACAGAAATCAGTGTCATTCCTATACACCAACAACAAGACAGAAGAAAGAGAAATTAAGGAGTCGATCCCATTTACAATTGCACCCAAAACCATTAAGATACCTAGGAATAAATCTAACCAAAGAGGCAAAAGATCTGTACTCAGAAAACTATAAAATACTCATGAAAGAAATTGAGGAAGACACAAAGAAATGGAAAAACGTTGGAACCAGAACCAGACCCCGCATAGCCAGAGGAATGTTGAAAAAGAAAAGCATAGCTGGCGGCATCACAATTCTGGACTTCCAGCTCTATTACAAAGCTGTCATCATCAAGACAGCATGGTACTGGCACAAAAACAGACACATAGATCAATGGAACAGAATAGAGAGCCCAGAAATGGACCCTCAACTCTATGGTCAACTCATCTTTGACAAAGCAGGAAAGAATGTCCAATGGAAAAAAGACAGTCTCTTCAACAAATGGTGTTGGGAAAATTGGATAGCCACATGCAGAAGAATGAAACTGGACCATTTCCTTACACCACACACAAAAATAGACTCCAAATGGTTGAAAGACCTCAGTGTGAGACAGGAATCCATCAAAATCCTAAAGGAGAACACAGGCAGCAACCTCTTTGACCTCAGCCGAAGCAACTTCTTCCTAGAAACATTGCCAAAGGCAAGGGAAGCAAGGGCAAAAATGAACTCTTGGGACTTCATCAAGATAAAAAGCTTTTGCAAAGCAAAGGAAAGAGTCAACAAAACCAAAAGACAACCGACAGAATGGGAGAAGATATTTGCAAATGACATATCAGATAAAGGGCTAGTATCCAAAATCTATAAAGAACTCATCAAACTCAACACCCAAAGAACAAAGAATCCAATCAAGAAATGGGCAGAAGACATGAACAGACATTTTTCCAAAGAAGACATCCAAATGGCCAACAGACACATGAAAAAGTGCTCAATATCGCTCGGCATCAGGGAAATCCAAATCAAAACCTCAATGAGATACCACCTCACACCAGTCAGAATGGCTAAAATTAACAAGTCAGGAAACGACAGATGTTGGCGGGGATGCGGAGAAAGGGGAACCCTCCTACACTGTTGGTGGGAATGCAAGCTGGTGCAGCCACTCTGGAAAACAGTATGGAGGTTCCTCAAAAAGTTGAAAATAGAGCTACTATATGATCCAGCAATTGCACTACTGGGTATTTACCCCAAAGATACAAAAGTAGGGATCCGAAAGGGTACGTGCAGCCCGATGTTTATAGCAGCAATGTCCACAATAGCCAAACTGTGGAAAGAGTCAAGATGTCCATTGACAGATGAATAGATAACGAAGATGTGGTATATATATACAATGGGATATTATGCAGCCATCAAAAGGAATGAGATCTTGCCATTTGCAACGACATGGATGGAACCGGAGGGTATTATGCTGAGCGAAATAAGTCAAACAGAGAAAGACATGTATCATATGATCTCACTGATATGAGGAATTCTTAATCTCAGGAAACAAACTGAGGGTTGCTGGAGTGGGGTGTGGGGTGGGAGGGATGGGGTGACTGGGTGATAGACACTGGGGAGGGTATGTGCTCTGGTAAGCGCTGTGAATTGTGCAAGACTGTTGAATCTCAGATCTGTACCTCTGAAACAAATAATGCAATATATGTTAAGAAAAAAAAAAGAACAAATGAAGAAAAAGGTTGCAGGAGGGGAAGAATGAAGGGGGGGAATTTGGAGGGGTAGACGAACCATGAGAGATGATGGACTCTGAAAAACAAACTGAGGGTTCTAGAGGGGAGGGGTGGGAGGATGGGTTAGCCTGGTGGTGGGTATTGAGGAGGGCACATTCTGCATGGAGCACTGGGTGTTATACACAAACAATGAATCATGGAACACTACATCTAAAACTAATGATGTAATGTATGGGGATTAACATAAGAATAAAAAAAAATTTAAATAAAATTAATATATTGTGTCTGCTTTCTTCTACACATACATGCGTGCACATGCACACACACACTGAAAACCACACCATACATGTACATGCTTAAAAATAATTTATCTATCGAGATACAGTTTAATTATGTACATAATTGAATTTTAACATGAAGAGGAAAGTTGAATCCCTTTTTCAAAATGAATGACTTTTTCTCCCTTTTCAATTTACTTATCATGATTTAACAGTACTTCATTTCTGATAGTAGTGATAATTAGTCACTTCTTAAAAATTTAAAGAAAAATAACATTTTATTATATCTGCTCAGCTGAATTTAGGAATCTCAATGTCCATACTCAAAACCTTTATCCCAATGTGTATTTTAAGGTAACACTCATGTTATTAAGAGTCACAACAAAAGTTGTATTGAAAAATATACACATAAAATAGAACTCTGTGTCTCATATTATTACCCAATCAATTTATAAAATTAAAAAAATTGGTGATGTATTATAGGATATTAATGAGTAGATAATGATAATGTAAAACATAAAAAAATGGGGGTTGGGGCAGATGGAAATTGATCATTAAACCAATAAAATGAAAAAATATAAGATTTATAGATTATGATAAATTTTAATAAATGAAAAAAGAAGTTATGAAACAGAATAATGGGAGATAACTTATTTTGAAGAATGGGGAAAGGAATCTTTAAAAATAATATTTCAATGGGTTTTCAAGTAAAATGCTCTTATATATTTGTGGAATGGATAAATTACCAAGGTTTACAAGACTAAAGGAATGAATAGGAGTGAACTAGGCAAACATGAAGGACAAAGGGAGAAGAATACATCAGAGAAAAACAAAATAATAGTATGGAAAGAGGTGAATGCTTGGCTTGTTTGAATAAATAATAGTAAAAAAACAAATAATACAAACAGATTCTCAGATGATTCAATATTAGAGTTACCAGCCACATACTTAAAGATAATTGTGGCTACTATCTTTAAAAAAATATATCACAAATTGGGATTCCAGCAGATAAATGGAGTTTGTAAATAAGAATCAAATCAAGATTATAAACCTAAAAACAGAATAATTGAAAATAACAGAAATTAACTATATATTTAAGTGGAAATTAGGCAGAGCTGAATGGAAGATTATGTAGTGAACTAGATAAAATAACAGAATGTGAAATTTAGTTCAGGGGCTTTCATTTTATATATGTATTTATATTTTATTTTTACTATAACACATAGAAAACAATATATTTTACTAAACTGAAAATATTTTTCATAAAGCAATACTATTCTGATATTATTTTACTTTATTGAATTTTGCTTAATAATATTCTGACAGTATATTTAATTGATGTCTCGGTGTATACTGTTTAAACAACACTAATATGAACATACAACTATAGAACCTAAAATTAAGCTTAATTGCCTATTCAAAATCCCACAATTGTTAATATTACAGCTATGGATAGAACTCAATGCATGTACAATGACATCATATTGTTTACATGAGCATTTTGTCTGTTATAGTCAACAATGGTAACATCAATTCAAAATCCTATTACCTAGAAGTAACTTTTGGCTCAGTCATTTATAATCATTTGTTTGTCTTCAATGTCTGTCATTTTCATAAACTTTGAGGTGATATAAGAAATTACACAAAGAAGGACTGACAAAATCTTATATTAAATACACAACTTCACTTTAGTGAAAATTTTAAAAAGAAAGTGACAGCAATAGATCAAGGCTTTGTATCCATATGATATTTTAAAATGCTTACAATACTAATGGGATAATAAGCTATCAGAAATTCAGAAAGTCAGACTGGAAAAAATATAAAATATATATCCCTAACTAGGAAAAAAAAGTTAAACCACATACTAACTGTATTATCAGTTATTACATTTTGAAAAATATTACAAATGTTTTTGTCAAATCTACATCTATAGTGGAAATATAAATTAGAATAATTATTTTGTCATGTACTAGGCAGTATGTTATCAAGATCCATACAAACAAGCCTAGTCTTTAACCTAGTGTATCCATTCTATAATATCTTAAAATAAAAGAATACATATTCAAACATATGCAGTGCTGTGTTATTAGAAAGATAAGGAAAAATAAATCACAAAATAAACTTCAAAAAAACTAGATTATTTTACTGAAACATGACATATTAATCCATAAAATATTTGTACCCACTAAAATATGAAAATAATTATGACAAAGCAAAATAGTATTCATTTTATTAATTACAACCATATACAAACCTATATTCATACAGAAAAAAGGAGTGAAAGTAACACAGAAAAAAAATTGGCTTAATAAATTTGTAATTTTTTGGTAATTACTCTATGGTTATAATTCACTTTCTGCAATACATATGAATCAGAAGGCTAGAAGATGATACCGAAAGAGTGTTGCTTTCACCCTAAATTATGACAAATTAATTTCAGGTATCAGCCAATTTTCTGACTTTATTATAGAATAATCTGGAATAGTCTGTAAATGATTTTAAACTAAATGTCTTTCCTGGCTACATAAAAATTGGACATCCATTACAGGAGGCTAATTGGTTAGAGTAGGTATTTTACACCCTACTCTCCTTTTTGTGTCTGAGCCATGCTGATAAATCTCTTTACCTTTTATATTTTATGTTTATCATAAGAAAGGAGATGGTAAAACAAAATTTTATAGAGGAGATATTTTTAGGGTTAAGCAAATAATGATTGCAAAACATGGAAAGACTGATAAAATGCTTAGTTCTAGTATAATATCACCAGTAGGATTCAGGCCTGTATAGCTGGTAAAAAACACATTTAGTAAGTATTAGTGTTTATTATTTTTTGCATATTGTCCTGACATATCTAGCAATTATATTTTGGTAACTGTCATCACATTGCTGTTGTTGATTGGTTTTGGCCTTTCACAAAGTGAGGCTTGTATCTTTCATAAACAAAAGTTTTATAATTATTCACTAGACAGTTATATGCCTTGCCATCGTATGAATAGCATCTATTTGTGTACGATCTTCTATGAAGTACTATACAGAACAATTTTAATTGAAACAGCCCAACAAGGTATTCTGTATCAACTAATGCTTAAATGATACCATCAATCAATATTCTTTCTGTTTCTGCCATATAGGTATATATTTTTCAAATGAAAGTAAAACAGTATTTGAAAAAGTACATGAATATTGAAGTAAAAAGGATATAGATTTACATTCTATTGCAGCATTATTAATCGTTTCTCCATTTAAGAAACACTTACTGAGTATGCATTGTATCAGTGGGCAAAAAAAATCTGTCTTTAAGTAACTAGATATAAAAAATGTAAGTTAACCAGTCCTCACTCAAGTTCTTTATCTATAAAATGAAAATAATAGGATAATAGTAAATAATTTCTAAGGGTGTTTTGAGTATTTAGTGTGTATCCCTCCATATCAATATCCATATATTGATAAGTATAGCAATATATTTGTGTTTAATTAATGCATGTTCAGTGTTTTCCCTGATAGATCTAATAATATTCAAGTGAGCCTGTCTGTATATATTTTTGTATTTTTTACTATCAAGTTTTTTCTTGAAGGAGAGAATAGTCTTTATACTTCGTTTTTTATTGACCATCACTGCCAGTACATTACCAGGCCTGTTCAAGTCTTTCAGTCAAACATGTCTTATTGCACTGGTACTCTCCAAGCTCAACCACAAACCAGCAATATTACCTTAGTAATAAAACAATTTCACTAAACATTTTCCTATCATCTCTAAATGAAAGCATCAAATTGCTTTAAATGCTAAATAGTATCTGTTTAATTCATACTAACTGAATTACAGCAAACAAACAACAGGTTATAAATATGTAGGAAATACAAGAGAATATTTAGTTATCTTGCTTCCTTAGAAGCCCTGACAAAATTAGGTCTACCGTGGGCTATTTTACCAGACACTAAAAATTCCTCCATCTATTTCATATATAAGATAAAAATGTTTAAAAATAACTTTTTGGTGAATTATATAAGAAGACATTAAACTGCCACCTGCCTAAAGTCTTACGTAAGTCCATTCATGACTTCACAAATTAGCCCTTTATTTCTAAATAAATAAACAAACAAAAAGAGCCTTCCAACTGAAAAAATTATCTTAAATATTTCCCAATATAAACTCCTTATTTGTAGCAATATAAAGCCCAATTGGGGGAGGAAAAAAAAAAAAAAACTTAAAAGTTGAGCTTTTACGTAACAGGTTGTAGCACCTTCAGAGTTCATTTTGCATTTATTCAGAGAAGTGAGATACACGTTTTTGTTATAAGGTCCCCAGATGACCCTGAGTCACTCTCATCAAAAGCAGACAGCATAAAGCTAATAGTGAGTGACAATGGCAAATGAACAAAATGAACATGCTTCTGCAGCATAGAGTAGATTTCATTCCATTCAGCAGGAGCATAAGTAACAAGGCAATAGGAACTTAGATGCTTATCACGGCAATTCCTACACCCTCTGGGTTTAATGATTAACAGATAATTAGAATGTAAATAAGAACTATCTAGCTATTTCCTTGAAATGAATGTCCCATCAGAAAACACTTCTGTACTAAAATTACTGATTTCTCATACATGTTTCTATTTACACACACAAACACCTGCCTCCCCCACATAAATATATGTGACTGATTTATACATTTTGCTACTTGCTGTAAATTACTGCCCATGAAAATATAGCTGTATATAAAATATTTTTTCCAATAGAAAATTCTCACATCTTATTTATAATTGGCCATTGCGGTAATAATAATAATTAAAAAAAACTCCAAAGAAACCTCAGTGTAACTAGCAATTAATAGAGGAATTTGAAAGGAAATGAACAGAGACATTGAGAGGAAACTGGTAGGATTCTAGGGTTCTAATGCTATCTAGATACTAGTTAATGAGTACGAGTTTGGCCTCTTTATTTAAAAATTTAGAACACTGCTTTTCACATCTGTATACAGTCTTACAAAGTTTAATATATTTAATAAAGGTAATAGTGAAAATGAATAGGTATTAATAGGTTGAAACATGCAGACACGGAAACTCTACAAGCTAACTAAAACATATTTCTCGGAAAACATAACTGAATTTAAATTTAGAGGAAGGCAGTAACACAAGCTGTGTAATAGTCCCAAGAGTAATTACCCTTCGGAGCAGCCCACTTTGCTTGCCCACACTGGTGCTATCACCCACTAGCTGTGTGCCCCAGCAGTGAGAGACCTAAGCCCGCAGCTGATACCAAGCTTCTAATCGGAAGGACTGACTGTACCAAGAACCAACTTACAGAAAGGAATACTTCAACCAAATCTGGATTTTATTTCTTTCCTCTCCTCTTTGCCTCAAACAACAGTGTTATTAATCTATCATTGTTTGGAGTATGTTATTTCTTTATTGGCTTATTAAGAGACATTATCCTATAAACTACTGGCTTGTAAAATATTATTATTATAAATTATATTTCCTAAGGTAAACCTGTATTAGATAAATTATTGGCAAAGACTTTTAAAATTCACAGAACTAGAAAAAATAATTCTAAACTTTGTATGGAACCACAAAAGATTGTGGATAGCCAAAGCAACCTTGAGAAAGAAGAACAAAGCTAGAGATTTCACACTCCCTGATTTCAAACTTACTAAAAAGCTAGTTATCAAAACACTATGGTAGTGGTACAAAAACAGACATATAGATCAGTGGAACAGAGCTGAGAGCCCAGAAATAAATCACACATCTATTTATAATTAATCTATATCAAAGGAGCCAAGAACATACAATGGAGAAAGAACAGGCTCTTCGATAAATGGTGTTTTGGAACACTGGACAGTAAATGCAAAAAAATAAAAATAGACTACTATCTTACACCGTACACAAAAATTAACTCAAAGAGCTGAATGTAAGACCTGAACTCATAAAATTCCTTGAAGGAAACATAAGCAGTAAACTATTTGACATCAGTCTTGGCAAATTCTTTGTGGATCTGACTCCAAAGTCAAGGGAAACAAAAGCAAAAATAAACAAATGGAACTACATCAAACTAAAAAGCTTCTGCATGGCAAAGGAAACCATCATCAAAATGAAAAGGCAACCTACTGAAAGGGGGAAGATATTTGCAAGCTATACATCTGGTATGGGTTAATATCCAAAATACACAAAGAACTCATACAACTCAACAACAACAAAAAAAACAGCCCACTTAAAAAATGGGCAGAAGACATGAACAGACATTTCTCTAAAGAAAACACAGCAATGGCTAAGAGGCACATGAAAAGATGCTCAATAACACTCATTAGGTAAATTCAAATCAAAACCACAATGACATATCACTTAACACCTGTCAGAATGGCTATTATAAGGAAGACAGGAAATAATCAGTGCTGGAGAAAATGTGGAGAAAAGGGCACCCTGGTATACTGTTGGTGGGATTGTGAACTGGTGCAGCCACTATGGAAAACAATATGGAAATTCCTCAAGAAATTAAGAAGAGAACTACCATATGAACCAGCTATTCCATTTCTGAGTATTTATCCAGGAATTCAAAAACACTAATTTGAAAAGACATATGCATCCCTGTGTTCACTGCAGCATTATTTATAAAAGCCAAGACATGGAAACAGCCTAAGCGTGTCCTTTGATAGATGAATGGATAAAGATGTGGCATAGCTATACAATGGAATAGTTACTCAGCCACAGAAACAAATTAAATCTCGCCATCTATAACAACAGGTATGGAACTTGAGGGTGTTATGTCAAGTGACATAAGTCGGATGGAGAAAGATGAAGACCATATAATTTCACTCATATGTAGAATCTAACAAAACAAAACAAATGAAAAACAAAGTTAAACAAATTCATAGATACAGAGAACAACTAGTGGTTACCAGAAGGAAAGGGGGTGGAGAGTGGGCAAAAGGGGTAAAGGATGTCAACTGTATGGAGACAGATGGTAACAAGACTTGTAGCCGTGATCACTTTGTAGGGTATACAGATGTAGAAGGTGCTGTACACCTGAAACTTAGATAATTAAAAATGAGAAAGAGAAGAAGCAGCTTCAGAAATTTCAGGAGGTTGTGTTCCCCAATTAGAAGAGAAATGAAATAGACTTCCCACTCTGATTAGGCAAGTACCTCATTTCAGCAACAGGGACATGAGAGTTTTTTCCAGAGGACAAATGGACTGGGAAGTGCAAAAGCTAAAACAAAGATGATTTGTTCCATCCATTTAGATGGGCAACTCTAGGTTTCATCTGAAGGACAGCTGGCAGAGAAGGGGTATAGAAGGTCATTTCTTTGTTGCCTGTGATAGGCTACATAATCACACATCAGAATTGATAACAACCACCAAAATGAAAACAATTAACATCTATTTAACATTTGCTTTACTCCAGTCACTACTCTAAACAGTCTTTTTTTGTTGTTCCAACATATGGTATAGGTACTGTTAATATTTTCATTTTACAGATGAAGAAACAGAGCCATGGGTTTTTAAATAAATTTCTCAAGATTGTACAGCTAATACAAGACAAAGCCATTATTAGAATCCATGTTGTTGGGACTCCAACACCCATGCCCTTAGCCTCTAGGCTGGCCCACTCCAAGCTCCTCGAGACCAGTTGTTCCTGATAGTGTGGGGAAACACAAGCAGGAGCCATAAGTCCTCATGGTCCTGGAGATAGATTCATCCTGACCAGGTTTGACTTTTACAATAAACTAAAGTTATATGGGCAATGACTAATCTGCTGAGCCAAATTAATCAATGAACTCAACTCTTGAGTCAAAGAAAGTGTGGGAGCTGTAACCTCTGGGCATCTCTCCTCTGACAATGGGTTTGTGTAGGCTGAGAACTCCAGCAAAGGGAGAGTACTGAACTGCTTCCAAGGACTGAGCACATTTCTATTTCCTGCAGAGGATGGTATCATTCACACAAAAACTGAACTGAATGATGGGACATCACATGATGGAAGGCTGGTGGGCTGAGGTCCACCAGACTTTTCAACATACATTTTTAATCAAGCAATTGACCTAAAGGCAAAATTAGAACACTTAGAAGAAATTTCCGTTTTTGTTCTCAAATTCCATTCTCTTTCCAGCCACATATTTTACAAATGCAAGTTACTGACTAAAAAATGGATTAGGAAAGGTAAGACTATGTTATTCTATGATATACCATTTACTATTACTTGTTTAGCATGTTAGAAATGGGAGTATGAATAAATATGATACATATCTAATTTCAAAGTATTTTCCTTTCTAAAGGAAATAATGCACATATTTTAAAAGACAGATTAAAATAATATTAAAAACTTGAAATAGTTAAAGTAATTAAACAAGAAGGCCATTAGACTGAGACGGCTCTAATGCCTTAGCAGCCTATGTAAGCAAACCGAAATTCAAGCCAGAATCAATGCATTCTAATCCATAAATATGAAACTTAAGAACAACCAGTAACAAATAGTCAACTAGGCTTTCCCAAATAAGGCCTCCTTAAGCTATAACCAATCAAATAATTTCCTTGTTTTGCTTCCATTATCATCTTTATAAAATCTCTCCCCTGGCTCTTGTCCATGGAGTGCTCCTAACTAACCAATTTTGGTTTGGTGCTAACTGATTTGAATTGATGTATGCTCAAATGAACTCTTAAAATTTTTAATATGCCTCAGTTTATTTTTTAACACAATGCACGATAAAGGAGTATCATAAAACTAAGTACTGTATGTGTAGGATATGAATGTGGTGGATTACTCCGGTGGCCCATGCAGCTTTTGACGGAGAACAAATTTGTGAGGCCAGAAGCGATTTGTCTGTTAAGAGAAGTGTCAGCAAAATTCTTGTAATTCAAGTCTTACTAGGCTATATAACAATTCAATTATATCATCATTTTAGGTAAAACTGTGACTTAATCATGATACAGAGAATATATCTGAGCTCTGATTTGTTAAATTCTTACATAAACATTTGAGTCATGATATTTTTGCATATTATTTGCATATCAATAAAGACACATAATTAGGTGACTAGCTACTGCATGATATATATAGAGATGTATATTATTATAACTACAAAAAAGTGGGTATTATTTAAATAACTCAAATTATGCATTGAATGCTATTTTCAAAATCCATGGTAATGAGAAGATTGCTGAATTAAGCAATTATTTAGTGCCTTAATAATATACCTATTTTTAATGGACATTACTGATGTGTAAAACCTATGCATAAATTTCAGGGTAGAGTTCTTGAATAACAAAGAAATACTATGTTCAATATTTCTATTATGTAATAAAATCACATATTATCAGTATTCAGTTTTTAATTTTTAATACCTGCACACACGCATTATTTCTACTTGCATGATCTAGCAAACTGTTCCTTGGAGAAAATGTTAAAGCTAATGAAGCTTATTTTATTATTGATTGTGACTTGTGGTTGATTGACTTGTTAATAAGTGACTTGACTAAATACAACACTTAAACACTCTTCCTGGAAATAGACTTCACCAATGATGTCAAAGCTGCTGGAGCTACTTTCAAAGGAAATGCTGCACTCAGTGTTTAACGGTTTGTTTTTCATGTGGAGACTAATACTCTAGTGCAGGTTTCTCAAGGTCAGCACTTCTGGCATTTTGGACTGGATAATTCTTTTTCTGAGGGCTGTTTTGTGCACTGTAGAATATTCAGCAGCATCACTGGTCTCTAAACATTAGATACCATTAACAACTTCCTATCTTAGTTGTGATGATCTAATATGTTGTCAGATATTAACAAGATACACTCCTTCCTCCACTGAGAACCACTTTTCAGCACAAGAAGGTAAAGGACACTCAGAGATCACAAATCAAGAGCAGAACCCAAGCACAGGAACTTTCTAGAAAAGTCTTGAGGCACAGAAAACAATACTTAGTATAAACTAAATTGAAGAATTAAAGTCAATAGGTTTCATTATGTTAAATTATTAAAGATGAATGATTCTCAATATACATATTTTTTTTAAAGATTTTATTTATTTATTTGACAGAGAGAGACAAAGCAAGGGAAAGAACATGAGCAGGGGGAGCGGCAGGGCTCGATCCCAGGACCCTGGGATCATGACCTGAGCCAAAGGCAGACGCTTAACCACTGAGCCACTCAGGCACCCCTTAATATACATATTTTTAAAAGCCAATCAGCTTTAAAACCAAAATAATTTGGTATCCATACAATTTATTTCCAAATTAAAAAAAAATGTAATGTGTGAAGATACTGCTATTCTTGACATTTTTTTTTTTTTAGTCTGAAAATATTAGGCCCTAAAAGTTTGTGTTCTAGAATTTTCAAAATGGAAGAGTAGAATAATTTTGTTTCTGCAAAGACTGACATTTTCAGAATGAGGTATTTCTCACATCATCTTACCAATGATGGCATACTTCAATTACTAATCTTTTTAAATCTAAGGCTAATTGAGAAAAAATGTATCTTAAGAAAGGCATTTATTTGGCTATCTCAAAATACATATGAATATTATTTAAAAGATGGGTGGATGCTAAATTAGTTGTTAGAATGATCACTTTTTTGAAACTCAGAAAACACAACAATTATGAGAAAGAAATTAAAAACATAGTTTTATTAATATAACTTTTAATTAAGATTATCCTTAAATAAAAAGCATATTAAAGAAGACCTGCATTTACTAGCACCAGCTCCAGTTCTTTCCTTAGACAGTAAAAATTATCATTTATATTAAAGATCAGCCTAGACTTAGTTAATTGTGGGTAGAGCACTATAAAAATAATTCAAACTTGGCAATTCTTAATAAATTTAACCTCTAATTTGTGTCAGCCTCAGAACGATTCAACAGACTGAGAAGTCACTTGTCCTTATTCTTAATGTTATTAAGAAGAAAACGTATGAGATATGCAATATTCAATTACTACATTAACATGTGCTCGTTTATACTTCGGAGTAGAAAATTAAACTTCTGGCATTTCCACAAGCCAAGATGTGTCAATTCTTAAGACAAGATTTACTAAACATGTCTGTAATGTATCACAAACCCTCTTACAACTTTCACACTGTTCTACCATGGTGCCTTATTTCTATAAATAGAACTGCTTTGAAAAACAACAGGATATTACAACCACATCAAGAAATTCAAGGGATTTCACAGACAAAATATCCACATACTGCCAGTGAGTTTTCCTGCCTGTGGGTAACTGACAAATGTCTTATGGCATGTCACTCACCACGTGAAGCTAACTCCAAGGCTGCCTGTATACACATACTCAAGTTGTAATTGTCAAGTAGGGAAATAATAAATATATTAGGTGGGCTAGATTTCTATAGGAAAACATTGTTTGATAAAACTTCTTATTTTCACTGGCGCTTAAGTTTTTGAAAGCTTTGTTCTAGGCTTTTATGTAAAAGTAAAATTAAGTTAAAGACCAGGTGTCTCTAGAAAAATGGGAAACTCCTGAATGCCTAATTGGTACTCTTATTGAGGCCGTATCACACACTTCATGAAAGCTATGGCTGTGGTTTTGGCTCTAATGTATGCATGTAATGTTTCTTTCACCAATATTGGATTTTGCTTGCATTACTTCTGAAAACTGTTCTTTGTTTTGGGAAGATCTGTGTCCAGGGGTTAACCAAGGGGATCTGATCCAAAGCCTGGGGGAGAGGAGGAAGAATATCTTGATTACACACTGCAGAAAATCCTTAAAGGGAAGAGGCTGAGAGAGGCAAAGACCAACTGGGATCATTTTACTGACATGCAATTTCAGACTAAGTAACTAAATGTTTGACCTAAACTGGTTGGGATTGTTATATTCTGACATACTATCCTGAGGGTCTCAGGCCTAAGGCCATAAGAATCCCAATGGAATCAACATCCATTGTAGAGATTAGAATAAAAACAAGAAAATTTTAGGGAGTAGATGGCTGGACTCAGTGGACAACTGATGGTGGTGAAAGTCATTCTCAGGGGCGCCTGGGTGGCTCAGTTGGTTAAGCGACTGCCTTCGGCTCAGGTCATGATCCCGGAGTCCCCGGATCGAGTCCCGCATCGGACTCCCTGCTCGGCGGGGAGTCTGCTTTGTCCTCTGACCCTATCCCCTCTCATGTGTTCTCTCTCTCATTCTCTCTCTGTCAAATAAATAAATAAAATCTTAAAAAAAAAAAAAAAAGAAAGTCATTCTCAGTTGCTGAGGTGAGCTTGTCTCTGTATGGTGGTGACTCTGTGGAGTAGGAAGAGAACAGAGGCCACACATGTAGTAGCCTCATCTGGGTACAATTCCCTTTTGTTTTTCACAGTCCCTTAGTATAATTTGTCTAAGGTAGAGATTAGTTACTGCTATCACTGTTAAAAATTAGGGCAAGGTCTCTCTTTTGAATAAGTGGAGCTAATTGAGGGAGGTGGCACAAAACCACCAAGACAGACATTAATTTGTGGATTATCAGTGGAACATAGGGCACACTCACTGAAATTTTTTTTGTAAAAATTTTATTTTTTTAAGTAATCTCTACATCGAACGCGGAGCTCCAACTCAGAACCCTGAGATCACATGCTCCACTGACTGAGCCAACCAGGAACCCGTGAAATTTTTTAATAATACTTGGGGAGGAGAAACTTCTTTGAAAAAAAAGTAAGGGGGCGCCTGGGTGGCTCAGTTGGTTAAGCGACTGCCTTCAGCTCAGGTCATGATCCTGGAGTCCCGTGATCGAGTCCCGCATCGGGCTCCCTGCTCGGCAGCGAGTCTGCTTCTCCCTCTGACCCTCCTCCCTCTCATGCTCTCTGTCTCTCATTCTCTCTCTCTCAAATAAATAAATAAAATCTTAAAAAAAAAAAAAAAGTAAGATAATGAAAAAAAACAGAAAGACGGAGAAAGTGAGAAAGAAGAAAGACCTGAAATTTGCAAAATTCAGAGAGATTATCAAAAGATTATAAATTTGAGTAAAATAGCAAATTATGTCATAAACTTCCAGGATTCCGCATGCAAAAGGAACCCGTGGAATTAAATGTTCTATGATACACCTCTCCTTTTAACCACAGCTGCTGAGGCAAAGTTCCCACTAAATAAAATATAATTCTTTATTTAAAAGCTCATGTACTGAGTTTTGTCAATAGCATATATTAAATCAGGCACCTTTCTCCACATTGATTATCAATTCTCCTTTCTTTCCTAAAATAACACTATATTTTACATTTTTATAGCATTTAGCTTTTCTAGTAATAAATACTCAATAGGTATAAATTGAAATTTTAAAAATATATATTTTCTATAATAATACTCTTCCCTAAAGGTACCCACTATTAATGTCTTCAGTAGGAACTTCAAATTGTATTATGATTAAACATAAGCAAACATATGCCTATATAATTTACAGAAATACTAAATTATAAGTCTTTATGAATGGCATATTTTTACTAAAAAATACATATATATTCATATCAACAGGTATTTTCCTGCAATGTTTTTTTAGTAGAATATACCAAGGCTATTTAAATAATTCTGTTTTTAAATTTTTCAGTGATTCTTCAGGAAAACATCCTGCTTTCCAATAGTGCTATTCTACTTTTCATTTTTTCATTTTAATAATCAAAAAGTACAGAAAAATGATTAACAACTATGAGAGAGCATTCAAAAACTGCCTTTATGCCTCTGCATTAAGTTCAGTGTTGGTTAGCTTTAATGTATATTGTTTAGTGATTATAACTATTTATACATTGTTGAGAAATTTCTGAATACTGGTGTGGAATTTTTTTTTTTTTAAGATTTTATTTATTTATTTGAGAGTGAGAATGAGAGAGAGAGAGAGAGAGAGAGCATGAGAGGGGGAGGGTCAGAGGGAGAAGCAGACTCCGTGCTGAGCAGGGAGCCCGATGCGGGACTCGATCCTGGGACTCCAGGATCATGACCTGAGCGGAAGGCAGTCGCTTAACCAACTGAGCCACCCAGGCGCCCCCTGGTGTGGAATTTTTAAAATTATCTTTTGCTTCAATAGAGATAGTCAAATGATTTTTTCTTACATGAACTACTGATAGGGTGAATTATATTTATAGGCATCAAATATTAAACCATACTTGCAGTAGCAGAATGAACCCTATATTTGAATGCTGTCTTGTTCTCTTAATATATTCATGAAATCTATTTTGGCATATATTATTTATAATTTCTTATCAGTAATTTCCTCTTTTGCACTTTGTTATGCTTTCTTATCTATGTTATTCCTGTTTATTTAATTAGGAAACATTCCATTATCTTCTAAACTTGAAACAAACTGAAAGTGTTTTTAATTCTAAAAAATATTTATTGATAAAATAAATATTTATAGATCTCTTTTCTCCTGTCAGTATTTCCCATTGTTTTATCAGGGTATTTTCAAGTAAACATGCTTAGATTTATTATAGAGCATTTGTTATTTTGTTGAAAAAATCATTACACTGACTTCACCCATTAGATTTCTTATTGTTGCTGTTTATATTCTAAATTTTAAGTGAATCCTTTTTCCATTTCTTAAAAAAATAAAACTTTAAGAGAATCATTTTATCTCATAACCAAGTCTTAAAATATCCTAAATATTTTAAATAAAATAATTTTTATTTTTCAGTTATATCAAAATAGTTTTAATTATTTCCTTGCTAAGGCATTAATTGTGAAATTTAAATTTTCCCAAGAGATATGTTTTCTTTTTTATTATTATTTCATACTTTTCATAAATTATGATAAAAAACTGTCCACACTTTTAACTTGAGGGAAGATGTTAAAAGGTTTCTTTAGAGTTTATATATAAAATATAAGTGCATATATGTATCACATTAACATTTTACAATACTTTCTTTTATCATACATAAAGAAATATAACAACATTAATATTTTTAATGGCTTAGTAATTTTTTATTTTAGCTGTCAAAAATGACAGTGATATTTTAATAGTCTCTTACTATAATTATTTTAACTTACCCTAATATTTATAATTTTTTGTTTTTTAATAAAATAATGATGCTAATAATACTTGCAAGTTTACCTTAAATTATACATTACATAAACTTTGAGATGTAGTCTCTTAATTTTTCTGATTATGAGGTTTTAACTATCTTCCTTTATTTTTCCTTTGTTTTTCACACATCTTTTTTTTTTTCCCTCTCAAGCACACATTTCAAATCTTCTTCACTTGGGCTCAAATGATTTAGAAGTTAGACATTCTTTTTTCAACCTGCCAGTCTTGAAGACATGGTAACGTGTGTAACCTACACTTAAATAGATATTTCTAAATATGTTTCATAATAATATGATTTACTTCAGTTTCAGATTGCTTTCTACAAAATATTTCATCTCTTATAATTTTAATTTTTTGCTGCACCCTAATTTGTAGTTAGACAATACCAGGCTTTACTAGTACCAATGCTTATTGTCCTTTCTTATCACTGTTATCCTTTTATTATTATTTAATTTCACATTCATATGCAATATTTCCAGAATTGGTGTGTGGGTGGCATACTGAATGAGTCTTTGCCTGTCAGATAATCTGTGAGGTGCTTGTAGAAGAATGATGATTTAGCTGATTTAAATATCTTCAGTCACAATCTTTTAACCTCAAATTTTGCACTCATCTTTTATTGCCTTCCTGCATGGAGAGAAATTTGAGTCCAACTAGAGATAATATATCTTTTCAGCATGGGTCCCTGTGTGATTTTTTTTTTCATAATTAGTGTTCATGATTATTCCTCAAAAAAACATTTTAAGCACATGTTCCATATCCTGAACATATAGAAACACTTATAATGTAATAAAAGTAATATATTTTATAGCTATACACATACTAACAGAAAAAAGGGAAAAAAACATAGCCAGTGGAGAAAGTTTAAAAAGTTTGATGTTAATATCTATCCAATGATGAGTTTATAAAAAATAAACTTACATCCTAATAGTATAATTATTTCACAATATCTGGAAATATGTATAAACATGGATTTTTTTCACCCAGAAATTCCATTTCGACGTAATTATTCCAAGGAAATAGTTGAACAAATGCAATGAAGATACAAAGACTATGGTTCTTAAAGTTTTAATCATAATTATCAAGAAATTATACCATATATACCTAGAGAAATTATTCTATATAGACCAATGGAATAAAATAGAGCAGAAATAAAACTTCATACATATGGTCAAATGATTTTCAACAGGGGTACCAAGATTATTCCCTGGGGAAAGGACAGGGCACTTTTCAACAAATTGTGTTGGGAAACTGAATATCCACATGCAAAAGAATGAATTTGGAATCTTACCTTACATCATATACAAAAATTAGCTCAAAATGGATGAAAGACCTAAACATAAGGCCTACAATAATAAAACCTTTAAAAGAAAAACAGGGGAATCGCTTGATAACATTGGATTTGGCAAAAACTAGAAATAGAACAAAAAATCCCAGATTTTATAGGAACCACCAAAGACCCTAAATAACCAAAGCAATCTTGAAAAAGAACAAAGAAGAGACACCACACGTCCTGATTTCAAACTATACTACAAACCTGTAGTAATCAAAACAGTATAGTACTGGCATAAAAACAGGCACATAGAAAAGGGGAACAGAATAAAGAACGCAGAAATAAAACTATACATATAAGGTTAACTAATTTTTGACAAAGGCACCAAGAATACACAATGGGGAAAGGACAGTCTCTTCAATAAACTGAGTTGGGAAACTGAATATCTGTTTGCAAAAGAATGGAATTTGACCTCTATCTTATATAAAAATTAACTCAAAATCAATTAAAGACTTGAACATAAAACCTGAAACCATAAAACTAGGAGAAAGCATAGAGGAAAAGCTCCTTGCATTAGTCTTGGAATGATTTCTTAGATAAGATACCTGAGCAACAGGGGACAAAAGCTAAAATAAACACATGAGGTTAACATCAAATTGAAGAAATTTGCAGAGCAAAGGAAACAATCAATAAATTGGAGGCAACTTACAGAATGGGAGAAAATATGTGCAAACCATATATCTGATAATGGGGATAATATGCAAAATATAAAAAGAACTCATACAGCTCATTAGCAAAAAAGCAAATAATCCAATTGAAAATGGGCAAAAGAACCTAAGCAGACATTTTTACAAAGAAGATATACAAGTAGCCAACAGATACAGGAAAAGTACTCAACATCACTAATCATCAGGGAAATGCAAATCAAAACCACAATAAGATATCATCTCATACCTATTAGGATGACCACTATCAAGAAGACAGGAGGTAAGTATTGGTGAGGATGTAGAGTAAAGGGAACCATTATAAATGTTGGTGGGGGTATAAACTGGTACAGCCATTATGGAAAACAGCATTGTGGTTCCACAAAAAATTAAAAATAGAACTTATAATTAACAGACAATAGGATTACCTTTGCACACATAAAAACTGAAAATGACAGAAGAAAGATCTGCTTACCTATTAAGCCAAATACAGGTCCTGATTTGTATACCAGTTGTTCTTAGGCTCTCAAACTTGAGTGTGTATCAGAATCCCCTCAAGTGTTTGTGGAACACAGATTGCTAGGTCTCCTGCCAGAGTTTCAAATCAGTAGGTTTAGGGTGGCATCCAAGAATTTGTATTTCTAACAGTTCCCATAAGATGCTGATGCTGCTGGTCCTGGCTTCACACTGGGAAACCACCAATGTATACTGACTTCACTATCCATTTTCACTTTCAGAAGGAAAACGCCTAATTCAAACTCTGCCACAGTCTGCTGACCCAAAACCAATGTAGCAGCCTCTTGGTATCCTACTTATGATAGCCTGTATCAGCGACAGCCATGAAATGTGATCCCCTCTGTGATGAAATGGGTCAGCAAAAGCTGCTGCAAGTTATTTTTTCAAGAGAGGATTACAAATTTTTCTTCTTAGCTTTGTCATTTCCATGTTCTAAAATTATATACAGTTTTTCATTGGTTAGATGAATTCCAAAAAAAGTTGTTTATGCATACTTCATATCATCAACATTAAATTCCAGATGGATATAAAAGCAAAAGTAAACATTCTAATTATAGAAAAGTTGCCCAACAGGAAGCTTATCAGGGCACCTGGGTGCTCAGTCGGTTAAGCATCTGCCTTCGGCTCAGGTCAAGATCCCAGGGCCCTGGGATTGAGCCCCACATCAGGCTCCCTGCTCAGTGGGGAGTCTATGTCTCCCTCTCCCTCTGCCTCTCTCCCCACTTACATGCGTGCTCTCTTTCTCTCTCTCTAAAATAAATAAAAATTAAATCTTTTTCAAGAAAGTTTATCAGATTGCTAGAGAAATAAATCCTTAGATGTGAAGACAAAAGGAAAAATAAAAAAATAATGGCTCAATTGACTATGTAAGATTAAAAGTGCCTTCTCTATATCAAAAATATAATTTAAAAGGAAGGAAGTCCCAGAAAAGATTAAAAGCAATTCTGAATGGTACTGGAGCACTGGGTATTATACGCAACAGTGAATCATGGAACACTACCTCAAAAACTAATGATGTAATGTATGGTGATTAATATAACATAATAAAAAAAAAGGAAAAAAAATAAAAGCAATTCTGAGAGACCACTTATAAGTAGGCCTTATGAAAAAAAGTTTGTAAATATTGATAAAAATACATAAAATAATCAATTAGATATAAAAGCAGTGGATATGAAAATGCAATTCGTATGTGTTAAATGAACTCTGGAAATCTGAAAATGGTAATGTACCTTTTTGTGGTAAAATAAATGCAAATGAAAGAGGAGACAGCAGTGTATTTAAGAAGTACTAAAAACATAATAAATTTTAATATGTCTACGTAGAATAATTGTTTCTGGTGGGATACATATATTAGCATAATAACTTAGCGATCAATTTTAGAAATTTATCAATAACCATATATACATATATATGTCATCATCATGATTTAGCACCTTTTCTTGTCAAAACTTATCCTAAGGCAAAAAACTTCAAAAAATTGAAGCTACTCATTATAGCATATCTATTTTAAAATTGGAACTAATAATCTAATTATTGTTGTATCTGTGCTTAAGTAAATTGCTTCTATCAATTTAATAATACATTATATGACATTTAACTGGCATTTAATGATACTCTGCAGCAATAAGGGAAACATAATTTTAGGTAAGTAAAGAACAAGCCAAATCTGTATGTATATCCATTATGTGGTAATAACTCTATAAAATTATATTGACAGTAGATAGAAGAAAAGATAGTCACTTAAGAAGGACAGAGATTATAAATATCTTTCTTGTCTTATTATTTTTTAAATTGCATATAAACATTTTAAACAAGACATGCATACCTCCCTTCTATTTATCAGAGGAATAGCAACTAGGCTTTTGCTCCTTCTTTTACCAAAAAAGGGCTGTTACTATACTTTGGCAAAATCTGGCTGTTGGCCAAGTCCAGCCAGCGGCTTGCTTTTTGTATGACCTGTGAGCTAAAAAAGGTTTTCAGATTTTTGAATAATAATTTCCCTCACTGTTATTTTTGAATATAATAGGAAAAACCAAAGTACTGGAATAACTGCCATTATTTGTGAAATAATAAAACAAAAAAGAAAAGTTCAATGAGAGGATCAGCCAACATGATGTTTTCATTTATGTATTTTAGTTTCTTTGTACTATAGAAAGATACTTAAATCATCCCCTGCTTAAAAAATCCATATCCTCCTATTACTTTTTTACTTTTTGATGGCATAATTAGAAATATGAAATGCCGTGTTCCCTTCCCTCTCTACTACTAAATTATTAAATTGTAAAAACAATGTCCTGTACATTTTAAGGTCATCTTGACCTGGCTACAGCCTTTCTGGGTATGTAAAAAACTAAGAGGGCTCCCTTACCTGTCATGATTCACTGCCTTGAAATGAATCTACCCACACTCAACACCAGGATGTGCTGAAAGTCTAAGGAAATGTACAGTGAAGTGGATCCACCTAAACACAAAGGAAGAGATGAGGGTGCTGAATCTGGCAGGCCCTCTTGCAGAAAACATCTTGGTTTCTTTTAAATTTGCAGGTAATACTTTATGCAATGCTGCACTGAAAACAAAACAACAAGAAAAGTGGTTTTCTACTGCCATTATTACTTATGAAATATGGAAACAAGTATGCAATTCAAACATGGCATTTTTGTATGGAAACTGTCTTCTGTACTACTAAAAATAAAGTGGTACATGCAGCAAGAGAAGAATTAAGGAGTACAATAATTATAAAATAAAAAACAAAACAAAAATTGAAGTCTCCTTTTACTCTGACCTGTTCCCTCTCTCTCTAGGGTAAGTAGTGCTGAGTTTTTAACTTTTATTTTCTGTTCTTTTTTAAAAACAAATATATATTGGAACCTGTATATATGCATGTCATCTCCTATATAAACGCAAAATTGTATTCTCTCCATTTTTCCCCTTTGCTCTTATGAATTTAATGTATTTTGAAACTCTGTTCATAATACCTTTAAAAATTGTCATTCTCGGGCGCCTGGGTGGCTCAGTTGGTTGGACGACTGCCTTCGGCTCAGGTCATGATCCTGGAGTCCCGGGATCGAGTCCCGCATCGGGCTCCCTGCTCAGCGGGGAGTCTGCTTCTCCCTCTGACCCTCCCCCCTCTCATGTGCTCTCTCTCATTCTCTCTCTCTGAAATAAATAAATAAAATCTTTAAAAAAAAAAAAAAATTGTCATTCTCTCTAATGCCTGTGTGGTTCACCAGAGATTGCAAGAATCTATACCATAAAATAAATCATATTCCCCTGATTGAGCTCTCAATGGTCCCTATAATTTATAAATTGATCAAATCTTTTGAACAACCAAATGAGTTTTACTAATAATTAGTGTAATTTTGAATAATCAAATATTTATATAACTGTCATTTAAAAACTTACTAGCATGAGATGAGATTCACTTATTCTCTCAAGACTCATCTTTGACCGTGCCATGTGCTAGTCACTGAGGTAGAACACACTTTAGGAAGGCAAAAGTCACTCAGACATAGGCAAGCAAATGCAGAGAGTTGTTCTGCCCTCTGTACGGATGGAGGTCTTTGTTGGGTTCAGAATTTGGAGCTGATAAAGGCTCTGCTACAGACATGAGTTGTTCCTTCTCTGTATCTTTCAAACTCAGGTGAAATTGAAACAGGAATCATTTATATTTATTGCCTTATCCTTTATCCATTTAGATACACAGAATAAAGATTCACAGAATGAAAAGAGAATCTGACACAGCTTAACAGATGTTGATCATACAGGCTGGTTTTGGAAGAAAGAAAGCAAATAAAAAAAAGGGGGTATGGGTTTCTATGCAGTTCAATCTTTTGTTAGTACAAACATTTCTTGGGAAATCAGAAATCAAATTTGCTTTGAGTAAAGCCTATGGTATAAATTATTCCCTAGACACATTATTTTATGCTTATTTGCTTTAAAAAGTATTAAAATTTAGGGAGAATAGAAAACATAATTATTTCAGTGGGTATACACTGGTGTTTGTTTATTTAGCTTTAGATTAGAGACTTAAAAACATGTTTAGAGTTGTGCATTTTCTAAAGCCAAATACTTGCAAATTAAAATGTTAAGCTTCGAAATGGTAATCTAATTACCACATAAACAAAAGTAAAAGGGGAACAACAAGATGGGACAGTATTGGCAAAATATACTAAAGTGGAAGAGTTAATTTCCTTAGAAGACATGTTAGGATTACAAGTCAAAGATACCGTAAAAAAAGACAAACACCTAAACAGGAAGAAAAGTAAAGATAAAAACACATGTACACATAGACACTCAAATAACAAATGCAAACAAAATGAAACAAAACAAGTTCACTCTGATAAATAATAAAATAAATGAAAATTAGATAAAAAAGGGTAACTCTCTTCTACCTCTACCACAGGCCCAATCCATCAACAATTCTTATAGTTACTTTCAAGATAAAGTGAGGCTTTGTCCCTTGTGACCTCCTTAGTCTAAGACACTGCCATTACTAACCTGAACTATTACAAGAAAACTCTGCAATTCCACTCTTGCTTTTCTCAAATCTTATCCTACACTGAACACCCAGAATTATATTTTAAAAATATAAATAAACCATGCCATTCCTGTGCTCAATGCTCTGCTCTAGGTTGCTGCTTCTAGAAAGGGCAGGGCAATATATATCCATGGCAGATGAGGAAGGCCCCTAATCAATATGCTCACAGGTTTCTACTTCTTAGGCATCTGCAAATGTGTAGTGAGTTGGGCCACTTGGTTGCTTTTCAAAGGAATATACCTTAACTTATTAGACACTTGTGGAAGGGGTATATTATGTTACTAAGAATGCAGACCCAGGGGTGCCTGGGTGGCTCAGTCATTAAGCGTCTGCCTTCACCTCAGGTCATGATCCCAGGGTCCTGGCATCAGGCTCCCTGCTCAGCGGGGAGTCTGCTTCTCCCTCTCCCACTCCCCCTGCTTGTGTTCCCTCTCTTGCTGTCTCTCTGTCAAATAAATAAATAAAATCTTAAAAAAAAAAAAAAAAGAATGCAGACCCAAACTAAGCAAGTTGGAAATTGGTTTATGTCTTGTGCCAACACTGAATTATATTCGGAAATAGCCAGTAAGGTTAAAATGTGCTTCTCTCAAACTCCAGCACAAGCATCCCTTCCCCATTGTCCCCTCATTTATAACTTCTGTCTGCTACTCTAATGTAGTCTGCATCAGGACCATTATTCTTGGGGCCCCTTTCCTATATAAGTAAATCCTTGGCTTAAGGTGCCTTTTCTTCAACCAGCCTACAGTATATGTTAAAATTTCTCAAAGCATTCTTCAAGCAGATGGCATTTGTTTAAAGTTAGCACTGCTGCGTAACAAATTAATCAAAATTTAGCAGCTCCAAACACCGAATTTTTATGCTCACTGTTTCTGGGGACAGGAGTTTGGACAGGACACAGCAGGGATGGCTTTTTTCTACTCCACAGTGTCTGGGGCTTCAGCTGAGAAGATTCAAAGAATGGTAATATCCCTGAATGTTTGTTCACTCCCATGTCTGGCACCTGAGCTGCAATGACTCCAGCATAGGGCTGAGAGTTATGTGTGACTTCCTTGCAGCATGGCAGACTCAGGCTAGTCTTAACTTAATGGTTCAGGGCTTTAACCATGAGTGTTACAACCAAACAAGGCAGAAACTACATCACCTTTTATGACTCAGCCTCGGGAGTCACAAAACTGGTTGAAATCCAAGTAGACAAAAGCCTGACCAGATTGCCAAAAGGAAGGGAGTGTGTCAAAGAAATGGGGGATCATGTTTTAAAACCTTCTCTGCACTGATCCTTGTACTGATACAGTTATCGTTCCTCACCTTTATACTCTTTTTGTCATTTTTGTGGAATTTAAAAGATTAGGGTATTGCAGAAAGAAGTAGAAATGAACATGGGTATTTGAAAACAAATCTGATCGAGTCCTGTTGATTAGAGTCCTGTTGATGATGAAAGTGATGTTGATGTTTTACTTATTAAAGGTCTTAGACATTTCAAATTTACGTGGAATTCATGAATATGGCAAGTCATTATAAAATCAAAGATAACACACAGAACTTGGAAACAAAAATCAGGCAACAATTAATGAAAAAATTGAAAACAACAGGAAAGATGAATTTCTTTGCATATTTTTTGGTATTACAAGAAGTAGCAATAAAATGTATATATATAAACATATATGTGTGTGTATATATAATTTTTGTTGGATGTTAAGTAATTTTACTAAAAGGTACCACAGAGGAAGGAAGGTAGTACAGAAGATATGGGAAGACAGCAGAGGCTTTAAATATAAGCAGAAATAACATCCTGCAACCAATTTTTTAAAAGTAAAGCGTGTGTGTATGTGTGTGTGTGTGTGTGTGTGTCTAGTCAAATGTACTTATATCTCAAGTAAATTTATGGAGCTAGGTCTTCCCTTTAAGGAAATAGTTTTGATATGCATGGTATGCAACATATTTGGTATATTTTTGTTTAAATATTTATAACTAGATATAGACAGTAATTTAAATTGTGCTAAATATATTTTAACGCTTTTTATTTTCACAGTATCTTAAAACATGTTCATTTAAGGACTATAAGGGCTATAATTTCAGTCATTAGCTCTTTATAAGGTAGGCTTTTAGAAATATCAGTTCAGAGAGAATTCTGGGTAATTAATGGCTATTTAGGACTTTGCTCTATATACCTTTCTTAAAATTAAGATATTTTTATAGTAGGAATACTCTGCTGCTAACACACAAATGTCCTTTAAAAACAGATGGAATTTTTATACTCCAGGGTCCAATTAGTGCTTCTTAGTGAATTCTTATCCTAGTTTCTGTTTGGGGGTTGGGGAATATTATCCCTTAAATAAACATATTTGTAAAATATTATTGATGCAAATGTCTCTTAGCCTCAAGTGGAAATGCTAAAAATGATCATGCAACATTATTAAACATTATAACCATGTCATATCCTTTTTTTCCTCAGAGGAGCTCTTTTAATTTTTAAGTTCTTATCTCTTAAATTTCCCTGAATTTTATAATTTATTCTTTTATTTCAATCATAAGCAAATAAAAAATAATATATTGTATAGGGCCCGGTGTTATAGTTAAAAAAATAATAAAAATAAATGTACATTCTATAAAGTATCATACACTACTAGTGTCAGGTAAAACATTAGTCTTTATCATAGATCCCAACTTCCCTTTTTGGTAGCGAAGGGGGTAGAAATAAAGATAGATATATAAATTAAATTTTCTGTGTATACTCCTGATAGTGTTTAATCAAAAATTATCTATCACAAGCCATCTATTCTCTAATAATTTAGAATCATTTCACATGGCAGAAAAATTAATTTTCATCAAAATGACCAAAGGAAAAGAAAACTAAACCAGGTTTGAGTTTCCTGAGTACACAGAGATATAATTCCACAGCCTAAAGAACCCCAGTGTCTTAAATTTTCACAGAAATTAGCAAAGAAATTCCAGAATAAAAAAAAAACATATGCTTGGGCACCTGGGTGGCTCAGTTGGTTAAGTGACTGCCTTTGGCTCAGGTCATGATCCTGGAGTCCCGGGATCAAGTCCCGCATCGGGCTCTCTGCTCGGCAGGGATTTTGCTTCTCCCTCTGACCCTCCCCTTCTCATGTTCTCTCTCTCTCATTCTCTCTCTCAAATAAATAAATAAAATCTTTAAAAAAAAAAAAAGAAAATATCTAAATTAAAAAAAAAAAACAAAAAACAAACAAACAAAAAAACATATGCTTTCATGGTAAAAGCCAAGATAAAATATGCCTCACATCTCAGAAACTTTCAGAATTTTTTTTCAAGGGTACATATTGAGAGAATGTCTGACAAACCTGATTATGGAGAATGACCATTCCATTCTTGTTTCTGGTGATAAGGGAAGTGAAAATAAATGCCTACCACTAAAGAGCTGAATTTGCAGCAATTGGACCTAAATATAGGTAGGACACAATTGTTGTGGGGGTAGATATTGATCCTTGGCAACTGACTCTCCTTTGACAGATACTGATGTAGATTGAATTTACATCTTTGAAAACAATAAAGAGAATAATCAATAAATCAACAACAAACAGCAAATTTAATCAAAGTTCCAAAAGAAATTCTTGTAAAATCTTTTGGGTTGCCAAAAAAAAGAAAACAAACAAACAAAAAAACCCAGATGTGATTTAAAAAATACCTTAAAATCATCTTAAGCATTGTCTGAAAAGATTATGCAAAAAATAAAAATTTAACGTACTTAAGACTATACACATATTCTGGGAAATGTGTATATATGCATATATATGCTGATCATGAATATTACTATCACCTATAAAATATTTTTTAAAATATAAATATGGCCTAAAATGCCATATTATACCAACTAAAACAGAAAAATGAAGGAAGATAAAATTTGAAAAGCTAAAATGAGCTGTCTTATATTCCATAAAAAAGGGTAGAGATAATTTTGTTTTATGTAGTTTAAAAAATCTGACTAATGTTATTTAAAAAATTTATTTGCATTTAGGGGTGTCTAGGTGGCTAATCAAGAGAGCATCTGACTCTTGATCTCAAAAAGGTCTTCATCTCAGGGTTGTGAGTTCAAGCCCCATGCTGGGCTCCACACTGGGCGTTGAGCCTAATTAAAAAAAATAAAATTGATTTACATCTAAAATTAATTTCTACACAGAATGAATTTAAGTGAGTTTTGAAAAATGTAAGGTAACCAACAGCTAAACTTAACTAAGTTTGTCTTTGTTTTTTCTAATTGCTAATGAAATTTTGAAAAAGAAAAAATAAACATTGCAAAAATCATAGCTGAAACTAGAAAAAAAATGAAGAAACCCTGAAAAGAGCAGCCTGAAAGGCTATGTAATTTATGATTCCCTTTATACAATATTCTGGAAAAGGTAAAACTATAGAGCTGATAAACAAATCAGTGGTTGACAGAGATTCAAGGAAGGGAAAGCACTGAATAGGTAAAACACATGGGCATGAAACTATTCTAACACTGTAATGGTTTGATACATGACATTATGCAGTTGTCCAAACACACAGAACACAGAGTGAGCCTCAATGTGTAAAAATTTAAAAAAAAAAATCACTTATGATATCATGGGATCCCAGAATGGAATACAGCCTGTGACAAAAGAATTTCATTGTGTTACAAATGTTATGAAACAGCATCGCAGTGTCTGTGGGAGAGGAGAGAAAAGATGCTGACCTAAATTACTTTGGAAATGAGAGGAAACTATAATTCTAAACACAAAGGAAATGTACAGAAGCATTACACTGTAGTTGATAAAGATATTTTTCCCCCCATGGGAATACAGGTTAATAGTTTCAAAACTATTATACATATATACCAGAATTTTAAAAACTAAATAAATGGATAATGGATGGTGGGAACCAAGTCTCTCACTATTGGAGGTGACAGGCAAGCAAGAGAAGAAGGCTAGAATGATAAATGTGGTAATGGATTAGAGTTGGAGACATCAGTATGAACTTATTGAGCTTAATATTGATATAGATGGATAAGTATACAGATATCTGCATATACACAGGTTAGTAAACATGCACATTTCCATGCTCTGTCACCTAAGATGACACTGAATACTGATACCCTAGGAGTAACAAAGAAATCTAACACCCATATATTGGTTGTTGATACTATTTTCTGAAAAAAAAAAAAAAAAAATAGAACCATGGCTTTTTGGAATAATGGCTGATTCTAGGGTTGGGGTAGAAAATACACAAATAAAACTTGAGCATTTTTCATGCTAGAAATTAAGGACACACTTAAAATACTAACAACAACAACATAATGGTGGGGATATGTGAAAGTGACACAGGATCCAGCTGAAACAGCTCCTAATAGCTAAAGCTGAACAGTCTGAGCAATGGAATAAATAACATTGAATTATAACCCAAAGTTAAGATAAATATCCATGAGTTCATACTGACACAAATAACAGAATAAATAAATAAAATGGGGGAGAAAAGACAAATTTCCCATCCAGAACAATTCCAAATGATGTATGTATGTATATACACCACCCCCAAAAAGGGGATAGCACAACTCTCTGCTTTTTAAGTGCAGGCGGCACATAGTGACTTCCTTCATAAAAGTGCAATATGAAATGGGAGAAAAAAAGAATAATTCTACAGGAGAACTACTGCACAAACACTACCTATAGTCAGATGATCAAGGTTAGTATTATCAGCGATCAGTTATAATGATACTCTGTACTCCTGATATTATGTAATGAAAAAGGCACATAACCTCTCTTAAATAACTCTATCATAAGAAAATAGGAAAAAAATTACAGTATATTTTACAAAATATTTGGCTAATATTCCTCAAAACTATCAAGATCATCAAAAAACAAGGAAAGTCTGAAGAACTCACAGTTAAGATGATCCTAAGGAGACATGACTTCTAAATGTAACGTGTCCTGGAACAGGAAAAAAACATTAAAAGTAAGGAAATCTGAATAATGTATGAACTTTAGTTAATAATAACATTAATACTGGTTCATTAATTATGACAAATCTACCATATTAACATAACATGTTAATAGTAGGAGAAACTGGGTGTGGGATGTATGGGGTCCCTTTGCATTATCTTCACAACTATCTTATAAATCAAAACCTTTTCTAAAATGAAAAGCTTATTTTTAGTCATGTGAAGTAATATCACCTAGAGTTGATCATCTAAAACTAGTTTGGACATTTCAAAAAAAAAAAAGAAAAACAGCAGGTAACATAATAAGATAAAACATCTGGGTATAAATGCAAGTAATTGTCAAAATAAAAACATAGAGACTCTAAGATTTGGTTACCCACATCTAAAAAGGCAACAACTCAGAAGTGGCGAAAAATAAATGATACATTAGGAATAGAAACAGCAGACATATTGAAGCAAAAATACAGCCTGTGCCCAATAGTGTTATTGTAATATGCAAAGCTAAATAAGATTAAGAAAGTGTTTTTTTGTTTTAATTAGGAAATAATGTCCTTCAATAATGTCACAAAAAGAGCATTCAATATCCCACATGGCCATCTTATCCAGAAATTCAGAACACTTCCCCAAAGTTCCCCTCAGCTGATATCTCTAAGCATCCCATCTTGTTTACTATTAAATAATGAAGGTAAATGTCAAAGAGAGTTTTTTGAAGCTGGAAAATACCATCAACACTTATGAAGATGATTGTTATGAAACGATTGTTATGTTACTCCTATTGCTACTGTCCAACTCTGAGCACTAGGGGCCCTCCCTAACAGTGGCCAGCCCAAGCACAGTGTCTATTCTTTGTCAAAGCTGATTCTGTATGCTCTCCTCATTCTCTGCCCCTTTCCCTACCCCTGCCCTTACACAACCATTTTAAAGACATTGTCAATAAGTCCTGTAAGCATTTCACAGAAATGTCATTGAAAACATGCAATAAATTGTTAAGAGTGATTGCTTTGAATGTGTATTTTTATGATGACCAGAAATACCATTAAATTGAAAGTAAAATAAAAAACCTGGAGGTATATAAAAATATAAGAAAGAGATCGCACAAAATAATAAGAAAATTATGAAAAGTCCTAGAGGAGAGTATGTAAAAATGGATATGATGCATGTAAATGTTAATAAATAAATGAGAATATATTCAGTTTTACTCACAATCAAAACTTTTGGTTGTAAATTTGTCAATGATTTAAAAATAGCCAAATAAAAATGAAGTTGGAGTGAAATGGGCATTCTCAAATATATCTGGAAGACTGTACATTGTCACCTTTTGTAAAGTTCTAACTTTGGGAATCATGTTAATTTATCACACAAATTAAACAAGGATAGGGAAATAAAACATAAAATGGAATATAGGAGCGGGACTATATTTCACATGAGTTACCTACCTACAATGAAGGGGGAGAAACACCTAAGCAACTTTTGAACTCCGTATTTTGACTATATGCCTCAAGGCTAAAGACAAAAAGAACTGTAAACAAATATAAAATATTAAACTCTAGTTAGTAGGCTTATTTTTCACAGAGGCATAGGTTAGCTATACTGGAAGTCCTTTCTGTGTATTCTAGGATTAAGCAAAAAAAAGGAAAAAAAAGAAAAACCAAAAACTCTCAGGAGGAATTCATGTTGATATATTGAATAGATGCACAGATGTTGGTATGATAATCTGCCTTGCCAGTATGTTTATAATTAGGAGAATTTGGATTCTGTATAAACTTAAAAAGTTAGTTAGATAATCCAGGAATTTATACAACGGAAAACTATTTAATCATTTGATTTACTTCATAGATAATATATAATAACATAGAACACTGTTTATAATATTTATACAAATAAATATTCATAACATTTTTTACAAGTAGTATATAGGTATGATATCACTTTTAAACATTTCTGCATGGATATGGAACCTCTAGAAGAATATCCAACAAAAAGATGATATTTACCTGTAGTGGAATACTATATGATTATCAACTTTGTGTATGACAACTGCTTTTAGGAAATGAATATGTATTAATAAACAGTTAAATACTATTATACTTCATGAACTATGATTGCTATGAAATAAAAAATACACAATTTCTTCAAATTTTGCCCCTAAAATATGAGATCATAAACCAAATTAGGTAGGAAAAAGGAATGGGAAAGTGTGGTTGGGAGACCAATGTTCCATAATTCTGAGTCTTCTATGCATTGTCCACCAAGAAGATCTGGGCAGCTTCTGTTACTGAACAATGCTGTCCTTGCAGCTAATCCCCTTTTGCTACTGTTTAGACAGGAATTCTGCTCCTCTGTTTTAAGACTTGCTTAGGGTCTTGCTCAGAAATGCTCAAATGGGTACAGCCATCACCAAGGATGGGTAAATATTGACTTAATAATAATTATTTTTTGGGCGCCTGGGTGGCTCAGTTGGTTAAGCGACTGCCTTCGGCTCAGGTCATGATCCTGGAGTCCTGGGATCGAGTCCCGCATCGGGCTCCCTGCTCCGCAGGGAGCCTGTTTCTCCCTCTGACCCTCCCCCCTTTCATGTGCTCTCTGTCTCTCTCATTCTCTCTGTCTCAGATAAATAAATAAAATCTTTCAAAAAAAATAATTATTATTTTTTGAACTGAGAATATGACTTTGCCATTTAACAGATGTAAAATAAAATCATTTATTTAATTATGAAGTTTGGCAGTCCTAAAACACAGACTACCATCTGATTTTCATGTGGCCTTTTACAAAGTATGGAATGAACACACTGACTCAGTTCTGACATTAAAACTTATTACACGTTCACAAAATATTGATGATATTCTAATAGACAGCATTCCATTAATAATGCTTGAAACTTTTTAAAAAAGATTTATTTATATATTTATATATTTGAGAATGAGAGCACAAGTGGGAGGGGCAGAAGGGGAGAGAGAGAATCTTAAGCAGTCTCCCTGCAGCAGAGCCTGATGCAGGGCTCGATCCCACAACCCATGAGATCATGACCTGAGCCAAAATCAAGAGTGGGACGCTTAACCAACTGAGCCACCCAGGCACACCTGCTTGAAACTTCTATGGATGAGTTTTCTTAAAAGCAATTGGTTACTAACTAGTCATCGTCCACATCTTCCTATTCAGTTTATCTTAGTGTAAGAAACAGACAAAAGTTTTTCAACCTGTGCTTTTCAGTCCATTTTTCTCCCTATTCCCTATTATATGGATATAAAGAGATCTTTAATTTGTTTGTTCATACTTTTGTATGGTGGTAGAACTAATGTGAGACATAGTTAAGAATTAATTAATACAAATAGAGATATCCACTCACCAATATTTTTTTTTTAGAATTTGTATTTATTTTTTAAATTCCAGTATAATTAACATAGTGTTATATTAGTTTCAGGTGTACAATACAGTGATTCAACAATTCTATACATTACCAATGCAGATCATGATAAGTATACTCTTAATTCCCTTCATCTATTTCACCCATCCCCCCTTCCACCTCCCCTGTGGCAAGCAATTGTTCTCTATATTTAAGAGTCTAAATAAGTCAGTCAAAGACAAATACCATACAATTTTATTCATATGTGGAATTTAAGAAACAAATGAACAAGGAAAAAATGAGACAAACAAAAAAACCCAATGCATTATTAAAACAATTATTTCCTAAGCCTAAGTCTCATCACTTGTTTGCAGACAATGGTCTCCTAAGTTTTCTTGTCATTAGGACTTTTTTTTTTTTTTTGCACCAGCTTACTCCAAACTTGAAGAAAAGTAATATGTATCTCTTTAGACCAAGAGACATTTCATACTGGCCATTTAATAAAGTGATGATTAATAATTCATTAACAGATTATTCATTTCACTGGAGGTGCCGGTATATAATTTTTATCTTCACGATCTCCTACCAGCCAAATTAAACTAACCTTCTTTAAGTCACATATGATTTTTCCCTTCTAAGCAAAATCAATAATTAAAATCATAGTTAACGTTTATTGAGTGTTTACAATGTGTCATGCAGAGTTCTAGAGGTTTTAAATGAATTAAGTTAATGTTCATAATAACTCAAGAAGATAAGTAAGTTAGAGTGGCTTCCCCAGAAGCAGGACCCAAGTAGATATAGGAGTCTGTGAGTTATTGAGGCAGTGCTCTCTGAGTAACCTGTAAGGGCATGAGAAATCAGGATAGGGAACAGAAAAAAGAGTTATTCATATGCAAGAAGGTGGATTCAGTAGAGGCCTAACAACCTCAACTCAAGGGAACTCGGGAGGGTTAATTGGTCCAAGGACTCTATTCTATTTTGGGTCAAAGGAGTAGAGCGTTGATTTCCATCTAGTAATTGCCTATGACCCCAGAGGAGGGAGTTTTCAGGTAGGAGAAAGAGAAGGGGAGGCTAGGTATAATGCCCAGATATCTCAAGTGAGGTAGCCTCAATTTCCTGAGGATATTCCATAGTTTCCTAATGTTCTTTAATGTTCAAGTGTATACTACTTAGGAAAGTACCCAAGCATCACAACAGTGGGAGACAGACATACCCACAAAACTGATAAATGCACTCCAGCAGTACTAGGCAGGGCATATCATGGGCATTTGAATCAATAGATCTACCATTTTCCTCAGTTTAGAACTTAGGACAGAGGCCAGAAAAATTATGTGATTTACCCAAGGACACACAGGCTAGAGAATTACAGAGTTTGGATGCAAGACTTACCAGTCTGGCTGTAAAATCAGAATTCCTACCACCACATATTAAATTGACTCAGGTTTTCAAATTAGCAATGCATTTGTAGATCTATATCTATCTATCTATCTATCTATCTATCTATCTATCTATCTATATCATCATCATCTATCTATTTTAAAGATTTATTTATTTTAGAGAGAGAGTGCAAGCAAGTGAGGGGAGGGGCTGAGGGAGAGAGAAACTTCAGCAGACTCCTTGCTGAGCTTGGAGCCCAACACAGGGCTCAATCTCAAGACCCTGAGACCATGACCTGAGCTGAAACCAAGAGTCAGACATCCAACTGACTGAGCCACCCAGGGGCCCCTGTAGATCTGTATTTTTTGAAACCTGTTCTGTCAATCACTTATGAATTCATATACCACCTGAGACATGAAATGAAATCAAAAGTACCATAGATATTAGGAAACTCATAATTTTCTTAATAACTCAGCACATTATTTTTTATCAGCTTATTTTTTAAACATTAATTTCCAGCATAATTGCTTCACATTTCTTTCTCCACAGAGTTAATTTTGCCTTCTCAAGGTGTGGTTCATATTTTTTTTATAATTTGAGTAATTTTTCAGAGATCAAAATTAATCTGTATAGATTAGGTTTCCCCATTCCAAAACCAAAAGTTTTTCCAGAAAACTTATTAAAAAGGAATCCAAAATCAATATGTAATCAATGACACTCACATGCAAGACTAAATAGAAACTATACAATGGAAATAAGCGCTTTAAGTTGTATGATACGTGGACCTGTCAACAGCAAATAGGATGTGACAGGCTGCAGACCCAGATATTACACTGACTACAATAATAAACGTTCAAGAATATAGTAAAATGAGCACACAATTATGAGTTTTAATAAGGATATGCTACAGCTAAAGTTGGAAATACTTTTGGGGGTAATGGACCTACATAATTTAAAGACAGGCAGTAAACTGCAGGCAGTAAAATTCAATTACACTGACTGTAGGATGCATTCAAACATGCTCCCATGAAGCATACAATTCCCAGCATCATTTTGCTGATAATGTTTCCTACAGATATGGCTGGCCACACTTTTATTCTGATCACTTAATTTATGAACAGAATAGAGGAACTGAATGGCTAGTTTGGGATTAGAAAAAAAATCTTATAGTTTATCATAGTGATAAACTGTATCTCCCCAAAAGCATATGTGGGCTTTGCAAAATAATCACAGTTTAACTAAAGTGGGTAGTTGTTAACTAGGATCCCAAATCTATTAGGAGATGGAAAAAAGACGATAATCAGTGGGAGAAGTAACGCTTATGGTAGGAAGATAAAAGAAAAACATTAGGATGGACAATGCTAGTTACCATGTCATTCTGAGAATGATAAGCTATTTGGATGGGACTATTCATTTTCAGGGTCATCAGATGAATTCAAGAGGGAGGGAAAAAATTCCTTCAAGCATTTTCTCCAAGGAGTAGATAGCAACTTAGTGGAATTCTGATTTCATTACTTCAATAAGTGTATATATGTTTCTTAGAAAGAATCATTGCTTGCTATATGGTGGTTTTTAAACTCCTATATTACCAAATGCTACTATAGCATATTTTTTACAAACAGAGTAATTGTGTTTAAGAGTACTTCTGCAAGGAAAATAAAATTGTCCACAATATATGCAAATTGCATTGAAACTGTTGATCTGAATGAAATGTTCATACCCTTAACTGACAGATTATTAGATACTAAGAAGAGAATATATGGCATTGCATTTAGCAAATTTGCAGGCCATAAAAGGAAAGCATGCATTAAAGCTGTTTATATCATAACATAGCAGGCTATTGAAAAGTTACATATTAAGTTAACTACTTAATTTTGTCAGCAAATGCTATCCAAGTGAGTATGAATATTTTCCAATTGTGTACCATTGCCTATGTGCTAATTTTTAAAATTTAGTCATTATATAGAAAATGAAGCAAAATGTTAATCCTACATTTTTCTTTATTATACCCTCCACCCCTGCTCACTAAAATGATAGTCATATAAATATCTTTGTTAGAATCATCTATTCTTAGGAGCAGTGACTTCTGTTGTAGAAAATGGTAGAAAAGTCAAAGATAAGGCTTTCATATTCTTGGAAAAGGTACTGAGCTGTTGTCTTTTTTACTCAGATTTTCTCATTACTTTCAAGACAAAGATGAAGTTACAATGTAAACAAAAAGATCAGGTAAGGAGACTTTCCCTTAGGGTCATAAGGCTCTTTGGAAGTCCTACTTCATTATTTTCTCATCTCTTGGATATTCTTAAATATGCATTTTTTTTCAAGTTTTAACAGACTCATTTTTAGAAAAGTTTTAGATTTAGCAAAAAATTGTTCAGAAAATACTGAAGGGGAGGAAATCAGAGAGGGAAACAAACCATGAGAGACTCTGGACTCCTGGAAACAAACTGAGGGTTACAGAAGGCGGAGGTAGGGGGATGGGGTAGCTAGTTGATGGGTATTAAGGAGGGCACGTGTTGTGATGAGCACTGGGTGTTATACGCAACTAATGAATCATTGAACATTATATCAAAAACTAATGATGTACTATATGTTGGCTAACTGAACATAATAAAAAACAAACATACAAAAAAAACAAAACCAGGTATCCTTACTCAATACTGTATGTTGTAAAACATTAATTTATAAAAATAAATAGGGAAATGTAAAAAAAAAAAAGAAAACACAGCAAGTTCCCATATACTCCTACTTCATACCCAACTCGGTTTCCCTTATTATTAACATCTTGCATTAGTGTGGTACATTTTTTACAATTGATGAAACAATATTGATGCATTTATTATATAGAGTTCAATCTTTAGATTCTGCAGTTCTATGAATTGTTGACAAACGCATAATGTCATGTAACCACCATTATAAGAAATAGAGAAGGGGCGTCTGGGTGGCTCAGCTGTTAAGCTCTGTCTTTGGCTCAGGTCATGTTCCCAGGATACTGGGATTGAGCCCTGCATCAGGCTCCCTGCGGAGAGTTGGCTTCTCCCTCTGCCTCTCTTCCTGGCTTGTGCTCTCTCGCTCACTCTTTATTTCTCTCTCTCAAAAAAAAAAAAAAATATATATATATATATAGAGAGAGAGAGAGAGAGAGAGAACAATTTCACTACCCTAAATGTCTCCTATGCTCCACATATTCACTCCTCTGTTCCACCACCTCTGCAAATATCTGGTAGGCAATCAATGACGTTTTTACTGTCCTACAATTTTTCCTTTTTCAGAATGTCATATACTTGGGATTATACAGTCTGTAGACTTTTTAGATTGGCTTCTTTATCAACTGCATTTAATGTTCTTCCATGTATTTTCTTTTTTTAGTGTGAAATTTTTATTAGTAGTGGTAAAGCATATACACATTACATTTCTGAATGAGAAATTAATGAGTAATATTAAAATTTAAAGAAACTTCAGGAGCAACTTTTGAAGGCTGTGTTCTAACTGCTTTCCTCATTATGGTTTCCCCCATATTTAGTGAGGTATAACTGACAAAAATTATACATATTTAAGGCGCAAAATATGATGGTTTGATATATGTATACATTGCAAAATGATTGTCATAATTAAGCTAATTAACACAACCATCACCTCACTTAGTTATCACTTTATATGTGTGTGTGGTAAGAACACTTAAGATTTACTCTATGAGCAAATTTCAAGTATGCAATATTATTAAGTTTAGTTTTAACCTTATTCATCTTGTAGTGAAAGTCTGTACCCTTTGACCAATATCTCCCTATTTTTCTACCCAATAGTCTGGGGCAACCACCATTCTATTCTCCACTTTTGTGAATTCAACTTTTTTTTTTTAAGATTCTACATAAATAAGATCGTACAGTATTTGTCTCTCTGTGTCTAATTTAATTTACTAGAGTAATATCCTCCACGTTCATCCACGCTCTCACAAATGACAGAATTTCCTTTATTTTTTTTTAATTAAGTAAGCCCTCCACCAATGTGGGACTTGAACTCACGACCTTGAGGTCAAGTGTTGCACGCTCTACTGATTGAGCCAGACAAGCATTAGATACTAATTTCCTTCATTTTTTTACGGCTGAATAATATTCCTGTGTGTGTGTGTGTGAGAGAGAGAGAGACAGACAGACAGACATAGAGAGACACAGAGAGAAAGAGAGAGAGGGAGGGAGAGATAATGTATATATAACATTTTCTTGCTCCATTCATTCACTAACAGACACTTATGAACATAGTACAGATGTGTCTTTGAGATATCCAATTTGATTTCCTTTGGCTATGGACCCAGAATGCGATTAGTGGATCACAGGGTAGTTCTGGTTAATTTTGGGGAAAAAGTTAGTGTTCAATAACTAATGTACTAATTTACATTCCCACCAACAGTGTACAAAGGTTCTTTTTATTCATATCCTTACCAAAATTTGCTATTCCTTGTCTTTTCAACTATAACCATCCTAACAGGTGTGAGGTGATATTTTACCATGGTTTTGATTTGCAGTTCCATGATAATTAGTGATGTTGAGCATCTTTTTATGTATCTGTTTGCCATCTGTATGTCTTCTTTGGAAAAATGTCTATTCAGATCCTTTGTCCATTTTTTAATCTGATTGTTTGGTTTTTGCTATTGCATTATACAAGTTTCTTATGTTTTTTTATTTTATTTTATTTATTTATTTGACACAGAGAGAGAGGGAGAGAGGGAGAGAGAGAGCATACAAACAGGGGGAGTGGCAGGCAGAGGGAGAGGGAGAAACAGACTCCCCGCTGAGCAGGGAGCCCGATGTGGGGCTCAATCCCAGGACCCTGGGATCATGATCTGAGCCAAAGGTAGACGCCTAGCCGACTGAGCCACCCAGGCACCCCTCTTATGTGTTTTTGATATTAATCTCATCAATATATGGTTTGCAATTATTTTCTCCCATTCCATAGGCTGAATTTGCATTTTGTTGATTGTTCCCTTTGCTGTGCAGAGACTTTAGTTTGTTGTAGTCCCACATGTATATTTCTGCTTTTGTTGCCTCTTTTTTTAGTGTTATGTCCAAAAAATCATTGCTAAGACCAATACCAAGGAGTTTTCCCCTATTTTTTTCTAGGAGTTCTATGGTTTCAGGTCTTACATTTAAATCTTTAATCCATTTCAAGTTGATTTTTGTGTATGATGTAGGATAAGAATCTAATTTCATTCTTTTGCATGTGGCTGTCCAGTTTTCCCACCCATTTAATGAAAAGACTATCCCTTCCCCATGGTGTATTCATGGCATTCTTGTCAAAAATTAGGTGATTATATACGTGTAGGATTACATACATGCTCTCTATTCTGTTCCACTGTTCTACGCGTCTGTCTTAATGCCAGTATCACACTGTTATGATTACTATAGCTTTGTAATATAGTTTGAAATCAGAAAGTGTAATTCCTCTATCTTTTTTCTTCTTTTTAAAGATCGTTTTGGCTATTCAGGATCTTTTGTAGTTCCATACGAATTTTAAGATTGTTTTTTCTACTTCTGTGAAAAGTACCATTGGAATTTTGATAAAGATTGTATTAATCTGTATATCACTTTGGGTAGTATGGACTTTAACAATAGTAATTCTTCTAATCCATGAACATGCAATATCTTCCCATTTAATTATGACTTCTTCAATTACTTTCATCAGTGTCTTATAGTTTTAGTGTACAGATAGTTCACCTCCTTGGATAACTTTATTCCTAAGAACTTTATTTTTTTTATTTCATTGAGGTATAATTGACAAATAAAATAGTAAGATATTTAAATTGCACATCATGACGATTTGATATACATATATATTGTTAAAGGATTCCTCCTATCTGGTAAATTTACATATTCATCACCTCAAATTTAATTTTTTTAGAACATTTAAGTTCTACTTGCTTACTTGCTCAAAAAATTTCAGTTATACAATACAGTGCTATCAATTATAATCACCATGTTATACATCGGATCCTCAAACCTTTTTATGTTGTAGCTGAAAAGTGTTTACCATTTACAAACCTCTCCCTATTCCCTCCACTCCCAGGCCCTGGCAACCACTCTTCTAATTTCTGTGTCTATGAGTTTGACTTTTTTTTTTTTTTTAAGATTCCATATATAAGTGATATCCTGCAGTATTTGCCTTTCTTTGCCTGGCTTATTAGACTTAGCATAATGCCTTTAAGATCCACCCATGTTGTAGTAAAAAGGATTTCTTTTTTTCTCAAGGCTGAATAATATTCATATATACACCATCCCCACCCCCCCACACACACACACTGTGTCTTCTTCATCCATTCAACCATTGATAAGACACTTGGCTTATTTCCATATCTTAACTATTGTGAATGAACCTGCAGTGAACATGAGAATACAGTTATCTCTTCAATATCCTCTTTTCATTTCCTTTGGATATATATCCAGAAGGAAGACTGCTGGATCTTGTGGTAGCTGGGGGCTTATCCCCAGAAAACCTGGTGAAAATTATTTTAAAAACATTTTAAAATCTGGAAATATTCCAAAGACATAATGTAGATAAAAAGCATCTATTCAAGGGGCGCCTGGGTGGCTCGTCAGTTAAGCATCTGCCTTCGGCTCAGGTCATGATCTCAGGGTCCTGGGATCGAGTTCTGCATTAGGCTACCTGCTCAGTGGGGATCTGCTTATCCCTCTCCCACTCCCTCTCCCTCTCCCTCTGTGATCTCTCTTGATCTCTCTCAAATAAATAAAATCTTAAAAAAAGTATTTATTCAAGAAAATCTACTAAAATTTAGTAAGAACTATGATGGTATATGGTATTTGACTGAGATCTTCTTTCTCCTTATCCCCTCCAACTTAATGAGATGGAAATTACACTCTGGACTAATTTAGCCAAGAACACAGGACTTCATCTGCCCCCAGATCCCAGTTGGAGGGCTATCTTCCCAAGTAGGACAGTGTGTCAATATTTTTCATCTCCCAAACTACCTGTTGCTCAGTGCTGAAAATAATGTGGCCCCAATCACTCTTGCCCAAGCTCATGAGTCAGTGGTTCCATTATAGGAGAGGGAAGTCAAGAAGATCTGAAACTACAATCCCACTCTATCAGAAACATAGACCCTAAAGTAGAAGTTTCACTCAGAGACAAGTATGCCATTAGCTCCATGCCAGCTCCAGAGCAATGGTTCATAAATTTTTACCTTGTGAAGAGAAGTAAGTGTTAAACAGATAGCTTTCAAAGTCTCCCAAAGGAACTGACTTCATTCCAAAGTATGGACAAATTCAAGTCTACGGCACTTTCAAAACCAGTGGAAGTTGTAGTAAAAAATAATTGGGAAGAGATTTGTGGGTTTCTTGTACATAAAGTCTATATTATAGGCTGGTTTGTTTTCCCTAGACACTCAGAGAAGGGAAAAAGTAAGAAAAACCTGCTTGTGGTCAAAATAACTCAAAAACTAACATCAGAACTATCACTTCAAAGGAGCCCAAATTCCATTGCTTACGTCTATGTAATAATTTATACTGCAGGGCTTTGTTGAAACAAATAGATTAGCATATAATGCAAATACCATAAGGAGAGGAGGAAAAAAAGGAGCAAAAAAATAGTCAAAGAAATTATTACTGAAACTAAGCACATTTTTGAAAAATTGTAACTTCATATCCAGGAAGCTCAACAAATAGGATAAATGCAAAAAGATCCACAAGCAGATACATCATAGTAAAAATAATGAAACAAAAGACAAGAAAAATCTTGAAAGCAGAAAGATTAAAAGGACTTATCATTTACAAGGGAACTACAATAAAGTAAAAAGCTGACCTAGTGAAAACAATGAAATCCAGAGGTGGTGGAAGAATATATTCAAAGTGTTCAAGGGAAAAAAAAAATCCAGTAACAAAGAATTCTATATCCAGTAAAGCTATCCTTTTAAAAGGGCTAAAAAAAAAATAATGATCCCAGAAAAACAAAAAACTGAGATAATCTGTCACTAACAGACCTGTCTTATGATAAATATTTTTTTTAAAGATTTTATTTATTTATTTGACAGAGACAGAGATAGCGAGAGCAGGAACACAAGCAGCGGGAGTGGGAGAGGGAGAAGCAGGCTTCCACCCGAGGAGGGAGCCCGATGTGGGACTTGATCCCAGGACCCTGGAATCATGACCTGAGCCGAAGGCAGACGCTTAATGACTGAGCCACCCAGGCGCCCCTCTTATTATAAATATTAAAGAAAATTCTTTAGGCTGAAAGCAAGAGACCAGAAAATAATTAAAATTAACATGAATAAGCAAATAACTATTATAATGGTAATGATGTGATTATAAAGGACAGTATAAATGCATATTTTTCATCTTCTTCAATTGATTTAAAAAACAATTATATATAACAATATCACATATTGTTATATATATTATATATATTATATAGAGAGCAGTTATATAAAATAATACAAATATTGTGCCTAGAGCATACACAAATGTAATATTTGCTACTAAGGAAGCAAAAACATGTTGGTGGGAGCAAAGCTGGGCTAAAGAAATAACTACAGACTGTTACTTGGATCCACAAGGACAAATAAAGAGAACCAACATGGATAAATAAAATTAACAAAACAAAAACTATAACTATAGTATACAGTATATAACTTCCTCTCTTTTCTTCTTTCAATTATTATAAAGACCTGAAATCATAGTGTATTAGGTATAAAAAATGTACTTTTAAATTTGTACAATTATAAATATAATATGTACAACAATAATAGAATAAAAAAGGATTAAAAGAAATAGAACTATGTAGGAGTAGCATTTATATATCTCATTGAAATCAGGTTAGGATAAATCTGAAGCTGATCCTTATAAGTTATGATATACATGGTAAACTCTTGAGCAATCATTTAGGAAATAACTCAAAACATGTAGTGAAAAATCATTAAAGAGATTAAAATGCTACATTATAAAATATTAACTTAATGCAAGACAAAGCAGTAGAGAGGAAATACAAGGAAAAAAGACATCAGACACATAGTAAACAAAAAAGTAAAATGGCAGACATAAATCTAATAATATTAATATTAACATTAAGTATAAATGATTTAAAAAATTCAATAAAAGTACAGAGACTGTCAACCTGAATTTTTTAAAAAGGGATGTGACTATATATTGTCTACAAATTTACATGTACACATACAAATATATTAAAACTAAAAGAATGTGAAAAAATGTCATCATGCAAACAATAATCACAAGAAAGCTAGAGTAGCTAAACTAGTATCAGACAAAATAGATGTTAAGACAATAAATTGTACTACACATGAAAAGAGATATTTTGTAAGGTGAAAAGGTCAATTCCTCAGAAAGATATAACAATTATAAACATATATACACACCTAATAACAGAACACCAAAATACATGCAGAAAAAAAAATGAAGGGAGAAATAGAAAATTCAGCAATATCAGCAGAGACCTCAATACCCTACTTTCAATAATAGATAATAGAAAAACTAGATAGAAGATCAACAAGGAAACAGAAGACAAAACTACAAACCAACTAGACTTATTATCTATAGAACACCACTCCAACAATAGCTGAATACATATACATCCTAAGTGAACATGGAACATTCTCCAGGATAGTCTATATACTAGACCATAAAGCAAACATTGACAAATTTAAAAGATGAAATAATACTAATTGTTCTGACCCAAATGAAATAAAATTAGGAAAAATCTTTATTTGGGAAATTCACAAATACATGGATATTAAACAATATGCTCCTAAATAACAATTTAATAAAGAAATCAAAAAGAATATGAGTAAATAAGATGAATGGAAATGAAGACAAAAACATGCTAAAACTAATGGAATCTAGATGAATGGAAATGAAGACAAAAGCATGCTAAAACTAATGGGATCTAGTACACAGTGATAAATGTATAGCTGTTTATATATAGATTCAAAAAGAAGAAAGACCTTATTTAAATCAGTAATCTAACTTTCCACTGTAAGAAACTGGAAAACAACAAACTAAACTCAAGCAAGCAAAAAAAAAAAAAAAAAAAAAAAGACAAAGAAAAAAGAAAGGAAATCAGATAAATAGAGAGGAGTAAAACAATAGAGAATATCAATAAAACCAAAACTGGTTCTTTGAAAGATCAATGAAGTTGACAAACCTTTAGTGAGACTGACAATGAAACAAAATAAAAACAAAACAAAGAGAGAGAGAGAGAAACAGGGACAGAGACAGAGAGAGAAGACTCAAATTATTAAACTCTGAAATGAACAAATTAGACAACTTCAATGAAATGGAAAATTTCCTAGATAGACACAACTAACCAAAAGCAACATAAGAAGTGGATAATCTGAATAGACCTATAATAAGTAAAGAGATCAGTCATCGAAAAGCTAACTAAAAAGAACAGCACTCCCCAGTGGCTTCACTGCTTTTACCAAATATTTATAGAATGAACTCCAATTATTCACAAACTCTTTCACAAAATAGAAGAGGAGGAAAATGCCCAACTCATTTTATGAGGCCAGTTATACCCTGACACCAAAACCAAACAAAGATATGAAAAAAGAAAGCTATACCTATATATCTCTTACCAAGAGATATGGATGCAAAAATCCCTAATCCCTAATACTAGATAACCAAATCCAGCAACATATAAAAAGTTATACTTAAAAGATAAAAGGAAACTGTCTTTTTCTATTTACAGACAACATGATTTTGCACATAAAAACAAAAAAAATTAAAAACTAAAAATAAATTTCAGAAATAAAACTATTTGTGTATAGTCAACTGACTTTTAACAAGGGTGCCAAGATCATTCAACAGAAAAGAATAGTCTTTCAATAATTCTGGGACAATTGGATAGTCACATGCATAAAAATGAAGTTCGACCCTTGTCTCACACCACATATAAAAATTAACTCAAAAATAGACAAATGACTTAACTGTAAGTGCTAAAGCTGTAAAACTCTTAGAAGAAAACACAGAAGCAAATCATCACGATCTTGGATTTGGCAATGGATTCTTAGATAGGACACCAAAAGCACAGGCCAAAAAAGAAAAAAAAATACATTGGACTTTATCAAAATTAAAAACTTTTGTGCTTCAAAGGATACTGTCAAGAAAATGTAAAAACAACTCAGAATGGAAGAAGATATTTACAAATCATATGTCTGATATAGTGACTTGCACCAAGAATTATTACAACTCAATTTTTTTAATGGTCAAAAGATATGAATAGACATCTCTTCAGGGACTATATAGAAATGCCCAATAAGTACAAAAAGAAATGTTCAACATCAACATCAAAGAAACATGCAAATCAAAACCATAATGAGATACCACTATCATACCCACTAGGATGGCTAGATCTTGAAGTCAGAGAATAATAAGTGTTGATAAGGATGTGGAGAAACTGCCACCTTACACATTGGTAGTGGCAATGTAAAGCAGTGCAACTGCTTTGAAAACAGAAAGTTTCTCAAATAAACAAACATAGAGTTACCATACGACCCACCAATTCTACTTCTAGGTACTTAGCCCAAAGAAATAAAAACATATCCATGCAAAACTTGTACACAAATATTTATAATAGCATTGTCCATGTATTATTAATTGTGCTAAAAGCTGTAAACAACCCAAATATCCATCAACTGATGAAAGGATAGTCAAAATGCAGTATATGTGTGTGTGTGTGTGTGTAATACTTATATATAAGGGATATTATTGGAATGGTTTACTGAATATAATTGAATACTATAATAATGGAATATCATGTGTGTTCATATGTATAATATATATTATATTACATCACTATATATATAATGAAATATTACTGGAATGGAATATTGAATATAATGGAATATTACAATTATGGGATATTATTCAACTATAAAAACAAATGAAATATTAATGCATGCAACATAAATAAATTGCGAAAAAGATTGTGCTAAGTCAAAGAAACCAGGCAGAAGACAGTCACAGAAGACCACATACTATATTATTCCATCTATATGAAATGTCTAGATTAGTCATTTAAGTCTATAGAGGCAGAAAAAATAGTGGTTGCTTAGAGCTGGAAGAAGGACGGGAGAAAGTGGAGGGATGGTTTATGGACATAATGGACACAGGATTTCTTTTGAAATGATGAAAATGTTCTAGGAGCGCCTGGGTGGCTCAGTCGTTAAGCATCTGCCTTCGGCTCAGGTCATGGTCCCGGGGTCCTGGGATCGAGCCCCACATCGGGCGCCCTGCTTGGCGGGAAGCCTGCTTCTCCCTCTCCCACTCCCCCTGCTTATGTTCCCTCTCTCGCTGTGTCTCTCTCTGTCAAATAAACAAATAAAATCTTTAAAAAAAGAGAAAATGTTCTAAATTTGATTGTGGTGATGGTATCAAATATATTTGAATACACTAAAGTCTACCGAATCGTATACTTTACATGGGTGAATTGTGTGATATGTGAATTACATCCTGATACAGCAGTTTAAAAAATGAATGGATGAAGAAAAATAACAGCACATCTTTGCAATTTGAAAAGGTATACTTGTATCTAAGTTTGGTAGGAGCACTATAAAGACATAAAATAAATTCTAGTTGAATTAGTAAACTAAACCATTGCATGGGAATTACCATTAGCACTCATGAAAGGAGAAGATACTTCGAGACAGTAACACTCAAAACTAAGTAGCAACACCAAAAAAGTGACCAATGATTTTAAGTGGAATGATTATTCAGAATTATACATTGTAGTAAAAAGGATATTTAGAGTCAGAAGAGCTAGATTGTGTTAGAGGCTCCCCCTAAGAGGTCATCTTGTTCAAGCTACTTTTCTAAGCCACAATTCCTATTCTGTAAAAGTTGACAATTTTAAACTGCAAAGCAGTATATAGAAATGTGAAAGATGTATTAAATATATAGAATAGGGTTGAATTCTAATGTCAAGTACATATTTCAACAAATATTCATCCTGTAGAATTACTAACTTTACTTGTCTTTTCTAAATCTCTCCACAGGGTTGCTTCATCTTTAAAATATTTAGTAACCATGCCAATAATAGTCCACAAAGCCAATTTTACACAATATCCTTTTATCTCTTTTCCTTAGTGGGAGGAGCATGCAACTATGGTAGTATTAACTTGTGGCATGCCTGAATTCCAAACAGAATAGTAAACTGAACTTCACTGTTACCATTCTATTTATACTCATTCATCATCACCTACAGGTGAGCTTTTACCCTCATAACTTCCTGGGCACCACATTTTTACTGCATAAGATTAATGTCTTCTTCTACTATTACTTTCAAAATTGTGACTAGTAATTAAACGTGTAAAATAATCATCAAAGAATGAATCATTACTGAATAATTAGAAGGACAGATTGACCAGAGCACGTAGGATTACACGGTAATGAATTAGGGCATGTGCATATTATAGTGGAGCCCTTCAGAGATGCTATTATGAGAATAAGACCATTGCCAAGCTAGGCTAACTATAATGAAATTGTAAGTTATTATAATTAAAACATTCAAGTGAAATAGTTATTTTTCTATTACAATTTAATTTTTCACCAGAACATAAAAGCAGTCCATAATACACCAAAATTTATTCCCTATATCTTAAGGATTAGTTTCATTTTCAAACTCCTATTACCTATTAAAATTTTAAGTCTATCTTGATTCTGTCTTAAAATTAAGTCATACCAAAATGGTTTTGCATAACAATTTCCACAAATTTAGAAAAAGTTTAACCAAAGGCCATGTATTCTTTGCAGTGCATAAATTGTTTGCAACAAGGACCTTGAACAGACTTGTTATTAATTGGCTTTTTAAAAATTTTTTTAAAGATTTCATTTATTTATTTGAGAGAGGGAGAGAGAGTGAACACAAGTAGTGGGGAGGGGCAGACGGAGAAGGAAAAGCAGACTCCCCACTGAGCAGGGAGCCTGATGTGGCGCTCGATCCCAGGACCCTGAGATCATGACCCTGAGATCATGACCTGAGCAGAAGGCAGATGTTTAACCAACTGAACCACCCAGGCACCCTATTTATTGGCTTTTCAAGCTTTGTGATTGAGACTCAGAAAACTTTAACAAAGATACACAAATTAGATAAGTAACATAGTAATAAACTGTCTTTGACCTAAATCTGAGAGATTTAAAAAACGGTTAAACACATATAATATTCCAAGTTATTTCCTTTATGCTTTTGAGTAACACAGAGATTTCATTGCATGAGTTTTTATATTTATGTAAGTTGATGCTAAGAGTATATTGAGATATTCATATACATATTAACTTTTATGATAAATACCCTATTATTTATTAAAAAAAGACTACTCAAGGTTATCCAGTAAAGTAGAATATAAATTTCAAATAATTCCATTTAATTCTTCCTTCCCTGTCAAAAATGCTATTTGAAAATTTATAAGAAAAATGTATTTGGGTCCCTTCTACTCTCACATTGTCTCTGGGACCGAAATAGCATCAAGATCTAAAAAAAATAATAATAAAAAAAATTAGTGCTGTCGATAATCGGATATTCTCTATCTGCAATTTTTGGGCATTGAGGAATTTATTTTTTTTTAAAGAATTATTTATTTGACACACAGAGAGAGACAGCTAGAGAGGAAACACAAGCAGGGGGAGCGGAAGAGGGAGAAGCAGGCTCCTGGCTGAGCAGGGAGCCCGATGCAGGGCTCGATCCCAGGACCCTGGGATCATGACCTGAGCTGAAGGCAGACGCTTAACGACTGAGCCACCCAGGCACCCCTGCATTGAGGAACTTATTTAGCCTACATCATTAAATAATATATTGACAAAACTTCCCTCAATTGCTTCCACTCTCAGAAAATATGGATTGGACATTATTATTCCCTGTTCTTGTCGGTTTTCCATTTTTTAGATCAGCTCTCATGATTCTATTAAACACACAAACACTAGAACTTTGCCCTCAGCAAAAATACAGAAGCAAGAAAGGCCCCTCATTTATGGATAAATAAGAACTTATATTAATGCACACTACAACCTTTTTTAAATGTTGCCAATATTCACTAAAATCAATTTATCCTCACAATACTTTGAGATTCTTATTAACTTATGGCACAGATTGAGAGACAGAGAGTTTATATATGACCTTGTACGACATGACAAAGTGAATTTTAAGAGCAATGGGAGCTACTTTCAAGTTTAAAGTAGGAGAGTGACATGGTATGATATACATTTAAATAATAGTATGACAGTAGGAATAAAGGAGAGCTAACAGAATCAGAATATGGGCACTGTAATAGTCTAGGTAAATGGTAGCAGTGGCCTGGAGTAGAGCCCGGTGAAATGCAGAGAGATAGAATAAGTCTAAATTTCTATTTGGAGGCAGAACCACACTTGATGATGGATTAATACGAAAGGGAAGAGAAAAAATATATCTTAGTGTTGGGGCTTAAGCAAATGAGAGAATCACCACATTTTATAGTCAGGAGGAACTGAGAAAAATCAAACCTACAGGGAAAAAATCAAGAGCTCTGTTGTTTTTATGTTTCAAATGATTAGATGTATGTTGTCTGACACTAACTTCATATAGCTACTGAGCACTCAAAATGTGAAGACTCAAAATTAAGATAATAGTAGTGAAAAATATACAATGGATTATGAAAACATAATGTAAAAATAAAGTAAAATATTTCATTAATAATTTGTATATTGATTCCAATTTTAAGTGGTATTATGGGTATATACATCATATAAATATTAAAATGAGTAACTAGAAATTTTAAATGACTCTGGGGTTCACATTATATTTCTATTGGAAAGAACTTGATTAGCCTATGAGCTAAAAATAATGGACAGCTAAAAAATTAGTCAAATTCATGTTTTAATTTTATTAAACTTACCTGTAACCTCCTTTTCATATGTCTACACACACTAAAAAAGACTAAGTGAGGAGATCCACCCATTAGGCCTATAAATCTATTTCTTGTAGAAAATATTTTTCTAAGTTACAAAATATGTGTTAGCATTTTTGAAGAGTGAATATTTGTCACAGGAAAACCAAGAGCATGGTGATATCTTCTCATTCAAAAAAACTGATAAGGTAAAACTTCTCCATGAACTTACTTTTAAAAATAATAATGTTGCTAAATATGACTTTGTTTTTAAATTTAATATATATATATTTTTCTAATTTCCCTTCTTTTGGCTATGAAAAAAAGACAAAATTTTTAGTATTTAGAGTTTAATGTGAACGGTAAAATTGTAAATATTATGTAATTGTGCACTTAAAAATACTACTTGAAATATGGAAATATGTGCACATGCACATACATGGTAAGAAGTATCTAAGGAAACAAGTCAGCAGTCTGCTGGAAGAAAATATTTGTGTTTGTTATTCAAGACAATATCTGTGCATAGGGACTGTCAAACTGGTATGCTGGTGATATGTTTAAACAGTAAAATTCTATCTGAATTTTTGCTTGCTATTTTGCAGGAAACACATCTAGAAATACAGGAAGACCAGCTTGAATGAAATTTGAAGGAGACTGAGTTGGAAGACCTCGATTCTAACCTTGGTTCAGTCATGACAAGCCCAAGAAACATTAAGTGAATCACTTTAGCTTCTTATTAGTCTCTCTTAGAAAATAAGATACCGGTATGAATAGTTTCTAAGCTTCCTTCTCACTACATTCCTATTTGGGAATTATATGTTTCATTGTAAAACGGTTCTACAGAGTAACAACCTACATGTCCACAACTACAGTTAGCACCTGGTAAGACTGCAACACTTCCAGGTTAAGCTATTGTAATTCTAAAATATTTTCACTAATGAAAATGGCTATTTGATCTTTGCCTTCTTATTCTCTATTCTAAGATAATGTGTATGCAAATTATGTTTTTGATTGGTAAGGCATTTATCATTTCTGAAACATAATGAATTTAGTGGTTATACAGGAAACTAAAATATTTGTTTTTCTCCCCTGGTTTGATTTTTTCCTATTTTATCACTTGGAGGAAAAATGTAGAACACAGGATTGATCATGTTTCACATGCAGACTCTGTCACCAGGTTTACTGCTTCCTTTGATCTGTAGTGGTTTTTAAACTTTCTAAAGGTAGAGCAGATATATAATTCACAGCAAAGGAAGAAACATAGGTATAAGTCTTCAACAAAAAAAATTATTTTCTAATTATTTGAGTTTCATAAAGTAATGTGAAAGTGGGGACAGAAAATATTTGCTTATATTTGCTTTATCAAAACATATAATCATGCTCATAGGACTGAAAAGCTGGAAAATTCAAGTCCCTGTGGACACACATGTGCAAACCGAATCCTTGGAAAACAATTCTGAAAAAATCAGCACTGTCTTACAAATACAGAGCTATAAGTAGAAACGAATGAACTAGAGGGGTCTAGAGTATTACTTTCAAATCAAGAGCACAATTTTTTTTAATGCACTGGATTTGAAGTATTGAGCATGTTTTCTCAAAAAAAAAAAAAAAGAGAGAGAGAGAGAGAAGGGAAATTCCATCTTCTTAATACCACTCGGCTATGGAACAACATTCCCCATCATACTGCCTCCTACCTGAGGTTTTGTCTTTTCAGCATTCTTTCTTTAATCCCTCTTGTACATCTCTGTCAAATTAAACTGTAGGAAACATTACTTTCAACACTTTACCACCCTAATCATAAAAGCCTCAATAAACTCCTTTGGTTACCCATATCTGGGTAATCAAGGTCTTCTACAATCAGTCCTCTGCCTTCTTTTCTATACCAATATATCAAGAAAGAAGCAATTACTATGTTTCATTTTATTTTTTGTTTTGTTTTTCCCCACACTCCATTCTTTAAAGGCATAAACATGGAGACAGGAAAAGTGATTCTAGGGAAGGACAGGCTTCAGATCATGGAGCCAAAATTAGCCCATGAAACAAAATGCAGGACTGAAAGGGAAACCAAGTTCACTAAGAGCATATGTTCAAGCCATAAAGATGAAGAGACAAATCTCAAGGTTGAGGGCCAGCCCTAGCAAGAGGGTCAAGAAGAGATGTGATGAAACAGAGTCTAGAGAGGTTCCTTGAGCCACCAGAACATGGCAGGTACATTTCACAGGGTTTTTCCAGGTAGAATGTATATGGAGAATTTTTTGAAAGTTACCAAGGGGATCTAAGCCTTTAGTTGTGATAAGTGAAGAACAACAACAAAGAATGAAAGAGATAGAAGAGACGGAGAGAGAGAGAGGGAATGGAATGATGGAGACAGAGAGAAAGAAGGGAGGAAAGGAAGGAAGGAAGGAAGGAAGGAAGGAAGGAAGGAAGGAAGGAAGGAAGGAAGGAAGGAAAAGTAGAAGAAAAAAAGACTAGAATTTCCAAGTCCCTCTTGCCCAGAACAGAGTATTTCTGTCTCAAAGACGGCTATGATGCAGATTCCAGGCTTAAGCATTTAAATACACTTTTTAAATGCTTGGTTCTTCAGAACTGTAAGAACATTACAGCTGGATGAAAGATAATTTTTCATCTTCTTAGATGTCAAATTCCTTTGAGCAATTTGGAACATTCAAAAAGTATATTGACAGATCAGCAAAAATGAAAGGGCATTTTCATCACCTTGAGAAATGGTGATCAAAGGAAATGTGCCAACCAATTAAAACATGATCAATACCTCTATTTCCTTTCTTTTCTGTCATAAACTGTGGCTAAAAAGAATTAAGTTATTATTTTTTCAAAGTCCGCTTCATCTTGATAATGTCATATAAAAAAGCAATTTGAATCACAAGGGTTTAAATATACCATGTGGTAAATTACATTGATACAATTTTATGAAGGCAATATTAATCATATTTGAAATACATGACAGTCTATTAGTTGTTTTAGTTTAAAGCAAAGCGACTGGGATTGGTAGGCTTAAAATGCTTTTATGCTTTTGTACAAAGATATATAAAAACAGAATTAGTATGAGTTACCAGTTTAAGAAATCACAGTCTTTATCTTCTTATTTTAAAGTCAGCTATGATAAAATCTTTTCTTCTACAGTGTACCCACTTCCTTATCTCAGGAAAAGACCTGTGTTTTGCGGCTGGCTTGGTAATTTGGATATATAAAAATGGGAGTATATTTTATCTATATGCTACACAGCATGTATACATTTAGAATTTTGATTTATAGCTTTCAGATAGCTTGGGAAGACACATATAGGTCTGGCACACACCCAACTGTCAAAATATTAGGAGCCTGGGGTGCCTGGTTGGCTCAGCCGTTAAGCGTCTGCCTTTGGCTCAGGTCATGATCCCAGGGTCCTGGGATCGAGCCCCACATCGGGCTCCCTGCTCAGCGGGAAGCCTGCTTCTCTCTCTCCCACTTACCCTGCTTGTGTTCTCTCTCTGGCTGTCTCTCTCTGTCAAATAAATAAATAAAAATCTTAAAAAAATATATATATTAGGAGCCTGGACACATCCACAACTTCTACAGTTCCATGGTCATTGATTAAAAACTGTCAAAATCTCACTGAGAAGATAAAGATCCAAATGAGACTCCCAAGGACAAATGTCTTACAGTTACAGTCTGTGTACATGCTTGCTTCTTTCATCTCACTCTAGAGGCATCTGCTCTTCTCTTTCCGTTTGCAGTGACTCCTCAATCCTTCTTGGACCCCCTCTGAACTACAAACCCGGTAGCTCTTACCATACTTTACTCACACAACTGAAACTCTACGGTGAGCTATGCCCTCCTATTGAGTATGCCCTGAGATAGTACCAAAGTCAGGCCCCTAAAAAACAAGCTAGCATACTTGAAGTAAACCATGTCTCACCTGTAACCCATATACCAATGTTAAAGGACAAGGCAGAGGAGTCAGGAGGTAGGAAGACCTTTGCAGGAGTCCATGTGATGGATGGGTCAATGTCAAGGGAAGAATTTGATTTCTCTTATCCTGGCTTCAATTATGTTTCAAGCAAAACAGAAAGCAAGGACCATCAACAGGATGAAGTTGGAAGATGAGATATTGGACTTGAAAAATAGATAAAAAGGGTGAGAAACAGCTGGCTAAAAAGGAACAGAGCATAAAAGTGTGAGCGGCCTATGGACATAACAATGTACTACCTGGAGACATTAAGGAAACTTGGTTCATGATCATAAACTTGAATACAGTTTAATCATTGTGTTTGTGAGTTTTCTCTCAGTCATTTCAGCAGCAGAGGATTAAATTATTTATAGTCAGAAAAACAGTGTATGTGGGTGTGAGTGTGTTTTTCATGAGGAGGAGGATGGGTAGAATAAAATAGACAATTTAAAATTACTATCTACCTTTTCTTTTTATTATAGTGCCAACAGCTTTCCTCCAGCATTAACAATTTATTCCCTTCATCTAAGCCATGCATTTTATAATTACTTGTTTTGTAGTCAGCTAATTTATGTGCTTTTATAATTAAAGTAGTAATTATATAAGTTATTTGGAAGGCATCTCCGCTCTAAAAATTCGTTATTTAAAAATAAAGTCAAAAATTCAGAAAGCATGAAAATTGGCCCAAAAACATATAAAAAGATATTAACAGTGCTACATAGTTATGATCTTAGCAATGAATCTTTGTTAAAAAATATTCATAAACATGCTTAAGAGAAAAAACTAAGAATTGCCGAGAGCACTGTAAAGAAGGATTTGCCTACAAACAGAAATTCTCTAGTAGTTACATTGTAGAGTGATAAAGACATCCTTGGATTGGCTCTGTATGTTTTACCTTCTAACACAGACTAGCACATTGAGCCCCAAAGAAGGAAAGGCCTGTAGTTTCCTAGACGCAAAGTAGCAGAATGGATGGGCAGCCATGGCTGCAGAGATGCCCAAGAGGAAGATCCCCATAAGTGAAAGCAAAGATATAAAGACAAATTACCCAACTAAAGTGTCACAAAAAGAAAGTCTATCTCATCTTAAAGACTATAACAAAAACACCAAGTGTTAAAACAAGTTTACTATATTTCTGAAAGGAATAAAGCAGTATATTCAAGGACAATACATTGTATGCAGTTTAACAAAAATGGTTCTTCACTTATCATTGTGGTTGCTCCTATTATTGCTGAGAAATCTATAAACCCAAGTCATTATATAAATATGTAAAAAAAAAAAACCTGAAAAATGTATATAATCATCTTAAAATGTGAAATAGGTATTTAATTCAATAAAAATCAAGTACTAGTATTTTTGTGGAAAAGTAACATAGAAGAATTTTATCATAATTATCGATTTTTAAAATGGTCACTAACACCCAAAGGATAAAATATTATAAGTTTTCATCTATTAAAAAGAATGTCTACACTACATCAAAAACTAATGATGGGGTGGGAGGAGCAAGATGGCTGAGGAGTAGGAGACCTGGATTTCGTTTGGTCCCAGGAATCCAGCTGGATAGGGATCAAACCATGCTGAACACCTACGAACTCAACAGGAGATTGAAGAAAAGAATAGCAGCAACTCTCTGAACAGAAAAGTGACCACTTTCTGGAAGGTAGGACGTGCAGAGAAGTGAATCCAAGGCGATATTCCGGAAGATAGACTGCAGGGGGAGGGAGCCTCCATCAGCTGCTATTGGCAAGTGATAGAGCCGCGGAGCACAAAATCAGAGCTTTTAGAAGTCTGCTCCACTGAGGGATGTTGCTCCAGTGGCTAAGTGGGGAGTGAAACCCTCGCTGGGACAGCATGGTTTCAGGACACTCGAGGTCACAGAAAGACCGGGGGTGAGTGCAGCAGAACTCCCAGGTATTAGAGCGGGGAAGCCAGCTGCAAAGATGGAGCCAAGGCGCAGGCTTTCAGCTCGGGGTTGCCATAAACTGTAATCTGCGGCACAGTCGGGCCACTGCTCTTCCAGCAGGGACCCAACAAGTGGCAGATCTAGGGAGACTCCCTTCCCTCCCCAGGGAGGAGCGGTGCGGGAGCGCACCATAGGAATCTGCTGGGTTTGGAGACTCCAAATGGGGTCAGGTGCCAGAGATGGAAGCACTCAGTCACAGGCCAGGTGAGCACGGAGTGCGGCTGGAGACCAGGGATACAGGAGGGATTGACTGCTTTTCTCTGAGGGCTCACTGAGGAGTGGGGCCCCGAGTTCTCGGCTCCTCTGGGGCGGAGACTGGGAGGCTGCCATTTTCACTCTGATCCTCCAAAGCATACAGAAAGCTTGCAGGGAACAAAAGCTCGCGAGAACAAACCCGAGCAGATTACTTATTCCAACCCCCGGCAAGGGCAGGGCAATTACACCTGAGGCAAAAACATTTGAGAACCACTGCAACAGACCCCTCCCCCAGAAGATCAGCAAGAACAGCCAGCCAAGACTACTATTACCCATCAATGAGAACGGCAGAACTCCAGCACTAGTGGAATACAGCACATAGAATTCATGGCCTTTTTTCCCATGATTCTTTAGTCTTTCAAAGTTAATTTTTTAAATTTTTTTTCTTTTTCTATTTTTTTTAATTTTGCTTTTTCCCCTTTTCAACCAACATCTTATCAATCCCTTTTTAAAAAATCTTCCTTATTTTTCATTTTTAGAGTCATATTCTATCCCTTTATTGTAGTTAACTTTATTTTTGGTATATATATATATATATATATATGTTGTTCTCTCTTTAAAATTTTGGGATATAGTTTCTTCTGACAGATCAAAATATACCCTAAATCTCTAGTGTATGGCTTTGTTCTAGTCTCCTGCCTGATCACATTTGCTCTCCCTGTTTTTTTTAATTTCTCTTCTTTCTTTTTTCAACCAATTTCTTATCAATTCCTTTTATAAAATCTTTTATAATTTTCATCTTTACAGTCATATTCCATCACTGCATCATACTTACCCTTATTTTTGTACATATATAAGTTTTCCTTTCTTTAAAATTTTGGGAAGCAGTTTCTTCTCACAGACCAAAATATGCCCAAAATCTAGTGTGTGGCACTGATCTCTTCACCAGCCTGATTATATTTGATCATATTCCTTTTTTTCTTTTTTCTTTCTTTATCTTTATTTTCCCCCAGTTTCAGGTCTCTTCTGATTTCTTGAGTGTATATTTTTTTGGGGTCGTTGTTACCCTGTTAGCATTTTGTTCTCTCATTCATTATTCTCCTCTGGACAAAATGACAAGATGGAAGAACACACCTCAAAAACAAGAACAAGAAGCAGTATCGACTGCCAGGGACCTAATCAATTGGACATTAGTAAGATGTTGGAAATAGAGTTCAGAATGATGATTATAAAGATACTAGCTGGGCTTGAAAAAAACATGGAAGATACAAGAGAAACTTTTCTGGAGAAATAAAAGAATTAAAATCAAGTCAAAATCAAAAAGGCTATTAATGAGGTGCAATAAAAAATGGAGGATCTAACTGCTAGGATAAATGAGGCAGAAGAAAAAATTAGTGATCTAGAAAACCAAATGATGGAGAATAAAGATGCTGAGACAAAGAGAGATAAATAACTACTGGACACGAGGGCAGAATTCGAGAGATAAGTGATACCATAAGACAAAACAATATTAGAATAATTGGGATCCCAGAAGAGAAGAAAGAGAGAGAGGGGCAGAAGGTATATTGGAGCAAATTATAGCACAGACCTTCCCTAATTTGGGGAAGGAAACAGGCATCAAAATTCTGGAGGCACAGAGAACCCAACTCAAAATTAATAAAAATAGGTCAACACCTCGACACCTAATAGTAAAACTTACAAGTCTCAGAGACAAAGAGAAAATCCTGAGAGCAGCTCAGAACAAGAGGTCTGTAACCTACAATGGTAGAAACATTAGATTGGCAACAGACCTATCCACAGAGACCTGGCAGGCCAGAAAGGACTGGCAGGATATATTCAGAACACTAAATGAGAAAAATATGCAGCCAAGAATACTATATCCAGCTAGGCTGTCATTGAAAATTGAAGGAGAGATAAAAAGCTTCCAGGACAAACAAAAATTAAAAGAATTTGCAAACACGAAACCAGCCCTACAAGAAATCTTGAAAGGGGTCCTCTAAGCAAAGAGAGAGCCTAAAAGTAACATAGACCAGAAAGGAACACAGACAATACAGAGTAACAGTCACCTTACAGGCAATATAGTGGCACTAAATTCATATCTTTCAATAGTTACCCTGAATGTAAATGGGCTAAATGCCCCAATCAAAACACACAGGGTATCAGATTGGATAAAAAAACAAGACCCATTGATATGCTGTCTGCAAGAGACCCATTTTAGATGCAAAGACACCTCCAGATTGAAAGTGAGGGGATGGAAAACCATTTACCATGCTGATGGACATCAAAAGAAAGCTGGGGTGGCAATCCTTATATCAGACAAATTAGATTTTAAACCAAAGGCTGTAGTAAGAGATGAGGAAGGACACTATATCATACTTAAAGGATCTATCCAACAAGAAGATCTAACAATTGTAAATATCTATGCCCCTAACATGGGAGCAGCCAATTATATAAGCCAATTAATAACAAAAGCAAAGAAACACATCGACAACAATACAATAATAATGGGGGACTTTAACACCCCCCTCACTGAAATTGACAGATCATCTAAGCAAAAGATCAACAAGGAAATAAGGACTTTAAATGACACACTGGACCAAATGGACTTCACAGATATATTCAGAACATTCCATCCCAAATCAACAGAATACACATTCTTTTCTAGTGCCCCTGGAACATTCTCCAGAATAGATCACATCCTAGGTCACAAATCAGGTCTCAACTGGTACCAAAAGATTGGGATCATTCCCTGCACATTTTCTGACCACAATGCTTTAAAACTAGAACTCAATCACAAGAGGAAAGTAGGAAAGAACTCAAATACACGGAGGCTAAAGAGCATCCTACTAAAGAATGAATAGGTCAACCAGGAAATTAAAGAAGAATTAAAAAAATACATGGAAACAAATGTAAATGAAAACACAACTGTTCAAAATCTTTGGGATGCAGCAAAGGCAGTCCTAAGAGGAAAGTAGATAGCAATACAAGCCTTTCTCAAGAAACAAGAAAGGTCTCAAATAAACAACCTAACCCAAGTAATGGAGCTGGAGGAAGAAGAGCAAATAAAGCCTAAACACAGCAGGAGAAGAGAAATAATAAAGATCAGAGCAGATATCAATGAAATAGAAACTAAAAGAACAGTAGAACAGATCAACGGAACTAGGAGCTGGTTCTTTGAAAGAATTAATAAGACTGATAAACCCCTGGCCAGACTTATCAAAAAGAAAAATGACCCAAATAAATAAAATCATGAATGAGAATGGAGAGATCACAACCAACACCAAAGAAATATAAACAATTTTAAGAACATATTAAGAGCAACTATATGCCAGCAAATTAGATAATCTGGAAGAAATGGATGCATTCTTAGGGATGTATAAACTACCAAAACTGAACCAGGAAGAAATAAAAAACCTGAACAGACCCATCCACTAAGGAAATTGAAGCAGTAATCAAAAACCTCACAACAAACAAGAGCCCAGGGTCATGGCTTCCCAGGGGAATTCTACCAAACATTTAAAGAAGAATTAATACCTATTCTTCTGAAAGTGTTCCAAAAAGTAGAAATGGAAGGAAAACTTCCAAATTCATTTTATGAGGCCAGCATTACCTTGATCCCCAAACCAGACAAAGACCCCATCAAAAAGGAGAATTACAGACCAATATCCCTGATGAACATGGATGCAAAAATTCTCACCAAAATACTAGCCAATAGGATCCAACAGTACATTAAAAGGATTATTCCCCGGGGCGCCTGGGTGGCTCGGTTGGTTAAGCGACTGCCTTCAGCTCAGGTCATGATCCTGGAGTCCCGGGATCAAGTCCCACATCGGGCTCCCTGCTCAGCAGGGAGTCTGCTTCTCCCTCTGACCCTCCTCCCTCTCGTGCTCTCTGTATCTCATTCTCTCTCTCGCAAATAAATAAAATCTTAAAAAAAAAAAAAAAAAAAAAGGATTATTCCCCAAGACCAAGTGGGATTTATCCCTGGGATGCAAGGTTGGTTCAACATCTGCAAATCAATCAATGTGATAAAATACATTAGTAAAAGAAAGAACAAGAACCATATGATCCTCTCAATAGATGCAGAAAAAGCATTTGACAAAGTACAGCATCCTTTCTTGATGAAAACTCTTCAGCATGTAGGGATAGAGGGTACATACCTCAATATCATAAAAGCCATCTATGAAAAACCCACAGAGAACTTCATTCTCAATGGAGAAAAACTGAGAGCTTTCCCCCTAAAGTCAGGCACACAGCAGTCCACTATCACCACTGCTATTCAACACAGTACCAGAAATCCTAGCCACAGCAATCAGACAACAAAAAGAAATAAAAGACATCTGAATTGGCAAAGAAGATGTCAAACTCTCACTCTTTGCAGATGATATGATACTTTATGTGGAAAACCCAAAAGACTCCACCCCAAAACTGCTAGAACTCATACAGGAATTCAGTAAAGTGGCAGGATATAAAATCAATGCACAGAAATCAGTGGCATTCCCATACACCAACAACAAGACAGAAGAAAGAGAAATTAAGGAGTCGATCCCATTTACAATTGCACCCAAAACCATAAGATACCTAGGAATAAATCCAACCAAAGAGGCAAAGGATCTGTACTCAGAAAACTATAAAATACTCATGAAAGAAATTGAGGAAGACACAAAGAAATGGAAAAACGTTCCATGCTTGTGGATTGGAAGAACAAAAATTGTGAAGATGTCAATGCTACCTAGAGCAATCTACACATTCAATGCAATCCCCATCAAAATACCATCCACTTTTTTCAAAGAAATGGAACAAATAATCCTAAAATATTATGGAGACAGAAAAGACCCCAAATAGCCAGAGGAATGTTGAAAAAGAAAAGCAAAGCTGGTGGCATCACAATTCCGGACTTCCAGCTCTATTACAAAGCTGTCATCATCAAGACAGTACGGTACTGGCACAAAAACAGACACATAGTTCAATGGAAAAGAATAGAGAGCCCAGAAATCTATGGTCAGCTAATCTTCGACAAAGCAGGAAAGAATGTCCAATGGAAAAAAGACAGTCTCTTCAACAAATGGTGTTGGGAAAATTGGACAGTCACATGCAGAAGAAGGAAACTGGACCATTTTCTTACACCACATACAAAAATAGACTCAAAATGGTTGAAAGACCTCAATGTGAGACAGGAGTCCATCAAAATCCTAGAGGAGAACACAGGCAGCTATCTCTTCGACCTCAGCCACAGCAACTTCTTCCTAGAAACATTGCCAAAGGCAAGGGAAGCAAGGGCAAAAAGGAACTCTTGGGACTTCATCAAGATAAAAAGCTTTTGCACAGCAAAAGAAACAGTCAAGAAAACCAAAAGACAACCGACAGAATGGGAGAAGATATTTGCAAATGACATATCAGATAAAGGGCTAGTATCCAAAATCTATAAAGAACTTATCAAACTCAACACCCAAAGAACAATTAATCCAGTCAAGAAATGGGCAGAAACATGCACAGACATTTTTCCAAAGACGACATCCAAATGGCCAACAGACACATGAGAAAGTGCTCAACATTGCTCGGCATCAGGGAAATCCAAATCAAAACCTCAATGAGATACCACTCACACCAGTCAGAATGGCTAACATTAACAAGTCAGGAAACGACAGATGTTGGTGCGGATGGGGAGAAAGGGGAACCTTCCTACTCTGTTTGTGGGAATGCAACCTGGTGCAGCCACTCTGGAAAACAGTATGGAGGTTCCTCAAAAAGTTAAAAATGCTATGACCCAGCAATTGCACTTCTAGGTATTTACTCCAAAGATACAAATGTAGGGATCCAAAGGGGTACATGAACTCCGATGTTTATGGCAGCAATGTCCACAATAGCCAAACTATGGAAAGAGCCAAGATGTCCATCGATAGATGAATGGATAAAGAAGATGTGGTGTACATATACAATGGAATATTATGCAGCCATCAAAAGGAATGAAATCTTGCCATTTACAACGATGTGGATGGAACTGGAGGGTATTATGTTGAGCGAAATAAGTCAAACAGAGAAAGACATGTATCATATGATCTCACTGATAATGAGGAATTCTTAATCCCAGGAAACAAACTGAGGGTTGCTGGAGTGGTGGGGGGTGGGAGGGATGGGGTGGCTCGGGGATAGACGTTGGGGAGGGCATATGCTATGGTGAGCACTGTGAATTGTGTAAGACTGATGAATCACAGACCTGTACCTCTGAAACAAATAATACATTATATGTTAAAAAAAAAAAAAGAAAAAAAGAGGATAGTAGGAAGGGAAAAATAAAGGGGGGGAAATCGGAGGGGGAGATGAACCATGAGAGACTATGGACTCTGAGAAACAAACTGAGGGTTCTAGAGGGGAGGGGCGTGGGGTGATGGGTTAGCCTGGTTATGGGTATTAACGAGGGCACGTATTGAATGGAGCACTGGGTGTTATACACAAACAATCAATCACGGAACATTGCATCAAAACCTAATGATGTAATGTATAGTGATTAACATAACATAATATAATTAAACAAAAATCTAATGATGTATTGTGTGGTGACTAACATAACAAAATAAAATTAAAAAAAAAGAATGTCTATATTATTTCTATATTATTCTACAAAGTCTAGTCCATCCAATGAGAAAGAAAAAAAGAGCATTACTATTAAAACTGATAGGCCAAAGGGCCAATAAGGATATTCAGATGAGATATACATATATCTCAGAAAGCCATAGTTACTCAGAAATTTTAATAAATTCAGTAAGTTTTAATAAAGCAAAATGTTATTTGTTTTTGGTTTGTTTTTGCTATGCTTCTATTTTGGATCTAGAGTAACACAGAAAAGGGTTTGTCATACTAAGACAAACTTTTACTCCATGTATTAGATTCTACTTAGTCTTACATTACTGATATTCTGAAATGCTGTTCAATTCTCTTTACTTGTACTTAATATTTTTTGCATATTGACTTATAAGAATTGTTCACTAGCTTTTATTGTAGCTATCTTTTGTTATATGCATTATTATGGTTCAAGATATATGGTTGTGCTATATAAATTTTAAATAGTTTGTGCATTTTGAAATAATCTGTTTTCTAAAAGTCTGCATGAAATAAGTGAAACCCCCATCTAACTCTGGAGTTTCATTAATGGATAATGTCTTTATAACTGTCTTCAATTCCTTCCATCCTTACTTAAAATTTTCTATTTCATACCATTTATTTATATTCCAGTTCATAAAGTTTTTGCAATACACTGCAGAGATTTTGGAAAATATATAAAAGCAAAAACAAACTTTTAAAAAATCACTGTAACTGCAAAAAGAATAAATAGCCACTGTGAACATTTTGGTGTCTATAAAACCTCCCATGTCTCATCATTCTCCATTTGCACAACATCCCTTTGTCTTGGTAGTTTATCTTTCTTCCTTTCTATTTCACCCTTTCCCCCAGCTGGCTTTCTGAACAACTTTTATGGAGCTGGTCTCACTTTGCAGTGAGAGTCTATCAATTATACCAGAGTTTTCTTCTGGAAATCGAAATGGATCATTTAAAACTCTTTGTTCTAAGTCTTTTTGATACTGATCTGCTCCCCTCCTCAATTTCTACAGTACTTTAATACACCACCACCCAATGTCTGTAGTTTCTCATACTTGAACAAGGCAAAATAAATGTAGGTCAAGGACAGCCAAAAAAGGTACATGACTTAAACTTTGACTTCTCTCTATCCATATGAGTAACAGCTTTGCTATTGTCACAGACATCTTCCATTGTGAAAACAAAGCAATTCGTAAAAATCAGTTCCCCGATTTTGCAGAATGACAAAATTACCAAATCACTGCTCCATTAACAACTTGCTTCTATTACCTATTATGAAATTCATAAAAATTTGTCTTTGGGAAAATGAAATATTTTAACTAGATTTCCTCCAGGTTAAAATCCAGATAGTTCCCCCTTTCACACTTCTGCTAAGCCAGACTTGCTATCTCCAGAGGTCAATAATGAGGTTTTGGCAGAGCACTGGGGATCTAGTTGGAGGTAAGTTTCATCCCCTTGTTATATACCAATGCATGCACATAAAAACTATTTATCACAGGCTACAAAGAAATAAGGTTGCATCTGCAGCCCGAATAAGGGCTATTTAGCCTTTAGGAAGAGACTGTCTGACTTATTTTTATTCCTTTCTTTAGCATATGCAAAACTGTATTTCCACATGGTCAAGTCTTTCTCACTAGAAAACTTCATTAGGCCAAAAGTTCAAAGTTGCCTGATTATATATTCCATCATTTACTACCGTCTCCTGTGTGTGTCTTCTCCTCAGATATCTGAAGGGGAAAGGTAGCTGAATGAAAACATAAAAACACGTCAAGATATCTTAGTCCAAACTGTACTATTACTTCTATATAAATCCCTCTTTTTACATGACTTGCATTTCCAAAGATTTTGATATACATTCAGGCAAAGATAAATGTACAAAGATGATTATCAGCCACTGTAATACAAGAACTTTTATCAAATAACCAATTTAACCTGGTGTTTGTTAAAATTTGCAGAAGAATGCTGTGTGGCTATTAAAACTGATTTTTATTTCTTTGACTTACGTTTCAGGTGTTACCTAGTTACTCAGAGGAATAAAGATGAGGAAAACGGCTGTTCACATTTTTTCTAGTAGGTGTGAAAGGCTGATGGAACTAACATATCTTCATTCCCAGGTTCAAAAGTCACATGGCTTTTTATTAAGATTGTCATGGACATACAGATAAATAATGCCACAAACTGCCCCATTTTTCCTCATTCTTCACCCTCAAGAATGTAAGGTGAAAAAATTATCCTAACTTTTTGTATTGCACACATTACACCTTGATCACATATACTGAAATCATAATATTTTGACTTCACTGCACTGAATAAATGTATTATTAAAATTTATTTTATCTGTTTCTTCTAGTTCTGAATGTGGTCACTAGGAAATTTAAATTGCATATATGCCTTCGACTTATGAGTCACAGTGTATTTCTATTGGATAGCTCTGTCCCAGATATGTGTATGATACAGTAATATTTAGAGATTTATCCATGTAGATACATGAAATATGTTTATGTACAGTTATCACTATCTTCATTTTTCCATAGTATATTTTAACATCCTCTTAGACTTCAATAGAATTAATACCATTCTCCTCATTCTGAGCTTGGATTTGTGAAGTTTCTTATTTTCCTTAGATACCCTGACTTCCATTCCAGGCCTTGCTGCATAACAGGAAATCTTAACTTCTGATACCAGGTTTGGTGTTATCTTTTAAAGGTTTTTACATCGTGAGGGAAACAATCTGTGAGAGACTCAGAATCCAAACTCGTGAATAAGAGTTAAATCTTAGAATACACAAAAATTTACTTTCAAAGAAAATGCATTTTAATAACAATATATATCACTATTTTATAGACAAAATTCCTGGGCACCTGGATGAAACATTTCCTCTCCAATAATTAAGATTATATAATAAATGTGAAATATGTTTTCTTCATAATACCTGGGCTCTCCTTCATAAAAATGTTTTACTTATTACCTTATAAATATTCTCTCTGTATCACAGAGGCCTTAGTTTAAGGAAGGCAACTTCTCTTAGCAATATTAAGATGTTGACTCTGCAATCAGTCAGGGAATGAAAAATGAAGTTATGCATATTTAATCTACTCAGTGAGGATTTGGGGCTGCCTCTGAGAATAAGAGAGAAAATTAATAACTCCCCACCCTCCTTCACAAGGATATTTATGAGAACAAAATTATATCAAAACATATGGGAAAGCATTTAGGAAGTGTAACAGGATATAAAATGTAGGGCACTTTATGATTATTTTTATGAGTGATAATTATTTAAAACTTTAGAAGAAACATTCATTGACTTTTGTGAGTTTAACACTTCTTTTAAGCCCTAAAGGCCAATTCCCTTTTTTCTTCAAATAAAAAAATATATCTTACATCAATAATAGAATATATATTTTCTCACTTTTTTTAACATTTCAAGAATTCTACTTTATGTAGAACAGTGTTTAGCCTTGACCACCTTGTCTAAACAGTCTGTGCCAAAAGGATTCTTACATGGTATTCCTCCCAGCAAAATAATGTATAGAGTACAGTTTCTTCCAGAGCTGTACAAGAAAAGAGCAGATAAGGCAGAAAGAGAGAAAAAAAGGGAGTTTTTGTTTTTCATTTTCCTTATTGCCAGTGTATATATAATCCTTTAAAATATTAATTTTATATTCATTATTTTATTTATCCCCAACGTCCTTAAAACAATTCTTATTTTTCAAACTAAGCTGTACACAGAAGAAAGAAGGAAGGAAGGAAAGAAGGAAGGAAGGAGGAAAAAGAAAGAATGAATTCAATCAAGGAGATGGGGAGGGGGAGGAAAAGCGGGACAGAAGGCAGTTAGGAAGGAAGAGAGAAAAGGAGGGAGGGGAAATTAGGCCCTGGATGGAAGTAGTACCTAGCAAGGACTAAACTTTTAACTGTATTTTCAGCTGTAAAATTGACTACGTTAGTATTGAAAGTTTCTAGTTTCTAATTTGGAGACTGAAACTCACTTTGGGGTAACATTCTCACTTTGTTCTGGGACAGACAATGGTAGGATAGACCATTTAAGCATGAGGACTTATAATTATGAGACCTACCCATCTTTGTCCTTGTTGCAGCTGTGAATAGTGAGGTAAACCAAGACAAGTACCTCAGGCTATAATGCTATCTTTCTTTCTTTTTTTTTTTTTTTAAGATTTTATTTATTTATTTGAGAGAGAGAGAGTGAGAGACAGAGAGCATGAGAGGGAGGAGGGTCAGAGGGAGAAGCAGACTCCCTGCCGAGCAGGGAGCCCGATGAGGGACTCGATCCTGGGACTCCAGGATCATGACCCGAGCCGAAGGCAGTCGCTTAACCAACTGAGCCACCCAGGCGCCCGCTATCTTTATTTCTAATAAGAAAATTTTATAATTGGGTATAGTACTGTGCTCCCTGAAAATATATTTTTCCCCATCAGTTGGTCACATGGGTAAGAATCATTGTTTCTTTTGTGTTGTTGTTGTTAGGTGAGATGTAGGATTTAAAGGGGTTGAGGAAGGGATGATGAGTTCAGACTAGAGCTAGCTTCTCCTACTGAAACGACCTCCAATGATTATGGCCACCTCCAATGACTGTATTGAATTTCTTTGTATGCAGTGACTTCAGTAAGACCTTAAGACCTTAGTGGGGTTATGGTGTTTTTGTTTTTGTTGTTTTTTGTCACCAGACCACAGCATCAGTGCCCAGTTGAGTGACAATAGCACAACAGCCAAAAAAGAAAGGTCTAAGAGCCAGTTCTGTAGCATATATAACATGGTCATTAATTTGCCCTCACGAAAGTCAATGTGCAAAAGAAAGTTGAAAACTTTTTTTTTGTCATTTCTCTATCATTCTTCTGAGCTCCACCCTGTTTAATAACAAACATACCTAGACTTGCCAATGAACACTATCTCATTTACTCCTAATCAGTCTTATTTCAGCTTAAATATTAATTCTACCCAAGTCTATCTCTTCATGACTGTTAAATAGTCCTTTCTGATGACTTTGATCTAGATGTTTTTCAGAATTAAGTTCTCCCCTCCAACTGACCACCCACCTCTCCAGAGGTTCTCCTATTTTGAATGGTGGCTCTGTGGGTGAGGGACTTCTGGTAATGGTAATGGTAAATTGTAATGGTAAAAAGTGATGATAGTAGGCTGGGACTGAATATTACCTGCACATGCCACCTTGTCTCTTCAGTGGGGAGCAGACGGTTTCTTGGACTAGTGAAGATTTTAGCACAGCTGATTTATTTGGCCATCGAGCATAAAGTTCTGGCGCTGGACACTGGAACTTATTCTGTCATATTATGACTTATGGAAGGCCCAACAACTAGACCTAAATGGGACAGAAATATCCCAGCAATGTCTAGTATTTTTTTTTTACTCAATCCAGCCTGTTTTATTTGCTACAGAATGGCTTAAACTTATTTATTTGCTTAAGAACAACTGGGTATGTTAGCTGCTAAATGGAAAAAAGGGCTTGGGGTAAATATTCCCAGAGCAAGATACCCTTTGTTTGGGTACTTATTTATTATTGTATTTGTTTAACTGCTGCCATTCTGCTTCTTTCCAGATCTATTCCCTCCTTACCTTAAACACACACACACACACACACACACACACACGCCTGTGGTATCGGGGACTTTTTTTATTCATGGCTGTATTTCTACACTTAGAAAATTGCCCGATACATAGTGAAGAGTCAATAAATATTTGTTACATGTGTGTATGCATGCATGCATGAACTTTCATTTATACAAGCCAGAAAACTCAGTGAGAAATGTTCTAATTGATTAATAAACATTTATGGCTTTCGTATCCAAAGTGCAGCCTGTGGACTAGCAGCATCCACATCAGTCGATAAGTTGTTAAAAATGCATCATCTTGTGTCCCACCCCAGATCTTAAGAAGATGGAATCTGCATTTCATCAAGTTGCCAAGGTGCTTCATATTGTACAGGACAGTTTGAAACACCCAGTCTCTTGTTAAAGAGTCATACATATCGCCAAACCCTCACCTGCACCTAAGGCAGCAATCATTAATTAATCAAGGTAACCTTTTCCACTGAATCTCACTCAATCGAAACTCAAAACCATTTTCACTGTCCAACTCTGCCTAGCTTTGATTGATCAATAAAAATTGACATGGAGAGTTACAGATTTGTGTTTATTTCATAAAGTTAGTTTCTTCTTATCTTTTCAATTTGAGGAATTAGTAAAACTGGCAGTTGAAAAACGTAGAGGCAACTATCAATTAATGAAGGAGTATTTATGTAATGTTAAATAAATGATTAGCTCTAAATTAAGCCTTTTAGAAGATAAAAACTTAGTAAGCGATCTCTTAATGAATTTACAATTTTATACATAAGCTAAAATGGAAAAATAAACATAAATGCAAGGGTTAGAAACTAAATAACTAATTTTGCAATACTGATCAAATTAATAAGTATAGAAACTAATATTTTTTTTAAGATTTTTTTTTAATTTATTTATTTGAGACAGAGAGAATGAGAGAGAGAGAGCACATGAGAGGGGGGAGGGTCAGAGGCAGAAGCAGGCTCCCCGCCGAGCAGGGAGCCCGATGCAGGACTCGATCCAGGGACTCCAGGATCATGACCTGAGCCGAAGGCAGTCGCTTAACCTACTGAGCCACCCAGGCGCCCGAAACTAATATTTTTAAGTCCTAAAATATAATTGGGATCTTAGGATTTTTTTAAATATAAATACATACAGGAACTTACCAAAATAATACTCTAATTTTAAAAATAATAAAATTAATGCTCAAAGAGCATAAAATACTTAGCCAAGAAGCTAAGGGATAAAATGGTGATTTGGACAATTTGTGACTCATCTCCAAATAAAGGTCAATAAAAGTATGCACATAAATAGAAAAGTAAGAATGACTGGCACCATCCAAGGAAGAGGGGTTATCATCTCTTGTGTTTGCTACTCATCATCCCTTCCTCCAAGGAACTGTGTTTATGAGATCCCAGATCCCACTCCTCCCCTTCTTTTTTCCTTGGCACTTACTCCAAGAAACAAGGGGTGAAACTGTAGGCCAAAGTAAGGTCAGTCAGATCCTCTTATCTGCACATCTGAAACCATCTGAATCTTGAGGCATGGCTCAGGCACTGAAGGCTGTTGGAACTGAGTCGTCTGTTGGCAGCCCTGATGAAGTTTCATGGATTCGTTTCTGAAATCTCCAGATGGGTCTGAGCACAGTGTGAAATTTTAACTTGTCCTTTGATGACAGTGAGACACTCAGTGTACTTTCAGTAGCACACTTTATTTTTCCTCAGTTAACTAGATTTGGTTTTTGTGGCTTACAAAGGAAGAAATCTATTCGATAAGGAAACCGATAAAGACAGAGGGATTTAAGCAAAAGACTGCAGGTGAATTATGGGAGAATTTGTAATTAACTGCTAGAAAGAAATGGGGTGAAATACAGCAAGATTTGTATATATATATTCTGTGTGGGATAGCATTATGTGGGATGTATTAGAGAGCCAGATATTCAAGGAACCACCAACATACTCACTGACAATGAAGACCAGGAATAATGGGTCAATATGGGGATACATCAATTTAAAGAAGACCAGTAATGTCAGTTGCGATAGACTAGTTTTTGCTTGCCCTTTTCCATTTTGCTCTTATTCTTTTAGAATAAGAACTGCAATATTTTTCTGGTATATGGTCACCAAAGACTACATATGCCTGCTTAGCTACAGCTAGGTATGACCATGTGCCTAAGGTTTAGCCCATGGGATTTAAGCAAAAGTATTTGTGAAATTTCTGGATCATGCCATTAAAGCAAAGAGGCAAGTTCTTTTGCCAACCTTTCCACTGACTAGAAAACAGGCTTGGTGAATGGAGCAGCGATTTTAGGCCACAATATGGACTCCATGGGTTTAGGATGTCAGAGCTGCACTGAGAAATATTCATAGCAACCTGGGCTACATATATTTGGACTGCACTGTGAGAGAACATTATAATTCTATCTTGTTCAGGAACTGCTATTTTGGCTTTTGTTACGAAACTTGATCATTATCCTTCCTATTACATGAATGGAGGTTGTTCATGGCAACATTGAAAGTGAGAAAGTGACAAGCACAGACTTGAAATTCTTGCCTCAAGGTATGGAATAAAACACAGGATTTTAAGCACCAAGGTTTAGTGCTTAAACTTGTATAGAGCATTTTACTAAATATTAAACTCAGCAACTGATTTCACACAATCGGGGTTATACAACAGCAGTTAAATACATTATCTTTCAAGGTGTTTTTTTGAGAAACCTACGATATTAACAGTGAAAGATCAGGATCTTAACAATAACAGTGATATCCCTGAGAACTCGGGAGATTCCAAATAATCTTAAACCTCCAAAACTTATAGAAAAATTCTCCTTGCTAAATCTCCTTTGCCCGAGGAAGCTTTCAAAACAAACAAACAAAAAACCAAACCACACACACAACCAAAAACTAGAAAAAGAATAGTTTCCTTATGTACTTTCATTATTTTCTTGTTTAAAAGGGATTTTGAATTCAACATGTACTAGCTGTAAAATGCAAAGATGAGCCAAAGGAAATACTATACCTTAAAGTTTCTCAAATAAATTAAGAAAAAACTATATTAGAAAATATCTGGAATCATTTGTGAGAATGGAAAGAGAATGGGCATGACAAAAGATGTATTAAAGTTGTTACATATAGCTCAATTTCTTGGCATGAACACACGTTACCAGAGAAGCAGAATTCAACATTGTATAGACCACTTAGTATTTCCAACTACCTAACTACTCATTCTGATTTGGATGTATAATAGGCTTTGTAAACTTAAAAAGTTCAAAACAAAATTATTCATTTCCACATGCACCCCTTTAACCACAAATTCCTTCCCCAGGCTCCCCCATTTCTGGAATCGGTACCAGTTTTCATTAAGTTTCCGATGCATAAAACCATACAGTCGTCATTTATTTCTGTGCTCTCCTTATACCCACATTCAATCCTTAATCAAATCAACTGGATCTTCCAAATATGTTCAGAGTCTGACCACGTATTACAACTTCTACCATGACTTCTCTAATCCAAGTCACTTTCATTGCTTACCTGGAAGATCACATTCTCTGAACAGCTCTATGATCTCTATAGACTGTAAATCAGGCTCTCTCACCCTCCTACTTTTAGTTGTATTTGGTCACAGAGAGGCATTAGCATGAGATTTAGAGGGTAATAGAGAAGAGAATAGAGAACAGAGGTTTCTTTGGTTTGGGACTTTTTTATTTGCTAGTATAAACTTTTTTATTTGCTTTTTTATTTTATTGTTTGCTATTAATTTCCCTCTAAACACTGCTTTATCCATAGCCCATACTTCTGTATCTGTTGTTTTTCAGTTTTAATTCAAATCAAAATATTTTAAAATTTCATGGACTTCCTATTTGACCCATGAGAGTTGAAGAAAATTACCCTTTAGAAATATTTAAAACTGAGGAAAATAGTAGTTACATCCAGAAATGGGCATGCCTCTCCTGTCATGTTTTTAGTATAGCAGTTGAGCTACTCTAATCAGGGGATGAGTTGGGTCTGAATTTTGTTTTTCCTATAGTTAACCTAATTTGTACCACAATATTAAAATGTGTCTAATGAAACCTTGTTGTTATGATGAGAACTGAGATATTGCAGGGTTTTCCTCTAGCTAATCGCTCAGCTTTTAGTACCCGCTCTGGGCCTGACAAGTACTGTTGGTTGCTACTTGGTATTTGCTTATGTGCAGGTAGAAGCCAGGAGGTGATCTCCATTACCCTGGACCAGCCTCAGCTTTAAGGAAAGCCATGTGCTCCTAGGCCTCAGGTATGGGGTTTTGTCATTATTCCTGATCCTCTTCTCTGTGGCTGACAAATTCTACCTTGATCCAGGCAGGTCTTGCATGGGAGGGAGGTCATGCTCCTGACTAGAAGTAGAAGGTTCTAATGCTATTAGGCCCAGAAATGTTTTCTGATTATCTTATGAATGAATGAATGACATGTGTTTTGTTTTTGTTGTTGTTGTTGTTGTTTTATCCTATGCTTTCCTCAGAAACAAATAACTTATCCTTACCTCCCTGTTACTTTGCAGGATTTGCAAGTAGCTTAAAGGAATTTCTCTGTCCAAACGAAATGCACAAAGTGGCAGGAATTTATGTCTTTTCTGCAGTGGTATCTGATACCAACAATTCTTACACTACTGAGAAATGCTCTCTCTCCCTGTCCTCTATCCATAAGAAATTGCCCATGATTAAGTGAGAGCTTTTCTTTTGTCTATAGTTGCACCAGTTCTTCAGTAACTCATTAAACTAAATTCATTTTTTTCTCACTTTTTCGGCAGCCACTTCTTCCTGTGCTGTCCCTATCTTCATTTTTTGTGCTTCCTCATCAATCCTTACATATTCGACTACTAGTTGTTTAATGATCTCAGTTCTCTGTTGGGCTCAAAGACTTATCACTTTATAATTTATGCATATTACTTATCATTATTAGGTAGGAGGGACATACTTTCTCAACTCACCAAATCCTAGCCATAAGGAGAAATCTTAAGTTTTAAAATGGATTGTGCTAGATAATTTGTATAGTTTGTAGATGAATGTTGTTGAAAACTGAAGACCAAATATAAAGTTCTTGTAGTAGTTCAGGAGAAAGAGAATGATTGTGTGGCTAGAGTGGTAGAGTGGTAAATGGTCTGAGATAAATTAATTTTAAGAGGTCAAAATTCTGAGTGGTGATGTTGAATAGACAGTCTATGAATTATCTTCAAGGAGACAGATTATTTTAAAAATTGCATTATGCTTGAAATCCACTGCATTTTGTTCTTAAGGAAACTACGTATGCAATTCCAATACAAAAACACTTATAGAGCGCCCACCTATGTACATAGTAGGCATAACAATGAATATGATAAGGAACCTGTTGTCCAGAAGCTCATCATCTAGCGGGGAAAAAAGCATACACATACAGAGAAGCTCAAATAAAATAAATAATCAGCTTCTTTTCTTATCATTTTTCATTAAGTGCCAATGAAATATATGGCTTCTGATTTCAGCTACAGTTTTAATCAAATATGAGTCAAAGGGTGTGGAGATTATGATAATTTATTACTACATGAATAAGTAAAGAAATTGTGGCAGTAACGTATTAAAACTGGAGGGATAAGAATTGAAGACTAATGATTGGGATTGAAATCATCATTTTTATTGATGAAAAAGTACATAGTCACTTAAGAATGGGTGGCTGAATTGGAGAAGAAAATATATTTCTTAGAAATGACAAAAAATAAGTGGTCATATGTATGACTGTATGATTTAACATATTAGAATCACCAAGAAAAATACATTCAGCAATAAGTTTAGACAGGGATAAAACATTAAATGAAGCAGTGGGAAAGAGCTAGTTTGAAAGACAATAAACCACAGAGAATCAAGTATAGTATAGGCAATAAATAGTACATGCAACAAAGGTATACATACACATACACATATATTTACATATATGTAAATATGTATTACTTCATTGCATGCATATATATGTGCATTTACAGAAGTGCATAAATATATTTATGTACTAAAATAAATATAAGTAATAAATTAGATATATACACCTTTTTTTTCCTAGGAGTAATGGTTTAGAATAAGCAAATAGAAGCCTTTTTTTTCTCAAATATAATGGATATGAGAAAGAAGAGATAAAATGCCCAATTTCATAATTCTAGGATTTCCATAGGGAAAGTTCTCAAGATTATGTTTCCTGTTCCATATCCATATTAGTTAAAATAAGACATAAAGTGCATAATCAAATATTTAAACTGAATCTATCTCCTGGGGGAAAAAGTTCCCAAAGTCAAAAAGGAAACAGTATCTATTAGAATGACTAAAATCCAGAACACTGACAATCAACTGCTGGTGGAGATGTGGAACAATAAGGATTCTCACTCGTTGGTGGGAATACAAAATGGTACAGCCACTGTGGAAGTCAGTCTGGTACTGTCTTAGAAAACTAAATATACTCTTACCATATGATCCAGCAATTGCACTCCTTGGTGTTCACCCAAAAGAGTTGAAAATTTATGTCCACACAAAACCTGCACATGTACATTTATAGCAGCTTTATTCATAATTGCCCAAACTTGGAAACAACCTTTGGTATATGAATGGTTAAACTATAGTACATCCAGATGATGGAATATTATCTATGACTAAAAAGAAATGTGCTATGGGGTGCCTGGGTGGTTTAGTCGGTTAAGTGTCTGCCTTCAGCGCAGGTCATGATCCCAGGGTCCTGGGATTGAGCCCTGCTCCCCAGCCCCCAGCCCCCATCCCCCCAACCCCCCGCCCCCGCTCCCTGCTCAGTGGGGAGTATGCTTCTCTCTCTCCCTCTGCCCCTCCTCCTCCATCTTGTTCTTGCATGCTTTCTCTCTCTCAAATAAATAAAAATCTTTTTTTTAAATGTGCTATAAAGCCATTAAAAGACAGAGAGAAAACTTAAATGCATATTACTAAGTGAAAGAAACCAATCTGAAAAAGTTACATACTGTACGATTCTAACTATATAACATTCTGAAAAAAAAAAAAAAAAAAAAAACCTACAGGACAGTAAAAAGATCATGGTTGCTGGAGTTTAAGGGGGAGGGAGGGATAAATAGGTAAAGAACAGAGAATTTTGAGAGCTGTGAAACTACTATGTATAATATTAAAAGTGGATATATACCATTGTACATTAGTCTAAACCCATAGAATTCAAATGCCAAGAGTGAACCCGAATGTAAACTATGGACTTTGGGTGATTAAGATGTGTCAGTATAAGTTCATCAGGTTTAACAAATGCACCAATCTGGTCAGGATATGGATAATGGGGGAGCCTATGCATGAGTTGGGGCGGAGAGTATATGGGAAATCTCTGTCCCTTCCACACAGTTTGCTGATTTAATACAAACAAAAGAAACTCCAGATTTTTAGGTAGGATACAGAAATACAGCCGTTTAACAAATAATATATAAAGCTAGAATAAAATAAACAATTATACTGGCTTTAAAAAAAGGAAATAAAAACTGCTAGTACAAAAAGACAACAAGTGACTTTTTCTGTTGAACATTTAATTATGCATCAGAAACTCTTCAAAGGAATTTACATACATCAACTCATTCACTCTACACACAAAAACTTATAAGTGTACTTATATTATTTCCTGATTATTTTTTTATTTCCTGATTATTTAGATCAGGTAACTGAGTCCCATAAAATTTAAGCAATTTTCCTGATATCATATATCTCAAGATAAGTAGATTCCAGGTTCAAATATAAGCATTACAGCTCTTGAGTTATTAATACTCTCTCTACATTACTATTCATATAGTTAGCACTTGAATCTTCCTGATGATAGCATTATGATTCTAGATGATCATCTAAACAAAAAGAACAGAGTGAAAACCACATATCAAAACTCATTTCTTTGTCTAAGCGAGGTAATGTTGGAAACCATTCAGAAAGATTTCTTTCTTTCACCCTAACAGATAAGAGTGAATGCCCTCATGTTCCCATCAGGTTATAAACTGGATGATATGGGCGAAGTGATTATTTGCCACAAAGGTTGTATGAGAGGTTTCAGCACTTTCGTTTATAAGGAGAGGAAACCTGTTAACACTTTTTTCATGATAGGCTCCTTGAATTGGTACTTAAAAAAAAAAAAAAAAGATAAAGATACGTATTTCTTAATTCTAAACTATACTACATAGAAAACAGTATCCTATGAGATATTAAAGATGGCTAGTTGAATCTATTTGGAAAAACTCCTGATAGGCAAGTTTAAATAAGTGACTCACTTTCCCCCCTAATATATAACCTAATGACAATGGGGAGCAAAGTACGAAGTATTTCCCAAACTTAAGATATAACTTAAAATCTCTTAGTACCTATTTAGGATTACTGTCTAAATTTTTGCTGCCCTTGAAAATGCGTATGCTGGAGTTGTAGTTGTACCTATAATAACTTTCCTCCAATGAGAAACCATGGTAGTAAAATTTTCAGTGAAATAAAGACAACTGTTGATATTTCAGTGTGGTTATATGGATTAATTTAAGCTCCACTTATGGTGTAAATGACATTATCCATCAGCACCTGAGACTAAAAGTATAAACTGACTCAAATTACAAATACTTATTTTTGCCCAAGACAATGATGCTTTTTTTTTTTTCATTTATAGAAACTGAAAACAGATCCATTAGCTATGAGAATTAGTAGGGAATATTATTTGACATAAATGAGGAAAAGATAGAATATCCAACACACTACAAGTAGTATAAGGGAATTTCTTGGGAAAAAAAGAAGAAACTTTACCTTATACTACCTTAAAGAATATATTCTAAATGGCTTAAGGAAGTATTTTATAGTACCAAAGAAATGATTTTTCTTTGTGAATTTATATATAATCTTAAATATGTGGAAGGCCATATTAAGAAACTCAGAAACCAAGAAGCCAAAAACGATGATCATAATAAATACCATAAATACTGAGCGATTACTCTTTGTCAGACACCTATCTACATTCTTTATTTAAATTATCAGTCCCCAGGATGCCTGGGTGGCTCAGTTGGTTGAGCAGCGGCTGCCTTTGGCCAGGGTCCTTGTATCGAGTCCCACATGGGACTCCTTGCTCAGCAGGGAGCCTGTTTCTCCCTCTGCCTGCCACTCCCCCTGCTTGTGTCCTCTCTCTCTCTGACAAATAAATAAAATCTTTAAAAAATAAATAAATAATCAGTTCCCACAATCACCTTAGGACCAGTTTCTACTATTTCTCCCTCTTTACACATGAATTAACCTAGCCAAGAGGGGTTTTGACTAATATTCAAATTGCCAAATACTACAGTTAATAAGTGGCAGAGTCAGGATGTAAACCAATTTAATCTGGCTTCAGAACTACAACAAAAAAACATAGCATTTTCAGATTGTCATAAACTTCTTTTAAAAATCTTACACTGGGGGCTCCTGGGTGGCTCATTCAGTTGAGCCTCTGCTCAACTTTTATTCTGCTCAGGTCATGATCCCAGGGTCCTGGGATCAAGCTGCATTGGGCTCCTTGCTCAGTGGGGAGTCTGCTTCTCCCTCTCCCTCTGCCTGCCGCTTCCCCTGCTTGTGCGCTGTCTCCCTTTCTTTCTCTCTCTCTGTGTCAAGTAAATAAATAGAATCTTTAAAAAATAATAAAATATTAAAATTAAAAAATCTTATATTGTTCAGTAATATAAAAGATGGAAAGATTATTATCATATAATGTTGAAGTCACTACAGTTGGACACATACTTTTTGAGGACAATTTGGCACTAAAATTTAAATTTAAAATATGCTTACCCTTTGATTCAGCCTTTGCACTTCTAGGTATTTATCTCATTTATCCCTTGCTAGAATTTTTTTTTTTTTCTTTTTTGTGCTACACATGAAAGAAATGTTATTGCAATTTTTGGGAAAATACTAAGTTTCTAACTGGGCTTTTAGAAAACAAAATTTAACAAATATAAAACACAAGCTGAAATTAAATGCAGGTGTTGTCTAGCCTACCCTTTTATTTGAGGATTAAAAATTGAGATCTGACAAGGTTAAATATTTCTAATCATACAGCCAGTTTTATGGAGATAGGAGTAGAGTATCATATTCTGTTGGCTATTCCAATAATGGAGCTTTCTATCCCACAGACATTTTGTTATCTGCATTATTCTGTAGACATTATTTGTGTTATTCTGCAGACATTATTCATTTTATTCTGCAGATGTTTTATTTTTCATGGACTATAATCATGCAATTTGTACCACAGTTTAAGAAATCTTTGGTTCTCTCAAAATTTTAGCTCCTCAGAATACATACATGCGAAGTCATTCTATTGTAAGGAACATGATGAAGAGATAAAGACTTTACCTCAGGCAGCTAAACAGATTATATGTGAATTTACTGTTTTAGAGTTATTTATAGAAACATTAAACAAATATCCCTCATAACACCTGCTAGTGCATATTAAAACTCAAAATAAACTATGTAATAGTCCACTGATAGTAAAATCCACAAAAGGAAGAGGTTTATTGTTTTTATTTTTACTACTTATGAAAATATTATAATTGTTGTTAAAATGTTCAAATAGTATCAACGTTTAGAGATCCCAAAGTTAAACTGCATCCACAAGCTTCCCAACCAGTAGCATGACATACCTTAGAGAGCACTATTCAATTTCACAAGGTATCCTCCTAGATATTCTGTGTACCACATACTTACATATTTTTGCATTTTGATTTTACATAAATGAAATTATGTTTTGAAAACCTTTCCGTGTTTGAAAAATAGACCTATCATTTTCCTTTTAAGTAAGCAGAATATTGTCTAAAATGTTCCCTAATAATGGACATTACTCTGTTCCAAATTTTCTCTATTATATAAAATGTAGCAATGGATGTCCTTGAACACATATTTTTGTATTCTGGTGCCAGTATTTATGATAAATAGAAAAATGTAATTGGCAGATCAAATGGTATGCATTTTTTATTTGTTCATCAAATCATCCAAAAGAGCTCTTCCAGTTTAAACTTCCAATAGTTGGGCATGGAATGAGTGCTTTCCCATAATCATGCCAATTATCAATTATATATATATATATTTTTTTTTAAAGATTTTATTTATTTATTTGACAGAGAGACACAGCGAGAGAGGGAACACAAGCAGGGGGAGTGGGAGAGGGAGAAGCAGGCTTCCCGCTGAGCGGGGAGCCCGACGCGGGGCTCGATCCTAGGACCCTGGGATCATGACCTGAGCCGAAGGCAGACGCTTAACGACTGAGCCACCCAGGCGCCCCTATCAATTATATATTTTTTAATTTAACTTATCTTAATGGTATTCCACAAAATTTTTAATTTGAATTGTACAGATTATTTAAGATATTTAATACCTTTAATGTGCTCATTTATTTTATGGGTCATTTGTTTTACTTATGTTAACCAACTCATGTCTATAGTTAATGACAGTTCAGAAACTTTGCCCCTTTCTTGCTATGGGGCTGATTCCTTAATTATTGCTTTGAAAGAACTATTTATATAATTATATTCTAACCTATAAACTATGATATATATTGCAAATAAATATTTCCAGTCTTCTTTCTTATTTTTCAGAATGTCATATTTTTCAGAATGTCCAAATTGTCTTTGCCACCTAAAAACGGATTTAATTTTCATATGGCCAAATCCCTCAATCTTTTCTTTAATGGTTTCTTGATGATTTTTCTTTTTGCTTACCAAGCCAAAAAATATTATTCAGATATCTATAACTGTATTTATATCTTTACCTATAAATGTATATATCTATAGATTTATTTTATATATGTGTGTCTTTATGTGTGTGTTTTGTACTCTTCTGTCAAGATCTTGTACTCACCTGAGATATTTCTGTGTGTATGAGGAAACAAATAAAAACTTTATTTTTTCCCAAATCAATGATAATCATTTCTAAATCATTTCAAATATTTTTGAATAATTATCCATAATATATATAAATCATCGTATGTACATGGAATTTCCACTCAGTTTACTTCTTGGCTTATTCCATGACGTGAACTGAAAGCAATACACTATAATAAAAGCTTCCACCCCAAAGCTTCTTACCGGCTTAAATTTGGGGGGGTCAGAGTATAGGTTGCATTATCACAACTATTCTTAGGCCAAGATTATAGATTCTCTCGTAGTAAATTTTCTGCTAAAACTTAGAAGGCATCCAGTTGATTTGCTTTCAGTTAGTTCCACTGAAAAATAAGCACAGCTTAAAATATCTCATTATAATGTTTAAACCTGAATTCTCATTATTTAAAAGGCCCTATTCTTGGCCTTTTCCCCCTCTCTGCTAGAGCCTACTGAAATAAGCTTAAAAGAAAAAGTGAAATAAAAGTTGGACAAAACCATGAAATGATACAAAGCATTATTTGGTCTTTGTCTCTTTGCTTGCATCCATTATATGGCCAAGAATACTTCCCTAGAGGTTCTTCTTTTTTTTTTTTATGTTAGTTAATCACGATATATTACCACATTAGTCCCTAGAGGTTCTTACAAAAGGCTATAAGGGCAAATCTTATCTATTCTTTCTTCTTCTTTGTTTTAATCAATTGCCTTTTCCAAAGTTTATATGTAAATTTAATGTATATAACCTAACAATTGGATATATAACCCACTTGAAAAGAAAGTTTCTCTTTGCAGAACTGTATTCCTTTCCATTTTTCTGCATTTGGCTAATTCTCTGATATTCTGTCTCTAAAAGCACCAGGATGTAGCTACCACATCATTTTGTTTGGTTAGATAACCTCATAAAGCTATCAAGTGTCACTTAGTCTGACTTTAAATCATAGCAGATTTTGCCAAAGCATGAGTAGAGCCTTTATGTTTTAGCATGCATTACTTTTTCTTTCACAGTCTTATAGTTAACTGGACACTCACTGTGTTGTGAATGCTTTTAAAATTAATAGTTTTATAAAATAACACTGTAAAAACAACCTTGTCATTTTATTAGAACAGGAAGGTAAACAAGCATACATTATTATCCGACATTGCTATGTATGCATGGAAATAATTATATCATTTAGAAAGATAACACGTAACATCTTTGCTGGATAACAAAACCACATAGTTTTAGACTTATAAAGCCCCTTAAGACATTGTCTCTAAACCCCTTATCTTACATATGTGAATCTGAGACCTAAATTCATGTAGTGATCATGGCAAAACTGGCCTAATACCAGGTCTTTCTATCCTTAAGGAAGGTGATGCTTCATATTATGTTTTCTGCCTTACACTTTCAAATTAATTTCATATGGACAGGTAGTTTGAGTTCTGAGAATTGATATTTTCTTTTCAGCCCAAAGACAGAAGCAAAACCCAAAATGAACCCTGGATCCCCAAATAATATGTAGAAAATATAAAGTGCTGTTTATAAGGAAGCAAACTATTCCCATGCCAAGAAGTGAGATCTCTCAGGCGGCTATGTTCTTTTTTAGAAGAGAAAATGTTGATTTTTGTTGGGCAGAATTACTCATCAACTTTGTTGTCCACATCCACTCCAACACCTAAAACCACTTCATGTTAAATCAGTTTATAAAAAGATTAAATGCCACAAAGAAAAAAAAAGTACACTTCTGCAAAGGAATGGGAAAAAAATAAAGGTACAGCTGCATTTGAGAAGTATTTTGAAGTTGCTTTTCAAAAAGATTAGCCACAGAATTGTGCAATCTGCAGCATAAAGTCTTTGGTATCACACATCTAACTTATTTTTTTTCCTTTGCAATCCACATTGGATTACACCCTGTCACAGTGCTCTTTTGAAAGATTTAAAAAGGATTTGTATAACGGGGAAAAAAAGGTTTTAATTACTATCTCTCACATGAGAGATTTCTACTCTGTTCAAACAGATAATTTTGGGTCAAAATGCATAATATAGTTTTAGTTCTATTCCTATAAATAGTATCATTCCAATATTTCACGGAATTATCCATGGATAAAATTTCTTCCTTTTTTAATTAGCGTCAGCTACCATAGAAGTAAAGGACAAAAGAGGAACAAACAAACAAACGAACAAAAAAAACAGAGAGAAAGAGGGAGCAAGAGCAAAAGAGCAACTCACAATTAGAGTATCTCCTCAACATCAGCAGTAACTGGTTTACTTATAGTTTTAATACCATAATCAATTACAAAACAAACTTAAAATCTATTATGTGGATATTTTTCTTAACATTACTAACTAAAAAATCAGAATGCAAATCAAAATAGAAACACCATTTTATGTTTTAGCAAGCAAAAATGTAAAGAAGTAGTTAAAAGGTGTGTTCATAAATGTTGCAATAAGCATCTCCTACCATCAAACTTCTACTCGCTGAATGCATTTTCAATGACTTAAGTAATGAACTCAATACTGAAATATTTGACTGGCTTTTCAGCCCAGTGATTTCCAGGCCTTAAAGAATTATAGCTGAAATTGTAGTATTTAGATCTGGTTGTGTAAGGTTCAGGAAATATTCATAGCTTTATAGAAATCCAGTGCACTTTTTCAAACACCACCAGCATGGTTCACATGTCAATCAACTGGAGTTAGAGATAAAGAAGGAATTTATAAAGCTCCCAGTGAACCCTGCTGGCAGCCACAAACACATAACTAAAAAGAGCATTAGAAACCGTTCGGTTTACAGCAATTAACTGGACCCAAAGCCCTGTCAGCAGTTCCGGTAGTGTGGTCCTTCTTTGTGTCTGTTCTTTAATATTCAAAACATGTTCAAATAGTGTGAAAAATTGAATACATCCCTCTGCTGTAACTGACTGATACATATGATAAACTCGGGAGCTAAAGCTGCAATGATGCATCTTAATGTATTCAGAGGCTATCACCAAATGGAATGTGTGACAGAGAGCAGTGGCTTTGTGGAGATTTTGCGCTAGCAGATATTTTTTCCCCAGGTTGAAACACAGAAACTTAAAAAAAAATCCTCAAATCAGCAACTAACTGGCCATCCATCTGGTAGCATTTAACAGAGCTGAATTCATTCGCTTATTAACACTAAGGACACTGGTTCAAAGCCTGAACTTTAAAACAGTCATGTGACTGAGTACACACTTTTTATTTTTTAAAACTAAGTGACAACGCAGGGGAGCAAGGCAGGCATTATATATGTGCTTTGTAATTGGCAGAGCACTCTAATGCTACCTCTGTGGAGTGTGAATTAGTAGATGTCTGTCCTCATGTTCTTTGGCCACCCTAGTAAGAGAACTAGAAAAATAAATATATGCGAACTGTCTTCCAAATTAAGATATTATAATTCTAAGCTCTACTTTATTATGAATTTTTATGAACTGTTAAGGCTCGTTTTACTCAATTGGCATCTCAGAATACAAACTCTGATAATAATCCTGAAGAAAATCATGGAAAATGAACTTACAAATCATTAAACTATCAAGACAGTACATTAAACTATTAAGACAAACTATATAAAAATTGAGTTTTCTATATGTCAAAGTAATTCCATAAATAAATATTATAGAAAAAGCCCCATTCATTTAAGAAGCTTATGCAAAGAGACTCCTCTGAGGCACAGCACAAAGAAAAGACCTAAAACTCAGAAAAGAACAGGTTTTGTTCTGTTAAACCAGCCCTCTCCTACATAAAAGGTATCCCTCCAGGAATTTGATGACTGTCGTAGTGTAGACAAATAGTGCCACAATAAACTACATGCTTGCTCAGGTCTTCTCCTCTCTCCCGGCTGTATTGTGCTGTTACTTTTTATCTGTGGGTTCTTAACCTGGTGGTGAAGTGTGGTTTTTGCTATTCTGATTAAGGATAAGCCTTAGACAAGGCATTCTCCCTGGGTGCCAATGAGTGTGGACATTTCTGTTCTCCTGCCCTGCCTCTATCTAGAGCTCCAGATTCAGCAGTTACTCCTGCCCACTTTCCCCTCCCTGTTCTCTTCTCACTGCTCCCATACGTGTTTCCTAGTACGTTCCAGTAGTTCCTTTGGTCCACTTTTTTCCCACCTGCCCAGATGGACATTATTAAGCACATTTGCACTCTTGTCTCCTTACCCACTTCTAAAATTTTATTTATAGTAAAAGTTTTATATCCTTAAAAAAGGGGAAAGAGAGAGAGAAAAGCAGTGATTGCTGCCTTTCCCACCACAGATTAAAACTTTTGTTTGCTGGGGAGGATAAACCTCTACCCTTCAAGGTTCTTCTGGCTGGTCTGAGAAACAAATTGACATGACACAGATTAGCAAATGAAGTATATATGTCATTCTGAACTAAGGAGAAGGGGGGGTAGGGCTTTAGGGCTACAAAGGGAAGGACAACAGTTCATGGGAGAATGGAAAGAGTAAATGTTTGGTAAACCAATGTTTGCTGAGCCATCCAGAAAATAATGGGAGATAGGACTTTGATCGAATAGGCCTTGCTAGATTCCTCCCTATCTATCACACCTAGTCCTATTAAACTATAGCTATTTATAGTGTTAACTCCCTTCCTGAAACAAGTCTTCTATCTAAATACTTTTAGGCAGTTAGAGAAAGGGTCAAACGCTCTGCCTGAGCCTTCTGTTTCTTAAAAATAATCAGTCTAAAATAATCCACCTGCCAAAGAGATACATTTTGCAGTGGCAAATTTTGCTCTCCTACATGTTCTGCAGGAGATAGAATAGAGAAAGATCCAGGTGGAGTTTCTTGCTCCTGCATAGCTGCTATTCTCCTCTCCAGTTCTGTTCATGATGCACACTTCTTAGGACTCTACTACAATCTTTTACAAATAATGCTGCAATTAATAGCCTTGCACATACACAATATTAGATGGATAGATGGCTGGGTAGGCAGAAAAATAGAAAATTTGTTAGTATACACTTCAGATTCTAGAAGGGAACAGATCTTGTTATATAAATTTGATTTTAGAAAGAATTAAATATTTATATAAGAAAAACTAAAATTAATCACAAAGAAACCATTTATTTCCTAATATGTAAATACTAATTGAAACATATGGACCTAAATGTATATCAAGGTTAATACACATATATATACATACACATACATATACATATCTATTCACTGGCTCCCTCTTTAACAATGAAAATATATTTATGTGGGGAACAGCCAGGAAGATTGTAAGTAGATGAGTTATGGGGGAACGTGTTCTTTAAGTTATTTAAATATGTTATTAAGCTTTAATAATTAGAACTTTCTGTTACTCAGACTAAAAGTGAATTTTATGAAATAGAAAAATTTCAGGAATAGAGAGCCAGGAAATCATCCAAATGCAGACTGTGATAATGTTAAAGTTTTAAAATAGGTGGTAAATGTCAGATTATTCAGTAAATGGCATTGCTTCAACTGTCTAACCATTAACAAAAATAGTTGCTTCACACCTTGCAAAAACATAATTTCAAAATGGATGAAATGAGAAGATGGAAAATAAAAAATGAGAACTAATTGATTAATGATGCCTTTATGGGTATTTTTTAAGTTATATTTTTATTTCCTAAATTTTCAATGAAAACTTAAGTTACTGTCAAAATTATTTTTAAAAAATTTAATAGTAGCTTTTGGCTTTTGGCTCAGAGGAGGCAAAGGTGCAACTGTCTTCAGTTGTCCAAATACAGGTTCCTGTGAACACCAGACACCTCCACCAGGCCACCTAAATTCAGCCCCAAGCAGATCAAAGTCGAACACCTGAGGTACACCAGTGGGGAAATCAGTGCTTCCTCTGTCCTGGCTCCAAAGATCGACCCACTGGGTCTATCTTCCAATAAGATTGTTGATGATATCGCTAAGGCAACAGCAACTGGAAAGGTCTGAGGATGACAGTGAAACTGACCATTCAGAACAGACAAATCCAGATTGAAGTGCTACCTTCTGCCTCTGCCCTGGTTATCAAAGCACTCAATGAACCATTAAAAGACAGAAAGAAGCAGAAAAACATTAAGTACAGTGGAAATACCACTTTTGATGAGATTGTCAAAATCAGCCCCAATATTTAGTCATTTTTAGCCAGAAAACTCTCTGGAACCATTAAAGAGATCCTGAGGACTGCCCAATTTGTGGGGCCTGTAACGTCGATTGCAGCCACCCTCATGACATCATTGATAACATCAATTGTGGTGCAGTGGAATGCTCAGCTAGTTCAGAACTACAAAGGAAAATAATTTAATAAAGGATTTGACAACCAAAACAAAATTTAATAGTAATAAACTTCATAAATATAGGAATAATGGAAAAGTTTGGTGTTGATTCCGTTGAAGTTGCACTTAAGAACAATCAAGTTGTTCATCCAAATAAGATAAATTAAATGTAGTGAGGTAATTAATGTGTAAGCATTTTAAATACTATAAGACCCCACACAACTATTAGTCATTAGTTGCATTGGAATATTAAGGAATTAGGTGGGAAAGAATAGAAAAAAACTAGTATAGTTCAGAAGGTTATTAGAGCAATCCAGGTAAGTACAAGACATATCTGAGATAGAATGGCTTCAGTAGCACCGTAAAATATCAGGGAGATTTGTTTATTATATTTTGGCCAGATGCATAAAGCCATCAGAAGTAATACTGAGTGATCCATCTAGTACTGTATTCCTATCTTTTCCCTTACACTCTATCTCTTTCACTTCCAATACAACCAAATACTTTCACTTCCAATACAACCAAAGTTTGGTGTTTGGTGTGCCTGTGTTATACCTGGATTTTTAGATCGCCTGAGCAAGAATAATCTAATTATATGGTAGACCTTGGAGTTCTGGATGTTAATCTAGACTCAAAGAAATCATCATCATCATCATCATTATCAGTGGTAGGCATATTTTTAAGCACTTCATAGGTCTTAATGTACTTCTTCCTTACAAGTTTGGTATAGTATTTTCCTGCATCGTATAGAGAGTAGGAATAAAATAAAGAGGAGTCATGTAAATTACTCAAAAAAAAACCCAAAAAACAAAAAACAAATAGCAATTACCTGACAGGGTCAGGCAGGCTGGCTCCTAGAGTCAGACTATACTGGGCTATTGTTCCTGAGGAGGTTGAAACACATACTGTACTAGGCATACTTTTTTTCTGACACCTCTCAAATTGGCTGAGCTAATACTCAGGTATCTTCCAAATTGCATTTTACTTAGACTTAATGATTCCCCTGCTTCCCTTCTTTCCTCATTTCTCCCTACCCCATAATCCAACTTAACACTATTCTTAAATGTTGAACACTGACATTTGGAATTGTTCCTGTCTATGTGAGTTAATACACGATTCCTCAAAAACGTGTTTTGTTTTATTTTGTTTGGTTTTGTTCAGTCTCAAATACTCAGAAGGCTAAAGACAAAAAACATGACTGTAGCATCCTTGGAACAGCAAAGCCAAGATTAGCTGGATTAAGTCTATCATGATCCAAAATTAACTACTATAATATTTAATGGAAAATCTATTGTGAATTTGGAAAGATCACCTCAGTACAGACCACTGTTTGGTATTATAAAAGCACCATATCATTTTTCCATTAAATAACATGACTTAGAGCAAAAGGAAACATCTGGCTGTTGGCCCTATTGACTTGAAATCTTCTAGATGTGATATCTAGTCACGCATAACAAATGTGTTCTGCTTCAAGGCAAGACAGGAAGATAACTATATCAGGCAGTGATAATAGTTTGTAAGAAAGGTCAATAAATAAGTGAATAGATATTTAAAGCATAAGACATTTTAAGCAAGTTTATATTTAGGTTGATGTCAATGCTAATAGTACTCAACTTGAAATAGATTGGCCAGCAGATAGGAAGAAACAGGAAAATGGGGAGGAAAATTAGTAGATGAGGTATGTGATACTACTTTTTCACAACTGATAAAACTTTGCCTAAGGGCCTTTGTCATTAATGTGTAATATATCTTCTCTTGAACTCACTGTTCACATGATTTTAGTTTTATGTCTTTTTTAATTAGTAATTTAATAAATTATTTTATTGCCAATATCTATGAAATTATCATTAAATGTGGACAGTTTATGAATTGTAAACCATTTGAAGAGGGTATGTAATCTCCTCTATAGATTTTAATACGAAGATTACAGAAATGAGCTTTCATAATGTAAGGCAAGGAGGCTCTAAACTAAAATTAGACAATTATCAAAAAGTAAGGTACAAAAATATTCATTTAGAAAATCAAAATGAAAATAAAAGCCTGTATTATAAACATTTTAAATTTTAAATACAATTTTAATTAATTTATAATACACATAATTTAATTATGTTAAAGTTTAAACATTACATAATGGGATGAGGTTCCCAATATTTAAACAGATGCACATGAAGAACACGCTAATGTAATCTTTTAAGAAAAAATTTATAATTTTGTCACTGATACTTTTGGTAATGATGCCGATGATGCTGATAATAATATTTCAGTTTAATAATCAAAACCAATCTCCAGATTTAAACATGGATATATGGGCGCCTGCGTGGCTCGGTTGGTTAAGCAACTGCCTTCGGCTCAGGTCATGATCCTGGAGTCCCTGGATCGAGTCCCGCATCGGGCTCCCTGCTCAGCAGGGAGTCTGCTTCGTCCTCTGACCCTCCCCCCTCTCATGCTCTATCTCATTCTCTCTCTCAAATAAATAAAATCTTTAAAAAAATAATAATAAAAAATAAACATGGATATATATACTATGTGTGAATTCTTAATGCTCTTTTTTATAAAGAGAAGTCTCTATTTTACATCTTGAATTTTCTTTTCTATTTAGTTTGTTTTAGCACACAGCTAATGAAATCACTTCACACGAGATCATGTGAAAGCAAAGTACTATGGAAATGAAAGTACTCTGTTAAAGCCACAATTCATCTTCTCTACAAACAAAAATAAGTTTTCCATACAGTGAACCATGAAAAAAACTTGTCAAAAAGAAAAGAAATAAACATTAGTAATTTTTTAAATTCATAAGAAGAGCAGATGAGTTAACTTTTCCTGAGCTGGAACTTACTCTAATCACCCCTCTTTACAATTAGTTTATGCCTATCAGGTTGAGAAGAGAAACCTGCATTCTTACTGACATTGAAAAATATGGTTAATTAGCTAATTTCTTAACTGTAAAATTAACATCTTACTTGATGAAAATAATTCATTTTAAAGTAAAGTAATTCATTCAAGGACAAAAATTACCCATGGAAAAGCTTAGAGGAACAACTGATATATGGTATTTTATTTCCATTTGCACACGCCTCCATGTATGAAAGCAATTCTTAAGGAAATCTTGGTTCAAAGGAATCTATCAATATGAAGAGTTTAGACAAGAACTATGTTGTTGGTTTTAGGGGGGTGGGGGGAATCCCAGCATATTTTGACTATCTTTTCTCTACTTTTGTCAGTGGATTATTTTTATAAGGTTTTCTCATATATTTTTTTATTCATAGCTGACAATAATTATGCCAACATACTACTTTAAAAAATACACTGTAAAATGTGCTCACAGCATATGACGTGACATGTGACATCCATCTAGTTAATCCTATGCTTTGGATTCAGCATTTCTAAGTCCCTTTCCTTCACCATTCCTATAAATTCATAAAGCAGCTTTTCAAACTTTATCTGCAAGTACCTTCCCAGTCAGCATGCTTCTCTGCAGAGTCATCATCCTAACCCAAGTGCAAATCACCACCATCTCTTGACTAGGTTACCCCAGTAATTTTTCTAAATGCCCCATCTTCATGTACTCTTCTCCACCCCTCCTCCAATCTTTCATTCAAATTGCAACCTAAACAATATTTACAAAATGCAAACCTGATGTCATCCTTCTCTTTTCCATATGCTACACTTAAACAACTGCCCAGCATGGTGGCTACACTTCTCAAAAGATCAATTCTCTTTTATCACTGGCACTGCTCTGAAGCCAAGCCTTAAAGATGCATGACAGATTGATAGAACTAACGTACAGGTTGAACCAGCGTTGCAAGAGACTCTGAGTGAGGATGAACATTTAGTTGGCCCTATCTAGGTAAGATGGACTCATATTGACAGTAATTTTAAAAATAGAAAGCAATTGTTCAAAATGGACTCAAATCACGTCTTTCCTGGAGTCCAAAACTTGATTATCTCACACAAAATACTTCATTTTCCAAAAATAAGCCTCCAAACACCACCACTTCCACCAACATCAACAAAATCCCTTCCAGCATATTGTTACTATCCTTCATACAAATGATAATTCTCTCACTGCCTTTGGAAAATGGTGCAACTGGAGGTCTCAACAGTTACTGCATCCATCTCAAAGTCCTAAATCAACTGAGTGTTGCTCACTCCTTTATGACTATATTTACTTGATATTTTGTAATTTAAGAAGTAAATTGTAATTTTAACTATGACCTACAGTGTTTAAATTACAGAAAAATAAGAGGAAAAAATTTAAATGCATATTTATAATACATATTTATAATATAAATATGAAACCATGTTTAATATGTATATGTATATAAAGTATGGTGTATATGTATATACGCATATACATACACATATATATTTATTTATTCACTATACACATGACAGAGAAAGGAAAATCAGGGAGGTAAATTCTTCAGTCCGTATTTCTGCAGTTATTTGTGGAGCCATTATTGGGCTTTATGATTTCCTTCCTCTCCTACCTACTTTATATTTCCTTCTCATTCCGGGAATTCTTTCACTGGGATTCTTTATCTAGTGAAGATAATTGAATCTTCATTCTTAAGAGATCTGAATACTTGGTGATGCTATTTTACTATAGACTTCCAATAACTTTTACTACTAGATATGATAATATTAGGAGGAATCTCAAGGAGTCACAGGGTCTCACTAATAGTCCTCTCTGCCCTCTTTGTGAAAGAGTTATACTTTTTGCCCTTAATAGTGAGAATCAGATACCCCAGGCAGCACAGGGCCCCCCTCTGTTGTCTGTTCTAGCAGTTGCATGAGGAGATTAAAGTGACCAAAGACAGATTCAACTTCAAATTTAGTGAAAGCGATGTAATATTCATGGTGGAATCAGAATCTACCAACATTTTTTGTTTGTTTGTTTCATTCACATTAACATGGTTTGAGTTGATCCATCTTCCTATGGGTTTCCTATGTTCTACTACTCTCCATTCTTCTGTAAAAATAAATATTTCAAAGAAGAATAAAAATATTTAACATTTATTAGCACTGACTATGTGTTAGGCACTTTTCTAAGCATTAAATATTAACTCATTTTATACTCCAAATGATTCTGTAAGATAGGTATTAATACTACCCCAATTTTAAAATGAGCAAACAGAAGCATACAGAGGTTCTGTGCCATAAATTAATAAATCTTAGTGGCAGGGCTGAGATTGGAATCAAGGTAGAATCAAAATGCCATTTTTTCAATTTAATCATAATACCTCTCATTTGAACTGTTCAATGATGCCCTATATCTTCCTGAATAACACCCAAACACCTTAACATGACTTACAAAGATGCTTCTCCCGTAATATACCTCAGCATCCTTCACATACTACACTACATACTGAAATTTCATGAAGGTTCCAAGAGTCTTGGTTGATTCTGAGTATTTACATAGCTACTTCTCTTTTCCTATGACACATAAAGTATAAAATCAATAGACATTAATTGAATAGATCAATGAACAAATGGGTGTATGGATAAATAGAAGAATTTATCAAATTTAATTACTATTATATATAAAATACTATACATTAGATACAAAGTATATTATATATTATATATAATATATAACCTATATAAATTATATTCTATATATTTTTATATTTTTGCAGATGTATAAAAATATACATCATAAATGACATTTGTAAATGTGACTTGTTTACAGCTATAAATATATCAGAAGTTATAAAGTAAGCCAAACTCAGGGGTGATAGAGTAAATGCAAAATTGTATTTTTAAATGCTACTAACATATGTTTTGGTATTTTGTTTTGCATTTTATGAGCCTTGTATATATATATATATAGAACTGTGCTAGGTGTCATGATGGATTGAAAGTACAAATCACAGTCTTTTTTTTTTTTTTTAGGTTTGCCTGGGAAGCTATGATTTGATGAAAATACAAAATATAGAGTAGCATGAATTGCATCTAATAAGGGTTGCAGAAGATAAATGCAAGTAAACTTCTGAGAACTGAAGGAAAGACCTGCAATGAACAGGAAAGCCTTCAGAGAGAGATGAATTTGGCTGGAACTGGGGAGAGGTAAGAATGTATCATGTAACGTAGAAGCAGTAACACAAGCAAGTATGGGAAACATGTAGTCTATCAAAGCTTGTAAATATTCTTCAGGAAATGGAATATTTTTAATTTTTTTTTTTTTTTAAGACTTTATTTGTGAGAGAGACAATGAGAGACAGAGAGCATGAGAGGGAGGAGGGTCAGAGGGAGAAGCAGACTCCCTGCCGAGCAGGGAGCCTGATGCGGGACTCGATCCCAGGACTCCAGGATCATGACCTGAGCCGAAGGCAGTCGCTTAACCAACTGAGCCACCCAGGCGCCCGGAAATGGAATATTTTTAGACCAGGAAAGAACACAGGTACACATGACATAGACGGGCAGAAAAAGGAAGTGCAGTCTGTGTGGTGACAGTGTCCCATGCAGCAGATACTCAAAAGCACAAAGAACACTGTAGCATCCCCCAATAAAGTGGACCAATCAAATTATTTCACCTTGCATCATATTTATCATTATTAATTAGTAACAGCCACAAAGTCAAGGGAAAGAGTCAGCTAAAATAATGTCTTTTCTTTACAAATTTATCAGTACAAGAGGGTTCAGTGATACAATTTTTCCAAATCTTCATATCAATGCATTAAAATAAATGAGTATTATGTCCATAAATAAATAAATTTTATAAGACATCATTTAACCTAAGTCAGTTTTAATGTACATGAAAATTGTCATTTCTAACTTAGGAAGATCCAGAGGACTTCTGCACTAGAATCCCAACTTTGACTAATTACATTGTTCTGGTAAACTCTAGAGTCTTTCTTTTCATAGGCTTGTAAAATGGAACAATGATGAACTGTCTGGAGGCTTTTAGTGAGAGTGATCTGTTTTTACATCCTATTAAGCATTGACCAGCTAATTATTTTTAAGCTCTCTCTTCTTCAGACACTCCTTTTCCAAAACTGTTTAAATTACTGAAACGAGTGGAAGAAGTTGAGACATCTGCTTAAGTGAAACTGTTATTTTACCCCTTAAGTAAATAATAAATGTTTCTTAAGACTCTTTGAGATAAGTAAAGTGATATACAATTATAGAATTAAAACTAAAAATATTTGTGATCTTTTGGTCAATTACTAGGTAATTGGTAATAGGTAATTTTCTAGGTACATTTTTACCTTTACTGGAAAAATACATTCTGATTTTTATCATCATTCTTGATAACATTTGCTAGAGAGAATAATTTCAAATCAGATTCTTTATTAGCTTTTGTGTGCATCTCAAAATCACATGATTTGAATCAAAACAAGTAAAATAAATTCTATGCAAAACACTTTATATTCTTTATATAGTAACTAATCATGATCCTGCTTGCAGCTCCAAACACATATACCCAGACAAAATTTGACTTAAGTGAATTTGTTGGCCTTACTTTCCTACCAAAATGATTCCTGTGGCTGGATTCCTAATGCAAAATGCAAATTAAACACACTTAGTAGCTTTTAATTCAAGATGGGGAACTAAACTCATGCCTTGACTCCTTTTGATGAACACATTTAATTTTCTGTAAAGAAATACAATGGGAAATAACTCGAAGGAGCAGCAAGAAGCAGTGGAGATGAGCAATTATGGACAGTGCACTTCTAGGGAAGAAGAGGCAGAAGAAAGGATGTTACTCAATGGCACAGAATAGAGGAAGCTCCAGGCTGCAGTTGAGATGGAAACTCCTCCATAATACAGGAAGAAACCAAGAAGCAAATTACTAAGTTTAGTGAGAGGCAGAAAACAAGTTATATAGATGGATGGGAAAACTCAATATTATCATCACAAACATTTCTTTCTTTTCATTTATAAAGGTAAAAATATCTCTTTAGCTCCAATCTGATCACCTTTAGAATTCGACTATATGAGAACCATGCAAGGCTAACTATAACATTTTTTTTTTTTTTTTAAGATTTTATTTATTTATTTGAGGCAGAGAGAATGAGAGAGAGAGAGCACATGAGAGGGGGGAGGGTCAGAGGGAGAAGCAGACTCCCTGCCGAGCAGGGAGCCCGATGCGGGACTCGATCCCGGGACTCCAGGATCATGACCTGAGCCGAAGGCAGTCGCCCAACCAACTGAGCCACCCAGGCGCCCTAACTATAACATTTTTTATTGAGAAAAATAATAATGGTGAATTTGCATTGGCCAATATGAAACCAATCTAAAGTTATAATATTTAAATCAGCTTGATACGGCCTCAAAAATGGTCAGATCAATATTGGGATAAAAGGAAACAAGGATCAGTCTTAAGTAAGCGAAGTACAGTAATATATGCTAAATTTATGCTAAATATGTTATTTCATTGCCAGGTTCAATCACAAAACTCTAAATACATCTAAGTAAGTCCAGATATGCTTACACCTTTCATAACTTCTATAGGTCTTCTGACTTCGTTTTGTTGACTTGATCTACCTATTTCAGAATGGGGTTTGTTAAATATGCCCATTGAAATTACTCATTGTCCTTTTATATTTAATAGTTTTATCATTATAGTTTAGGGTGCATAGAAGTTTCTATAGTTAATCTTGTCAGGTTGTATCTTTAATCTTAGTAAAATACAATTACAATTTCAGTTTGATATTATGTGCAATTGTTAAGTATTAATATCATAGATCCTGCTTTTGCCTAAAATATCCTTGTTTACTGCTTTTATTAAAATTCCCTTAACCGTTTTTCTTTCTTCTGTTTATATATTTTAGGGGGGAAAAAGAGAAAATTCATTCACTCAAACATTATGATTCCTTTATTTTTGGAATTCTTAACATTTGCTTTAAATTTTCCAGCTGAATCATATGCAATTATTTAGTATTTAGACATAATTACATGTTTTTGTACTTACTTGGATTCTCACGTTCTTTTATTCATGTCTTTTCTTAGATTTAAGTACTTTTTTTTTTCAGAGAAGATATATGGTATATGTATTCTATAACTCCCCACTTGTCAAGAATATATTTATTTTGCCTAACTTTTGATCAAAGTTTGCCCAAATATAGGATGCTAAATTAAAATATTTATTCTTTGGGGGCCTGGGTGGCTCAGTTGGCTAAGCGACTGCCTTCGGCTCAGGTCATGATCCTGGAGTCCCGGGATCGAGTCCCGCATCGGGCTCCCTGCTCGGCAGGGAGTCTGCTTCGTCCTCTGACCCTATCCCCTCTCATGTGTTCTCTCTCTCTCTCAAATAAATAAAATCTTTAAAAAAAGTAAAAATAAAAAAAAAATAAAATATTTATTCCTGGAATTTGAAGGTAGTGATTCACTGCTTTCAGTATGGCGTATCTCAAATAAATAGTCTGAAAACAACCACAACATAATTCCTTTGTAAATACATTCCCCTTTTTTCAAGTTGTATGACAATTAGTACTTCTATTTATCTCTGAGTTCAATATTTATTTGCACATATTAATGTGCTTGTCTCACATTAATGATAATTTTCAAAGGCTCTTTGGTCCCTTTCCATGATTTTTTTCTTAAGTCTTGGCATATTTTCTTCAATTATGCTTCTGTATTTGTGCATGTGTATTGTCTCTTCTCTCTCCCTTTGGATTTGCTAATAACTAGTAAATGTAATATGGATATTGAAAACATTGAGTCAATTGTTGGCCTCAAATTTTCTTTCATAAATTTTATCTTTCTGTTGTATTGGACTATTTTATGGGAGAACGCCTCAGCTTTTTCATGATTAATATGGTAACTATATTTTTGCTTTTTATTTATCAATCCCTATCCTAAATACTACTTAAAATTTATCTAATGAGCTTACTGTTTCAAAGAGAGGTCTCCTCTTTCTCTCTCCCTGTCTGTCTCTCTCTATTGGTTCTTTTGTTTCAAATACACAGAATCCCTTGTTTTTTCTTCCTAAGGCTAATTCAAAGCTGATTTTCTTTTCCTTTTTTTTTTTAAGATTTTATTTATTTATTTGAGAGAGAGCAAGAGAGATCACAGAGGGAGAGGGAGAAGCAGACTCCTGCTAAGCAGGGAGCCCAAAGCTAGGTTAGATCCCAGGACCCTGAGATCATGACCTGAGCCAAAGGCAGACGCATAACCGACTGAGCCACCCTGGTGTCCCTTTTCTTTTCCTTTTAAAAATATTTTTTTCTCTTGCTTTTTGCCTTGATGATAGTTCCTTTTCAGTTAGCAGTCCCAATTCTGTTGATGATCATTAAAAGCTCTGTAGTCCGTGGCACCTGGGTGGCTCAGTCGTTTAGCGGCTGCCTTCGGCTCAGGTCATGATCCCAGGGTCCTGGGATCCAGCCCCGCACCGGGCTCCCTGCTCAGCTGGAAGCCTGCTTCTCCCTCTCCCCTCTCCTTGTGTTCCCTCTCTCGCTGTGTGTCTCTCTGTGCCAAATAAATAAAATCATTAAAAAAAAAAAGGCTTTGTATTCGTTATTTCTTGGATATACATATGCACACAGACAGGTAACTGGGTTATGATTTTTCATGAGTAAAATGAAAGTCACAGATTGCTGATGCTAATTATGGAAGCCCTGGCTATCACAGCGAGTAAGAATGTGAAGTCAGGCCATTTTAAACCTGTGCGAGGGGGAGGGGGGAAAGGGAGGGCCTTTTTTTTTTAATTTAAATATTTAAAAATCTTTGTGTTTCTAACATAAAGTAAGACGCCCAAACAAAAAATGCACAAACCAAACAGCACAGCTCAATGAATTACTACAACGTGAATATTTATTAGTCACTGTTCAGGTTAAGAAAGAGAACCCACGAGTGCCCCTTAGGCTTTCTCTAAAACTCATTCCACTCTATCCAACCCAAAGTAATTACTACCTCGACATTAAATTAATTCCTATATACATAATATATAGGAATATATATTAATGTATATTCATTTTAAAGAACAAACCTTAACGACGGCCCAAAGGACAGCAGTGTCCAGGATGGGGAGCCCACCACGGAACGGCGAGTTTGGGGTGCTGCAACCTTGGGCCTCGGACCTTGGCAGAGGTAGGAAGGCGGCCCAGGGTTTCCCCTCAGAAGCCCGTGAAGCCTCCCTGACTCTTCAGGCTCCGGGCTGTAAATTTGGGCCCGCGCATGCGCAGTTCTCGCCCGCAGGCCGGCTTCCGCCGCGTTTGGGCCGGAATGCGTTCAGGCACCTAGCAGGGCTGCTTTCTGCACTAGGGTTCAAACTGGGGAAGAGTGGGTTTGAGATTCCAGGAGCACTGAGTATTGCATTACACGTGGTGTGAACAGAGCTCCTTACGAAGGAGTCTGGGAGGAAGGTCCTTTGGCGCCCAAGTGGTTTCTCTCCAAATTAAAAAAAAAAAAAAAAAAAAAAAAAGGCATCCCTAAACACCTGAACACCACCACTTAGGTTGGTTCTTTGAAACTGATGTAAATGAAATCATACAGTGTGCGTGACTGTAAGTCTGCCGTCTTTCACTGAATGTTTCCAATATTCATGTTATTCCATGTTGCATCATTTAGTTTATTTACATTGCTGCATAATAATCCATTTTATGAGTGTATCACCATGTATTTATCCATTAATTCCCTGTTCATGAGCATTTAGGTTATTTCCAGTTTGGAGCAGTAATGAACTGTGCTGATATAAATACTACTGCATATGTCTCCAGGGAAAGCTTTAATTTGCATCCATTCACGAAACTGGTAATCACCTATTGGTTTTCATGTGTTTTTCTCTCATCTATATGGCCAACAATGGAATTTTGTGATGTTTTATCCTCATTATAGAAACAGAAAATTTTCTGGATTTTATCTGAGGTCAAAAGTCGCAAGCTTAAAAGGAGGAGGCAATTTTCCCAAACTGTGTAATTAATTACCCTGCTGGCTGCTCCATGGCCTTCCCTCACTCTCTGTTTCTTCTGAAGCAGATAAACTGAAATTGGCTATTATGTTGGGAAAACTCACTGTAATGTGTATGCTGCATGGGATTACAGTTTTATCAGCTGTTAACTTAATGGCATTTCTTTTACATCAAAAAATTTCTCAAATGTCCTTATTCTTCAATAGCATCCTTCCAAGTGCTTCAATGATGCTTTGGGTTTATTGTGTCTCAGTAATTATCTATCAGCCAATAGAAGAGGTAAATAAGTTGACTCACAGTTATTCTGAAGCAGAATTAAGGTCTTTAACGAATGGAGAGGCAAGGGAAGGAAAGCAGTAATAGCAGCCGCCATAACAATGGTAATAGAAATCTTCTAGAGCTGCTAAATTATCTATATACTCAGAGCTATAAGGCTCACTGAGTTGAGGTAAAAATTAATGCTATCATAGGCCCACCTAGAAATATCCGAAATGAGGTATATAGTTGAATGGGTTAGCATCTGTTCCATCCTCTCCCAGTGTCCATCTGTCCTAAAGAGGCAAGCCAGCTAAAAATCCATTTTTTTTCCGGACAATCTTACAGCTAGGATTTTGGGTGTGATTTAAAGGGGAGGCTTTGCCGTGTCTGCTTCTGATGTTTCTCTTCTCCAGCATAGTTGAAGAATTACTGGGTAACAAAAGTCAGACACTAATATCCTCCTTGGATCTAAATGGTGGTGCATCCTTTTATGATAGTAGCAGATTTCTGATGTCTAGATCACAGATAAAAATGTGTGTTCTGGGGCCAATATTTCCAGAAGTAGCTTCCTTATTTCTCATCTTTGTAATTGTACAGAGGTGACACCATCTTTAGTAAGCCAGATTGGCAATGTTAATCTAAAAGTCATTCCTAGCAATTCCATTTACAGAGTATTTCTCCAACTCTTCCAAAGATTGTATAAAAACTAATGTTCTGTATTAATCACTTCCTGACTTAAAAACAGTAGGGTTGTTTCTGCTTTCTCCAAGTTAGCCCTGACTTAAAAAGTATTTGATACAAGAAATGGTCACAGACAAAAAAAAATCCTCAAGAATAAAAATCTATGGGGTCGCCTGGTTGGCTCAGTCAGTTAAGCATTTGTCTTTGGCTCAGGTCATGATCCTGGGGTCCTGGGATTGAGCCCCACATCAGGCTCCGAGCAGGGAGCCTGCTTCTCCCTCTTCTGCTCCCCCTGCTTGTGTTCCCTCTCTCTCTCTCTCTCTCTGTCAAATAAATAAATAAATAAATAAATAAATAAATAAATAAATAAAATCTTTAAAAAAATAAAAATCCATAATTAGCTCTCTCATCTGATAGGATTTGTAGGCAGTGAGAATTTTTCCAATAAGTAAATAAGGTTACTATAAAAAAAGGAAGAATAAATACAAAGATTTAGGAATACATAAATGCTAAAATGTATTTAATTTATGTGATTCACTCACTCAACAGTATGTGAAGCCATACACAATAGATTACACACTAGATGATAACATTTATAAGAATTTTCTAGAAAAAGCAAGTATATATAGAAAACACAGACTAGTGGTTGCCTGATGCTGGGGGTTAGAGGAAAGGATGACTGCCAAGAGTCATGAGGGAAATTTTTGGATGATGCAAATGTTCTAAAGCTAGACTGTGTTTATCGTTGTACAATTCCATAAAGTTACTGAAAACCAGTTCAACGCTTATAATGGGTGAATTTTATGGTATTTAAAGCTGTTTTAAAAGTTTTTTTAAAGCTATTTCTTTTTTTTTAAAGATTTTATTTATTTATTTGAGAGAGAGAGAATGAGAAAGAGAGAGCACATGAGAGGGGGGAGGGTCAGAGGGAGAAGCAGACCCCCTGCTGAGCAAGGAGCCCGATATGGGACTCGATCCCGGGACTCCAGGATCATGACCTGAGCCGAAGGCAGTCGCTTAACCAACTGAGCCACCCAGGCACCCAAAGCTATTTCTTTTAAAATACTGATCAGCTACAACTCTTTAAATGTCTAATCAAAAAAAAAAAATGGAAGGCACTTAGCATAAACATTCAGAAAAGATATATACTAGAATAATTATTTTATTTTAAAATCAGAGACTATTTTTTTTTTTCAAATTAAACTGAGAAAACTCAACTGGACAGTTCTCTAGGAAAACAGAGAGTCTAACTTAATGTACAAAAATATTGATAAGACCATAACTTCAAAAGAAATTTTTAAAAATATATTTAGGGGCGCTTGGGTGGCTCAGTTGGTTAAGCATCTGCCTTCAGCTCAGGTCATGATCCCAGGGTCCTGGGATCGAGCCCCTCATCGGGCTCCCTGCTCAGCGGGGAGTCTGCTTCTTCCTCCCTCTCCCTATGCCCCTCCCCCACTCGTGCTTGCGTTCTCTCTCTCGCACTATCAAATAAATAAAATATTTTAAAAATAAAAAATAAATAAATAAATAAAAATATATTTAAAGAGAGTTCCTTTTCCCAAAATACCAAGGCTTAGACATATAGGAACTTCTTTCATTCAAATATTTTAGTATTAGCTAATTTCTGATATTTACTATTTCTTAGAACATATAATGCCTTATTTCATTTTAATTACCTTTTATTCTATAATATGATGGTACAGAAAGCAACAACATCATGAGAAAAAAAATTGGGGTAGTGTACATATGCATCTAGACAATTGAATTAGTTTTACATTAAGTATTTAATTAACTCTTCTTAAGATGGATTTATTTTATGAACATTTCAATTTGTAGAAAATTCAATTCAATTAATGTTATGAATAGTATAGAGAGAAATTTTAATTATTTTTTGGTCACAATTTAAAAGCATTTGATAAAATTTATACAAACATTTGTATAAACATATGCTTGCATCACATAGGCATTGAATTCACTTAATAGTGAGACATTCTTATTAATATTTAAATTAGGATCACAATTCTTGCAAGCATAAACATGGTTTAACATTTTTTCTGGAAATTCTAGCAGCTTCAATTAGACAAGAAAATGAAGATAAGTATTATGGTTATTGAAAGAAGAGAAACATTTCTATTTATTGGTTAGTAAACATATAATGTAATAGGAGAATTATTAAAACATTAGAATGCAATATGTGAAGATGTATAGAAATTTTGGCTAGAGAAGAGCTATCTAATGATACAAAGGTGATGACAATTAAGGGACATATTTAAATTTGTAGCAATTATTTAAAAAGTAAGAAAGAATTTCAGAAATACTTGAAATATATATGACAGATAAAAGGTCAGTATTACTATTTCATTAGAAGCTCTTACAAATCAATAAAATATTAACTAGTAGAAAAATGGAATAAGCACACAAAGTAATTTATAAAAGAAATATTTTAAATGACTAGTAAGCATTTAAAGAGTGTTGCACTTTGGTAAGTTGTAAATTTAATGGAATTTTAAAAATAACTAGATGTCATATTTTTCTGTTTAATAATCAAAGCTAAAAATAGGTTGCAATATTCATTGCTTACTAAAACTGACATGGATACTGTCATATATGTTTAAATGGAATAAAAACTGATAATCCTTTCAGATGTCTACTTTTAGAAATAGTGGGGTTTTTTTCTTTTTGTTTTTAAGATTATTTATTTATTTGAGAGAGAGAGCATGAGCAAGGGGAGGGGGAAGGGCAGAGGCAGACTCCCCACTGAGCAGGGAGCAGTTTGCATCTTAGGGTTGGATCCCAGGACCTCACAGCGGGGCTCAATCTGAGGACCCCAGAATCATGACCTGAGCCAAAGGCAGATGCTTAACCAACTGAGCCACCGAGGAGCCCCTAGAAATAGTGCTTTAAAAGTATATTTCTTGAAGGGGTGCCTGGCTGGCTCAGTCCATAGAGCATGCGGCTCTTGATCTTGAGGTCGTGAGTTCAAGCCCCACGCTGGGCACAGAGCTTACTTAATTAAAAAAAAAAAAAAAAAAAAAAAAAAAACTAAAAGTATTTCTAGACTAAACCATTCCTTTTCAATGAATTTATTCTAATAAATTATAAAAATGTGACAGAATATTCACAGAACCTTTGTTCACAAAAGCAAAAATTGGAAACATACTAGATGTTAACCTACATTTAGAGTCATATTGCTGGGCGCCTGGGTGGCTCAGTTGTTAAGCGTCTGCCTTTGGCTCAGGTCATGATCCCAGGGTCCTGGGTCATGATCCCGGGGTCCTGGGATCCAGCCCTGCATCAGGCTCCCTGCTCAACGGGAAGCCTGCTTCTCCCTCTCCCTATGTCCTTGCTTGTGTTCCCTCTCTCACTGTGTCTCTCTGTCAAATAAATAAAATCTTTAAAAAAAATTTTTTTTTAAAAAGTCATATTGCTTCCAGGCACCTGGATGGCTCAGTCAGTTAGGCATCTGACTCTTGATGTTGACTCAGATCATGATCTCAGGGACCTGAGATGGAACCCCACATCCAACCCCCAGTGAGTTCCAGCTCTGAGCATGAAGCCTGCCTAAAGATTCTCTGCCCCTTCCGTCTCCACTTGCACTCTCTCTCTCTCTCATATGCTAAAATATATATAAAAAATTTTTGTGAAGAACTATGAGACCATTAAAATGTGATGGAATATGTCATGTTCACTAATACACATGGAAGTGTAAAAATAGGTAGCAAATCAGAAAAGTGTTTTCCCATTGTGTGTGTGTGTGTGTGCAGGTTTGTGTGAGTGTATATGTGAACACTGATACCTCATACTAATATGAAAAATCTGGAGGATATTAACAAAAGATAAACTGTGGCTTTATCTGACTGATGGCATTGAGTTTGTTTTTATTTTCTTCTTTTTGTTTGTTACAATGAACCTTGTATAATAGGAAAGGAAAAAACTATGTTAAAACTAAAATATCTACAAAATACAAGAAATATGGATTAAGGAAAACTCTAAGAATGCAATCCTGATTCTTATAAAGAATACTGGTAATAATTTCCATTGCCACAAAAATTGATGTTTTTCTTTTGACCAATTTCTCACTCTGCTTTTTTTTCTTCTTCTTCTTTTGAAATACATGCCTTTAATTTTGTTGGATTAACTTAGGTAAAGATAAGGGCTCCTTTATTCTTTATCTGTTTCATTTGAATCCTGCTATCCCTAGTACCTAGCTTAATATTAGACTTTTCTTTCTCTTTGTTAATTAGGTAACTAATACTATGCACCAAATATTAAATATATAATCCATGACAATAATTAGAGAATAATTTTCTAAGGATACAAAAAGGTCTAAAATACAATTCCTCCCCTCAGTGAGTTTACATTTGAATAAAGAGTATAAGTTTATATTACCCTAGCTACGTTCTCATTTGAGTCCTTATTATCTGAATCACCTTCATTCATTTTGAGAGACTGCTAAGAACCTAGTTATGGGCAATAACTGAACTAAGTAATTTTAATATGCAAAAGTTACATTAGTCCTTGACCATCATTTATTTTTGTATGGTTACACAAATGTATGCCAAAATTCTTTTCTAATACACTCTCATGATTTTTTGATAACAATAACTTAACTATAATTAATTATTTGTGATATTTAGTAAAATAATTACTTATTTAAATGTTGATGACAATATTGGCTTAAAACTCTTCAAGTGTTTTCATTGAGGAATTTCTAAAGTCAAATGAACATGAACGTGTCCTGGCATTGTCTGGGGGAAAAAGGCAAAGTAGCAAGCAGTGAGTATGAAATGTATTGGAAAATTAATATTTAATTCTGTAACCAGCATACCGTTTCCTTTATCTTCCACAAAATATGTTATTTCTTGTAATGATGTTTGTGACTTTCCACTGTTGCATAAAGATACATCAAACATTTATTTGGATTTTCCTGACTCTAAAAAAACTTAGCTAAATTTAACTAGCATTTCTTGACCACCCCTCAGTTAACAAAGTTTAAAATAGGTAATGCTTATGAACTCAAACTGTACTCTTATGAATCACTATTTTTAAAATCACTTATTTTTATGACGTTGCTTGATTGTAGATTTGAATCACTTGAGATCTTTCTTGCCTCAGAAAGTGCTATTACAATTCACTTTAAATGAAAGTGTCACTCACAGTCTTGACAATTAACCCAGTTAACCTGCTGTGTGAAAAAGTTAACATCAGCCTTAACCTCATATACTGAACTGTTTCTCATCATGTCAGAAGTGCATTTCATTTCTGAGAAAGCCATATTTTGGTTCCCTTTGCATTAGGATTTCTAATTAATTACACAACATGGAGATGGTGTAAGCACTTAAATGACAAACATCGAAAGTGGGATGTATAAGACCTAGGATTCACAATGTAAAAATCAAACCCTGTAACAAATAATTCTATCCCCAGGTTAAAAAAACTGCAGTAGTTCCTGACAAACTAATGCAAAAGTCACTGGATTCATTATATAACAGTGAGATTTCTTGTATCTTATCTCTTCTTTAAAACCAACTTTCATTTCCTCTTCTTGTGGGAAGCCTTCCTGCACATTTCAGAGATGTTATATTATTATAATTTTTATCCCTTCTCCAGAGGGGAAAAATTCCCTTCCCTTCCAAATGCCCATCGTGCTAATTTTATGCCTTTTTTATTATACTAAAATTTTGAAATCTTAGTCATTATAATTGCTTTTGGTCTTATCTTCCCTGTGAATATTCTATGAGATGTAACAATATTATTCCTGATAGCCTACATATTGAGAATCACAATGGTTTGCACATGGTTAGTACTCAATCCACAAATTTAAAGAATGGAAAATGCATGATTGAATTATCTTGTAGTATTATTATTGCAACATTTATTCTTCGTACTGTTAATAAAACTGTCCCATGAGTACTAAAGTATGATCTAAATTTCTTTTAAAGAGAACTAATAATACATTGCCTTTGTGTTTAATACTACCTCTATCCAACTGTTGTTATTCTTTTTTCTCATACAGAAAATAATAATCGTGCCAAATGGTTTTTTGCCACTCTTTGTTCAGCGGGAATCACACAGGCAATCAATTCATTAAAATGGCAAATTATGCCATTAAACTGTAAATTATGTTAGAATAATCTAAAAGTTCATGGAAAGAAGATTAAGAGACTAAGAAAGAAATGATGATATATAGCAGCACACATGATATTTGACAGAAGAGGTCTGGGTTTGAGATCTATAAGAGATATTAAATGCATGACCCTGTAAAAATAGGAAAATTACACATCTGTAAAATAAGAATAAATCTTAAACCATGTACCTTTTGTATAACATATGTGAAATTGTGGAAACTCATGACTATACAAATAACTTCTAGTAATTTGATAGTTCTGTTCAAATAGTGAGGTTTTCTTTGTAGAAGTTATTTAAAAATGATAAACTTTTTAAATGCTCAAATCAATTACTGTTGTGTAAGTTGTGCAAATCAGGGTAAAATATCCTTAGACATGTCACTTACAGAAAATACTGAACACAGTAATAACTAAATTCTAATATTGACTAAGTACTGTTGTTACTTTTATTTTCTATCATTTATGTATTTTGTTAGCTTCCGAAAATATTATGTTTAAGACAACCACATTTTTGAAAACTTAAACTGACTTTTATGTGGCACATTAAGCATTACCTTGATTTATTGTTTCATTATTTTTCTATTGGCAAGCATAACTAAGTTATTGACATTGGAAGACATGAACTCCAACAAAAAAAGGAATATTTTTTTTCCTCTTAGAGATTACAATGCCATTTCTTCCACAGAAATATTGATAGATCTTTTTATTCATATTAAAATGGAAGGCTGAATTAACTCATAATGCTTTGAAGTAACTATTATCTTTTATTAACTAGTGGAAAAAATAACATTTTCTATGCTCAGCACAGAAAAATATATATAAACATGTTAAAATTATTGTGATATTTTACACAAAACTTTCAAGGAATTCTAAACTTGAATTTGAGATTTATTTTAAAAATAACCTTTTATAGGATCTATCTATAATGACATATTTGTTTTTAATCATTTATTGGAAAATAAAGTAAAAAGTGAAAAATAATCATCCACATTTTCACGAGAGTTTGACACTTTCCTTAATTTGATTTGTTTTCTTCCAAACGGAAGTTGTTATGTCAACAATACTAATCTAAACTTTCACAGTCAGTTATTTCTGCATATGAATGCACGATACTTGATTTATCGGTCTGAGATATCTGGAGATACACTTTGTTTAGAATTTTTCCTATTGTAAAAAACATGGTGATGGACATGATTTTTGTTTTTGTATTGTTTTGTTTTGTTTTTAAAGATTTTATTTATTTATTTATTTGTCAGAGAGAGAGAGCACAAGCAGAGGGAGCAACAGTCTCCCTGTGGAGCAAGGAGCTGGACATGGGGCTAAGTCCCAGGACCCTGGAATCATGACCTGAGCCAAAGGCAGACACTTACCTGACGAAGCCACTCAGATGTCCCAGTGATGGACATTGTTAAAGATGGCTTTAAGTCAATAAAGACTAAAAGGAAATGTTCTCTAATTTAGAGTGTATAAGACTCAATCAAGACATAGGGAATTTATGCCATTCCCAAGAGCCTACTGAGATTACTTAGGAACATTGAAAGAATTCATGAAACCTTCTTGCCTGCAAGATTATTTACATACCAGATCCAATAACTCCTGATATTGGTATTTTTAAGGTTATGGATGTAATGGGATTACACTACAGTCATTTGCTTGAAATTAGATCCAAGATATATAGCAATCTCTCCTTAGATGCCATCCAAAGTAACTCAAGATCTAGCAAGATTCCTTATGGAATCTCAAACTATCAATGTGAGCTGATAATATGAGCATTCTTAGTATCAAGCCTAGTAGAATTAAGATTTTTTGGCGGGGCGGGGTGTGCCTTGGTGGCTCAGTCATTAAGGGTCTGCCTTCGGCTCAGGTCATGATCCCAGGGTCCTGGGATCGAGCCCCGCATTTGGCTCTCTGCTCAGCGGGAAAGCCTGCTTCTCCCTCTCCCCCTCCCCCTGCTTGTGTTCCCTCTCTCGCTGTGTCTTTCTCTGTCAAATAAATAAATAAAATCTTAAAAAAAAAAAAAAGATTTTTTTTGGTAGTATGGATGAAATAACTCCTAATATCTATAACAACTTTTTTTCTTTTTTAAAAATTTTTATTTAAATTCTAGTGAGTTAACACGTAGTGCAATATTGGTTTCAGGAGTAGAACGCAGTGATTCATCACTTATGTAATAATTTTAATTAATTTTTCTATGGTGGCTCAGATTCTTGATGTTCAAAATGAATTATATGCATCTAATGTATTGACTTAGAGAATTAAGAAGGGCAGAGGTTTCAGACATTACAAATTTAGATACTAATGGATTTGAATGAACACATTTTTTTTCTTTATCAAGTTTTTGTTTAAATTCCAGTTAATTGGGGTGCCTGGGTGACTCAGTCGGTTAAGTATCTGCCTTCAGCTCAGGGCATGATCCCAGGGTCTGGGATCCAGCCCTGTGTCCAGCTCCTTGCTCAGCAGGAAGCCTGCTTCTCCCTCTGACTGCCACTCCCCTGCTTGTGCTCTCTCTCTCTGTGTCAAATAAATAAATAAAATCTTTTAAATAAATAAATAAATAAATTCCAGTTAGTTAACATATAGTATAACATTAGTTTCAGGTGTAGAGTCTAGTGATTCATTACTTACATACAACACCCAGTTCTCATCACAAGTGCCCTCCTCGATACCCATCACCCATTTAACCTGTCCCCCCATCTCCCCTCCAGTAACCCTCAGTTTGTTCTCTACAGTTAAGAGTCTGTTTTCTGGTTTGCCTCTCTTTTTTTCCCCCTATGTTCATCTGTTTTGTTTCTTAAATTCCACATATGAGTGAAATCATATGGTATTTATCTTTCTCTGACTATTTTGCTTAGCACAATACTCTCTAGCTCCATCCACATCATTGCAAATGACAAGATTTCATTTTTTTTTGATGGCTGAGTAATATTCTGTTATATATATATATATATATATATATATATATATATACACATAATATTCTGTTATATATATGTGTACAATATACCACCTCTTCTTTATCCATTCATCAGTCGATGGACATTTGGGTTCTGTCATAATTTGGCTATTGTTGATAATGCTGCTATAAATATTGGGGTGCTTGTATCCCTTCAAATCAGTATTTTTGTATCCTTTGGGTAAATACCTAGTAATGCAATTGTTGGGTCATAAGGTAGTTCTATTTTTAACTTGCTGAGGAACCTCCATACTCTTTCAGAGTGGCTGCACCAGTTTGCATTCCCACTAACATTGTGAGAGGGTTCCCCTTTCTCTTCATCCTCACCAACATCTTTTGTTTCCTGTGTTGTTAATTTTAGCCATTCTGACACTCTCTCTTTCTCTCATAATTTTTGGCTTATAAATTATAAGGACTGGTTCATATATCTTGGGAAAATTCATGTTGAATGCACAAATATCTATTAACTAATATATGCCAGCTAATTTTACCTATAAATTCGTCTAATTTTCCCAAGATATATGAACCAGTCCTTATAATTTATAAACAAAAAAAAAACTGAGAGAGAGAGAGGGATGCCTAGGTAGCATTAGTATTATAATACAAATAAAATCTGATCCTTAAAGACATGGATCTTTTCTATTTTTACAAATAGCTCCATAATAGCATTACATACAACATACACTACATGTATAGTTCCTTACAAGGTTATAGTCATATAAGAAAGAACCATGAGGCACCTGGGTGGCTCAGTTGGTTAAGTGTCTGACTTTGCCTCAGGTCATGATCTCAGGATCAAGGGATCCAGCCCCATGTTGGGCTCCCTGCTCAGTGGAGAGTTTGCTTGTCCCTCTGCCCCTCCCCCATCCTTGTACTCTCTCTCAAATAAATAAATAAAAATCTTAAAAAAAAGAGAGCCAAATAATGTAACATAAATCATATTCACCTAAAATAGTTGATTTATAAACTAACTTGACATATTTGATGTTAAAACAGGTAAAAAGGACTTACCTGTTAAGATGTCAATGAAAAGGGATTAAAATGTTGCTTCTCAAACTTCCTATATGTATCATGGGCATCTTGTTAAAATGCAGATTTTGCTTTATTAGGTCCGGAGTGGAGCCTAACTAAGGAGCTACATTTCTAACAAGTGTAGGTGATACTGATGGTATACATGCATGGATCACATTTTGAGTAACCATGAATTCTAGGACTAATTATTTACAATTCAAAAAACTAAGCTGCTTTTTTAATGAGGAGCTACCAAAATGCAGACAGAAATCTACACAAATGTTTTTAAACCATATTAAAAATGGCAAGTACTGGGCGCCTGGGTGGCTCAGTCGGTTAAGCGACTGCCTTCGGCTCAGGTCATGATCCTGGAGTCCCTGGATCGAGTCCCGCATCAGGCTCCCTGCTCCGCGGGAAGCCTGCTTCTCCCTCTCCCACTCCCCCTGCTTGTGTTCCCTCTCTCGCTGTGTCTTTCTCTGTCAAATAAATAAATAAAATCTTTAAAAAAAAAAATGGCAAGTACTATAACATTTTTTTCTGTATGATTTTTTAATCTTCATTGATTAGATTGGCTAACATTGGTACAAAGTCCAGTGTCTGTTGTACCCATATATCTACCTAAAATGTTCAGCTTCTCTCATCTCAGCAGGTAAGGTCTCATTAGAACCTGTGATTTAAAAAGCCTGAGTTTCTCCCAGCAAGATGTGGTTTTATTAATACGTGTTATATTTATTTTATGGCGTTATTATGTGCAACCAAATGTATAGTTATTGCTGTAGGACCTGTTTACTTCATAAATATTGATGGCTGAAGGTGTGAATCTTCCTAGGGTCTTTTACATAACTATGTGAGAGTAACATTAAACAAAAATGACTTAAGAATAAATGAAAACAATAACTTGTTTTAAATGGCAAGGAAAATGAAAAGAATAAGAAAATAAAAGTCGAGGAAAGAATATGTTTGCTAGCTGCTAATAAATGTGAATGTTATTATTTTTGAAGAAATAAATATATAGACATCTAATTATCTCTTTCAGGAGAATTATGACTTGTTCACTAAATGTATTGTCTAAAATATCTTTATTTGTTTTTTCTTAGCACTGTGGTATGATCGTAAATGTTTAACAATTAGCTTTCTGTAATAAAAAAGCCAGATTTGCAGCATTTTCAGATATCCACCGTGTAAGCATTCACTATGGTCAATTTCAAGCAACCAACATGACATTTGTGAGCATAGAGTTAGGGAAAAGTGCACAAATGGGGTCTTGCAGGCCAGCAGAAGTCATTTCCAACACACCACTGACTTAGTAAGTTTGAACACCATTTTGCTTTAACAATGTTGTATCATAATTGTCAATGAACATTCTTTGTACAATGTACTATATGTTTCCAATTATAAAATGTGGAAAATGCAAGCAATATGAAGACAAAATTAGTTATAAATCTAATATCCAAGGAATGATCATTATATATTTGTGTATAACTTTGAGAAATTTTTTATCATTTTATTTTTTGAGAATTTTTATTAAAATACCTACATGTATATTTGTTATAAAATTGAAAATTATTTATTTCATTTTTGTATTCTACCCATTCAAAAGATAACATACTAGAATTTACAACAATAATTACTTATTCCTTAAAAATGCATGCTGCCTTGTAGCTATGTTCTATCGATACAATAAATTAAATCTATTCTCTATAGTTGAATGATATCTGTATTTAGAGTGATTTCAAAATTATAATATAGTAGGTTAAGGAACATTCTCATACAGAAATCCTTGGGTTCATTAACTCTGCTTCTTCAGGGTAAATTCATAAAAGGGAAATTATTGCGTATAAATATGTGATTATGACAGCATCAGTAAAAGATGTGGAAAAATAAATAAATAAATAAATAAATAAATAAGTGATTACTTTCAAGATTTCTGCTATGTGTTTAAATGTTTAAAATGTTTAAACCCCTATAAGGGGGTGTCTGGGAAGCCCTCTTTCATCAGACTCACACAACCTTACTTAGAAAAAAGAGAAAAAAAACCCAAACATTTCTGAAGTTTAATTAAACCACACAATATCTCATTCAATTTTTAAATCTTTAACTTTATTGGCCATTTTCAGTTTTCATTTTTGAATTTCCTGTTAACATAGCTGACCAGCTTTTTTTTTGCTATGACTCTAAATAAGATTATTTATTTAGTAATAACATTAACCATTTTTTCATATCTGTCCAATTTAGCTCTTACTTTATAATTCCTCTTCATAATTTGGTTTATAATATTTTTTCATATGAACATGCATAAATTTTAAACTCTTGTTAATGATAATGCTATATGGTATATTGTGCATAATTATAAATATTATATCAAAGTTACAAAGTTCTCCTATCAATCCCCAATTCTTTCTTCCTGACAATAATTATTCATTTTGACCAAAAACTGTTACTGTTATAAATCCTTTGGGGGGAATAAAATAAATCAGAGCAATAAAAAACAAAACAAAAGCACAACGGTGTAACTATATGCATTATACAGGAACATCCACAATTTTCAAATATATTTAATTTACATTTAACTTAAATTTACTGTTTTACTATGCATTTTCCATTCTTTATTATTATTTTATTATTTTAATTTTATTATTCCACTTTTTCCTCTGTTGGCAGAAAGTTTCTATTTTCCTATTTGCTTTTATAGTTACTCTAAAATTAAAATCATGCATTTTTTACTTCTTTTTTTTTTTTTAAGATTTTATTTATTTGACAGAGAGAGAGACACACACAGCGAGAGAGGGAACACAAGCAGGGGGAGTGGGAGAGGGAGAAGCAGGCTTCCCGCGGAGCAGGGAGCCTGATGCGGGGCTCGATCCCAGGACCCTGAGATCACGACCTGAGCTGAAGGCAGACGCTCAACGGCTGAGCCACCCAGGCGCCCCTGCATTTTTTACTTCTTAAACTATAATATTAATTGATATTTTCTGCTAACTGATATTAAAGGAAGGACTTTCAAAAATCAGAATCTATTTATCCTACCTTCCAACTTCTATTTTTCTAATAAATTTAATATATACTCTGCCCAAATTATTATTATTATTGTTGTTGTTGTTTTATACAGTAGATACTCATTTTAACTTACCCATATATACATACTATTTTGTTATTCCTCATTATTTCATTAACCTCTAAAATAACTCCTAGTATCATTTTAGTTCTGCTTAAAAAATAACCTTGACTGTGGGTTCTGTATTGGTGAGTTACTTCAATTTCAATAGTACGAGTAGGTCTTTATATCACCTTCGTTTGTGAAAAAAATTTCACTGCATGTGAGATTATAGATTGGAAATTATTTCCTTTTAGTACAATGAAGATATTTCACTGTCTTCTGGCTGCCACTCTTGCTTTCAGAAGTTAGCTCAAATCTAAAGACTTTTTCTTTGAAAGGTGCTATGTTTATTCTCCTGACCTTAAAATTTCTCTTGTTTACTCTGGGTATCTACAATTCTTCTCTGGGTTGTTGGGTTATGAATTGCTTTCTGTTTTTTATGCTTTGAGTTCATTGTTGTCTTGCAATTGGATAATTTAATGCCTAGTGGAAACATATCATCCCCTGTTCTTTCTCTCCTTTCTTGATCCCCTAATTATGTATGTAAGGTTTTTCATGGTCTCCTACCCTCTCTAGTATAATTTCTATATTTTAATGTGACCGTGCCTGATTATGTATATTTTATTCTGACCTATCTGTGGGATTAATTCTTTCTTTAGCTATGTGTATTCTCAAATCTTTCCACTATGTTTTCTGTTTATCTTTCACACAGGAAATGTCAATATAAAATTCAAATTATTCAATGATATGTTTATGTTTTTATTTTTATTTCCACAGTAATTTTAATGTCTGGAATAATTCTGCTAGCTGAATTAACTCTAGGTCTGTTCTTTTGTTTGTTGTTTGTACTCATTTTCATTCATGTTGTTTTGTCTCTTGTGCTTAGTTATCTTTGTTTTCATGCTGAATGTTATATTTGAAAAACCATCCTGTTCATTGGCAACACCCATGATAGGGTGACAGAAACTGACATTATTTTACATTTTTTCAATTTCTTTAATGCCTGCTTAATGTAAGACAGATGGATTCTCATATCTACTTTTGCTTTCAATGTGTTGTGATATCATATATTGTGTAGCCTCTAAAAAAACTCTACTTATTTTATACCTAATAGGGCAGAGAGAGAAAACAGAGTGGGAGGGAGGAGAAAGCGAGAGAAAGAATAGTAAAGTGAAATAATATCTTCATATCATCTATTAACTCTGTACCACACATAGAGAACCACTGATTTAAACAAATTATAATAATAGAAACTAAGTGGCCTGATGATATACCATAGTGGTTATTATTAATTTTCCCATACAGATGCCACCTCCAACTTTCATGTCTATTCTTTCCATTAGAGGATGCCCTCTTTTGACTCCCTTACTTGCTCCGTTGCCATTGAAAGGCACCTGCAGAAATGTGGAGGGAATGAGGTCTGATTTGGGCCACGGGTGTTTTTTCAACCTAAGTTAACAAATTCCTTCTGTCCCACATCTACCACTTTCCCTTGGTTGTCATATCACTATTTCATCCCTTTGCCTCTTTAGAGATGAGCTATAAATGGCTTTATATTTTTCCTGGTTCTTGCTGCTTCGCCATCCTTTGTTGGTTCTCTTAAGCTTGTCCAAACCATTGAAAATAGTTGAGACCTCACTGACACAACCATTGACACTGATGCCTCTTCTTGTAATGTTGTGAATGCTAGCCCGAAAAGTACAATGTTAAAGAAATATCATTTTCTTCTTTCCTTTAAATCATGTGGGTCTACAATCTTCCATCCTTATGGACAAGTAGAAATGTCCATTCTGGTTGTTATTTTGCTAGTAAAGTGCCTGGGAAATGCTAAAAGTACTCCACGGTAGGTACCCTCTAAGATAGCCCCTGATGATCTCCACATCCTATTATTCATACCTTTAGGTAATCCTTCCTTCCCCATAAGTGTGGACTAGACTTGACTTGCTTCTAAAGAATTCTAAAGAAATATTTCACTTTCAAAATTGTTATGAAAAGATGGTAGTTACTATCTTGGGTAATCTCTCTCATACACTCTCTATTTTTAATGGCTCATTCTGGGGGAAGCCAGCTTCATGACGTGAAGTAGTCCTAAGGAGTGATCCACAGGGTGATAATACCAAGGCTTACCAAAACCCACATGAGGGAGCTTAGAAGAAGTTCCCTCCATCATCTGTTTGAGACAAGCTTTCAGATATGACCACAGCCCCATCTAACAACTTCACTAAAAATTCAGGAGAGACCTTAAGCCATAAGTCACTCAACTAAGCCATGCCTACATTCTTGACCCACAGAAATTATGATGTAATAGGTGCTTAATGGTTTAAGATGCCAACATTTGGGATAATTTGTCAAGCAGTGGTAGATAACTAATACAGATTTTTCTTTCTTGGTTTATAACGTTTTTCTCTTGCATTCTCTTTGCTCAAGCCCAAGTCCCCACTTGACCTCTGGTCCATCTCTTTTATCTTTCCTGAGGCAACTTCCTAAATGTATACACCTCCCTAGACACACAAATCACCCATCCCTCCTGATGTCTTCCCACCTGTCAAGGGCATTGCTAGTAAATAGGGTGAATGTCCTCACAACACACTTTGTTCTCAAGTCCCACTGATATCTCTGACCTTTCCAAACAAAGGAACTATCCGTTCCTTAAATTATTAAAAATTTCTACCTGGCTTTTGTACTTTGGGACACATCACATGATCTCATTGTGCCTAAAAGTTCATAAAAGCCTCATTACCTCCAATTGTCAACTTTTTCAACTCTACTATGGCATAGGAGGAAAAGAGTCACAGAAGCTGCCTTTCAGTTTTATATTGCTTGAAAGGGAAATTACACACACACACACACACACACACGTTAATAATTTCACTTTTGCCTCAGAGCTATTTTTTTTATGCCAAACTCACTGGAACTCTATAATCACAAACTTCTTTTTAGGAAATGGCTTTGCATTTCTACTCAAAGCCCTCTCGGGGTAAGATCAAACTTAATAATTTGTTATTAAAAAGCTTCAGTGTTGTGACTTTCCCCTTAATGAGTTATTCATTGTGATCCATCTCCAAGGGGAATATATCTTTCTTTTTCATTGTTTGTACATATTTATTATAGTTTTATTTTATAATTCAGAAAGAGATCATATTTTTTCTGTGACTTGGCATGTCTGAGAAAAGTTTTAAAAACCTTTACACTTGAATCACAATATAGCAACTATCAAATACTTTGTTCTTATGATCAAATGTATCTTTCTCTATAAAACACCATTGTCTTATAGCTTTTAATATTTCAAAAGTGATGTTTGAGGAGAATCAAATTTTCTTTTATACATAAACTTATCACCAGGGACTCAAGGAAAAAACTTATTTCAGTCAACCTGAAATTTTGGTATCTTCAAAATTCTTTCCACTGGGCTTGGTATTGGCCTTGTAGCTTAGTCCTTCCATTACATATACAAAACCTTCACCATGGTTGTCTTCATATGCCAACAATCCATCTGTGTAAAAGTGAGCTAATTTTTATATATTTTATAGTCAATTGCTATCTCTCAGGCTAACACTGCTGTGTTTTCTACATACTTCTAATTAGTCTTTTCTGTGGTCTCAGGATGATGCATTACAATATAATCTGTGTTTTCCCTTTCATTCTGTTCCTGCAGGTCTTGATTTATGCTAATGACTCTTCAGAAGGGTGAGGATAAATCATATTTTTGCAAGTTGTTATTTAATGACACATTGTCTTTGTCCATTCAGGCTGCTATAACAGATTACTATACACTGTGTGGTTTATAAACAACAGAAATTTATTTCTCACAGTTCTGGAGGCCAGAAAGACAAAGACCAAGGAGCTGACAGATTTAGTGTCTGGTAAGAGCCCTCTTCCTGGTTCATAGACAGCCATGTTATTTCTTTGTCCTCACATGGCAGAAGGAATAAGGGAACTCTCCACAGTCTCTTTTATAAGGGCACTAATCCCATTCATGGGGGCCCCACTCTCATGACCTAATCACCTACTAAAGTCCATACCATCACATTGAGGATTAGGTTTCAACATATGAATGTGCAAGGGACATAAATATTCAGGCACTGCATGCATACACTGCAGACTTCTTCCATTCTTTCTTCCTTCATACAATACTTTAATATATTTCATACTTTAATTACATTTTAGAAACAGGTATTTATTAAGATAATAGTGGAGAAATTTTAAGTTCTTTCAATGATGAGAATTGAATTTGAGTCATTCAAATAACTAGTGGGAAAAATATTTATTCAAAAAATACCTAATCATTAGGTGACTAAGGAACTCCTTGAAGCCTGGATATAGAGGTAAGGGTGGAGATTATTGCCTGGGAGTAACAGTGAAAATATTCCTCCCACTGAGATTAAATCTCTCTACAGTAGGTTTTCATTGCTGCATCTACCCTGTAATTAACATAAATATAGTTGTAAAAAATTACTGCTTCATCATTTGAAAACCAGAGGCTATTTGATCAAATTAATGGCAAATAATTTAGAACCAATAAAACATTTAATATAAAAAGCTCTTAGGGACATTTCGGTGGCTCAGTCAGTTAAGCACCCAACTCTTGATTTCAGCTCAGGTCATGATTTCAGGGTTGTGAGATTGAGCCCCATGTCAGGCTCCATGCTGGAAGTAGAGCCTACTTAAGATTCTCTCTCTCGGGCGCCTGGGTGGCTCAGTCAGTTAAGCGACTGCCTTCGGCTCAGGTCACGATCCTGGAGTCCCTGGATCGAGTCCCGCAAGGGGCTGCCTGCTCAGCGGGGAGTCTGCTTCTCCCTCTGACCCTCCTCCCTCTCGTGCTCTCTGTCTCTCATTCTCTCTCTCGCAAATAAATAAATAAAATCTTTAAAAAAGAAAAAAAAAAGATTCTCTCTCTCTTCCTTTCTCTTTGCCCCCTGCTTCTCTAAAACAAAACAAAACAAAACAAAACAAAACAAAACAAAACAAAAACCTCTTAGAATCCGTTGCCATGAGAATCCCATACATGAACTATTTTCATTTGGTTGACTTTCAGTCACCTAAAATGTATTCACAAGAAGCTATCTAGATTTCCACAGGCTTTAACAGCTAAGTGATCAATAATGTGATGAGCTTTATCTACAGGCCAACAGAAAACACACCCTTGCAACTCTCATGAGAAATTTAGGACTCAAGCTCCATATGTACTTATAAGTAAATTTTAAACATTACTTTAGGAATGTACTTTTGATATATGTGACATGTTCCACTGGTTTTGCAACATGTTTGTTTTTTTTTTTTATTTGTTCATTCATTCACTCATTGATTCAATAATACATCTGCCCACCCAGAATTATGGTAAATGGCCTCTAAGTGGTCCCCAAATAAGCCTCACATCTTAGAATTCATGCCCTTGTGAAATCCCCTCCTGGAGTGTGGACTAGACCAAGTGACTCACTTCCAATGAATAGAATATAGAAAAAGTGATGTCACTTCAGAGAGTAATAGAAAAGGATTGTGACCCCTTCCAATAGACTCTGTCTCACTCTTTCTCTTTCTCTTGGAGCCCTTATTCTGGGAGAAACAGGAGAGCATGCTATAATTAGCCCTATGGTGAGGCTTATGTGACAAGGAGCTGATGTTTCTGGCCAAATGCCAGTGACAGTCTGAAAGTAGCCAACAGCCAACTGAATGACCCTGGAAGTCAATCCTCTCCACTGGAGCCATGAGATAATCACAATACTGGCCAAAACCTTGACTGTAGCCTCATGAGTGATCCTGAATCACAGGCATCTCTATGTGGTGTCTGGATTCCTGACTCAGAGAAACTGTGAAATAATAAGCTGCTAAGTTTTAGTTTAATTTGTTGCACAACAATAGATAAATAACACAGGTAAGTACATGAACTCCGAAGTCAAATGACCTGTGATAGATTCCTGGTTCCATAATTCTTCGTTTCTTTACCTTAGGCAATTTATAAACTCTATCAGTGTCCTTGCTTTTGAAACAAAGATAATAATAATAGTACCTCTCACATCAAGTTATTTTCAGTAAAAAAACTGAAATATGCATACAAGGAGCTTAGAGCCGTGCCTGATCAAAGTAGACAATAAATGCTATTTATTAATGCTCATTCATTTGAACAATGACATAAAGGAAATAAAATCCTACCAATTATATCTGTGAAACTGAACATTGACAAAATAAACTTGGGTCTCAGTATTCTTTCATTCATTCAAGAAATATTAGCTAAGTACAAATTCTGCATCAGCCAATGTCCTTGCCTCTGCAGTGAACAAAAAACAAAAAAAAATACCTACATTCAAGAATATTACTTTCAAGGAAAAGAGACAGCCAATGAGAAAATAAACACAATAAATACAATTGATGATATATTAAATGGTGATAAGTACATAGAAGGAATATGTACCATGCATATTTTAATACGACATTTTAAAATCTCACTCAGTTTGAAATATTTTCTAAATGTCCTTGTCATTTTCTTTGATTAATGAGTTGTTTAAAAGTGAGTTGCTTAATTTCCAAACTGTTTAGAATTTTTACAGATTTTTTTTTTTACTGATTTTGATTTTTTTAATTCATTTTTATTTTTAATTTTTTTTTTTTTGGTTAACATACAGTGTAATATTACGTTCAGGTGTACAATTTAGTGATTCAACACTTCCATACAATACCCATTGCTCATCACAACAAGTGCCCTCCTTAATCCACTCACACACTTCTCATCTGGTAACCATCAGTTTGTTCTCTATAGTTAAGAGTCTGTTTCTTGGTTTGCCTCTCTCTCCCTTTTCTTCCTATGCTTGTTTGTTTTATTTCTTAAATTCCACATATGAGTGAAATCATATGGCATTTGTCTTTCTCTGACTTATTGATTTCAATTTAAATTCCTTGTAATCAGAGACCATACTTTGTATAATTTCAAATCTTTGAAATTTATTGATACTTTTTTATCACTCCATATGGTCCATCTTACTGAATAATCTATGTATGCTTTAAAAAATGTTTATGTCATCCTTTTTTGAGCAGAGTGTTTTATAAATATCTCCTAGATTATATTGGCTTATAATGTTTAAATCTGTTATGTCTGAGAAATGGATGTTAAAACCTCTAAATATGTTCGTGAACTTGTCAGTTTCTGCATCATATATTTTGAATATAATTAGTTTCATCCATATTGGCCTTGTTATTCTTTTTTAATGAATTTACTAAATGGAGCATAACATTTTATCTTTGGTAATACTTGCTGTCTTAAATTCTATTTTGCTTGGTATTAATTTAGACACATTAGGTTTCCATAAATGGTCCCATCATTTTATTTTTAACAATATATAAAGTTCATCTCTTGTGAAGAGTATATAATTGAGTATTGCTTTTTTTATACTAATAATTTCTCACTTTATTTGGAATGTTTGGTCCATTTATATTTGGTATAATTTTTAATATGTTTGGGATTATACCTACCATCTTGCTATTTGCTTTCCACTCTTTTATGGTCTATATTGTTTCTAATATGAGGTCAGTAGTAATTCAAAGTACTGTTGCTTTTTTTCAGTGTGAATTGAATGTATAAATTTATGTCTTTCAGCACATTTGAAAATTTTTGCTCATTAATTCTTCAAATACTTTGTCATCCCCAAAATGTCTCTCCTACCCGCCTAGGGCTTTAGTTACATTGTAGTAGACCGTTTGATACTGTACTACAGGTACCAAAGTTTCTATTATATTTTTCCTTAATTTGTTGCATGCTTTTCAGGTTGGATAATTTCTACAAATCTATCTTTAAGTTTGTTGACTTTTTTCTCCTTGTCATCTCTAATCTGCTGCTAGGTTCATCTAGTATTTGTTTTTAATTTCAGGAGTTTCAATTTCTGTGTAGAATTTCCTCTTGGTTCTTTTTAAAATTTTTGTATTTTCTATTGAGATACGTTATTTGTTCATTTATTACAAATATGTCTTCTGTCATAATTATTTCTGTTAATCTAAAATTTAATTCATTTCAAGGTCTATCAAAATTGACTGCCCTGGGGAGCCTGGAGGGCACAGTCAGTTAAGCGTCTGACTCTTGATTTCTGCTCTGGTCATGATCTCAAGGTTGTAGGATCAAGCCCTGTGTGGGGCTCCACACTCAGCGTGGAGTCTGCCTGAGATTCTCTCTCTTCCTCTGCTCCTTCCCACTGTGCACCCTCCCTCTCTCTCTCTCTAAAATAAATAAATAAATAAATAAATAAATAAATAAATAAATAAATGACTGCCCTTTCTTTTCTCTATGAGTCATATATTTTCTCCCCCTCCCCCAATACATCTAATAACTTTAGATTATCTTGGACATTGTGAAGGATTCATTGTGAAGACTCTGGATTCTGTTGTGCTCTTTTATGTGTCTTGTTTTTTTGTGTGTGCTTACTTGTTTTAATGCCCATATAACTGTGCCTAGACTTGAAATAAAATATATGTCTCTTTTCTGGTAGGCAGTAGCAGAAATCTTTCTTCAGTTCTTACAGACTTGACCGTGCTGCTTGGAATTTTCCTTGGGTGTATGCATTTCACAGATTAGACCAATATTTTACCCAAGTTCATAGGTAACAAACAGTAGTCTTCTATTGCTCTCTTCTTTAAGAAATTTCCCTCCTCACTTTCCATCTGTAATGGTCTTCCTGACTTACATTCAAGTCAGTTCTACAATGAGTTTCTATGAGATTTAGCCACCTCTTCTGAAACGAGCTGTGGCCTTTCTTTAGTCAAAAATTCATATAAATGGGAAAGTTATCCAATGTTTCTTTATTTTCCTGCTTTTGTGTTAGTAGCTGATTATGTTATCTATTTTATCTCATTTTGCCTTTTTACATATTCCACTATTTTTTGGTTGTTCTTAGTTTTTTATATACATACTTAACTTATTACTATCTACAATAATATATCATTCCACACATAATGCAGGGGCCTTACAAAAATATACTTCATTTAGCCCAGTCCCATACTCTGAGATATTATTGTCATAGATTTTATTTCCATAAGCATTTTGTATCTCACAATGTATTTTTGTTGTTTTGTTGTTTTCAATACTCAGTTATCCTTTAAAGAAATTATGTACTATAATTATTATTATTAATATTACTAAAATTATTATTGAACACATATTTGTCATTTCTAGTGTTCTCAATTCTTTCATGCACATCTTAGTCTCCATCTAGTATCATTTTCTTTTTGCCTGATGAACTTTGTACAGTTCTGGATTATGTGCAGTAAATTTTTCTGACAGAATAAAGATTATATCTCCTAGATTACCTTTCATCCAAGTGTGGACATATAAGCAAGATCTAACTAATATGCTATTTCTGGTTGTGCCTTCAATGTGATGTGTCATGACCAGCACTTTTTTTCCTCTTCCTAACTCATTGTAATGGTGGCAAAGACTGGAGTTGTTATCACAGTCCATGAAATGGAAGCCATGTGTTGAGTATAGAAAAGTAACAAGTTAGAGGGAAACTAAGATCATGTTGAATTCTAACATGGAAATCCAACATAAAAACTTCAATGTTTATATGAAAATGATATAAATGTCTAATTTATTTATATCAATGTTAATTTTGACTCTTTGCATTACCAAGTGAAATTATATCTTAACCAATTTAGAATTTAGTACCTAGAAATGGAATGCTGACATAGCAAAACCTAAGATATGTAGCATAGCTTAGCAGCTGAACACTGAGCATCAGGACACAGTCTGGAAAGTGATTGCTGAGGAGCCTGTAATACCTACTAAGGTAAACCATGTGCAAATAGAGACTATAATTCTAGAGGGAAATGATTGGTAAAAATTAAGAATGTTTATGCATGTGGCTGCTTTTTTTTCTGTTTTTACAAAAATCTCATACAACAGAGATGGATTTTATCTAAATCTAGGCATTATGCAAGATACTATGCAATGAACTTTGGCAAGGATGCTTTTTTGTCTATAGTTTAAACTCCAATATGACCAAAGTCTATAAGGATGGGAAAAAAAACTTAGCCCCAACTGAAGCTAATATAAGAGATGGTTCTCAAGAAATTAGATTGTGCCCTTAAGCCTTTCTGAAGCATCTTCCAGTAATTGTTTTCTCCCAAGTAATGGGAGCCAGCCAAGCAGCATACCTGAAATAAAGGTCTTTTCCTTTACACTCAAACCTATTGTTTCAGATGGCCCCAAGTTATACGTGATTAAGTTGAGAGTGACTCTGATGGGCAGAGCAAGTCTAGTAAATGAAAGACCAGAGATTTTAGACCCTGAATGATTTCTAAGTATCATTGCCCCAGAATTTCCCAGATTCCAACAGACAGGAACCTACTAAAGTTTTGAAGAAATTACCAAAAATACCACCAGTTTTTCTGGAGAAACCTGCGATTGTTAGACCTCTAAAATAACCTCAAAGAGAACCTTAAAACAGACTCATAGAAAATAAGTTAATAAAACTGATCCCAAGTGGGTCATACTCTTTTATGCCCACTCCAGAGGATCCAGAGAAGATAATGGACAAAGAACAATCTCATATTAGGTTAAGTTAGAAACCACAGAAGAAAATGGTTGAGGACTTATTGCTCAGAGAGCATAATTAGTGGCAGCCAGATGGGCTAAGCAAGAAACTTATTTTCCTTCTGGAGTATGGGAGGTCTTAGCAATTTGTCCATTAGAGGAGTTGATCATTTCATTCAATGGTGAGACTTATGTGTTTCTCATTCTCTTAGTGGAAGTTTGAATTACAATGTTCTATTCCTACTTACCCATTGTATTTTGGGTATGCTTTTAATTTATACACACTCCCAACAGAAGGGCATCACATATGGACCTGAAAACTGCATATAAGTCAGAGGTCCAAGACTTTGGATTATAAGTAATAAGTTTTTCGTACTTTGAGATGATCTACTTTAGGGTAGGATTGAATGTATTCTATGCAAGGGAACAAATATGTGCAAAAATACTTCACTGTCCAGATGTGCTGGCTGTGGGAGTTCTCATTTTATATAGAAATAGAAATTTAGGTGGGTAATAGCCACCAAGAAAAAAAAAGCTGTATTTCCTAACACCCTTTTTTATCAGTGTTGCCATGTAACCAATTTATTGAGAGACAATATACAAACAGACAATACCAGATCAACATGGCAATGGAACTCTGACTCACAAAATCTGCAGCAACCATCTTGGGAAGCCAAACCACAAAGTCTGTGGCAGAATAGTCAGGACTTAGTCAACAATCGCTGGGTTTTCTGCCTTGCTTCCCCAGCATGCAGCTCAGGACCAACCACACAAAACCAAATATGTGCTCCAAACCAATCATATAACACGATCACTGCTAGCTGGCCTGCCTCAACTTCTCCAGGCCAAAAGATCCAATCATACATGAATCTTTCCTTTTTTTCATGATAAAGCTTTTTCATCCCCTTCCTGTCTTTGAGTCTCTCCCAAATGCAAGTGTTGATGGCTGCCTCTCTTGTAAAAATAAATTCCCCCTGTTTTTTTCTCATTTAGGTTATCTTGTTTATTTTCATCTTCCGGTCAATGGGAAATGCCAAGTACAATTCTGATTGGTTCCTCAAAAGAATTTTTTTTTTCTTTCTTATCCTTTCTCCTTTGCTACTGGTTGAACTGAGGCATGATACAGCATGATTGTAGTAGCTAGAGCAGTCTTATGCAATCACAGGATGTTGAAGGTGGCAGATGGGACTGCCTTTGCTGCATTTTTGGAGTAGAGACATTATACCAACTCAGTCTTTATAGGAAACAAAATAAACTCCTATTTCATTTAAGATATTAAATACTTGGAAATCTTCCTTACATTATCTGAATGGACACAACAAATACTTAAATATACTTAACATATAATATAGGTAATCTTGTTTAATGATACCATTCAATGAGAATTGACACATGTGTACAGTTTTATAACCACTGCAAAAATCAAAACACACAGTTGAATTCACCCCAAATATTTCTGCCATGGTTTTTTTGCAGTTAATCACCTCCCAGCCAGTGTCAAGTGTCAATCTATTTTCTGGCCCTTGTATTGTTTTACCTTTCCTGGAATGTCATACAAATGGAGTTATGAAATATTTAGTCTTTTGTTCATTTACTTAGGATGTTTTTGAGATTCATTCATGTTATTGTATGTGAAAACGTAAAAATAAAAGGAAGGTTATGGATATCAGTAAATAGCGGATCTATCTCCAGCGACAAGTGAATATGAGTTCTTTGGTTACAGTTGCTCTGTAGACCATAGAAGTCCCTGGGAGGGAGGCTCCAAGGCACAAAGAGGCCATTTGACATTTGACAGAGTAAATTATACAAATCCTCACATTATATAAATCGTAGGTAATGAATAAAGATGGCACTTTAACAGATATTATTATAGACTATCGTTTAGAGACATGGGTAGCAATAAAATTACAAATATTTGTGAGTATATGTCTCTGTAGAGGAGGACTGACGTGGCAGAACTTGGATCCTGGAACTACTATTTTTCATGATAATCCTCTGTGCATGTATTTCACTCTGATGAAGGCAATAGATATTATTAATTAGAAAAAGAATTTTGGCAAAGGATCATAGAGGATGATATACTGATTGATAAGATGAGAAAATGAAGAAATAGAGAATAGAAGCTCAGGAAACTGGAAGAGAGTACATGATGATGTTGTCTCAATTCAGATCTAAGCTTGCACAAGGGAGACTAATGTATGAATTCAAAGAAATGGCCAGAGTTGAATAAAGGTAAAGCAGAAAAATCCAGGCCTTTTGTCTTAGATTTAGGCCACTAGTTCTTCAGTCCTTAATAAGTCTTAATACTGTCTCTGTCAGAAAAGGGCATAAATCTGAACTGCTAGTACTAAAAAGAAAAACAAAATCTCCTCAGCATGTCAGTTACTCATTTCCTCAGATAGAGTCACCCTGCTCTGGAATTAGGGACACTGAGCAGAGGCTTTATTAATTGAAATGTAAGGGGAGGAAAAAGGCATTTCTAACAGTAGGTCGATATGCAGATGGCCAGTAGTAGACCAGTTCCATGGCAGGATGGACATCGAGAGCCACAAAGAATGAATTAGGCTCATGGCTTAGGTTCAAAGCAGAGGACAGTAATAAAGGTGGGTATTTCTTTCAGGTCAGGTCTTGGGAAACTACTTGATGTTAAACAGAAAAGTACTGATTGTGAGGACTCAAGGGAGAAATTGTAGAAGAGGAAATAGATTTTTGTGATCGAGTCTAACTTATTGATCCAGTTGGACTTGTTGATCCCAAACTTGTTAATCAAGTCCTGATTCTCTTCTCGCTAGCTGAAAAATCTTGGGCAAATCACTTCTTTCTGTGCTTTAGTTTCCTTTTAGGTTGCCTGGATGATAGTAACAATATTAGCAAAACTAACAAAAATAATAATATCTAAAGATATATATCCATTGACTATGTGCTAAGCACTATTCATATTTATTTTACTTAAAAAGTTAGATAGTTTTAAGAGCTTTACAACTCTGATTAATTCTGATTTTATGAAGTAGAACTGGAGATTTGAAAAGTGGTGATATCAAGGGGTAACTGGGCATTTATCCATTTTTAGACAAGTATCCTAGCTTAACCCTTACTCAATTGTCACAATTAAGTCCTTCCTATATAGATATACTATGTTTGCCAGATTCAAGTGCCTTCAGGATCCAAGGAGATAATAAAAATTTGTGAGGTGAATGCATATAGGACTACAGGGATTTAGGAAGTAAAGTCTGGTCATTCCTAGTCTGACAAGCATTCTTATTCAAATAAATTTAAATCAATATAGTAATTAGGCAAAAATAAATCTACATACCAAAGCATCAAGTTTTTTATTTGATATAAGTCTGCTTATCTATAATTTATCTAAGTCTATTAGTTAATTTCCTTGTAAATCTCTGTAATGGATTCTTTTGGTGACCCATTCAGACCCCTTTTACATTGATACCATCAATGTAACCTAACAGACCTTATTAGTGCAAACTACTAAAGGCTTATACTAGCTTCCTGTTCCGAAGAATGTCCTCAGGCAAACAGGAGTTATGGTGCCAAGCCAAAGACTGAATGATTAACAAAAGACTGACTCTTTTTGGCTCAAAGAGAGGAATAACTCTGAAAGCCTAAGTCATGTTCCAGAGCTTCCTCACATGATCGAGATGAAGCAAGTCTCCACCTGAGCACTACATACTTGCTCAGCTTTTTACCACCTTACACTGGTCCCATTACTCCCCTTCTCTGGGCAACACCCCTTTGGAAACTTGAACAGAATCCACATCTCAGGCTCTTGTAAATTACCTAACTGAAGACAACATCATATTTTCCTCAGCGAATATACCTTCTTTCTATTATGGAGACTAAGCACATAAATAAAATACCTCTAAAATTAAAACAAACAAAGCTAAAACGAATTATCTGCATACTCAGTAAAAAAACAAACTTTAGAGGTTAAAAAGAAGTTAATCATAATAGGTTATGCTAAAACTGGAGGGATAACCCCACCTCCCTTCCTACTTCGAAAATAAGTCATGGGATTGTGAAATGTTATCTTGATCTAAACCTGAAATTGAGATTCTTACAAAAATTCAGTGTTCAGTAACTCATTCTACAAAATGGAGTAACGCATAAAACACATCAATAATCATAAGAGAAATTGTGGAGGAACAAAATGCACATAAATGTTAGGGTGAAGAAAATAATAAAAGAAGTTTAGAGAAAATTATGTTCATAAAGCCAGTGAATCTCATAATTGATAAACAAAGACTTCTAGCCCACCTGTAATTCCCTCCAGAGTGTTTCAAACTACATTAATTCTTAATAAACATAAATAACTATACCAAAAATTCTTACTTCTAAGGCATGAATTAGAATACCTGTCACATTTTGAATAATGTTTTATTGCTATAATGTACAGAGATAAGATTAGGTGGTAAATCAATTTCTCAGTGTACTTACTGAAATTTTAAATTCTTTTCTACTTATATATCCCACAAGAGAGTGACCAAAATAATCTGGCTTTATAGCGACAGAAGTCTATAAAGCATTTGATGTATACTGTTTTTAGAAGGAATCTCTAATTTGTTACTTATATATATAATAGGACAACTTTGTGGTCAACTATTGTAGGAGGAAAACACTAATGCCTGTAAATTTTAATATTTAGTTGTACATAATTTGTTTTCCATAAATACTGCCTTATTGAAACAGAAAAAAAAACACATCACATGAAATTTAATGCCATCTCTTTTCAAGCATAGTGACATGTCACTTCATACAGCATGCTTTGGAGTTAATAGGTATGAATTTGGTAAACTTATGCTAACATAGTACATCATTCATAATAAAAATATGCTTGCTAAAGAATTAATTTCCTGGATTAAAAAAATGTGGGATTATGCTTTTAAAAAATCAAATAACATAAAATGGAAAGGCAAGTGTAGAATCTCCATATACAGATATTTTGCAAGTTAATTTTATATTAATTCAGCTTATTGTTGATTTGATTTTGTCAAAAGTAGAGTCAGATACTTAACTAAAGGATTTAAAACAGAATATTTAACCTGAGGGTCAGAAATATCTATGTACCTGTCTTAACTTTCTAATAGGAAAAAAAAACCTATATTGAACTAAATAAGAAGAAAGTATAAATTTTACCTCCTAGATTTAAAAAAAAAATCAGGGTGTGGATTTGGAAGTGTCAAGAAAAATGATAAAAGCTGAAATGGGACCAGTTGTCATAAGTTTAACTTTACTGGGTTTTTTGCAGGGTTAGAGAAAGTAAATTCCAGTGTGAATTGATTAGTTTCCCCCATAAGTAGAGAGTTTATTAGGCAGTGATTATCACTTATTCTCCATTTCCATGGAGAAGCTTTAAATGAACATGAAAGACATTTACATTGGGTACATTTATGAAGTTCTTAATGCCTGCCTTTACAGCAGAAATGTCATGATAGCATCTTCAGAAAGAGAATAGACTATACACCTTACTAGAAAAAAATGTCTACCAGCATACAGCAGTTGAACAAGATGGATTCTCAAATCTCTTTTACCTCAAGATTTTATATATGTGCTTCCCCCCCACCCCAGAAATTAGAGCAGAATGAACTGCATTAAGAGCTGTACCCACAGAGGACACAAGCAGGCAGTTTGCCACAGGCTCTTACTTTCACAGCTCTAACAGTCATTCTCTTTCTTGACCTGTTTGTTTGGAAAAAAAGAAAAAGAAAAACTTAACGTTTTACTGTATCTTTGTATACACAGTTTTTGTGCCATCTCAGTAGACAGGAAACCCCTATATATGAACTCCCTTTTAATGCAGGAGTAGCTCGCTATAAAAATCAATGTGTTCTGTATTTGGTTATGAAGCTATCAATAGAATCCTTTGTTGATTCATGATCTTTTTTTTTTTTTTTACTTCATTATAGGTTGGTCTTGTCATTAAAATTCAGCATTAAGACAAAGTTATTGTTTGTAGTGAAAGTCTGTAGTGAAGAGTGGAGGAGTGAAAGGAAAGGCATTTTCATAAATCATCAATGATCCAGGGGCAATCTTATGGAAATCTTCCTCCCACAACATGTTGATTTGAGTCTCTGATGAAATTGTGCAGGAGTAAATTATTCAACTTGAGAAAAACAAGTTTATTCTGATGAAAGAAAAAAATAGTAAAATGGAAAGGAAATAAGTTTATAGATTACTATATGTGGCAAAATATTTTCTTCTAATTGCCTCAAAATAAAAAAAATGTTTTATATTAATTGCCTCAAGAGTTATTCATGATGTCTCTTGTCTGTTGGATTATTCTTGTCTTACGTAAAAGTACAGCATTTCTTTCAGTGTTTCTCAGACAGTGGAATGGAATGGGTGCATATAATGGGGGACCTTCAGCCATCCTAGAACACTAGTCTTCTGATCTAGCCTCTAAAGGGGCTAAAGTCCCCTGATCTAACAGAGGATGGGTTGGGTAGCATAATAATGAAATTGAAATAGTTAGAAATTCCTAGTCTGGAGCCTCCTAGACAAATGTGGGCCACCAATGCTTTTGAAATCTATTGACAAAATCTGTTAGTATGGCAATTATAAAACAACAGACTCTTAAAAAAAAAAAAGCCCTGATTTATAGTAGTGTCTGCAATTTTCTGTGGTGTAAATATTCCGAACAATGTTGATTCTAGACTAACAGTATATAACTGAACACTGGGGGAAAAATGTGTAGTAGCATACTATTGTACTTCATTTATAGCATACTGAAACCATAGAATATATAACCTTAAGAGTATAGATAATAGTATATTGTGAGTTTGAGTTTTTTAATGATTTGCCTCTTTAAAAATAATTAAAATGTACATCTATGCAATTTGAATAGATTTTTTCAGTTTGAAAATTCCTGAAAAAATTAAAAATAAAATATTGTTTCTCATAAGCCAGGATGAATTGGCTCCAGCAGACTATTAAATAGTCACATTCTCATATATGTACATACACATACACACACACACACACACGTATGTCTAATTCAAGTTGCTCTATTATAGACAATTTGTATTAGTTAGCCCTACATCTAAAGTCTATAATGTGAACTACTTTAAGGATAATCTGGAGACCAAGATTAAAAAAAAAAAAAATGGGTCAATACAAAATAGTATTTGCTTTGGGAGCCTTTCTTTTTTTTTTTTTTTTTTTTAAGATTTATTTATTTATTTGAGAGAGCGAGAATGAGAGAGAGTACATGAGAGGGGGGAGGGTCAGAGGGAGAAGCAGACTCCCTGCTGAGCAGGGAGCCGGATGCGGGACTCGATCCAGGGACTCGATCCAGGGACTCGATCCAGGGACTCCAGGATCATGACCTGAGCCGAAGGCAGTTGCTTAACCAACTGAGCCACCCAGGCGCCCCCTTTGGGAGCCTTTCTTGAGAGCTTAGGGGATTGTCCTTAAGACACTTGCCAAGACACAGAGAACTAAAGCCCCAAATTTTCAGCGCTTGTGGCCATCTGAAACTAAATTTAGGAGACCTGAGTATACATGACATAAATAATACTCCTAATTCTTAGATGATACTTCTGTCCCAAATTCTCAGCTAGGGTTCTATCTTGGTGTACTGTAGTAAAACTCTTGGCAAGTGTCCTTTTAACCCAATCAATTTTTTTTTCTATGAAACAAAATCCTCCTTGTTTGTTCTCTTTCCACTTGGCCTTCTTCTGCCTTGAAATGCCCATGGGAAGAAGAGGATTTCCTAAGTAGATGGCATACCATCCTCAGTAAGAGATGGCATAACTTTACATAGCAAGCAGAAGGAAGAAATTTTGACTCCATTTTTTTTCTTAAAAAAAAATTTTTTTTTCAAAGATTATTTATTTATTTATTTGACAGAGAGAGACACAGCGAGAGAGGGAACACAAGCAGGGGGAGTGGGAGAGGGAGAAGCAGGCTTCCTGCTGAGCAGGGATCCCAATGAGGGCTCGATCCCAGGACCCTGGGATCATGACCTGAGCCGAAGGCAGACGCTTAACGACTGAGCCACCCAGGCACCCCCTTTTCCTTTTTTTTAAATGAAGATTCCATCCGAAAGTACAATGGCTCCAGTGTGCCACTGATAAATTTAAGGAAGGAAAATGGCATAAAAATAAACTTTTAGGTTTTTTTTCATTATATATGTATAGTAAGGCAAGGATCAGAAAAGTGAAGTAATTAGTCCAAGAGTAAATAAAATATAATAAATGCCAATGTTTGAACCCAGGGATGCCTGGCTCTAAAGCTCATCCTCCCACCAGCTCCTCTTAAACTTAGTTCTATATTAAATCTCAAAATTAAATGATCACTGAGGGTTTTAAGCGTACTGGTTTGAAATATTAGTCCCCAAATACTCCTCTATGTCAAAGAGTCTCAGTGAAATCTCAAAGAAACTGCAGTTAGCTTTCAAGGGAGAAACATTATGGGAAAAGACCAATGATATGAAATAATTATAATAGTAAATAAAATAGTTAAAATTAATTCATTGACCAAAAAATCAGACAATTTAACACTTGTTCATAAGAATATTTCCATTATTCCATTATCTAATTCAATCAAAATTGTGCATATTAGACATAGAGACATGGTCTAAGATAGTGTTTTCAGAAGTTTTAGAACATGGTTCAGAGTGGGTAAAAAAAAAGAAAACAAAGCAACTTTATGTCATGACAGAGTACATATACACACACTAAAAGCAAGCAAGCAAGCAAGCAAACAAACAGAAGTGTTACAAAGCAATGCTTATTCTTGTTAGGTAAAACTTCCTCTATTTGACCTATTCTATGTAATTATTGACAATACTGCTCTGACCCACTAAATTGGCTTCATGCCTACTACTAGATTACAAACTACAGTTTGAAAATTATTTATATAAGGTATACAACACTTCCTATCTTTGGTAAATTTTTTTACCCTATCTTTTAATCTTACATCATTTCACTAAATCACAGAAGAAAAGATGAAGAAATTATACAAATTACCTAGTTCTGTCAGTTCTGTCTTTTCATTCACATCTAAATATAGTATTATTTGTTTATATTCTTCCTAAGCAATCATTAAATTCATTCTAATTTTTGGTAGCTTTTACTGATATGCTTTCTTTGTTTTATTGGGTAGAAATGTTACTTTGAAACTTCCACTCTCTCATCCTTGATCTGGATTCTGGGGTTCCATACAACTCTTCTTTCCCTTTCCTGCAGGACACCTTAAATACTTGAAGAAGTCTTTCCTGTGTCACCTTATTTATTTCTTCAGGAATATAAACACCCAGTTATTTAATATCCTGCATATGACACAGTCTTGAGTATCTGCATTCTCCTGGCCACTCCTCCTGGAGTTCACTCTAACTCATTTATGCTCTGCTTAAAGCACTTTGCACAGAACTGAGCACCATTCGGAAGGGTTGTCTCTCACTAACTCCCTTTAACTTTAACTCTCCTAAGATCCAAAACATTTATTCATATATTCCTTTCAAATCCTCTTCATCTACTTCCTTTTTTACGTGTGAAAAATTTATTATGGGACATAAAATGCAGACTTCAACTATGAATTTGGAATTGATCTTCAAAGTTATTTTCAAATACTGCATGCAAAAAGAATTCCTAGTTCGCAGTTGTTAGATCATGTCAGCCAACATCCAATCTTTCTCCAAAACACATGACTCAATAGGATCTGTTTATTACAGACCTGCTTAGATTGTCTTTGGTATTTTTTTATGTTGAAAGCTAAAACTAGTAAGGAATCATTTTCAGTTAATTGAACTTTTTGTTGTAGCTGAAAATCTAGTATAGTGACCTCCAATTTTCTTCTCTCCTTAAAAAAAAATTCAGAAACTCTCATCTACTTAATAACTTTAGTTTTGGGTTAAAAAGAGTTTGGACAAAATGGATCTACTGAGGTAGAATGGTGTTGCAGAGGAAATTGAATTGATAATTAAAAGAATTTAAAAAATTAAGATAAGATGATATTAGCTTAGAAAGACTAATCAAACTTTAGTGAGTGAAAAGTAGATCTGAATTGTATCACATTTTTCCCATTCATTTAACACCCATTTTTTGAGTACTTAGTTGTGTGCTTTTTGTTGTTGTTTTTCATTTCAGCCAAACTCTTTTTTGTATTAGAATTTGCTTGCTATTGGAGGACTAAAGGATATCATCACTCTCAGGTAACTTTCTCCTATTTTGAAGCCTTTATTTTATTAATCCACAATTGTCTGAGGTTACCATTATGTTATTCTTTTTCTAGGAAGTGAATTTTAACTGGAAATAGCTTGAAACAGTTTCTTCTTTCTACTAGCCAAAATTAGCTGCAAGATTGCACCATCCCGATGCCTTTTCCAAACTCATTTTTTTTTCCAACTGTCAGTTTCACATGCCATAATTTAAATGTCAGAAGTTATTGGGTCCAAACAGAACAATTAATGGTTACTTTCATTTATGTCTTTCCTGATATGAGAACAGAAGAGGCCCGTGTTTAATCAAAGTTATTAAAGGAACTTCAGATGTAGTCTTTCAATTTAAATTCCACGTCTCTTCTCCTGCCATCCCTTCCTTTCTAAAATCCCCAACACCCCTATATCATGGTCTTTTTCTGATAGTAGTCTACCAGATTTTGAGCTTTGAAATTTTTTTCCTTTTTTTTAAGAGTTTATTTATTTATTTGAGAGAGAGCGAGAGGGCAAGTGAGAGGGCAAGAGAGAGCACAAGCAGAGGGGTAAAGCAGAAGCAGACTCCCCACCATGCAGGGAGCCAGATGCGGGGCTCGATCCCAGGACCCTGGGACCATGACCTGAGCTGAAAGCAGACGCTTAACCAACTGAGCCACCCAGGCACCCCATTTCTTTTCCTTTTTAATAGCTCATCACATCATAATCCTAGTCTGCAGTATTACTTATTCCCTCTCTTTATCTCTCTCTCCCTCTCATTGATATTGGTCATAGTTTTTTAGGAAGATGGCTGAAGAATGAACCAGAGGTTATAACTTATTGGTCTCCTAACCTGAAACTACCAGTCATCCACTAATTGACCAAACCACACTTTACCTCTATCTCCCAAGAATGCAGTGACTCTAGGATAGAGCATAAAATATTCTCTCTGCCTATTTGAAGTATGTAAAAGTAATTCAAACAATAAAATTGATAGACTACTCAAAACACTAATTTAAAGAATTCCTACACATAAAATTTAAATTCTAGCCAGTGAATACTTATTATACAAAGGACCATGGTTCTTAGGTTATACATGGGGAACCTGGGTGACTCAGTTGGTTGAGCACCCCTCTCTTGATTTTGGCTCAGGTCATGATCTCAGGGTCGTGGGAGCAAGGCTCATGTCAGGTTCCGTGCTCAGTGCAGAGAATACCTGAGATTCTCTTTCTCCCTCTTGCTCTGCCCCTCTTCCCTCTTGCAGTCTCTCTTGCTCTCTCCTTCAAATAAATAAAATCTTAAAAAATATATATATAAAATCCACCTTTTTATGTGCCTATTTGATCTCATATCCATTTAATGCACTTTCCCTATTCTGCACCATATATTCTGCCCTGCAAACTACATTTGCCTGGTACCTTTGTGTATTCTCTTTTAAAGTAGATTTGATAAATGAAAGGCACCAGCAAGAGACTGGAATATAGGAATTTCATGCCCTCTCTCTCTTTTGGGCTGAATCTCTCACATTGTCTACATTTTCACTGTGGTTTAAATCCCCCATGAACAGCCCTCCCTTTCATGGACATGGCTCCTATTGGAAGTCCCCACTGTTGTTTCAACTCCTTCCTAGCCAAGACTTCAGGTTCTAGTAATACTTTTTTTTTTTTCTTGCTCTTCTACGTCTGGAAAGGTAAGAGTTAATATTGTTCATCTTGAATCACTTTCCTACCTTTTGGGGATATTGATCTCATAAGATTTGTAGTTATTAGTTTCATTTATTCCAGATATTGAACTAATTGGAATGGGATTTATTTTCCTGACCTGACCGAGACTAATACATTTTGAAGGGGATCTGTATACCCGAGTGAATCTATGTGAGCTGCTGGGTTTCAACTTCAGTTAGATTCCTTGGTAAAGCACTTTGGAGTGATAGGAAGGAGGATCTTTCTCCACTTATTTCCATTCCCCTAGCTGGAACCATACAAATTTCCATTTATCTAAATAAGCCGATCACATTTTATCACAGACCTTATACCAAAATCTATTATGTTAACAGCTAAATGCACACTCTTAAAATAACAATCAGAGGATAAGATCATTGGGTCCTATGCTTGACTAAAATAGGTCTGACCTTACGACTGATATATCTGTAGCCTAGCATTGTGATATTAAGGAAAGAGTTTGTCCTCACTGCCTATTTTCTTGCCTATGACATCAGGAAGATGTCTATTAAAAGACTTTTGAATGTAATTAATTGAGGTGTATAGGTACTTAGAAAATAATAAAGTGTTAAAGAAATTTAAGACATATATGATTAGATGTCCATAAGAAAATAAAGTTCTAAAAAAAAAAAAAAGTTCTTGGGATGCCTGGGTGGCTCAGTCAAATGTCTGCCTTCAGCTCAGATCATGATCTAGGGTCCTGGGATGCAGTCCTGCATTGGGCTCCTTGCTCAGCCGGGAGCTTGCTTCTCCTTCTGCCTGCCACTCTCCCATGCTTGTGTTCTCTCTCTCTCTCTGACAAATAAATAAAAATAAAATCTTAAAAAAAAATTTTTTTGACCTGAAAATTATTCCTATTCTGATTAGTCCTTCTAAAGAAAAAAAAATAAGCAATTTTATACTCTACACAATTTTTTTCACACAATATTATTAAAAAGATATCTTTGGCAAATCTCATTTTGTAATATGTCTTTCTGCATGATGATTTTTAACTTTCTTAAACTTTATATCTGTATTATTCAATGCTAGTTTTCAACTTCCATCAAAATTCAAGTGAGTCATTCATTAATTTTTTTTAAATGCTTATAATTAAACACTCAAAGTTCTGCCTTTCAGACCAAAGCAGGTTTAAAATACATAGACCCATTGAGTGGAATTCAATTCTTCCCTAAGAATAATTTCATTGACCAGTGCACCAAAAGTTTTCATCAGAATTTAAGTATGTGAAGTAAATCTAGTATGTTTTACCTAGTATGGTACTTGCTAATTGATAGATATCTCAACTAAATTTTATACAGAAACATTTTACCCAAATTAATAATTCAGAAGATATGTATATAAACCTCTGATGCAATGTCCTAATCCTTATACCAGCTGAGTAGGCACATATATTAAAGAATGTAGACCTTTTAAATGTCCCCAATTACATCAACTTCTACAAAGGTGCTCCTAAGTATGTCCTGGTCAATTCAAATGTATTACAGTGAAATCAGCTGAAGTCCCTCTGCCCCTGATGTGGGAAAAACTTGATCATGTTGCTGTATCTCTGGGCCAAGTTGGCATTTCTGGGTTGGTTTTGGTCTACCTTAGTGCTCTATATCGGTAAATAAGGAAACAAGAGTTTGGGAGTGGAAAGTAGAAAGTTGAATCAAGGACACCAATGAGTTGTTGTTGTTGTTGTTGTTGCTGTTGTTGTTTCCTGGCTGGAACCAGCCTCGTCTGCTCTGGGCTGCAGCAGGCCTGACTGACCACCGGTCCAGTCTCCAGAGTCTCCCAAGGACACTGATGATTTTTGAGGCTTACAAGAACCTTCATTTTATTTCCTGCTTTTGACTTTAATATCCCACATTGCCAAATAGCTAAAGAAATGCATGTAAGGTTTCTTATCCTAGCTAACATCCCATTTCATAGAGACCATTAGCTTCTAGTGGTCCTTATTTCTTGACTCTTATATACCCCTCTGTTCTGACACTTGTACACCATGACACCATATCACTACCGAACTGTCTTGATGTTGGTGCCATCCTATGCACACCAGTTTGTCCTGGAAGCAACAATCTGCACTATGCTCCATCAACTTTTCCAGCCATAGCCTAGTTTTGCTGTCATTAAGACAGTATAAATTATAACTGAAATATACTAAGCCTTTAAGTGAAATTTAAGTCTTTACTTAAAATTTATTAAGTAAAATCATGCAAACTAAAATTTACATTATTATTATCAAATAGATGAAATACAGAGCCTAACTGTAACCAACATCTACAACTGCTGATCTTGCTTTGAAAAGCAATTCTTACTTAAAAAATTAAATTGGCTACCGTTTCCAAGCAGCAGATGAGTAGGTTTGGATCTAATTTTCTGCTACTGCTGAGTTTAATCTCACGATGTCCTAATTTACCTCTTCACTCTCTCCTTCCATTGTGTCTTTCAGATTCACCATGACAACTGCTTTTCTATTCACTTCTTCTATAGTTTCTTTTATCTCATAATTTAGAATCCCCTTTGCTTCGCCTAATCATGTTTTCATCCTCAGAGGAAAAGTTCTGTATTTAACCTTATATATCCCTTTGATTCTTAGCAGTACCATGAGGACTTCATTTTCCAGAAAATGTCAATGATTTTTAATTTTAGTTCCTGAATGTTAAAACAAAAATCTGTGTGTTCCCATCTCTAAGATGCCTTAGAGAGGAACCAAGATAAGGGATCAAACACAGCTGTGGTAGATTAAAGATGACCTCAAATTCATTGCCATTCCTCCAACTGGAGAGGGTCTAATTTCCTTGCTTTGAATCTGGGTTGATCTTAGAGACTTTCTTGACCATATACTATAGCAGGAATGTTACTCTGAGACTTCTAAGTCTGAATCATAAAAAGCCTAACAGATCCTGCCTAGGTTTCTGAGAACACTTGTTCTTGGAGCCCTTAGCCATCATGTATGAAGTCTAGCTACCCTGTTGTAGAGAACAAAGAGCAGGAGTTTACATGGAGAAAAAAAAGTTGTGCTGGTCTTCAAGTCATCTCTGCTAAAGCGCCAGACATATGAATGAAGCCATCTTAGACCATCCAGACCACAAGCTAAGTACCATGAGTGACTCCTGTCAATACTATGCTGGAGAGAAAAGATCCCCCTGCAGAACGTTCCCTGTTGTTACAAAGTCACAACATAATAAGATGTATTAAATGATTGTTGTTTTAGACCACTAGTTTTTTGTTTGTTTGTTTGTTTTTTAAGATTTTATTTATTTATTTGAGAGAGAGAGAATCACAAGCAGGGTTGAGGGTAGAGGATAAAGGGAGAAGGAGACTCCCCACTAAGCAGAGAGCCCGATGGGGGACTCGATACCAGGACCCTGGGATCATGACCTGAGCCGAAGGAGATGCTTATTGACTGAGCCACCCAGGCACCCCTAGGCCACTAGTTTTGAAGCTAGTTTGTTATGCAGCCATAGATAAGTGGAACACAATTCAACTTCAAATATATTTGCTGAGCTCATTGGTCAGGTGACCAATGATAATAACAAGATTTATGTGAGACCACTTATTACCCACAACCATGATGCAGGTTATATTTGGTATTTAATAATTCAAAATGTTGTGGAATCTGGGACAAATTATCTTGAAGTATTCAAATTACTAAACATTTAAGTTGTGATGCACCTTATATTAATGTCATTCTATTTTATAAGCATTGTGAATTTAAGAGTCTTTTTGGAAATCAACAAGTAGTAGATTAGGAATAGGGAACAACTATGTTTAGAGTGAAAGTAACTCTATTGAAAAACTCCAACTTCCATTCAAAATCTCCCCAAGGAACAAATGTGGTGTGTGTGTGTGTGTGTATGTGTGATCTATGTCAACATTATTTATGGATTGATTTTGTTGATTAGTGGGCTACTTTAAACCCAAGACACAATCTCAATTTCACTAGGTCTTAGGTTCTATGGAAATATAAAGGTTTTCACATCCTGTCATTCTTAATTTTTATGACTGCATCTGCCGATTCAACAGCATCTGCTGGCATAAATTGTGAATGTCTGTGAAGCAGTACAAAGGATACCAGGACAGCTATTAGTGCCTAGGTAACCCTCTCACATCCTGAGGACATTGCTGACGCTTCTTTTTGTTTTTGTTTTGTTTTGAATACATATACACCTGCAGAAACATAGGGCCGTCACTGTAGACTACTGCTAAGAAAGGCTTAATTCAATAGTTAGAACTTTCATAGAAGTAGGAAAAGAAAAACAAAGAAAGCTTATTTATGCTAAATGTGTTTGGTACAAATCAAAACTGAATTGTAAACGGGGCTCCCAAGAACCTAACAAAGAAGCATAATGCTTTTTCTTTCCATCACCTATGTCTTTACTCTACTTTTCTAACCACTGTTACCACCTAACTCTTGAAAATAAAAAACCACCAACCAAACAAACTGTGTTTCACAGGTAAGCACTGTGGCCCTAATTTTACCCTTACTCTATAAGAAAGAAATTGAAATAAGCAAAATATGAAACTTTATATTATTTTACCATCAGCATTTAAGAATTTCTCAGACCTGTACCTCTGACACAAATAATACATTATATGTTAAAGAAGAAAGAAGAAGAAGAAGAAGAAGAAGAAGAAGAAGAAGAAGAAGAAGAAGAAGAAGAAGAAGAAGAAGAAGAAGGAGGAGAAGGAGAAGAAGGAGAAGAAGAAGAAGAAGAAGAAGAAGAAGAAGAAGAAGAAGAAGAAGAAGAAGAAGAAAAAGAAGATAGTAGGAAGGGAAAAATGAAGTGGGGGGTGGAATCTGAGGGGGAGATGAACAATGAGAGACTATGGACTCTGAGAAACAAACTGAGGGTTCTGGAGGGGAGAGGGTGGAGGGATGGGTTAGCCTGGTGATGGGTATTAAAGAGGGCATGTACTGCATGGAGCACTGGGTGTTATGTGCAAACAATGAATCATGGAACACTACATCAAAAACTAATGATGTAATGTATGGTGGATTAACATAACATAATAAAATAAAAGAATTTCTGACCATAATTTTTGTGAAATTAGCAAACATCTCTGATATCTACATGCCCTGCTAAAATGTGTTTAGTTCTTTTATGTTATTTTTTTTTTCAAAATCAATCTGTTTGGCATCTCAATGTGAGAAATGTATGAGCTTTTAAAACACAGACATTAAAATGTTTTAAATACTATTATAATAGAATGACATTTAAAAGATACAAGTTGATGGGGCACCTGGGTGGCTCAGGCAGTTAAGTGTCTGCCTTTGGCCCAGGTCATGATCCCAGGGTCCTAGGATCAAGCCCCACATTGGGCTCCTTGCTCCGCAGGGAGCCTGCTTCTCCCATTCCCCCTGCTTGTGCTCTCTCAATCTCTGTCTGTCTCTCTCTCTCTCTCTAGTTCTCGCTCTCTCCCTCTGTCAAATAAATAAATAAAATCTTTAAAAATAAATAAATAAATAAATAAATAAATAAATAAATAAATAATACGACTTGAAATTAAAAAAAAAAAAGAAAGCCTATAGATTCTAATCCCTGGATGAAGCAATTGGATTCTAATGAAAAGATCAGGTATATCTGCACAAAAACATAAAATCTTGACTTCTGTAAAAGAGGAACTTCAATAGTTGTCCCTGGTGGAGGCTCTCTAAAATTCCACTGAAAATACCTACGAAGATATTAGAAATACAAAATAACCTTCCCTACAACTCATCAAATACAACAACTCATCAACCAAATGACAAATTTGATAGCAAGATCATGAAGAAATCCCATACTCACAATATGGTAATTAAGAAAAACTTATTCAGTTCCATCCCATTAAACAGATCACTTATAAAAGTGACAAGGGTTACTTGTATCTCCCATGTTGCCTATACTCACATTGAAGATTCCAGGGAGCCTGTCATGGCACTATCAAAAAACTGAATTCCTATGTCTCTTGAATAAGAAGTCAGAATTTGGTTTCCTTCTGCCTGTTCCATGCCCAACCCCCTTTATCCCTCTTAGAATATGATCTCTTATTTTAAGAAATAGTGCTGCCCTCAAAACTACCAACATAAAGGACCCTAAAGTAGTTTTGCAAACTCTTCAGGAAGAGCAAAGAGTAGATGGTTTTGGTGATTTTTAAATTTTTTATATTAAAACAAAAATAAAAACAACGACAAAATCAGGACATGGAGATGAGAGAGGTTTCCATTTCCGGAGAATGGACGATCACTAGGAGGAAACCATTTAAAACCGAGAAATTAACCTGAGGGTTGTAATCATCAGTTTGCTGCTTTGTAATTAGAGACCAAGATAACAATGGAAGATGAACTTAAAGAATTAAAATAATAACCATAAGTTTGAACCCAGAACCCTGGGAATAAACACAGCAGAACCAGGAAAACTCTTCTATGAAGATTCAAAATAATATGTCTCAGAAAATTATCTGCTGGAAGATACCATGTAAATTTCACAGAGACAATGAGATAATAGAAGAAAATTGAAAAAAGTCAAAATAATGGTTAACTAGAGAGTATCTCTTATAGTGAAGGACACATATTTCAAAAAAGGAGGATTAATCTAGATGATATGAAACCAGAGTGAGCCATTACTGAAGAAAATAATTTGTTGAATAGAAAAGAAGAAAAAATATTTAAAAAGTAGTTCTTAAAGGAAATAACTCATTAGAGACGAAAAAATGATAAATTGAACAAGAAATAAATAAGAGAAGAAGGTCTCCAGCATGACAAACTTAGGTTTTTAGATTAAAAAGTTTGAGTGTTGGATGAACTAACTTAAAAAAAAATCCACTTGTATCTTGGTGAAATTTATGAACTCATATGATAAAAAGAAAAATATATAATCTGTACAGAGAGAAGAGTTGATGTATAAAAGAAAAAAACATTAGCATAGGAGTCAGCTTCTCACCCACGATACTAAAAACTAGACGTCAGTGGAATTTACAGACCTCAGAAAAATAGCAGACTATATATTCTGAAAACTTTTCCAGGTACAGAACACCTAAAAATGCTAGATAAAATACTGCAATCATTCTCTTTCCACACAAATACAAGCACACAGGTTTGGGTATTAAGAAAGTAAGGGAAAACCAGCCAGTGTAACCTTAGCATGAACTATGAGTTGCCCAGAAGATACTTGTTGACAAAAATCCTTGAAACAACAAAAACCTGGTAAATGGGACTGACATTTTTGTGGACACTGCAATGCTTCCAGTACACCATGAGAAAGGTTAGAAAATAATTTGTCTCTTGCAGAATCATGTTTCTTGGCTGTACATTTGGATGGAAAATAAAGGGTTTCCCATAAGAATTTGTACCTATAGCCTTGCCCTATGTATATTTAGGATATGAAGGTACTTTTTCTCTATGACCTGAAAACCATGAGCTCAGAAATCATTTTAAAGTGCTCCCTTCTTAGCAGTCCTCCAATCTGCCAGGAAAACATAACTAAAAACTGTCTCTGGAGGAACATAGCTTAAACCCAGACTTACGAGGTCACCCAAATGTGAAAACAGATTCCTGAATAAAGAAATGTACATGAACACATCAGAAAATAAACATAAGTAAATATTTGAATTAGACCCATGAGTATTTCAGATATAGATAAATATCTATGTAGATAAAGATATTGTCAGAAAGGAATATAAAATAAGTATATATGAAAGTTAATGAAATGAAAGGGGGGCTAAAAACATGAGCAAATAATTAGAAACTAGAAAAATGGCAAGATAAATATGAATAAGTAGGTATAGATTTTAAAATGTTATTTTTAAATTAAAAATTAATAGGCTAATTTAAGGGAAGATTAGAAATAACTGAATATAGAATTAGCAAATTAGAAACTAGATCTGAAGAAATTACCCATTTAAATATAAGAGAAACTAAGAGATTTTGTGGTGAGGGTGGATTGGGGGTGTATATTATTTTTCAAGGCAGAGGTTTCTGCATCATATTCAAGCAACAAAATGAGCCCTAGCTTCTAACAGAGAGGTGTGGGCCTCATCTGATACACATACGACTGAGAGGAATCTGGAGATTGCAGCTATTTGAGAGAATCAAACCAAGTATCCTTGCTCCACCTTCCAAGGGCCTGGACCGTGGTGCAGCTGATAAGCCAGAATTGAGAATTCAACCTTCTCAGGAACTGTGCTATTGTTACATTTAATCCCTGGGCTTTATCCTTAGCTTTTTCCGCCTTAGTCTGCAGACAAACCCTGGCTTTCAAAATATGTCATCTTCAGTTGGTGATTCATCACCTTCAGTTTTTCATTCAGTGTACCTATAGCACCCAACAAGAGCTGTCCAATTCTATAATCTTTTTTAAAATATATATTTTTCCCCAAATCACCAGATACCTGAGATATTGGAGGCACCATCACACTCTTGTATCATACTCCATTAGTCTTTACCCTTGGAAAAGATTCAGTAATTATATTGAAACAGCATTCCAGGGATTATCAATTCTCTACCTATTACCATTGATGGGAATCGTCATTGTCAACCATCCAATGAATAAACATGATTTGTAGGACCACTTTTGAAAAATAAAGTTTGTTATTTAGAACAGTTTTAGATTTACAGAAACAATGAGAACACATAAAATTCCCATATACCCCAATATCCAATTTCCCCTATCAATAACATTTTGTGTTAGTATTGTGCACTTGCTATAAGTAATGAACTCATATTAATACATTATTATAACCTAAAGTCCATAATTTATTCAGACTTCCTTAGTTTTTACCTAATGTTATTTTTCTGAACCAGAATTCCATCCAGAATACCACATTGTACTTCACTGTTGTGTCTCCTTAGGTTCCTCTTGACTGTAATAATTTCTCAGTCTTTATTTTTTATGACAATTTAGAGGAACACTGGTCAGATATATTGTAGGATATACCTCCATTGGAATTTGTCTGATGTCTTTATGATTAGACATGGGTTATGGGTTTTGGAGAGGAAAATCACTGTAGTAAAGTGCCATTTTCATCACATATTATAAAGGGTATATGCCATCAACCTGATTTATCACTTTTAGTGATAGTCTTGATCATCTCACTGAAGTAGTGGTTGTCAGGTTTCCTCACTGAAGAATGAGAGTTTTTTAAACCCCTCCTTTTCCTACTGTGCTATTTGGAATGAAATCACTATGAGAAACCCACACATAACAACTGGAGAGTTATACTTTTTCTTTTTAAGGCAGACGATAGACAGATGATCGATAGATAGATGATAGATAAATTATTTGGAATTCTTCTGTATAGATTTGTCTTTTCTCCCTCATTTATTAATCTACTCAATTGTTTATTTGCATTAGTATGGACACAGGAATATTTCTCAATACTTTGGGTTATAATCCAATAGAACATCATTTTCGCTCAAATTGTTCTAGCTTTGGCCATTGGCAAATTTCTCAGATGCTGCCTGGAACTGCTGCCTCATTAATTTTTTTCAGCATGTCTTTCTTTTTGTCACTACAAGAAGCTCCAGGATCATATCGTATATTTCCTAAATAGGAAATCCAAAAATCATTCCAAGAATCAGCCAAGTTAGTAAGCCTTTTCTCCTTTTCCCCAAAGTTTTATAGTTTTGAGTTTCACATTTAGGTTAATTGTCCATTTTTAGTTACCTTATGTGGAATAATAGTCTATCTGGATTCATTTTTTGCATATGGGCATCAAATAGTTCCAATCCAATCTTCTACTTATTGAAAAATGGTGTTAGGAACCTAGAACTGAGTGCTAGGTAAACTCATTGCTCCTGGGATACAATTTCTTTTAGGCCCTTTAAGCTAACAGAGCAAAGAAATATATGTGTGTGTATTAACCCTTACCTATAAGTGTATATACCCACACCTGTAATTATCTTTATTTGTAACCTTCTGTGTTATCTAAGCTAAACATGAGTTCATGCTGGTATCTCCAATTCTAATCCATTATCATGTGGATTATTTAGCTTCCTTAACTCGTTCATCTGTAAATTCTCATATACAACAATGACAAATCTGGCTTCCACCATCTGCAATTATTTGCTTGCTTCATTCCAGTGTACATATATAGCAATACACGAACTGATAACTACCCTGTGAGGGGAAAAAAAACTTTATCAACTAGAGTATAAGGCATATATATATGCAGTTCCTGTGCCTTTAGTCTTTAAAGAATTTTACTCATTTGCAAACTTGTCAGCATTCTTTCCTCCATCTCCTTCAGTGAAATTGTTTCATATGTTTGTAGTAGAGTTAGAGTATCTTGAAACAATCTACACTTCCTCCTGAGATCTCTCTATCTCCTAAATGATATTATTAAAATATCATATATTAAGATTCATTTTCTATGTGCCATAAATTGTTATGGGTTTTGAGAAATGCCTATGTTATGTATCCATGATTAGAGTGGCATACAGAATAGTTTTACTCTCCTAAATATATATCCCCAGCTTCACCTATTCATTCCTCTCTTTTTTTTTTTTTTTTCCTAATTCTGGCAACAATTGATCTTTTCACTCCTTTTATAGCTGTACCTTGTCCAGAATGTCCTAGTAGGGATCACATAGTATGTATTCAATTGTATGAATGTACCACAGGGTTTTTGTTTTGTTTTGTTTGTTTTTTAATCCATTCACCTCTTCAAGTACATGTTGGTTGCCTCCAGTTTGGAGAGAATATGAATAAAGCTTCTATAAACATTCACATGCAGGTATTTGTTTACACATATGTTTTCATATTAATTTGGTTAATACCTAGGTATGGAACTGCTGGATGAGAGAGTAACACTATATTTTGAGACTGTCGGCCCTCCAGTGTAATTCTGTGCCACTCTGCATTCCCACCAGCAATGAGTGGGACTTCCTGTTGCTCTGTATCCTTGTCAGCATTTGATATTGCTACATTTTGTTTTTATTTTAGTCATTCTTATTGGCATATAGTGGTATCTCATTGTTTAAATTTGCAATTATCTAATGACAAATTATATTGAACATATTTTCATATTTTCTGTCATCTGCACGTCTTCTTTGGTAAGATCTTTCAGATCGTTGGCCTATTTTTAACTGACTTTTTCTTATTGAGTTATACTTGTTCCTTGTATATTTTGGATACAGTCCTTTATCACATATGTATTTTGCAAGTGTTTCCTCCCAGTCTGTGGCTTATCTTTTCATTCTCTTCACAGTATCTTTCACAGGACATTTTAATTTTCCTAAAGTCGAAGTTGCCATTTTTTTCTCTTGTAGATCTTGTTTTTGATGTTGTATTTGATGACTCATTGCCAAACCAAAGTCACTTACATTTTATGCTACATTTTCTTATAAAGTTTTATAGTTTTGAGTTTCATATTTAGGTTAATTGTCCGTTTTTAGTTACCTTATGTGGAATAATAGTCTATCTGGATTCATTTTTTTGCATATGGGCATCAAATAGTTCCAGAGCAATTTGTTGAAAAGCCTATCCTTTTTCCATTGAATTGCCTTTACTCTGTTGTGAAAAATCAGGTAACTATATTTATAATATATTCTATGCTATCTATCACATCCATTTGTCAACGTGTCTATTTTTTTTTTATAAAACTGAACTCTTTCCATTTTCAGTTATTTTCATCCTTGTTGTTCTTTTTCAGCATTGACTATTTTGAGTCTTTCTCATTTTCATATAAACTTTAGTTAGCATCAGTTTGTTGATATCCACAAAATAGCTTACTGGAATTATAGTTAGCATTGTGTAGAATCTATACATAAAGTGGGGAAGAATTGACATATTAAAGGTATTGATTATCCTGATCTAGGAACATGGACCATCTCTTCATTCATTTAGATCTTTGATTTCTTTCATCAGAGTTTTATAGTTTCTTACATATAGGTCTTATACATATTTGTTGTATTTACACCTAAGTATTTCAATTTTGGGAACTATGTATTATAAATGGTATTATGTTTTAAATTTCAAATACCAATTGGAATAGCAGTTCTAGTTTCAATATGACAACAGTGAACTTCTGTACATTAATCTGGAGTCTTATAACTTGCTGTGGTTATTTATGAGATCTGGAGGATTTTTGTCAATTCTTTGACATTTGCTACATAGATTACCATCATGTTATCCATGGATTATAACTTACTTCCTTTATTCATCTTATTGTATTGATTGTGTCTACAACTGTGAGAACAAGACTGTTGATAGGGTACATCCTGCCCTGTTCCTGATTTTAGGGAAAAAAAAAATCCTGTTTTTACCATTAAGTATGATGACAATGGTATATTGTTTCACAGGTATTCTTAATAAAGTCAAGCAGGTTTCCTTCTGTTACTAGTTTGCTGAGTTTTTTTTTTTTTTTTTTTTTTTTTTATAAATGACTTCTTGGATTTTGTTAAATGCTAACTAGGGCTTCTAAATAACATTATTCACTAAATTATTTTTTTTTAATTTTTATTTAAATTCAATTTAATTAACAGATACTGTATTATTAGTTTCAGAGGTAGAATTTAGTGATTCATCAGTTACATATAACACCCAGTGCTCATTACATCAAGTGCCCTCTATAATGCCCATCACCCAGTTACCCCATCCTCCCACCAACCTCCCCTCCAGCAACCCTGTTTGTTTCCTATAGTTAAGAGTCTCTTATGGTTTGCCCTCCTTTCTGTTCTCATTTTATTTTTCCTTCCCTTCCCCTATGCTAATCTGTTTTGTTTCTTACATATGAGTGAAATCATATGGTATTTGTCTTTCTCTGTGACTGACTTAGTTTAGCATAATACCCTCTAGTTTCACCCATGTTGTTGCAAATAGCAAGATTCCATTCTTTTGATGGCTGAGTAATACTCCATTATAAATATATACCACCTCTTCTTTATCCATTCACCTGTTGGTAGACATCTGGGATCTTTCCATATTTTGGCTACTACAGACATTGCTGCTATAAACATTGAGGTGCATGAGCACCTTCAAAGCACTGTGTATCCTTTGGATAAATATCTAGTAGTGCAATTGCTGGATCTTAGGAAAGTTCTATTTTTAACATTTTGAGGAACTTCCATACTGTTTTCCAGAGTGGCTACACCAGTTTGCATTCTAACCAACAGTGTAAGAGGGTTCTCCTTTCTCTGCATCCTTGCCAACATCTGTTGTTTCCTGAAGTGTTAATTTTAGCCATTCTAACTGGTGTAAGGTGATATGTCATTGTGGTTTTGATTTGTATTTCCCTGATGCCAAATGATGATGAGCATTTTTTCACATGTCTGCCGGCCATTTGAATGTCTTCTTTGGAGAAATGTCTGTTCATGACTTCTGCTCATTTCTTGACTGCATTTTTTTGTTTTTTGGGGTGTTGAGTTTGATAAGTTCTTTATAGATTTTGGATGCTAGTCCTTTATCTGATAAGCTGTTTGCAAATATCTTCTCCCTTTCTGTAGGTTGCCTTTTAGTTTTGTTGACTGTTTCCTTTGTTGTGCAAAAGCTTTTTATCTTGATGAAGTCCCAACAGTTCATTTTTGCTTTTGATTCCCTTGCCTTTGGAGACATGTCTAGCAAGAAGTTGCTGTGGTCAAGATCAAAGAGGTTGCTGCCTGTGTTCTCCTCTAGGATTTTGATGGATTCCGGTCTCACATTTAGGTCTTTCATCCATTTTGAGTTTATTTTTGTTATGGTGTAAAAAGTGGTCCAGTTTCATTCTTCTGTATGTGGCTGTCCAATTTTCCCAACACCATTTGTGGAAGAGATTGTCTTTTTTCCATTGGATAGTCTTTCCTGCTTTGTCGAAGATTAATTGACTATAGAGTTGAGGGTCCATTTCTGGGTTCTTTATTCTGTTCCATTGATCTATGTGTCTGTTTTTGTGCCAGTACCATACTTTCTTGATGATTACAGCTTTGTAATACAGCTTGAAGTCTGGAACTATGATGCCCCCAGCTTTGGTTTTCTTTTTCAACATTACCTTGGGTATTTGGGGTCTTTTGTGGTTCCATACAAATTTTAGGATTGTTTGTTCCAGCTCTGTGAAAAATGCTGATGGTATTTTGATAGGGATTGCAATGAATGTGTAGATTCCTTTGGGTAGCATAGACATTTTAACAATATTTGTTCTTCCAATCCATAAGCATGAAATGTTTTTCCCCTTTTTTGTGTCTTTCTCAATTTCTTTCATAAGTGTTCTACAGTTTTCAGAGTATACATCCTTTACCTCTTTTTAGGTTCATTCCCAGGTATCTTATGGTTTTGGGTGCAATTGTAAATGAGATCGATTCCTTGATTTCTCTTTCTTCTGCTTCATTGTTAGTGTATAAAATGCAACTGACTTCTGTGCATTGATTTTATATCCTGGATTCACTAAATTATTATATTTACTAAATAGTAGTTTACTGGAGTTACTATCCAGTGAACTAAGATATGAACAATAAATATATGCAAGGATTTAAAAGGGAGTGGTGTCTCATTTATGTTATATAATACTGTTGCCTGCATATACAAATGGAGACAAAATAAAAGTCAACATGAAATAATGAAGAAATCAAAATATAAAAAAATACTACAGAATATGGACAAGAAAGGTTTAGTGACACCACTGGGTAATAGATATCTCAGAAGGAAAGAAATGTAAGTTAAAATTTGTAATATCAAAGACATAATGATGACAGATTTCTGAGAATTAAGGCAGATAGAAAGCTTCAGATTGAATATGCTCAAAGAATCATAAATAGGAAGGATAGAGGAAAAGCTAACCTAGACATATTATAATGTCCTTAGAGATTGTGATTAATTTTAAGTTTAAAGAAAAAAATATAGATTAACTACAGAAGACTAAAAATCCAGTTTATAACAGAATTTTGAACACTATATTAGATACAAGCAGATAATGAAATATTTTTAAGTATCCAAGGAAAAAATAAATGCTTTGGTTCTATATTTAGTCAAATCACCATTCAAATGTGATGGTCTACCTAAAATGTCCGGAAGCATTTAGCCCTCAGAATCTTTACCAAAGACTCACGTTAAAAATATATGATAACTTAATCAACCATTAAAAAGAAAGAATAATTAGTAGACTTTAAAAGATATGAGATGTAAAGCTGAACAAATACTTGGTAACTTTATTTTTGTCAAAAGGAAAAAATAAAAATACACAAAGAAATACTATTTAAAAAAGAAAAAAAAAGGAGAATGCAAATCCATAAAACCTAAAATTAAAATTTAGAAAGTAATAAAATAACGGGATGCTGTGATTTTGTTAGATTAACACTTGTTAAAGGGGAACCTGGGAGACACGGTCAGTTGAATATCTGACTCTTGGTTTCCGTTCAGGTGGTGATCTGCGAGCTGTGAAATTGAGCCCCATGTCAGACTCTGTGCTCAGCATGGAGTCTGCTTAGATTTTTCTCTCCCTCTGCCTCTCCCCTCTCTCTCTCTAAAATAAATAAATCTTAAAAAAAAAGATCTGTGTAAATTAACATTTGTTAAGTGGAGCCCCAGGTAGAGTGTTGGATGTCAAGCCATGGTTCAACAAAGATCCAAGAGAAAATAAAATAGAAAAGTTTATTACTCGGGCGCCTGGGTGGCTCAGTTGGTTAAGCGACTGCCTTCGGCTCAGGTCATGATCCCAGGGTCCTGGGATCGAGTCCCGCATCGGGCTCCCTGCTCAGCAGGGAGTCTGCTTCTCCCTCTGACCCTCCCCCCTCTCATGCTCTCTCTCTCTCTCATTCTCTCTCAAATAAATAAATAAAATCTTTTAAAAAAAAAAAGAAAAGTTTATTACTCACAGGTCATGGAGGAGGTGCATGGGAAGTCTCAAGGGGTCACATGGGGAGATCAGAAAAGGGTGAAGGCAGAGTGCAAGCAGCAGCATAGGGCTCATGGGTAGAGTGCTTCTAGGGTTCCAGAGTTAAGGTCAGATTGGTCAGTTCAAACCAAAAAGAGCTGGGGTTTTGATAAGCTCCACAGAGTTTTATCTAAGGAGTATACTAAGGGGAAGGATCTGGGAAGCAGGAGAGACTGTCACCAGAAGCATTGGGGAAGTCATATCAGGAACTTAGACTTATGACTCTTCTGACTGTTATTTAGGACATGGACTGACGAGAGGGGTTAATGTCAATTCTAGGCCCCTGTAGGCCCTCAGTCACACAGAATGGATATGGAGGCAGCAATATTATGCAATTGTTTAAAATCTTAACATGGGAATTTAGGGGAGGCATGGAATGGTGTTGAACAATTGTGATCTAATTTTAAGTTATTGGAAAGATTGTATCACATACAAGTCTAGGGATAGTCTATCTCTCATTGTTGCTGAGTCTTTCTCCTTAATTTCTATTGACTCTAGTTTCTACACCACTTCAAATCTTTCTAATATGACTCCTTATCCATCTAATGTGACTCTAATATGACTCCTTATATATCTTAATTCTCCATGACTTTGATACAGACATGGATGATTCTCCCAATATTCTGGCATCTCATTTCCTTTAACTTTCTTTCAGTGGTCTTGTCCATCACCCAGTCTCAACTGCACATTCCATGGCCCTATTGTACAATTCTTCTTTGCCAGTAACTGCAATCCTTCCATAAATTTCATTTGCTACATTTTCTCATGACCACAAACCCATATAGGTGATACATATCACCTTCTCACTCCCTCAACTACCTGACTCCACAGTTCTTTGCATACTAACACATTCAACCTATTTATTCTTTCACCATCCTGACTCTTCCCTTTTTACCCATCTAAAATTCCATGATTATCAAATCACTCCCTTGCAAATATCCTCAGTTTCCCCACCCTCAGATTGACTCTTGCATCGTCATGCTCACTTGCTAAAATCACCCCTGATTAAATATAATTCAGCCTACTCCACACCCACACCCATGCAACTGAATGTGGCTGTAGAAAGGAAAAAGAGCTATATTGACAAGCCCTACTTTAATCATGACCATTATCATAAAGTGGTCTTTAAATGCTATATAATGATTACACTGTATTTTTCTAACCATATATTCCACCATTTCCCTAGATAACTATGTCTAACCTAAAACCTATGACATATCTTCCCCTATGCTTACTCTCAGCTAATAAACTTTTCCTATTTCACTGGGAAAAAAATAAAAAATAAAAACCTAAGCAATCAGAAGCAAACTTCCAAAACTCCTACACCTTCTTTTCCCAACCCTTCACCATCTGCACCCGTATTATCTACCTTCCCACCTGTTACTATAGTGAACCATCTGTGCTCTATATGAAGCCAATCTCTCCACTTGCATACTAGATCTCATCCCTTCTCAGTTACTTAAGGAGGGCCTCCAAGGATTTTTCCCTCTCCTGCTTTGTTAATGTTTCCTCTTCATCATTTCTTTCAACATAGAAATATATTATCTCTCCAGTACTGTGTAAAAATCATATGCCATCATTCCCCCACTTTTCCCCCAGGTTATGTCCCACTTTTTTGTTCCTTTCTACAGCAAAATTCCTTTATATATATTATATATATATATAATATAATATATATATAATATGTATATATAATATATAAATTTTACATATAAATATATATTTATATATAAATAAAATATATAAATATTTATATATATAAATTTATATAAAATATAAATATATAAAATATATAAATAATATATGTAATATAAATATATAATAAATATAATAATTGAATATATATGTATATATACTCATTGTCTCTGTCTTTAATTTCCTTATACTAAATTCTCCTAACTTCTTTCAAATCAGGCTTTTGTTTCCACTTTTCCATTGTTTATGTCTAGCTCATCAATAAGGTCATAACTGTTACATCAGTATAGCATGGCTAATTTTAAGTACTACCTTATTTGAAGCATTGGGCACAGTTCATCCCTTTCTCCTTTCTACACTTAATTTCTAATATACCACAATCACTTGGTTGTGTTTCTTACTTCACTGATTATTCTTTCTCAGTCAACTTTTCACTCAAAACCCTTAACATTGAAGTATCCCATGATTCAGTTCTTGGTTCTCTTCTCTGCTTTAATGACATTAATTCCCTTTGTGATATCTTTAAAAACTGACCTAATTCTAGTGACTCACAAATTTATATTCATAGCTCAGATTTATTTCCCTAAATCCAGAACCATATCCAACTCTCTTTTCAAAATCTCCACTTGGAGTTTTAATAAATACCAATATTTCATATCCAAACTGAACTTCTGTTTTTGCCTCTCAAACACATCCTATACATAATTTACTCCTTTGAGTTAATGATGATTCATAATCTAATTATTAAAACTTAATATCTCACCATTTTTCTCTAAAACATCAAATATAATATTCTAGGAAATCCTGTTGATCTACTATTACAATATATCCAGAACCATATTACTTGTTAGAAACTCATAATTAAAATCTTGATACTTTCTAGCCATCATCATTTCTTAGGTAGTTTTTGTAATAAAGTCCTGTTTCCCTTCTTTCATCTGTATCTAAAAGAAAAGAGTGATCCTTTTAACATATAATACTTTTAATTTTTCTTGCCTTTAGAGCCATTTTGTTGTTCCACATCTTACTCAAGGTAAAAGCCAAAATCCATATAATAACACACAGAGACTTGTGCAAAAAGTCCCTTTGGGGTGCCCGGCTGGCTCAGTTGGTTAAGCATACAACTCTTGGCTCAGGTCATGATCTCAGGGTTGTGAGATCAAGCCCCATGTGGGGCTCCACACTCAGCATGGAGTCTGCTTGAGATTCTCTCTCTCCCTCTCCCTGTCCTCCTCCCACCACTTTCGCATGCGCTCTCTCTCTCTCTTAAATAAATAAAATCTTAAAAAAAAAAAAAAAGGTCCCATTATCTCTTTGAGCTCACATTTACTACTCTGTCCCTCATACACTCTGCCACCATCACTCTTTCCTCTTTGCTTCTCCTCAGACACACTAGATATCCTCTTGCCTTTATACTTCTGTACTGGATTATTCCTCTGTCTGGTACAATTTCACCCCAATATTTTCATGGAAAATTCCTTTATCTGTTTCAAATCTTTGCTAAAATTTCACCTTTTCAAAGAACATACCCTGACCAACCTATTTAAAATAGCGATTCATGAACTCTATACTCTTTTGTTCTTTCCATAACTCTTATCACTTCCTAACATTTTATGATTTAATTATTAATGATTATTATTGCTTGTATCTGTTTTATTCACTCACATAGCCTAAACAAAAGAATTATGCTTAGCATTTGGTGGACTCTTAACAAAGTACTTATTGAATTTATTGAATGAGATAATACAAGATTGAAAATTAGGATGGAAAAAGTTATATAGCCACAAGAGAACAGGAGTTCAATCCAAGATTATTAACACAAAGGACAAAGAAGATTATAAATTGGCAAGTTAAAAAATAGAACACGAGTATAAATCATACACATTAATTTAATATAATTCTAATGACTTAATTTGAGATGTAGATAATTTCTTGGTAGAAAATAATTATTCTGTTCTTATTTTACCAATGTTCTGTATATTAGAGGTAGATATTTCTCTTTCTAAATGCTTTTCAGTATCTATCATGTTTTCTAAAATTTGAATTATCAATATTCATATTTTTTATTCTCACCAAATCTATTATTGTGAATAATTTCAATCGCTCCTATTCCCTCTATATATTATTTATTTATTTGATAGAGAGCTCGAGCATGAGCAGGGGGAGGGGCAGAGGGACAGAATCTTGGAGCAGACTCCCTGCTGAGCAGGGAGCCTAGCACAGGGCTCAATCCCAAGACCCATGAGATCACAACCTGACCCTAAGCCAGAAGCTTAACTGACTGAGCTACCCATACACCCCTCCCTCTATCTTTATTTTTTTTTTTGAGATTTTATTTATTTATTTGACAGAGAGAGACACAGCAAGAGAGAGAGCACAAGCAGGGGGAGTAGGAGAGGGAGAAGCAGGCTTCCCGCAGAGCAGGAAGCCCGATGCGGGGCTCAATCCCAGGACCCCAGGATCATGACCTGAGCTGAAGGCAGACGCTTAACGACAGAGCCACCCAGGCGCCCCCCTCCCTCTATCTTTTAAAAGTACTTATCACCTTCTAGCTAGCTATATATTGTTTATTGTGCTTTATATCATTTTCTTTCTCCTATTCTAAAATGTAGGTTTCATGAGGGGAAATAACTTTGTATTTGTTGTATTCCATGGTCATTTAGTTGTGCTTAGCACATAGATGCTCAGTAAGAATATGCTGAGAGCACCTGGGTGGGGCTCAGTCAGTTATGCATCCAACTCTTGATTTTGGCTCAGGTCATGATCTCAGGAAGGTGAGATCAAATACCCTGTCAGGCTCCACACTCAGTGGGGAGTCTGCTTGAGATTCTCTCTCCCTCTCCCTCTGCCTCTCCACCTCCCCGACATGTGAGCACATATGTGCTCACTCTCATCTCTCTCAAAAAAAAAAAAAAGCTGAATAAATGAATTATTATATTTTCTATTATTGAACCAACCTTGAATTTCTAAGATATTCCATTCTTGGAACATATTATATTATTCTGTTACTACACTGATAAACAGTTTACTTAAATGTATTAGTATTTTAAAATCCACATTATAATAAATTATAGATCTATAGTGTTCTTTAATGCCCTGTCATTATCAAGATTTTGTATCATAAATAATAGCATTAGAAAGAATTTATTTTCCATGCTCTGCTTCCGCTTCATTTTTAAGCCTGGAAACTTGGTTCTATAAATACAGCCCTTAGAGGTTTTATAACTTTAACTTAGTATATGTCATCACTAACATCTTAGTACTAATAAGTTTGTCAATGGCCTTGCAACATGAAACCCAGGAAACACTACCCTCACTGTTATAATATGATGTAAACTTAATTATCAAATTGGATTCAGCTGACTATCTGAATATAAAGTTCAAATATTTCTATGTTAACAAACACTATTTTTATAAGATCATGTACTAAGAAAGTGGATTAGGGATATAATACTATTTTCCTACTTTCCAAATTATTTTTCTGTGAACTTCTTAATGACCTTTTTAATAAAGAAGAAACTAGAGAGATAATTTTATTACAAAGAATTGCATGAAGAATTAAGGAGTTATTAAATCTAAAATGTTTATGTATGGGCGCCTGGGTGGCTCAGATGGTTAAGCGTCTGCCTTCTGCTCAGGTCATGATCCCAGGGTCCTGGGATCGAGTCCCGCATCGGGCTCTCTGCTCCTTGGGAGCCTGCTTCTCCCTCTGCCTCTCTCTCTCTGTCTCTCATGAATAAATAAATAAAATCTTTTAAAAAAATGTTTATGTATATTTATTTTTGTGTGTGTCAATATATGTAGCTATATTTGAAAATCATGAGGACATTTTTATAGTTCCTTTTATTCTAGCATTGAGATTAGATTAAAAGACAAAGTATAAAGCCATCTATACCACACATAATGAATTTAAGCCTGATGATGGGCATAAGCCTCGCATGTTGAAAGAATATGTTGAAAGTCCGTGAGTCCGGTGCAGGGTGAGTTAATGCAAGAGTTACATAAGATTAGATTTTACAGGTAAGTTTGGAACCAGATCATACGGTACCTTGTAGACCATGGGAAAGGCTTTTGAAGTTTTTCTAAACGTTATTTAACATTTCAGTCACAAACCCTATTTATTTATTTATTTATTTATTTATTTATTTATTTATTTTAAGATTTTATTTATTTGTCAGAGAGAGAGAAAGAGCACAAGCAGGGGGAGCAGCAGGGACAGAGGGAGAGGGAGAAGCGGGCTTCCCCCTGAGCAGGGATCCCGATGTGGGGCTCGATCCCAGAACCCTGGGATCATGACCTGAGCCAAAGGCAGATGCTAAACCGACCGAGCCACCCAGGCATCCCACATAAAGAACTGTATAGCAATACCTATTTTTGAAAGGGATAGACATTGTTAGTTTTACCTTGGAATTTCTTAGGTGAGTATAAGTACTCATTAAAATTACATAACATATTGACTTGTAATGTATCTCTTACATCAAAGCAAAACAAAGTAATTTTCTGCAACTTAATTTTATTCAAGTAGTAGGCTTATTTGGCCCACATCAAAAGAGGCAGTTATTTTAAGAAAGGGAATTATTTTTATTGGAAGATGGCTCAAAGTCAAAGTTAGTTTATATTCTGAAAATTCTATACATTTTACAATTTTATATAAGATATAAGCAACTAAGTACTAGGTAATGTAGGAATTACAGCTATTCTTTGTCTCAATTTTCCTTACAGTAAACCACTGAGATATGAAAGTCAAATTTTGTAGTGTTACATATTTTGTGTTACTTAGTCCATTTCAAAATTTGCATTGCTGAAGAAAAAAACTTAGAAAAAATGGGGCAAGGGTGATAAAAATGAAATGTAGACACATCTATGATCCAGGAAGAACAATTACATATCACTGGTAAAGAATTCATTATTTACATATGTCAAATAATTTATCGTGCCAGAAAATATTAATTAATTAAGAAATTGAATTCAAATATATGCCACTGAACATCTATTTGCCCTGGTTGAAGGTACAAAGTAAAAAATGTTTTGATGTTTTTATATTTTTAAAGCATGCAGAAAAATCTCACTTCTGGCATGATAAAGGCAGAGATTTATAATACCAGGAAGGTGAGGTCCAATTCAATTTCTTTCCCCCAAATATCTATAGACTAACATGGAGTCAAACAAAATAGAGAATTATAAAATATGTTGCTTTTTAAATTTATATTTTAAAATTGAGTATCTTCAAGAAGCTACATTCTCTAAAAAATCAAAATAATGTCAATTTTAATGTTTTCCAAATGAACCATCTGTTTGTCCAGATACAGTTTTATTGGTTATGAAAGTATTTCTTTCTGCTTCAAGAAAATTCTGTGCATAGCCTCTTTTAATATTATACCAATTAAATATTCTTTTTGAGAACAACTGATATTTATTCCATTTCATGTATCTCAGAATTAAAAAAAAAAATACTGCCCCTGTATCTAGCAAAAAAAAAAAAAGAGAGATAAAGATGAAAAACTAAATTTTTGTCTTTTTAAGAAAACACATTGGATAAAAGTTGCAATATCTTATAGTATATACTAAGTATCAAAGTTCAAGTGTATATGTGCTGTTCTTTTCTTTAAAATTTCTTTTTAGCTAAGATGTGATGATGCAGACACATCCATTAACTCCTTTTTAAAAAATGAACAATGTCTTGAGGCAAAGGAGAATCTAATCTACTTTTAACAACAATCAGAAATTCTGAATTACTTCACAGTCCCTATGACATTTTTGAATCAACCTTCATTGTTACAGATTTAAAATCTAATTTAGTTCTATAGCTCCGTTTTCAAACAAGACATTGCCACTTGGATAGCTCATTAAATTGATAAAACTTGACATGTCAAAACATGAACACATGATCTTATTTCTCCTTCTCCAAGCTTGCTTATTCTCACTACTATGGAAAATAAGACCACAGACTGAGAATTCAAAATCTTTTACAGATAATTTTAAAGGTCTTAAAAAATATCTGAATTGCAGGCAGGAAGGAAAAAAATGCTTATAAGTCAGGGGCTAGGGCCACCAGAGCCCGTAACACATCAAAATTCTGGGTGTGCTGTGTCCAGAGCACCACCTAAGACCCTTTCTGGGAAAGCTCTGTGAGCATCAGGGAGGAAGGCTCCATGAGACTCAGGATTGTGTAGGAGGTGAGAGGAGATTCTCTGGCATTCAGGCAGAGGAGACACTCTATAGAGAAGATGACATTTTAGTAATAAATTAAGAAACTTCAAAAACGCTATTTGAAAGGCATGCTGATAATGAATATTTGGAAAGGGCTACAGGGTTACTACATAATAAAGACTTCAGAAAGTATTTTTTTCATAAAGTGGTTGATTTCTTCAACTCTACTACCTTGCATCAGGATCCTGGTGTAAACCTCTGTAGCCATTAATGAAAGTCACCTCCATCTGATGTCTCCCTTCATTTTCACTTTTCATAACCAAACTCCTGGTTTTGTCCTTAGTCACATCATATAGCAGCAAAAATATGTTCACTCTTGCCCTTGTTTCTCCATTTTCTGGTCAACCAGGAATAAACTTCTAATAGCATAGTTTTATCATGCTAAGTTCCTTTATACAGATATATGGATATGTTAATCTATGAAAGGATAAAATCCAAATTAACAACGTCTTTGAATTCTGCATAAACAAAACTGCCAAATTCAAATCGAAATGTATGTGACATCTAATGTTTAATGCTTTGAGCATGTTAAATTAATATATTTGTGAGTTTTCTTCCTGTCAGTTGCTAAACAATTCAAATCTAAGTAAGGTGATTATATTGTGTATATTTGAGGCACGTAGTTCGCATCTAACCCCTCTCAAGCAACAACCCTCATAATCATCAACACACAACAAAACAATCATATGGGTTAAACATATGTCAACCAATTATTTCCCTGTTTTGTTAGAGAGAGAAATTGAAGGGGGGAGGTAATATGGCTTTTTTAAAATAAAAAGCAAAATAGTCAAATTATATCAAAAGTATATGTCCTATATAGGTTTTTCAATACATCTTGAATATTTTACTTTATGTATAATATTTCATGACTGCATATTATCTGTTCCATCATAGGGCTGTATAATAATTGTTGATATAGATTATTAATGGTTTTTGCTAATTTGCTGGTTCTTGTCCTGTTTGTTCTCTGAGCCATTTTTACCCTGATCTCCTTTGTGTCTCAGGAGACAGACTCTTGCACCTTGTGCTGGGGATGCTCCTAGGTCAGCTGTTTTCTGGCTGGTTTGATCAATAGACTTTGGAAGGCAGGAGGAAGAGAGAGTGTACTTCTTTTTCTCTTTTGGGTGAAGCCTCTGGCATCAGCTTCATCTTCTATGAGGCTCCAGCACCCACTGGAAACACTCACCACGGTTTTAGGTCTTACTAGGTGATCTCAATCTCTGGGTTCTAGTAATGTTCTTCCTTTGTCCCTCCAGCTTATAGTGGTGAGGACTTTACGCTCTTGCAAACCTTATAATCCCTTGTTGGCATCTCAACTCTTCCATTAACCCATGTAGCCGGTTCTCTATGTTGAATCCCCTCTATTTTGCTTATTGGGACTGACTGATAATTAAGAACATCTTTGTGTATACATCTTATCTTGATATTGTTTTGTGAATAAAGGCCTTTATGTTCATTGCTTAGTTGAAGGTTGTGCTTTTGATACACATTGCCAAAATATTATCCCTAAGTTTGGGATTCAATAATAGTTTTAAGAGTACGTTTTAAGAATTGCTACATGCTTCCACCAATGCTGAAACTAGCATTAAAAAAAAAAAAACACAGGGGCGCCTGGGTGGCTCAGTCATTAAGCATCTGCCTTCGGCTCAAGTCATGATCCCAGGGTCCTGGGATCGAGCCCCGCATCGGGCTCCCTGCTCCACGGGAAGCCTGCTTCTCCTTCTCCCATTCCCCCTGCTTATGTTCCCTCTCTCGCTGTGTCTCTCTCTGTTAAATAAGTAAATAAAATCTTAATAAATAAATAAATAAATAAATAAATAAATAAATAAATAAACAGCATTGTAATTTAATAGTTCAACACATTACTTCATTGTTTTCTTAATTTGTATTTCTTTGCTTATGGTAGAGGTTGCAAAAAAAATCTGATATATTTTTATTAGATAATTTAGAGTTTTAAATAAGTCCCAACTGATAAATTTATCCTATATTAAAGGTGGAATATGTAGCATAATCATATCATGAACACTTTCTCTGATAACAGAGTTAATTACGTCTCTCAAATCTGCCCCTGTGATTTTAACACACTACTACATTGTGGCAGCAAGGGTGCTTCACACCTCTGATCAGCTCTGCTCTAAATTTTAAATGGATGTTTGAAGAATAAATACCTCATAAAATATAATACATTTAATTAAGGGAAGAAAAGGCAACAATGTGAGGTACTATTATAAGAACAGATTAAGATAAATGGCAGTTTAAAATGATATTTCTTATTACAGAAGTAACACTTGACTATTTAAAACTCTTTAGAGAACACAGAGAAACAAACCAAATCAGCCATAATTCCCTACTAAATAGGAGAAACCCATCACAAACAGTTGTCATTTTAGCATTGTGAGGTTATTTCCACTCTTTATATCAAAATAAGTTTAGATAAACTTGTGTGTGTCATCTATATACATTAAAAACATACACATAACATATATTTATGATATGCATAAATATAATATACTATAATCATAATACTCTACATGGAAATTTCTTTGACCAGTAGAATAAATAATCTATTAATTTATTTTCACATAGTCTAACATTTACCCATTCCTCAATGCGGGATAAAGCTGAGAGAACTGGGCTCCCATTCAGAACTTATTTTTATTATAAATAAACAGACAGGCAAACAAACAAGCAAATAAAGGAACTGTCCTCTGTTGTGTGATATCATCAGCTTATAATGAATGAGTTGCTGTAAAGTTTCTTTTCCTAGCTATTGCATGAATGGGATGGAGCAGGCTCTTGATAACTCTTCCCTCTTTATAAGGTTTCCTGAGGAAATTCTTGCCTGGCTTTGAAGTACAGCAGGATACTTGTGCCTCTTTTGGGTAATGGATCTCTGTTTAGCTTGTGAGCAATGAACTGTGCTACTGAGCAAACTTTCCTTTCCATATTGTCTGTAAGAAACCTTAATCAACTATAAGAATTTTATAGGCCATGAATAAAATATTGAACATTTTTCCTGATTCTATTTCATCTCTCCACTTTTGTTAGTTTGATCTATCTTTGGTATATTTCTCCGTGTTACATATCTTTATAGTTCTGTTGTTGAAGGAGAATGTGTTTGCATTGCTTAATCACATATTTTGTAACTGCACAAATTATATACAAAGTAAACAATAGTTCAACAACTTTCATCACAATGATGTGAATACAAGATATTAAGCTTCTGGGTTATTCATTTAATGTTATCTATAGACTTTTCTATTTTTGTACTTCAAAAAAAACACAAGTAACTCAAATATGCATAGTTTCTCTAGTTCTGGAATCCCATCTGTTTTTTATTCAGAAAAGTCTTCAGAAAAAGGCCAGAAATTGAAAGTATCATAACAGACAGACACAGAGCTTATTTAAGATTGAATTGTAATAAAAATATTTTTAACTAAATACGAATTACTGTTGAAGTAGCGTACTAAAATATAGCAGGATTCAAAATTTTGCATCTGTTGATATATTCTTCCACCTGTGAATTTAAACTGGCTATATGACAACTTAATCCTAGGAAACATCCCTGTTCCTTGTAAAAAGTAAGATCATACTTTTAAGAAAGTGTTGGCCTATTAATTGTCCTCTGGGCTGTCTTACACAGGATGAATTCAGAAAGAATTCATGATATAAAGCAGGGGTAGGCCAACTTTCTATAAAGAGCCAGATAATAAATATTTTAAATTTGCTGGCTATTTGATCTTTTAAACAACTACTCAAATTTGCTGTTATAGTATGAAAGCAGCCATAGACAGTAAGAGAGCAAATGGGCATAAATGGATATACCTATAATGGGTATACCTCTAATAGAACTTTATTAGAAAAATCATACATTGATTGTGCATATATTCAACCTGTTATGCTTTTTTTTCCTGTTAACATTATGTTAATATTCAGGAAAGAGACTGCACCATATTTGTGTTTTGAAAATGCCCATCCTATGGTATTTTCCCTCCCTCTCTTATCCAAGTTCTGTGATAGGTTCTTATAGGGTCTTGTACTCTACTTCATTTTAATTATCATCATAACCATGATCAAATTGCTTACCAAAAAGTTTATGCTAATATACATTCCATACAACAGTTTATGAGTGTGGATTTTTAATAAGATAACAAACTACCAATCAAGAGATATTAGGGGGCCATCATAAACATAGCTACAAAACAATCTATCTCTGTAATTCTAGATTCTTAGAGGTATAAGACTAAAATTTATAATGCTCAGCTATTACAAAAAAGATAAATTTAGTGTTCTCAAGGACTTACACAGCTACCAGAAATATTTAAAATGCTAGTAATATTCCTTTTAGCTCAGCACTCTCTACAGAAGTTATAAAATGGCTACATATTAGTTATGAGGTTTTTATGGTTTTACTTGTCATCCATTCATCTATCTAGATAGGAAAGGAAGGAAGTGAGGGGATGGCATCTATGCTTTTCACATGTACAAACACAGCCACACTCCCTGTTTCAAGGGGCCTACAGAAATGGTGATTATTGGGTGCTGATAATTGAAATACTCTTGAAGTTTAATGTAGGTTCTATTTGTATGGATTTCCATGGAAGTAATATTCAAGACTTGATAATTTTTTAAGATATATAAACTAATTAAAGTGTTGTCAACAATAGTAAAATTAGACAGCAAATGCAAAGATGCAATTAAATCAGAAAGATAGCATTAAGTACCAGGAATTAAAAAAAAGTTTGAGGAGGTTCTGGAAGTTTACTTGGAACTTTCCATTAAAAGGTAACACTGTATTTCACTGCCTCATCAGTATATGGGAAATACCTTCCACAATGCCCACTCGAAGGAAAATTACCTATATTGTTTTAACTGACAAAGAAAGTTAAAAACATTTTGGAAGGTAAAAGCAAACATACAAACAAAAAACCCAACAACTTTCAATTTATAGATTTAAAATTAAATCATGGATGTCTGGAAAGAGGGAGCCACTGTGGCAAAAACATGGTCATGGAGAGTAGAAGGAAATAAGACTATAATGAAAATGGTATTCTTACCATCTAAATTTCAGAATGGCCATATTTTAGTGGTAAAATCTTCTGACTCTGATGTATCTAGAAAACACCTAATATCTTTTCCCTTTCGGACAGAAATTTTACTCTAGTTCTAACGTAATCAATCTCACATTGATAAGTTAGTCTTAAGAGTTTCCTTGGTTGAGTTCTAAACTTCTTAATAGCCTTTCTAAAAGGTTCATTATAGTATATTACTCTAAATCATTTCTCAATTTTATTCAGTTCAAAATGTTAATTGTTTCTGCTGTGGGCATGGTAAGCTTTGATGAGGATGTAGAAATATTTAAGCATAGAGCCTGCCCTCAGAGAACTTAACAGAATGTTAAGGAAAGGGGAGATCGATAAAACCAGATTCCTAACGTAAGAGTGTGGGTAGTGCCATAAGAAAAATGCAAAGACCTAGGGAGGTGGGAAGAAGGAGATCACATTTGGCAAAGTGGATCAGGAATGAACATGACAGTGAAGATGGACATGGAGAACAGCATGATGTTACCGTGATGAAAGTTACCTTGAGCAAATTTACTGAGATAACTAAGTGTAGGCTATATTTGCAGCATATGAACATTTCAGTTTGACTGAAGCCAATTGACGCCCAGGATGTGCGAAAATGATTAGGGTAGAAATAATTTGGGAAGGCAGTCTGATCAGAGTGTTCAAGAACTGGAGAATAATTTGTTCCACTGCTTTTGAACCTGGGGCCTGCTTTCATATCCATTTCATCACGACTTTTGGTCCAGGTGAAAGTTTTTCTTTTATTTCCTTATAGATGTATAGAAAAATGAAATCAATGACAGAGTGGGATCCAGGAATGAGATAATAAGGAAAAATTTAAGAAATATCTGTGCTTATCAAAAACATCACATCACTATAAAAATGGGCATCAGATTTCATGATATAAACTCCTTCTATTTTTGTTTGTGCTTTAAGGAATACAAAGCACTTTTACAGACACCTTTATATTTAGTTCCCAACTATACCCTAACGTAGAAAGAGGATACATAATTATGCTACAGATGAGGAAACCAAGCATCAGAATATGGGTTGGGAGGTTGTCCGAGGGATAACACCATCTAACTTTTCTAAAGCAGGATGAATAATAAAACAAAAGTATTGTTTGGTACTAAGAAGCACTTGATGATTGTCCTGGGTTGATATGGTGAAGAGAAATTCTACTGAAACTTAGAGATGTTAAGAATCAAGAACAACAACAACAAAATAATAATAATCAAGAACAAGGTTATTTGTTAGGAAGAAGTAAATCTTATTTCAGTTTGAATTAGGAAAAGTAGTTTAGTTGAAGGATCAGATGGAGTTAAGCAGTGAGGGTTAACGCAAAGTTTATTCTGAACAGAAACAAAAAATAGAAACCAGTAAAAATCAAATCAATGCAAGCATTTGTAATGAAGGAAAAGGACACTGTGACCACACTCTTAATTTCCCTTGTGTAGCAAGTAAGAGATCTGTCATGTAGGGTCATCCAGAGCATGTGACAAGTGCAAAGCAATTTAGCAAACTGACAGTGGTAGAAACCAACTAAACATTTAATAATAGTATACATTCATACTATCTGCCACCCCAATGTTCCTTTATGTGTAAGAATAATATTATAGTAGACCCTTGACTGATCCTGCATTTGGTATGAAGACTGCACTGGTGGTGCCAGAATGCTGTACATTTATTTAGAGAAGCTTCTGGGGAATGAAAGAGATAGGGATCCTTTAGATAGTCCTCACAGAGGCTCTAGGTTACCTTATAACTTTGACTTACATTTGTAATACCACTGTCATCCCAAAGCCAACTCTTACGAAAGGGGATCAAGTCAAACATCTGTTTAACTGATGCAATGTTTTTTTTATTCCTTTCATAAAAATTAGCTTCATTGATCTGATGGTTACCAGAGGGGAGGTGGGTGGTGGGTCAGATGGAGTAGGTGATGGAGATTAAGTAGTGTACTTGTGATGAGCACTGGGTATTGTATGGAAGTGTTGAATCACTATATTGTACACCTGAAACTGATATTAGATATTACACTGTATGTTAACTAACTGGAATTTAAATAAAAACTTTTAAAAATTAGCTTCATAGACTGCCCTAATATTTTCATTTTATATTAGTGATTACTGAATATGGTTATAGACCAAACCATTCCAATGATTATACCAACCTAATGTAATCTATATCATATAAATGCCAGTAACCGCTCTCCTTCTTGAACTGTCCTATCCTCCTTAAAATCAGGGAGACTATTTTTAATCAACTACAGAGAATATGCATTGAAATGCCATTTAGCACAATGTGTTTCTCAGGAAATTACTGAAAGTGTCTTCTGTATTCTTTTGGGTAACACTACTGGGTGGTTGTAACATGATAAATTATTTACAGCATTGTTTTGGCCTCTTTTTCTCTTAATTTTTAACATAATTGCTAGCTTTGTTGAGAGCAGCCACTAAAATATTTAATTGGAATGTGATACCTGTGTCAGTGGTAACAAAATTACTCCAGCCCAATGTAAAATTGTGTTTTTTATGCTCTCTGGTACAATTGCTCATATCTCCAAAAGTCTTGTCTTCAATGTGGACTTTATTCTAGGTGATGACCAAGTAATCGTCCTTTCTTATGTGCAAAAAACCAAAATCTAGTTCAGGTTAATTTAAGTTAAAAAAATATATCATTTATCTATCTATTTATCTATATCTATATCTATCTATCTATCTATCTTCTATTATTAATCCATCCATCCTCTATTTTTTCTTAGATAATGTTTGTGTGTATGTATATAAACACATATATATGAAAGACTATATATATGTTCATATATATACATATTCATATACATGTGTGTGTATATATATATATGAAATACAGTGAGTAGCTCAAATAAAAAGATATTTGAAATCTGGTAAAGGCGGGCATGAAGGGAACAAGGGCAAGCCACAGTCTCATCATAGGAAGAACTGCTTAGGTTTTGTCCAGTGTTCAAGCTGCTAATACCCATTAACTGTCATGCTACTAGGCCCTCAAGTCTATCACATGTGTAGCAAATGATTTCTGACTAGCATTCTCAGGAGGTAAAACCATATAAAATCTTACTCACAATGAATTTGACTTCAAGAGGCCAGACTCTATCACCTGCCTTTTTTTTTTTTTTTTTTTTTTGGTACCTTTTCCTCCAAGAGAGACCATTTGGAAAACCAAAAATGGCAAACATATACTTTATGTTTAATATCTTTCTAAGATATTTAGTAATTAGACTGCCCCCTTTCATCAAATATCATAAAAATTTGCTCTCACAATACGGTAGCTATATGGCAAAGACAGTGATAGGCCAGTGAAAGCTGATGGTAGAGAAAGAAAGAAATTTATGGTGTGTGGGTTGTATTTCAATCTTATTAAAAACATGAATTTTTGTGTCGTCAGGATTTTGATTCAAAAGCCAATTCCTCAACTGTCTGTGTGGTATTAAACAATAATTTATTTAATCACACTTAGCCTTAGTTTTTTATCTGATCTAGCAAAGGTAACATATCTGCCACAACGGACTTAATTGGAGTTACTTCTTGGCTGAGTTTATAGTAATCCACTATTTCTTCTAAAATCTATCTGTTTTCTATAGGGGTCATACCAGAGAATTAAATGGAGATGTGGTGGGGACTACAGTCCCTATATCCTTTTGAGTCTTTAAGGATGTTACTATTTTCTATCATCCCTCCCATATGTACTATTGATTCTGATTTACTATCTTGGCTGGGAATGAGAGAGCATAATCATGTCAAAGGATTCTATTTGGCCTTCTCCCCTGTGATAGGTCACATAAGTCAAGAACTCAATGTGGTTATTGTGTCAGCTACTAAGTATATCAATTCTAACTACAAAATTCAAGAGTGGGGAAATGATTCCTAGTGTGTTTCTGTGGACTCAGTGTTAATTATACCTTGGCCCGACCTCCATTTCTTACCTGTCTCATGTACTCCTACTTTATTAGGGAACAATAACGGTAATTTAGGTACTCAAATATCAACATCAACATATATCCTATATTTAAAAGTTCTCAAAATCTGAATAGTCCCCTTTCCCTAGTGTATGGTTATCTGAGTAAGACTTTTTGAGGAAGAACTTAAGAAATCATTACTATATAGTCATGTGATAGTGCTCCAGGGGAACCCCATTCTACTTTTCTCATGGTGTCCTGGCCTTTACTTCAGTCACTGATTTTGGGGTTTGAGATTTAGTTCAAATATAGAGATGTTAATTTATTTTTAACTGTTGTGACTGATAGTCCTCAGCCTCTGGATCATCCATCCTTACTTTTTAACTGTGTAGACTGACGAACACTCTTGTTGGTTACCCATCAAGAAAGCATGATTGGTCAAAGGAGAAAGTTGGATTGTGATGCAGTCAGAACATAGGCCTCAGCCAGTTCCTGCTTGTGCTAGCCCTCTCTCTCTCTCTCAAATAAATAAATAAAATCTTAAAAAAAGAAACTTCCTTAAACTAATATAAGAAATCAGCTTATATTCTAGGACATACCCTTACAGATGGATATTGATGCTTGAAGGCAC